>NC_062549.1:107922105-108532297 GCF_016906955.1 Phacochoerus africanus | reverse complement strand
GGGGTGGGAAGTGTACTAGGTAGCTAAGGCCATCAGACCTGGCCTTGTCAAATGAGAAGAATCTGAATGTCCTTCTGCCACCACTGCCCCGATACCCCTGCCAGCCATATCCCACGAAGACCCCTATAAGAATAAAGGGAGATGACAAACTGGGTGCACGTGGGAGTTCCCATCGTGGTGCAGTGGTTACCGAATCCAACTAGGAACCATGAGGTTGCGGGTTCGGTCCCTGCCCTTGCTCAGTGGGTTAAGGGTCCGGCGTTGCTGTGAGCTGTGGTGTAGGTTGCAGATGCGGCTCGGATCCCGAGTTGCTGTGGCTCTGGCGTAGGCCAGTGGCTATGGCTCCGATTCGACCCCTAGCCTGGGGACCTCCATATGCAGCAGGAGCGGCCCAAGAAATGGCAAAAAGACAAAAACAAAAACAAAAACAAAAAAACTGGGTGCACGTGAATAAACTTTCTCTTCTCTGGTCTCAGTTTCCTCATCTGTAAAATTCCCAGGTTGGACAAGATAATGTTTACAGTCTCTTACAGCTCTGATGTCAGATCAACCCTCAAAGGGAAACAATCCATTTAGAAGGTTTCGTCAGGGCCCGGCTACTGGATGTGGTCACGCTGACGGGAAGACCAGGGAGTCACAGGTTAAGGAGGGCAGAGAAGGAGAGAAGGAAGAGAAGACTCAGAAAACTATTGGAAAAGGAGGCATTAAAGTGTGCGAGGTTATTTCTTCTGATCCCTCAATGGAAAGCAACCTGAAATGGAAAGTCTGGGAGTTCCTGTTGTGGCTCAGGGGTAACAAGCCCGACCAGTATCCATGAGGATGTGGGTTCGATCCCTGGCCTTCCTCAGGGGGGGTAAGGATGTGGCGTTGCCATGAGCTGTGGTGTAGGTCACCAACTCGGCTTGGATGTGGTGTTGCTATGGCTGTGGTGTGGGCCAGCAGCTGCAGCTCCAATTCAACCCCTAGCCTGGGAACTTCCATATGCCACAATGGGGCCCTAAAAAGAAAAACTAAACTAAACTAAACTAAAATGAGTGCCTTGGGTGGGGAAAGACACATGATAAGAGCCATCCCTCGAGGGGTGGGGCTCTAGGGAGCAGAGAGGCACTCCATGGGGTCCCAGCAGAACCCCACCCTGCGAAGGTGTTTGGCGGGCCCCACAACGGGCAGAGGCCTGCCAGACACAGACTCTATCAGCTCAGGGAGCCTTGATGGGCTCAGTCCCTCGAGGCCCGGGTCCAGTTCTAGCCTCACCATCCATTCTACTCTGAGAGTCTGTAGTGGGGCAAAGGGACTGCAAAAGCAGGGACCTGCCTCTCTGGTGCCAGGAGATAGGAAGACAATCTGGCAGCCTCTGAAAGCACTCAAGTCGGGTGACACCCTCAGGAGGGAGATGGAGGACGTGGTGCATGTGGGAGGTTTTATGGAATGATGGTAATAACCCCTCCATCTCTACAGAGCTTCCCAGTTTATAAAGCCCTCTCACATCCATTAGCTCATTTGACCTCCTTGAAGCTCTAAGAAGCAGGCAGGGCAGCTCTTATCTCCTTCGGTTTTACAGGTAACAAAGCTGCAGTGTAGAAGAATTAGGTAGCCTGCCCAAGGTCACACAGGCAGCACAGGGCAGAGCAGGGCAGTTCCAGCCACTCAACGGGGAGCACCAGCCTGGCGGGCAGACAGACCCAAGCCCCCTGCCTGCCCTGTCCTAGGCCAGACTGCTTGCCTCCTCTGAGCTTTACCATTTTTATCTGCAAAATTGGGAAATAACAACTTGGGCAGTTAAGGTAGATGGTGTGTGTCTAGGGTCCAGGGCCCAAGAGCCAAATCAATGTTTCTGTTCTTCTCTTCTGCTCTCATTTAAGGATCTCCTTTCCTTATGGGAGTAGGGGATTAAGAAGTACAAACTATTATGTATAAAATAAATAAGCCATAAGGATATGTTGTACAGCACAGGGAATAGCCAGTAATAACATAAATAGAATATAACCTTTAAAAATTATGAATCACTATGTTGTACACCTAAAGCTTATATAATATTGTATATCAACTATACCTTAATTTTATTTTATTGCTTTTTGGGGCCACACCTGCGGCATATGGAAGTCCCCAGGCTGGGGGTCAAATTGGAGCTATAGGTCGAATGGGAGCTGTAGCTGCCGGCCTACGCTACAGTAATGCCAGAGCCGAGTCTTGTCTGCAACCTACATCATAGCTCATGGCAACAGCAGATCCCTGACCCACTGAGAGAGGTCAGGGATCGAACCCGCATTCTCATGAATACTAGTCAGATTCTTTTCTGCTGAGCCATAGTGGGAACTCCAACCATACCTCAGTTTAAAAAAAAAAAAAAAGATCTCCCTTCCCTGAGGCAGACAGGGAATGAGGTGAGGTCAGATGGACATGGTTTCATATCTAGCCTGCCACTTCCGGCCCTGGGATCCTGGCACAAGTTACTAGACTCTCTGGCAGTTTCCTTCTTGAGAAACAGGGGACCATAATATCCACCTCGAGGAGATGTTTGAAAATTAAGTGAGAAAGAATGTAACACACATAGCACTGTGTCTATCTTGGTAAGTGCAGTTTTCCTTTATTTCCATCTTTCCACTACAGCACAGGGCAGCCACCTTCATAAAGCCTGCCCACAAACTCCAGAATGAAAGGAAGTTTTTGTCCTGCCTCCTCCATCATGTAAATGCAAATTATTATTGCTGTTTTTACTTACCAAGTGCTCACTCTGGCTCAAACATGGCATTCAGTGCTCTAACCTGCAAAATCTCCTTTAATACTTAAAACCATTAGCCCCATTTTACAGGTGAGATAACTGAGATAGGAAAAGTTCAGGACCTTGCCCAAAGCTTTACAGTGAATAACCAGGACTGAGCTCCAAAGCCAGAGCTCTTCACCTAATTGACCTCTGACCACCATCTGCCTGCTGCCCACAGGCTGGGGGGCAAAGGCTCTGCTCTCCCCATTCCCCGCATGCAGTCCCACAGCTGGTGAGGAGGGGCACCAAGTGAATTGGGAAGCACCAAACCTAATCTGTGAGGCCAGATTGAATCGCTCAGGCAAATGTGGAGATTCTATTTGCCAGAGAGGGTCCAGGTTGAGTTTCATTTGAGAAGCTGGAAAATGTGAATGATCCTGGAAAGCCGACTAGCGCACAAAGGAATATTATCCCCTCCCCCAAAAGCCAGGCAGGAGCTGACGGGATTAACAAAATTTACTCCTGTGTGCAAAACTATTCGATTAGAGAATCAGCCAGTGGGTTTCTGAGTAGAAGGAATGTGGGGTGGAGGAACCCCTCCCTTACCACCGGGGAAGAAGCTTTAGTGGAGACCCCCTTCCCTGGCAACTCAATGGGTCAGCATAGATTAAGCATCTCACAAAGACCTGAACAACCATTGCCCAGCACAGAGCCTGGTCCTTGGTAAATGCTCAAGGATAGTTGAATGAGTAAATGAATGAATGAGTGAATGAATGAATCAACTGAACAGTTCTCTTACCAAGAGGTAAGCAAAGAATCTGGAATATTTCCCAGTACTCTACAATCTCAGAAGACTCAGAAAGAGCCCCAATCCTTAAGGGAGACTTGAAAAAGAACTTGCTGACAGTGTAGAGTAAGAAACAAGATGAATGAAGAATGAAGGAGGGCATGCCAAATCCAAGAAAGGGCTTCCCAAAAGCCAGGCCAGGGCTGGAAGACAGACTTCTCCAGAGACAGAGTAACATTTACCATGTGGACCCATGTTCAGTCAGGAGAAAAACTGAACAAGAAAGAGTCAATCCAAGTGGAATACAAGATGCTAGCAATTGAGTTTTAGCATATTTTTCTAGATGTTGAAGTATTAGGAAAAACAAAATGGCCCTCTCTCCTCCTGCTTCTGCTCCCTGAACCCTGACCCCACCCTAAATCTCAGGTACTTCTCACCAGGTTCTACAGGAGCCAGCCGGGGGCACAGTTCACACTGCTCACACCCATAGAACAATGCTCCTCAGAAAGTAGCTGTTTGCCAGCTCCAGGCCCTTTTATTTTTTTTTTTTTCCCCGGTCTTTTTGTCTTTTTGGGGCCACACCTGCAGCATATGGAGGCTTCCAGACTAGGGGTCAAATCAGAGCTATAGCTGCTGGCCTACACCACAATCACAGCAAAGCAGGATCCTAGCCAAATCTGTGACCTACACCACAGCTCACCGTAATGCCAGATCCTTAACCCTCTGAGTAAGGCCAGGGATTGAACCTGCATCCTCATGGATACTAGTTGAGTTCATTAACCACTGGGCCACGAAGAGAATTCCCAAGCCTATATTTTTAAAAGCCCTTCTCCTCTCAGAGCTGATGGTCACTTTATGAAACCATAGGAAAAGCCACAAAGAGTGCTTGCTATGTGCTTGCTACAGGCTCACATGGATTATTCCATTTTATCCTCAGAATAACCCAATGGGATTGGTATATAATTTGCTCCATCTTACTTAGTTGGCCCAGGTCACGTATTTAATAAATGAAGGATCCAGAATTGAAAGGCCCAAGGCACTGAAAAAATTATGACATTCCCTTGAAATATAATGCAAGAGAAAAACAAACCTAGGCCATAAAATAAATGTAAAGGGGCTCACAAAATTCTTAGTTTTCCTAAGATTTTTTTAAAATACCAATAAAAATAATGATAAGAAAAATACCTCACATCCTGGGGACCTGCTGTATGGCACAGGGAACTCTACTTAATATTCTGTGATAACCTCAATGGGAAAAGAATCTGAAAAAGAATGGATATGTGTATACGTGTACCTGAACCACTTCGTTGTATAGCAGAAATGATCGCAACATTGTAAATCACCTATATTCCAATAAAACGTTAAAAAACGAAGGAAAAATACCCTCATTAACGATTGAGTAAACTACCAGGATGCAAACTTGATTCTGTCCATCCCAGGCCTAAGCTCTTAACCACCAACCTTCCACTGCTAAGTAGACTTTGCTTTTTCCCAGTAGCCAGTACTTCCAGAGCCCTCAGACCTTCCAAGAGACCCCAACATTTGTTTCTTCTCATAAGAGATATTGCAGGGGACGGTCTGGGTGTTGGGGAGGGTGATTGAGGTTGTTTGAGCTCAAATCTTAGGAAAGAGATTATAGGAAATCTGCTGGTTCGCCAGCCACTTGGGCTCCTTATCTGAGCCCAAGTAATCACTCGCATAAGGGCAAACCTATCCATCGCTGCAGCCAGGGTGGAAAGATGCTTCTCTTTATCTTCGCAAAGAGCTGAAGAGCTTTTGGCTTTGTAATCAGCTTCTGTGAAGGAGCTGCCACTCAGGCTTGGCTAGGGTTTAGGAACCTCCCTTCCTTGGAAATGAGTTGGGGCCCTGCCAGGATGAAGGATCTAGGTGTACTGTGGTACCGCCTTCCTCACTCTGGATGGGCTGAGGGCAGCACTGGTCTGTGCCATTTGTGGAATGTGACAGCTGAGGGGCCAGAGGGGGTGCTTAGCCTCAGCTGGGTCAGTCACATTTCTCTTCTACAAACATGTTCTTGAAGAACCAGAACTCGGGTTAGTGGCCCTGGAGCTTAATGACAAGACGGATGCCAAGGCAGAGGGGGCTGTATTCTGCCATGTCCACAAAAGAGCAGAGGAGGCTGGTCTGCAGAGAAAGAGAAGAAGGAAGTAGATTCACAGGTGTAGAGACGAGACCACACAGCAGGGCAGTAGCTGCCCCAGGCCCTGAAAGCCTTCTGGTCCCTGGTTCCTGACTCAGTGAAGCCAAAATTTATGCCCTGCCCTTAGGTCTAAGGTCATCTGCACCCCAAAGTCTCCTTATTCCTTAAGCTCCTCTGAATTGGTCTCCATTATTTGCAATCAAGAAAGGAGCCCTGAAAAGCAATTAACATTTATCATTCGGATTAAGAGTCTACTAATGGTCATTGAATACCTATTATGTGCCAAGCACGGTTCCAGAAACATTCATGATTCATCTCACTTCTCATCACCTTCATCAGCAACATTATGAACATCAGTATCAGAAGTGTTTATGAAGAGCCTACTTTTGGTTACACATGGCTGGACTGAAAGAGAGTGACACTAGCCAGGCCCACGTCCCCTGACAGCTTATTCTAGACAGGCATTCTGATGTGAAGACAAATGTGAAGACAAATGTACAGGGCATTAAAGTAAGACTCAAAAAGGCAATGAGATATTTGCCTCATGATCAGGTTAGGAAGAGGGAGGGAGGCAGGGCAGATAGGGGAAGGCCAAGGGCATGCTAGGTGGGGAGATGGAGGCTGAATCCCAGGGCAGGGAAGCTCAGTTTGAACAAGGGACTCAGAGAAAGAGGCTGAAGGATTGCCATTCCCAGGGTCTGCCTCGTACATCGACAGGAATCAGTGTGATCTCTGAATCCAGGGGAGAAAGGAGACAGGAACAGACAGGGGTGGTTGGAGACAGATGGAGGGGTGGAAGGGCTGAGAGATGATGGGCCAAAAGAGATCTTCAGTGTTGATACTGATCTACCTGGCAGGTCTCAATACACAGCCAGGATGCCAGACATAGCGGACAGTTGGCCGGAAAGGGAGTCTGGAAGAGAGAAACATTCAAAGGGGAAGAGCACTAAGTAGAGGGCGGAAGTGAAGGCAAGGAGAAAGCCAAAGGGAACTACAGGGGAGGGGGTAGCAGAGGAAGGTGAAGACGAGTTAATGGACCTCGAAGATGCAGGGTGGGGTCAGAGGCAGGGAGGGGCAAAGACTGAAAAATGTGAAGACACACAAACACCAAAACAGAAAAGGATAGAGGGTCAGAGACAGATGGGACAGAGACAGGACAGAAAGGGAAGCCAAAGAGGAGTCATGGAAACTTTGGAGAGGGACAGCGGGAGGCCAGCAGAACCCTTGAGAAACGGAGCTCTCCTCGCCCACCCGTGCCCTTCATCTTCCTGGCTGGCAACCTTAAGAACTTCTCACATCCATTCTATATATGACGGTCAGGCTCTGTGCTTTGTCATTCTTTCCTCCAAATGTCTGACACCCTCACATCCCCCGGATGACTGACACTAGAGGTCTCCCTGCCTCCAGTCTCTTGGTGTGGTCTTTATCAAGGTCCCAGTAACAATAATCTCTCCCGCTTACTTGCTGCTTTACAGAGAACTTACAAGATGACCTCTCGTCTTGCCAATTGCTCTGTGAGTCAACATTATTATAGCCATTCAACAAATCTGTTCATTCATTAAACCAATATTTCTCAAGAACTATCCAGCCTCAGTGCTGGGGATTCAGCACCAAACATGACAGGGACAGCCTCTGTCCTCCTGTACCCACCAATATCAGACAACTAATTACAACTGTGACAAATGCCACAAGGGAGAAATAGAGGACAGAGGGTTTGACTTAATCAGAGTTTCAGGGATGTAACACTTCAGCTGAGCTCTGGAGAAAGGGGGAAGCTAAAGTTTGGAGAGGTTATTAGACTTCCCCAGGGTCTAGAAGCTACAGATCTGGGCTCAGAACCATCATCTCCTGACTCTTAGTGCACAGGTCTGGCCCTGTGCCCTTGGGTTGGCCATCTTGCTGGGCATGGATGTACAGAGATAGGCATGACTCTGACCTTTGGGTGAAATGCCCCTGTTCCAGAACCTCAGTGGCTCTCTCTGGGCCTCTCCCATCAACCCGAAGTCCTGGGCTGGATCTCCAGGCCCCCATATTCTAGCCAGACCCCACTTATTTACCTTTCTCCCCTACTGTTCTGCAATACATGCCCTGGACACTAGGACAGTCTTTCTCTCGCCCTGTGATCAGAGCAATAAATTTCCATTGAACCATGACAAATGACGCTGGTGCTCCCCTCTCCATCTCCTCCCTGTCCCTCCCTGTCAAGAGGACATGGGGCGCTCTTGAATTCATTTGTATATTTATTCCTTCACCAACACTCTTAAGCCTCTGTTATATGTCAAGCATACATCCTGCACATACCATTTTTCCTCCTTGAGTTTTCACTCTTTACTTTTCATTAACCTAAATCCTACTTACCTTGAGTCATGTCTTCTTTCAGTCTTTGACATAACATAACAAAAGGAGTAGGGAACTCAAAATCAGAACGCTGGTGTGCAAGCCAATTTATGGCTTAAATTTTCTCAACCTCAGTTGCCCCATCTTTAAAATGGTGAGATAATGATGGCCCAGAACAGAAATGTGAGCATTAGAATCAAAATGCCAAAATAAGGTAAGTTTTATACGAAGTCACTTTGGAAATTGCTATCTAAATTTAAGAAATTCGGAGTTCCCATCATGGCAAAGTGGAAACGAATCCAACTAGGAACCATGAGGTTGCAGGTTCAATCCCTGGCCTTGCTCAGTGGGCTAAGGATCTGGCATTGCTGTGAGCTGTGGTGTAGGTCACAGACGCGGCTCGGATCCTGCGTTGCTGTGGCTCTGGTGTAGGCTGGCAGCAATAGCTCCAATTAGACCCCTAGCCTGGGAACCTCCATATGCTGCCCAGTGCGGCCCTGAAAAAAAAAAAAAAGTAAATTTAAGGAATTAATCGATTGATTGTCTCCTAGCTCAGCCAGATCCCTCTCTTCTCCACACTCCTCTTTTGTCCCCTCAACATCAAGCCCTTATGTCCTCTCAACCTCAAAGATTGCCTTAGTCTTCTCGACTAGGTTGTCAGCAGTTTGAGAGATGGAAACACACCACCCACTTTCCCATCCCCCATGGTGTCTAGGGCAGTGCTGGGCAGTTGGTAAACACTATCCAGGTCTGCTGATGGAGCTCTCCCAAAGTGTACGCACAGTGGCCAGGAAGGGTCTGCACCAGCCTCACGGAGAGAGTGAGAAAGGCCAGCAGAAGAACTCATACTTGACCTCTAGCCAGCAACTGCCACAGGGCCATCGGAGAGATGGGCAGTCTAGCTCTTCATGCCATCTGACCTCAAGCTACCCAGGCCCCAGAGATGCCAGTGTGCCAGGGCCCCCACACCTTAAAACTAAGGTTCACCAGCCAATAGATTGATTTGGGGGCTGTAGCTTGTTTTTCTAGCAATTGCTGGAGTTCCTGTTCCCTTCACTAGCCTAGATGAAGCTTTTCCATAGCCCTGGGGTTATAGCAATAAATTTCCATTTAGCCATGACAAATGACTCTGCGGTTCCCCTCTCCCTTCACCCAGGCCCCCCTCCCCCTTCTGAAGTCTCCCTCTCTGAGGTAGCTCGAGGGCCTTCCCTTTATGTGATACGGGCAGGTACTGGCATTTCAGTCCCCCAAAGCTGGTATCACTCCAGAACAGGCTGATTGTGACCCAGAGGGGAAGAGAGGCTGTGGTGGGAGAAAGATGATGAGAAGAGGAAGACGAAAGCTGGGTTGCAATGTGAGCCAAGCTTCCCCAGGTAAAGTTACTGATGACAGTGGCAGGAGAAGGAGAGAGGAGGAAATTTGAATAAGAAGAGGCTGAGCGAGAGGCGCAGGGCAGAGGGGAAAGGAGGAAGAGGCAAAAGTTGTTCATTAGTTGCACTGATTCAAGGGGAAAGACAAGTGATTAAATAATTCGCCCCCAAGGAAGAAACTCCGGTTCCTGCTTTCCTTCCTTGGCAGGAAGCAGAGATCATTTCTTAGCCGAGTGGCTCTGCCTTGCTCCATCTGGACTGGGGTTCTTAAGTGGGGACAGAGGGGTGGAGGAGGGGGGCTCCATAGCCTCCTCTTGGCAAAGTGTGCTACAGGCCAGGAAGACAGCATGGGCACCATTCCAGAGTGGAGGATCCCCCAAAGGTCACCTGGCTTTGGAGTTTATACGTGGAGTGGAGGTGTGCTCAGCTTAGTTTGGCCTCAGGCCCTGAGCCCAGGTCATGAGACTAAGGGAGAGGGAGGCAGAAAGATGGAGGGGACAGAAGCTAAAATGAAATGGAAATTTGTACATCTTCAGAGTAAGTGGTCTTCGTTCTCAGAGTCAGAAGTCAATTGTGACAATACTCAGAAGGGAAGGAAGATAGCCTTTGTATTGTGCTGGCTATGTGTTCTGCTTCAGTTTGACTGACTAACTTCTTGCAGCCCTGATACCTGCCAGGCACAGAAGTGTAAGATGAGGAAGACACAACCCCTCAAGGATCCCTCAGTCCAGATGGGGAGATGGAGTGTCAAGTCATTTCCACATGACACGGGAAGGGCTAAGACTGGGGGATAAGCCAGGGCTGAGGGCAGTGCCAAGGGTTTCTGGAAGGTTTCCCAGAGAAGGAAGGTGGGCCCTGGAGCCTCGTTCCGTAGCTGACCCCGTTAGTCTGTACTGGTTCAGAAGGGGCCCCTAGGTCTGCTGCCCCAGATGCTCTAGCCCATGCTCCCTTTGCCAGTTCACAAATTTCCCAGATTTTATCAGCCTCTCTCTACTTACTTGCAGCCCCGTGATCCCTGCAGAGGGTGAGAAATGCTCATGCCCCGGCCCTACCTGCTGGAACAAGGTGTACTCCAGGCACTCAACAGAAGAACATCAGGACCCTACTTCGAGCCATCCTCACACAGATTTCCACAACAGGATTTGGCCCTGCCAACTCATTACCATGTTGTTGGCAGGGACAAGGCAACTCTTAAGAGCTTTCTCTTTCAGTGTGCTCTTTAGAATATGCAGTCTTAGAGTAAAGTACAAACCAAGAGGGTCCAGCTGCCCCTGGGCCACTCCTGCTTCAGCGAGGTAGGAGGAGGGCTCCCCGACCCTTTCTCCTCCCACATCCTTCTCATACTTGGCCAGATACATCTACCGCCTTTTCAACCGAGGATTTAATAGCAGCTAATTCAAAGAGTAAGAAATAATTCAAGAAAACTGAAAGTCAGTAACTCCCAAAATAGCTGAAAGAGAGGTTAGGAGGTCACATAATTTACCCTGAATATCTAAGAAGGAGCGGGTGCCCTCCCTTTTCCTGTCACGTGATTCCAATTCCTGCTGGCCAGCTAGGCATTGGCCATGTAGGGTCTCCCCACAGGTCCTGGAGAGCTTTGCCTCAGACTCCATCCTCTCTCCATGGCCACAGACCTGAAGAGAAAACCTCTAAAGCCTAGAATGGAGAGACCCCCTTACTCCCCCACCTCAGCAATGCCATCTTTATTTATTTATTTATTTATTTGTCTTTTTAGGGCCACACCCACAGCATATGGAGGTTCCCAGGCTAGGGGTCGAATTGGAGCTATAGCTGCCTGCCTACACCACAGCCACAGCAACGTGGGACCTGAGCCGCATCTGCGATCTACATCACAGCTCACAGCAACACAGATCCTTAACCCACTGAGCAAGGCCAGGAATCAAACCCACGTCCTCGTGGATCCTAGTTGGGTTCATTAACCATTAAGCCATGACGGGAACAGTAGTGTCAACTTTCTGCCCTGATTTTTCTACCCAACTTCCTGGACTGAGCCAGGCTGCATTCTCCATTTGCTTAGATGAAGCGTATGGTTTGAAGTCTTCCTCCACTACACCCCTCCCCACCACACACACACTACACACATACACAGCAGGGTGCCTGGAAGGCAGCCACAGGTGGAACAAAGTAAGCCAAGTTCAGCCAAGTTTAATTACCGGCATTTCTTTCCTCCCAATAGTTGTAGCCAAAGGTGCCAATAGCCAACTCAGTAACACTATTTTTTTCCCAAAGTAGCCACTTCACACATGTGCACACAAGCACACATACACATAATCACAGAATCTTTCCTTGATCTGATCTGGGGTTACAGAAGGAAAGGGGGCATGCCGAGTGTGGCCAGCGTGGGCATGGCCATGATTAGGAGCAGACAAATGGGCTGACCCCCATGACTGAGGGGTTTCATAACCCAGTTATTCTCTCCCTCAGCTGGAAACAATTTGAAATAGCAGCCACGTTCTAAAGTTGAGCTCCAAGTGCTAGGAGTTAGGGCACATGGCCAAGTCTTCTCTCCCTTGACATTCACTTTCTCTAAGAAGTGAAGCATGCAGGGGCCTGAGACACCATCTAAGCCAAACCCCTGAAGTGCAAAGGTGGAAGTAACTTGACAAAGTCAAAGTCAGTGTAGAACCTAAAGCAGACCCAGGATACCTGGCTCCGGAACAAGGTCTTTGTACCATCACACAGCCATGGGTTCTTCCAAAATCAGGTGCAGGAGGGAGAAAAGGAAAGATAAAGACTGACAGATGGAGATGTCTGTCATGATAGACAGAAGAGCTCTTTGGGAAAAAAAAAAAAAAAAAAAAAAAAGGAGTTCCCGTCGTGGCGCAGTGGTTAACGAATCCGACTAGGAACCATAAGGGTGTGGGTTCGATCCCTGCCCTTGCTCAGTGGGTTAAGGGTCTGGCGTTGCCGTGAGCTGTGGTGTAGGTTGCAGACGTGGCTCGGATCCCACGTTGCTGTGGCTCTGGCATAGGCCAGTGGCTATGGCTCCGATTCGACCCCTAGCCTGGGGACCTCCATATGCTGCGGGAGCGGCCCAAGAAATAGCAAAAAGACAAAAAAAAAAAAAGAAGAAGAAGAGCTCTTTGGGGAAGCCATCACCAGCTGTATTGCAGAAATCAATCAGAAAGCATTTATTTATCAGCTACTATGTGCCTAATGTTTTTGGTTACCATGGAAAACGCAGAAGAGGAATAAAACAGGGAAGCACCTAATACAGTGCCCAGCCCAGAGTCACATCATAGGTGCTCATTAATAATCTTTTGCATTTCATTGAGCCATGATAGTAATAACCAAGATTGTTTACTGTGTGCCAGGGACCCTGTTCTAAGCTCTACACATGCATTTACCTCATTAGTTCCTCACCACAACTTTAGAGTAGGTACTTCTCTCCACCAGTTTTCAGATAATTAAGCTAAAATACAGACAGGGTAAGCCCAAGGTTCTACACCTGGCAAGTGGCAAGAGGATTGTGCATTCAGCCACCAGATTATAGAAGACATGAGACTCTTTATTCCATGTCCAACTGTGGCACTTGTAAGCTGTGTGACTGGAGATCAGTCAGCAAGATGCTTCGCCTCTCTGAACCTCATTGGGAAAATGGCTAGAACATTGACCCCTTCATGTCACTGCTGTGAGGATACATCAACTCTTGTCCAGAAGAGCCCCAAACACTTCCCCTCCTCACTGTGGAACACCCCTCCCCTCAGAGAGCTCAGTAGAGGGAAGAAAAACTAACACACATGAATCCAAAAAAGGGTGCCTCCACTTGCTCACTGTCATGACCTCCTTCATAAGATTATTGTGAGGACAGACCACGTTAATACCAAAGAGGACTTAGCACATGGCTGGGTAGTTAATGAACCCGACTAATATCCATGAGGACATGGGTTCAATCCCTGGCCTCGCTCAGTGGGTTAATGATCCGGCATTGCCATGAGCTACGTTGCCTTGAGCTATGGTGTAGGTCGCAGATGCAGGTCGGATCTTGTGTTGCTGTGGCTGTGGTGTAGACCAGCGGCTACAGCTCCAATTCAATCCCGTATGCCTCAGGTACAGCCCTAAAAAGTCAAACAAACAAACAAAAAGATTGTTTTGGCTCAGTGGTTAATGAACCTGACTAGGATCCATAAGGATGAGGGTTCAATCCCTGGCCTCAGTGGGTTAAGGATCCGGCACTGCTGTGAGCTGTGGTGTAGGTCACAGGCTCAGGTTGGATCCAGAGTTGCTGTGGCTGTGGCTGTGGTCAGCCGCTGCAGCTCCCACTCGACCCCCTAGCCCGGGAAACTTCCATATGCCACGGGTGCTGACCTAAAAAGCAAAAAAAAGAAAGAAAGAACAAAAGAGGACTTAGCAGAGAACTTGGCACAAAGTCTGCACTTAATAAATGCTGGCATTATCACGACTATTGCCACTATATCCTCACCATTATTATTACAGGCTATAGAAATCTATTACCACTGGACTTCAGAAAACAGCTGGATGTCGAAGAAAGCTTTATGAAGGGGTCCAAGCTGGGCCGTGAACGAAGCCTGGGATTTATAAAGCCACTGAGAAAGCTCTTCTGACTCACAAGAGGCAGAAAACAGGATGCTAGCCTTCTAGCGGCAGCAGGAGCATACGGCCAGGACTTGAAGAGCATACACTGCCTCCCCCTCAGCTGTGGGTGGTAGGATAATGGCAAAAGTCCTTCTTGGTGGCCTGGCCTTGGGACCACCAGCCCTGGGAGGCAGCTGACCTTCCCTGAGAAGTGATCAAATCAGCTGGTCCTCGGGTCACAGAGAACTAGAAAGCTGTTTCCCAGAGTCTAGCAGGCCCACCCCTGCTGCACCCCTGCAAGGGTGAAGATACCTTTCCCAAGGACCCCCCAGTAGACCCGCAGGAGCACCTTCTCCCCCTCCCCCACTGCACCCCCAAGCTTCAGCCAAGCTGGCAACTCTTGCTGGTTGGACGTGGGCTCTGTGTGCTGTTTACAGTGTTGACTTATTATTCTTGAGCCTGGAAGCTTTACCAGGTATTAAATTCCAGCATCAGGCTGCTGTTTGTGCTCCTGAGTGAAGGAAGGAGAGAGCTTTAATGCTCTGCAAAAAGTAGGGCCTGAATCATTTATGAACGGGCGTCACAGGAAGCCCAGAGCCGTGTTAGGACAAGGGCTGCTTCCAGAATGAAAATGTTTGTTGTGGAAGGTCCAGTTCTGCCTTCACCCCAACAATCCATAAGCCCTAGTTAGCAGGGCCACATAAATTGTTCCCTTTGCCTTTAAAGGACATTCCAGAGATGAGGGGTGTTGTGAGGGGAGGCTGCTCA
Organism: Phacochoerus africanus; assembly: GCF_016906955.1. Taxonomy (NCBI): domain Eukaryota; kingdom Metazoa; phylum Chordata; class Mammalia; order Artiodactyla; family Suidae; genus Phacochoerus; species Phacochoerus africanus. The sequence continues at coordinate 108,517,616 of NC_062549.1, read as the reverse complement.
CTGTATTAGGACAAAGGCAAGCAGGCAATTATTTCTCTGTGATAAGAGAGAAGCTCTGTCCTGGACGCTATGGCTTACTTAGCTTTAGCTTGGTTTTCGTTGGGATGTTTTTAAAGACACATGTGACTCTGCAGGGGCCGGCTGACTAATTCTTGGGGGAAGCCTGCTGTCAGGTGGGCTGTTTCAAGTGAACAACCGAAGTGGACTGTGGATTCCAGCCACTTTTTTTCAGATCTCAACATCAGTTGGGGAATGTGCAGATGCAGAATCAAATAACTCCTGTGATTTATTTTTTTTCTTGGAACCACTAGCTCAACCCCTTCATTAGAAAGGTTATAATTCAGAAAACAGAATGTTTCGTCTTAGAAACATAGATTACAAGGCTGGAAGGAACAGGAGAAAAACAGAATGAGCCTGAGAATCATGAGCATCTGGGGGCAGGTCCTTCTCTGCCCAAAACATCCCCTTCCATTCTTCATCCCCAAACCCCATTATAGGCTGCAAAGTACAAGGCAGCTCTTGGTCCTTTTCAAGACTTGAAAGACTTTATAATTTCCAGCCTCTACGGGCTTAACTGCCCACTTTGTATGCATGTCCTTGAGGTGAACAAGACCCTGAGGTACAGAAAGGGACAGAGATAACCCCAAAAAAGATCTTGGCAGTGCTGGTCTGGAACCTGGGCCCATATCCTTCTGGCCCATCAGCACCTCTCCAAGCAATACTGCAACCCAGGCAGGACCAAGAAGTCTGGTCTCAGAGCACCGGACAGAACTCTTCCCTCCTGTGAGAGGACAGGGTGATCCCCCTCTTCTGCTGTTGGGAAGCTCACGGAGGTAGTGTTGGTGATGGTCCCTTACATCTCAGAAAGCACAGGTGTCACTGTGCTCTGGCTATGTCACCAACAAACTGTGGGACTTGGGGTAACTTCATCTTCCTGCCCTCAGTTTCCTCATCCTCAACACGAAGGTGCTGGTGACTCCTAAGGTCTCCCCAACCCTGTGATTCTAGGCTGGCCCCAACCTCAGGCCCTACAACTCCTGGGCCTAGGTGGTCCTCGGAAGGGCCTGAAGGGATGGGGATGGGGGGAGGATCAAGGAGCTCTGTCCAGTCTTCCCTGAAGCAGACGTTCCCCACCCTTAGCAGGAGCCTGGGCCAGCAACTGGGCACTAAGGACAGTCAGTCACACACAGACTCCCCGCGACCCCATCCAAGGTGGTATCTACAAAAGTGAAGGGTATGCTACAGCAGCGAGAACCTTAGTGGCTCTCCCTCGGGCTCAGGGCAGCCTCAAGGCACAGTTGGGTGGACCAAAGTGCCATCTTCAAAATTCCTGTTGTGAGTCAGTGGTAATAAACCTGACTAGTATCCATGAGGGTGTGGGTTCAATCTCTGGCCTCAATCAGTGGATTGAGGATCTGGCATTGCCGTGAACTATGGTGTAAGTCACAGATATGGCTCAGATCCTGCATTGCTGTGGCTGTGGTGTAGGCTGGCAGCTGCAGCTCTAATTCAACCCCTAGTCTGGGAACCTCCATATGCCACAGGTGCAGCCCTAAAAAAAAACCAAAAAAACAAAACAAAAAAAAGTGCCATCCTCACCTGGCAGCTGGTTTTTCCTCAGAGGATAATACTCTCCCCTTCTCCCTACAATTTTAAGCTTGAAGCTCCCTCTTAAAAACTCCTGAGGAACATTTCCTGAATGCCAAATCCATTCACCTTGCTCACCTGAGCTCCGGGGAAGTTTGAGGGGTGCTTGGGCAAGCCAAGCAAGTGAAGGGAGGGGAAGAATGTTCAGGCGTTGGCGGGGCAGGAGCCCAGAGCTCTGAGTCCAAGGCAGGGAGCATCCATCCTGGGGTAAGTCCCAGAGGAGGTAGCCTAGCACGGCCCCAGATGGAACCAAGAAGGCTCTCTAATGCGCAGAGAGCTGAGAGTCTGGGAGGGAAAATTAGGCTTCAACAAGAAGAGTCCTTTAGAAGAGAGCAGAATAATCCATGGAAACTGCCCAGGAGCTGGAAAGGAATAGCCATCTGCTGGATCACCCCACCTTGGGCCTCTGTTGGTCATCTGAGACTGTAGCATTTGGGGTGAGTCTTGGGAGGACAGGCCAGGAGAGTCCCCCAGCCACTGAGCTTAGGTTCCAGGCAAATGGCCTACACCTCTGGAGAGAGGGCCTTGGGGCTAGAAGAGGAAGGTATTGCTTTGAAGTTCGGGGGGAAACATCTACTAACTTTCCCTTATCAAATAAGGGACTTTGTACTTCCTAAAGCCCCTTACAGCTCTGACATGTTGGGGATCCTAGGATTAATTTTTTAAATAATAATAAATAAATAAATGTTGAAACAATACGAAAAAAATGAGGAGCAGAAGACGAAGGTGCAAGAAAGAAGCTTGAAAAAGCAGAAAAAGAACAGCGGGCCAGCACAGAATGGGGTAATGGTCCACTTCTCATGGCAGCTGAGCTTCAGAGAGTAGAACAACAGGACCTTTGGAGCTGTTGCCTTACATTCAGAGGCATTAATTCGTCAAGGCCCAGAACTTCTCTATAAATCCTCAGCCCACTCACAGAAGGCCCAGGGCAATTGGAACCTTTTGCCCTCAAGCCTAGAGGTTGCTCTGAAGGCCCCTGCAGACCCAGACCCCTAACCAGGAGAGCTCAGCTCTCAGAACAGCAGCCCTTTGCATCTCTAACGATATCGTCCACACAAGAGAAGTCTGAGTGGTTCCTGTGGCCAGAGCCAAAGTCTGCAGCTCATGCCTAAGTGGGGCAGGGCCAGCCTAGGCGGGAGGATTAATGACAGTGATTGAATATTTTATAAGTAGAATATTGTGTATTTTCCAAAACCAAATGGGATGTCATTTTTTTCAAGAGAGATGGGGGATGTCACTGTCCTCGTTTCCCATTCAAACCACATACTCCATGACAAGCAAGATGAATGGGCCTGGGAGGTTCCTGAGGAGAAGGGGAACGGCAGAAAGAGAGAAGGGAGATCCTGCTTCACTTTGTCCTCTCCCCACCAGCCTGACCCCACATAGCTGCCTCCCCCATCACCCAGAACTTGAACCCAGTGTTGCCTGGACCAGTCCAGCAGCCAAGCGGGGAAACCGTTCCCTTCCCTGACCCCTGTACCACATGGAAATTAAGTCACATGTCACTTAATCCATCCCTACGTTTCCAAGAAACACAGAGCTTCAGAAATGGAAAATTTGCTCCCAGATTTTCCTTCATTTTCTTAGTCCAAGGTCTTATTTTCTTTAGAAATGGTCTCCTCTGGTCTATCTGAAGTCCATCTCGCTGCAAATAAAGGTCATGTCCTCTAAGTGTTGACTTTGGTGAAGAATGAATTATAAACTGGCCTCCTTCCTTAGGGCAGAACCTCTGCCTATTCTTGGTCTGAAACTCTTAGGGGTAGAAGTGCTTCAGAAATGCTGGATCTAGCACTCCCTCCAAACCCATCCTCTTTAATGTGTTATTGGCCTGTGCAAATGGAACTGTTTGATTATTGCTGGAATGGCAAGAGGCCCCTTCCTTTCTCAATACCCTATTACATGCTCCAAGGCCACCCACAGGCTCTGCTACTTTACATTTGCCCTGCAATCCTTCATGCCAGTTGACTTTTCATCTCCAAATCCCTTTTCACATTAAACACAAACCCACACACTCTGTCCCATTTTCCTTTGAAATAAATCATAAGCCCATGCCAGAAACGACTCAGGGTGTTCTCTGGAATTTGTAAACAGCATTAAAGTCTTGTGGGAAATGTCACAGAGTGTTGGTCGGAATTTATTAAGTAATTTCTCAGCTTAAAATATATCTTTCCAGCCTGCTGTCTGACAACATTTACCTCTAATGGAATTTCATCCGCTCTTGATCACTAAGCACACCCCCATCCCAGAGGGCAGATTCCTCAGCTCCCCCCGTTAGGTTCTCCAACCGGGGAGATTTCCAACACACTAGCCGTGCCCCTGCTTCTCAGAAGAGAAGCTCCAGGATTCAGGCATTCTAGGACTGCCTGTCGGCTCTACGTTTCTGAGGGCACAAGCTTGCCATCACACTGCACACATGCGGATGCCGCTGGCCTTCGGAAAAGAGCCACAGTCAGCTCACACCAGGGCAGACCAGGGAATGGCTTGAGGAAGGAACCTTAGTTCCCCTAAGTCTCCATCAGCCCCCAAGCTGCCACAAACAAACATAGTATTTAAAGTAGAACCACTTTGCTGTACAGCAGAAATTACCACAACATTGTAAATCAACTGTACTTCGATGAAACTTTTAAAAATGGGGGGAAAAAATTAGAACCAGAACTTACTGCACAAAATAATTTCAAGACAAGTCCCCTAGTCTGCCTCCTCCTCTAAAACGACTGTCATCCATAAGCCCATTAGTCATAGAAATGGTGGCCCTTGAGATTTTTGAACTCTGGTTTCAACTATCAACTTACACATCCGTAAAGAGCAGCTGTTTTGTACAAAGTCAAAATTAAGTCGAGAAATAAGGGGGAGAGATCTCTCACACATAGATACTATTCTAGTCTACTGTGTTCTTACTAGCTCTGTCCCAGGCACTGTTTTCCTCCACCTTGGCCTCAGATCTCTTTGGTTCCAGGGCAGGGAGCGTTTCAACAGCACGAGCCCAGCATCCATCCATTGGGGCCTGAATTGGTCATGGTATTCTAAGCCCAGTATCCAGGGTGGCTAATCCCTAGACTTGTCACAACTCTGAATGTCAGTTTTTCTCCACTCCACACTACACAGAAGATAGTATACTATATCGGTCAAAACTGTGGACCCTGGGATCAGATAGAGCTGGAGTCCCAGTTCTGCTACTTACTAGCTCTGTAACCTTAGGCAGGTTGCTTAACCACTCTGTGCTTCCACTTCCTTATCTGTATAATGATGATAATATTAGTGCCTATCTTCTAAAATTGTCCTGAGAATTAAAAGAAGATCTGTAAAAAGCATAGAACAATACATGGTTGTTGTTTTTAAATAATGATTTATTAGTGATAATTAATAATTTTTGTTTATTTTTTAAATACTTGGTATTATTTTCTTATCTGGCTGGTACTATCCCCTTTGCTTCTCTTCTTCCAATTAAACCTACAAGTTCCTCAATCTCTGTGAACTAGTTCCTGCCTGGTGACTGGGAAAGGGACCCATACAAGTGTAGCCAACACTGGCTTCCAAATGGGGCTCTTCTCAGAGCGTTCTGACATTTTGTGGCAACTGGCTCTTTGTTTCCATCTCTAAGTCTCTGTTGCAGTTCGGCAGAAAAGAAAAGACGGGGTCTACCCTCTCTGTGGGTGCTCTCTCTGGCAAATGTTAGTTTGGCGATGTATTCTAGAATGTTGCTGGGTGTTGCTTTCAAGCCTAGAGGGTCATAATTTCCAAAATTCAGCTATTAGACTTGAACAAGTGGACTGACAGAACCTTGACCCCCTCCCTTCCTCTGGCACCACTGCTCTGATTCTCCATGAATTAACATCACAAAATGACCCTCACATTATATTTCCATGTTTGCTTTTTCAATAATCTGTATGTTCATCCATTCTAATTACAGACATGCTAAAATAACTGAAATAAAAATTCCAATATGCAATAATCCATAATAAAATACTAAAACATAAAAAGTGGGGCTCTTCTCCTTGCTCTTCCTCCTGCTCTGAGGATACAAGGGCATATTCAGCTCTCAAAAGGCTTTCATTTCTGAAACCGAAGGTAAAAGCGACCCTGCCTTCTTCCCAAGAGACTCCAAGGAGCCCCTTTCACATGGGCTTGGCCAACAGCTCCTGTGTGGTGGGTGAAGAACCAGGCCGAAGAGAGGTGAAGGTCATCAGAGACACTGCGACTGTATTTCTGAGGGTGCAAGCTCTACGGAGGTAGAACTAACAAATAAAGTTGTGATATACTTAAAGTATACAACACGACGATTTGGTATATGCTCACTTTATGAAATGATTCCCACAGTCAAATTAATTAACATATCCATCAGCCCATAGAGTTCATTACCTTTTCACTTTTTTCCCCTTCGTTCTGGTGAGAATGCTTAAGATCTCAACAAAGTTCAAGTATACTCTCAGCAAATTTCAAGTAGGCCATACAGTGTTACGAACTGTAGTCACCCAGCTATACATTCCATCCTCAGAACTCATTCACCCTGTAACTGGAAGTTTGTACCCTTTTGACCAACCTCTCCCGGTTTCTCCGACCTCCCAGCCACTGGCAACCACCATTCTACTGTCTGTTTCTATGAGGTGGACTTTTTAAATTGAAACTAGTCCCAAAGGCTAATTGCAGGATGGAAGTTAAAGCAATGGTTAATCAGAATAATTACAAAAGTATGGGAAAACTAGTAAGGAACAAGAAATCTGAGGCAAAATATAAATGAATTAAAGCTCACTGGGCCACGTTCAGAAGCCAAATATAGAATTGGAAGTGTGAACTTTTCTATTAGAAAATTTGTCCGTTCTGGAGCATATGTGTTCTATTTGAGTATAGCCCTTCTCCATTCGAAGAATACACATACAAAGGAGATGGAGTAGAAGGTGCATGTGCTGAAAAAAGTCTTATTTGGGGTTCCTTTGTATCTGGACTCAAGACAGTGCCCCACCTTCTGTTTGGCAACATCACTTTAAACATGTTACCAGTAATTATATGACGTTTCCTCACATCACATTTTAATTTGGGAAGACGTGGGAGACATCCTTGTTTCTTGAAGAGATTTCCAAATTAGTCTAAACTCACTGGAAATACACTGACAAACTCATAGTGGATGAGTTATATGTATTCTAAACTCATCTTATTTTTTCACCTTCAGAGGTGGTATTCTAATCTCGTCTCCAACGTCTAAAGGATATTTTGAGGAGATGGAATACGCCATATATTTATTTGTTAACTTTAAATTTTGGATTTTTAAACAAGTATAAGTTATTATGAGACAATATTAAATGTTTAATTCTTCCTCTTAAACCCTGATTAAATGAGTAAGTTATAGGAATAGTTCTACGCACCAAGACAAGCGCTCTGGTGACAAGCGGAAGGCAGGTCAAGTCCTGAACAACCAGAGTTAGAAAGCCTGAGCTGAGGAGTCTACGTGTGTTCCCCAGGGCTGTAAAATCCAGCAGTGAATGTGCAAAACCACAGAAAGAAAAGAGAGCTGGAAGACAAGTAAGGAGGTCAAATGCAAAGACCAGAGCTGAAAAATATAAGATATAAGATTAATTATAAATGAATTAAACCTACCAGCTCAAATTCAACAGCCAATTTTGCATTTGACATTTACAGGTATTTTTGTTGGTGACAGTTTTATTTCGTGTGTACATGTACATGTCTATGTTCTCAGAACGTATTCCATATTTATATTCTCCACATTTGTTAGGAGACTTATTTTTCTAGGAAAAAAAAATTGTTTTTTAAAAAGGTATGTGACCCTTCCTGTCTGCAGAATTGATTTTGCAAGTATTGCCCCTGGAAAGTCATTCTCAAATCTTGGTCTGTATCAGAATTCCTGGGAGACTCTGGAATGGCAGGGCATCTGCACTTTTTACCAGCTGCTCAGTGAGTCGGAGGACCACAGAAGCTTGAGAACCATCACCCCAGAGAATACTCCCTCCATACCCTAGAAGTGCTATGAGAAACTGCTACTTGGCACTTGAACTCTCTCACTTTTCCCTTTCATTCATACTTGGAAACTGGTTAAAATAAAAGGAGAGGAGTTCCCGTCGTGGCGCAGTGGTTAACGAATCCGACTAGGAACCATGAGGTTGCGGGTTCGGTCCCTGCCCTTGCTCAGTGGGTTAACGATCCGGCGTTGCCGTGAGCTGTGGTGTAGGTTGCAGACGCGGCTCGGATCCCGCGTTGCTGTGGCTCTGGCATAGGCCGGTGGCTACAGCTCTGATTAAACCCCTAGCCTGGGAACCTCCATATGCCGCAGGAGCGGCCCAAGAAATAGCAACAACAACAACAAAAAGACAAAAGACAAAAAAAATAAATAAATAAATAAAAGGAGAGTCACATAATGAGTAAGGACCCCTTTAGATGTTCCTCCTGCCCTCAATTTACCCATCTGGAGCACCTAGTAGGAAGACAGAGTTCACCACTAAGACAAGGCAACCTGGGGTGGGGGCGAGGGTGAGGGATGTCCTTATGTTGGCACATAAATGGGAGGTCAGAAAAAGAGAGTTAGGCCTGCAATGACCAAGGCAGGCTTCCTAATACAAGTGGGTATGGAAAGGAGCCCTGAAAGAGGGGTAGGGTATGCATAGATATGAACTTGGAGGCATGCTGCAGGGTGGGAGAAGGCTGCAATTTGAGGCCACAGGCGATTACCAAGTTTCTTCTCTTTGCAGTAGTAAGGTGCTACTTAAAAACTGCATTTAGCTCTCATAGGCACTAACTAGTTAAAGCTCAAAGTGGAGGAATTTTTTTTTGAGTCCACAAAATTTAGTACCAACTTAATTTTTATTCATTGTGAATCAATGCAGAAATGAGAACAGACCTAACACATTGTTGCTGAGTGTGTTCTGGAATTATGACACATTCTTGGCTGGAATCAGAAAGGTGGTGAAACTAAAGAAAAGGTCTTAGGTCTCCAATTCTACTTGTGATTACAATCCTGCCCTGCCATCTCCCAACAGGAACATCCTCAGGAATAGGAACTTAGCAAGACCCAGATTGATGGGTGTAGTGTAAAAATCTTCATGGGGTCTATGCAGTCCCACCCCTAAACCTGAGAAACCAGGGCTTCCGCCCTTGGCTCCACAGCGTGGAGACCACTGATGCCCACTCCTCCTCCTGATTATGCCCCTCCCCACGAGGTAAGAGGTCCACAGAACTAAGACACATGCCCACCAGGACTGTGATCTCCTTTCTAACCACGTTCTGGGTGGCTAGGACACTGGGGTTCTCTGCCTTCTCCCCATTCATCCATTCCCAAGGATGTGCAGTGCCCCCAACATGGACACACCTAGGCCCAAGGGAGAGGGTATGGACAGAGCTTGGAAAAGTGTGCAAAATGCATGAGGACTCCTATGAGAGATGGAAGGGAAGAGAACAAAGATAGGTGAGGAGAGCTTCCATTCCTTTTCTTTCTTTCTTTCTTTTTTTTTTTTTTTTTTTTTTTTTTTTTGGTGCTGCTCCCATACCATGCAGAATTTCCTAGGCCAGGGATCAAACCTGAGCCACAGCAGCAACCAAAGCCATATCAGTGCTGTTTATTGCCCATACCTCTCATTTCCAGAGAGACAGAAGCATTCCACTCTGTCTTCTGGGAGGAAACAGCAAAACCCTCTTCATCCTCTTTCTACTTCCCTCTAGTTCTGCCCAAAGGAGGAGGAAAAACGTCTGACCAGCGAAGTTGAAAAAATGTCTGTAAATGCATGGCTCAGCTCTTCCTGAGCTCTGTGTGTTAGAGACTCTACCTGCCTGCATCATCATTATCATCACTCCATGCAGGGATCAGTTAGAGAGGCTCAAAACTTCTCCATCCTGTGACTGGTGTGCTATAGACCCAATTCAGGGAGGAAAGAGTAGAAATCCTGCATTTGTCCATAGATCTGAGTTTTCCATTCCAGCAACAATCATACTTTACTCTAGCTGCAGACTCAAGGTCATCTTACGCATGGGGTGACACATGCACAAATCCCACAATGCCAAGTGTGAGATGAATCATGGCAGGCTCAGTGAATAATAGACAATAGGAAGTAAAAAGGGGGAAAGAGAAAAGAAACTTCTTATTTCTTGTCTAGAAAACAACTAGAACGAGAGATCAGGAACCACAGAGAATAAATTCCAGTGGGCAACCAGGAAGATAACAGTTGAAGGAAATAGCTTTGTCTCGAGAGAATACAGGAAAGGGCTTGAAAGGGAGATGGGAGTTAGGGGATGGCACTACTGGCATTTCATGTAGGCCACAGATATAAAAAGAAAATATTCAAGGGGACCTACCAGGACTCCAGAGGAGCAAATAGCCTGATTCTAGTGAAGACCTGGGATCCAAAAGAACCCACTGACCCACTGACTCCAGGGACCAAGACTGTCCGCATGATGTAAAAGTCCATCTTGTATGTTGAGCTTGGTCAAACTGCAGTTAATGACTCCACTAAGTGCCTGTGGTTTACCTAATCCTGTCTGTGTGTATCTTGAGGCCTGGAACTCCGCTCACTGTGAGGAAGGACAGTCTGGGTGAGGACCAGCTGGTTGGTCAGGACTGTGCTTTTGGACCATGAAGGAACCACAGTGCAGAGCTGGGCCCCAATCCCACAGTGAAAGTCTGAAAATGAGAGCAACTCTCCTAGCTCCTGCGGGGGAGACCACGGCAGTGACCACAGGGTCACACACTTTCATGCATGCTTCCCTTTCTATAAATTAAACGACCGTTGGAGGGTTGATTCGTTTTGTTTTAGAATTGCCTGCCCCCCATCTTGGGCTAAGTGAAGACACCTTGGCAGCGTGAAACTAACACTGGAATTCATAAAACTACACATTTGGGATGATTCGAATCCAAAGCTACAGAGATGAATTAACATATAAAAGCACAGAAGATACTGAAAATGAGGAACAGAAAGAAATAAAGAGTGCCCTTGGCGAGAAGAAAATTTAGGTGGAAAAAAGACATGGAAACAGAAGCAGGAAGATTTTTCTCAATGGAAAGGACGGTAAGAAGGAAGGGAGGGAGGGTGGGGTAGAGGGAGAAAAATGGGGGTTGGGTAGATAAATAATTAGGGAAAAATAAATGTCCTCCAAGTAAAATTATCTTCATCCACAGGAAAACGGGGCTACTTGCTGCATTTCATTCAACCTCTTTGTTAGTTGTTTCGTTTTTAAAAGCAGCAGGGAATGTCAAACAGCTGTTTTTACAGCTTCTGTTGCTTTGTCAAAGCTGGCCTGTGCAGTCTGACTGTTGGGCGCACCCAGACAGCAGTGCGGGTGGCAAGACGCTGCGTGAGCAGATGGGCCAAGTCTGCAGGCAGCTCCGCAAGAGACGGTGCCTGGCTCCCATCACACTCCTCAGCGCCCAGAACCAGGACCCCTGGGAATGCTGCTGGAGAGAGATAAGCAAACACTCCAGGCAGCATTTCTCCTTTTGATTTAGGAAAAAAAAAAAAAAATCACCTAGGGATAATCTTCCCTCAGTAGAAACAGCACAAAAACACAAAACTCAAAAGTCAGATGACATGGACTTGGGCCCCAGCTCTACCATTTCTGAGCTACGTGCCCTCAGGCCAATTGTTTCACCTCTGAAAGTCTGTTTCTCCATTTATAAAATGGGGACAATATTTCACCGGGTTCTCACAAGGATGGAATGAGGTGTTAACACCGCACAGAGCCTGGAATATAGTAGGCATTCGGTAACTATGTTAAAATCCCACATTTGGTTAAAAGAGAGAGAGAGAGGAGTTCTCATCGTGTCTCAGTGGTTAACGAACCCGACTAGGAACCATGAGGTTGCGGGTTCGGTCCCTGGCCTTGCTCAGTGGGTTAATGATCCGGCGTTGCCGTGAGCTGTGGTGTGGTTGCAGACATGGCTCGGATCCCGCGTTGCTGTGGCTCTGGCGTAGGCCGGCGGCTTCAGCTCCAATTAGACCCCTAGCCTGGGAACCGCCATGTGCCGTGGGAGCGACTCTAGAAAAAGCAAAAGACAAAAAAAAAGAGAGAGAGAGAGGTGGTAGAGACAGAGAGAGAGACGCAAAGATGATAGAGACTGAGGTCAAGATCAAGATCCAGGAAAGCTCTTCAAATGCACATTTGTTTTCTGATAAATGTATGAAGGGACTTTTCACACTCCCTCCCCTTCTCCCACTCCCTGCCAAGAGCGAAGCCACCTGGGAGTCACAGAGGTGGGCTCTCTTTTCTACCTCCTCTCCAAGTAAACCCGTAGGCAGCACCACTCAACCCTGCCAAGTCCAGCAGACATCTTTACCACGTAGGGGTCACCCGAGAAAGAGGCTTCCACCCCCGGTGACCTGCTTCCTCCTGTGAGTGACTGCCCAGTTCATGGTTCATGGGTGGTGGGGAGGGAGGAGAGGGCGTGTGGGGAGAACACCTGGGAGAGGGAAGAGACAAAAGCCCCAGATGATAAAGGGAGAGAACCTCAGGTCAACAGTGTGGCCAGGGTTGTGGTCAAAGGTCAAGGAGGGGTAACCCGGTTAGGGCCGTTTCCTCACAAGACCACGGGTCACAGGGCTCCTGTCAGCCCGTCTTTCTCATGGAGACGTCGTGGGTGTTTTCCCCAAGGCTTGGAGCATTACCCAGTGTTGCCCTTTTCCCTGAACGGTGTGTGACAGTCTGAAAGCACGGTGCTTGGCCTGGCTACTTCAGGGAGGCCTCTGGAGCCTGTTCTCACCACCTCCTTAGCTTGGGCACAGCCCTAACACAGGGCCAAGAACAAGACAGGCAGAAGTTATAAGTCAAGCTAACAAATTGTGAGATAAAATATGCTTTCTCCTCGACAAATACACCTTCATATGCCTGGAAAGTTTAAATCTAGAGTTCTCAGGCTCCTTGGAGTTCTGCTCTGGCATGTGGAGTTACAGGGCACTACCCCCAGGCTGCCTCCACCTCTTCCCACACTGGGTTCAGACTCATCCTCTAGGTACCACACACACACACACACACACACACACACACACACACAAGGATGTCCAGCCCACATGTCCAAGCTCTGTCCACACCCCCCCAACAACAGCCCATTCTATAAAGTTGCACTGTGGTAGAAGCTTATGCAAACACTAGAACCTGGCTTGGGGACATTGGAGCAAAGAATTGCAGGTTCCTAGGGGCCTGAAATGTCATGAATAAAGGGAGTCACGGGACTTAGATAGACATTTCCTCATGGCACCAAGGATCCCTTGCCCTCTAGGGAGGGTTATGGCTGAAAGAGGGCCATAAAATTAGAAGGCCTGTAAAGTTCAGGGTCCAGAGCAGGGACCCCTCTTGCCCAGAGCATCCTGCATCCTCATCAACATCCTGACCCACAGCAAATAGCAGGTCCACTCCCTGCCTAGGCAGTGAAGAGAGCGTCCCTTGGATTTGCTCCCCACCTGGGCTCCCACCACACTGGTCCAGCCATACTCTTACCAACTCCAGTCAGAAATTCAGGGTCACTCAGGCCCAAAGCTCCTTTGGGAAGGGACTGAGGAGCAGGGAGGGAGAGCCAGGGTGGAGACTGAGGCAGTCTGGAACTGAGCAGAACTGGGACTCCTGGGGCCCATCCCATTGTTAAGTGGGGCCCCCCACCAGACTTAATGGAGCATTTCTGCTGTGCTTTTCACAGTGTTGTGCCTCTAATAGGCTCCCCTGTTGGGCCGCTCAGGGCCCACACTGCCTCTGAGCAGCTGCTGTGCTGAGCAAGGGAGCAAGAGGCTCGTTTGCAGACCATGTGCCTGTCGCCTTCTCAGGAAGCCATCACAGCACATTCTGGAACAGGCTCCGAGGAGGTATCACAGTTTAGTGTAATTCATCAACTTCACAGCTGCTGCTTGGGAGGGAAGGGGCCTGGAGAAGCAAGTGCCAAGCTGCTCAGGATCAGGAGCACCCCCCAAGCCAGCCAAGCGAGAGGGAGACCAGCAAGAGTGGGCAGTGCTCCAGCCTGCCTCTGGCTCCACCTCCACCTGGTCAGAGGCCTGGACTCCTCAGAGGTAGTCAGCCCTTTGCCCAGGCCTCTGCTGCCTAAGGGCCCTGGGGGACCGGAACTCAGGGAGAGAGCTAGTCTTCGGCGTCAGAAAGATGGAATTCAGAGGTCCTTGCCTCATCCACGGGGTGTGTGATCTACAGCAAGTCACTTCGCCTCTCTAAGCCTCTATTAGCCGATCTGTGAAATGGAGGTGAAGGTAATTCTTACTCCCAGGCTTGACAGAAGTATGCAAGTAATTAAAATATTGAAATATTTGGCCAAGAGCAGTAGTTCTCAAAGTGTGGTTTCTAGACCAACAGCATCATTATTACCTTGCAACACCTTAGAAATGCACATTCTTGGGGTGCACCCCAGACCTACTGAATCAGGAACTCCAGAGCTGGGCCCATGTAATCGATGTTTTAACAAGCCTTCCAGGTGACTCGAAAAAGCAGGCTAAAATACAAGATGTTTTCACTGACCTAAAAAATCCTCTGTGCCCTAACCCCTGGCAACCACTGATCTTTTCACTGTCTCCATAACTTTGCCTTTTCCGTGACATCATATAGTTGGAATTGTATAATATTTAGCCTTTTCAGACTGGCTTTTTTCACTTAGTAATATGCATTTAAGTCTCCTCCACAGTGGCACAGTGGATTGGGGATCCAGCAGTGTTTCTGCAGCAGCACAGGTTTGCCCAGGTTCATTGTTTCTGCCTAGCATAGTGGGTTAAGGATCTGGTGTTGCTGCAGCTGTGGCGTAGGTCACAACTTTGGCTCAGATTCAGTTGCTGGCCCAGGAACTTCCACATGCTGCAGGTGTGGCCAAAAGAAAAAATTTCCTCCCTGTCATTTTATGACTTGATAGTTCATTTCTTTTTAGTGCTGAATAATATTCCATTGTCTGGATATATCACAGTTTATTCATTCACCCACTAAACGGCATCCTGGTTTCTTCCATATTTTGGCAATTATGAATAAAACAGCTATAAACATTCATGTGCAGGTTTTTGTGTAGCTATAAGCCTTCAACAACTCTGGGTAAATACCAAGGAGTGTGATTGCTGGATCATATGGTGAGAGTATATTTTGTTTTGTAAGAAATTGCCAGATTGTCTTCCAAAGTATTTGTACCATTTTGCATTCCCACCAGCAATGAATGAGAGCTCCTGTTGCACCAAATCCCCACCAGCATTTGGCATTGTCAATGTTTTGGATTTGGGCCATTCTCACACATGTGTAGTGGTGTGGTGTTGTTGCATTTCTCTGATGACCCATGAGGTAGAGCATCCTCTCAGATGCTTATTCACCTTCTATGTCTTCTTTGCTAAGGGGTCTATTCAGGGCTTTCACTCATTTTATAATCAGTTTGTTCATTTTCTGATTGTAGAGTTTTAAGAGTTCCTCTTATATAGTAAATAGTCCTTTATCAGATGTGTCTTTTGCAAATATTTTTCCTTCAGTCTGTGGCTTGTCTTCTCATTCTCTTGAGGTAAGTTGATGTTTTTTATTTTGTTTTAGTAACAAAGCGACAAAGGGTAAAGATAATAACTATTTAGGGAAAGGTGAGTGTTACAAGGCCTCTCAAACACCCCGCAGTGAGACATAGGCCAGATGGCTCTCACAAGTCCCCCTGCTCCTGTCCCTTATTTTCACTCATCTCCAAGACAAAGTTCTGTCCTTAGATAAGGAACCTTCCAGCCAAACTTCCCCAGAACAATTTTCTGCTTCACTAGACAAATAATCAGTGTTTCTTAACCCTTCAGGGACCACTGCCCTCTTTGAGAATCTGATGAAAACTGCAGGCCTCTCCCCAGGAAAATGCAGACACACACCTAAGCACACACATTACACACCATTCAGGTTTCTGCAGGCTCCTCAAAGCCCATGCAATGTTTAGTGAGCCCAGCTTAGGAGGCCCAGCTGGAAAGGAAAACAAGAAAGACTTGAGCTGTTCATAGTCAACCAGTCAGGGCACCAAGGGGCAAAGTGCCAGCCATTTCCTTTTCAAGGCAGAACCCGAACTCGCAGTCCCTGTCTTCCAAACCCTCCAGGTTCTTCCCTTGTCAGTGCCATGGTCTTTTGAGATTTGACAAGGAAATGAATAAAAACCGGTGGCCAGAACGTGGAGAGGTCATCCAGCCCTGGTGGCGCTGACCTCACGCAACCCCAAGCCAGAGTGAATGAGCTGTCCCCACCCCCACATCCCTGGTGGCAGCTGCCCTCCAGCTGCAGCAGAGCCACTCTGTGAAGGTGCCTCCCCTGCCCCACGAGGCCTTCTAGGGGCCCAGCTGGTAGTCTGGGGGGTGGGGAGGGGGGTGGCAGGGGCTTCAGTTCAGATAGGAGTCAAGCAGGAAGTAAGGGAGCAAGTGAAGCACCAAGGGTACAAAACATGAGGGACACTCACTCTCAGGGCCCTGCAAAGAGGCCATCAGCAGGTGTGTGGCCAGTGGCCTTCCCTGGGCACCGAAACAGCTGGCTGCCAGAAGGGTGCAGAAACTCTGGCTCAACTGAGATGAGTTGGTTTGTAGCCACCACAGCCACCTTGGGGCAAAGCTCCCTGGCATTTCACCAGGGCAAGCCCACATTTAGTGACCTTTGAGAGTGAGAGGGGGTTGGCTCCCATATGCAAAACGCAGCAGGGACCTTGTTAACGCCTTACACAGGGCACCGGAGGAGCTTGGAACTGCAAGGAGACATCTTTCTCCATGGCCCCAGGTGGGTGAGTGAGTGGTCAGGCCTGCTGTGCAGAGACAGGGGAACTCACCTCCGTGAGAGCTGGGTGTTGGGGCCGCTCCTCTCCAGGAAAGCCCTCCAAGGGCCATGCATGCACAGCCCCCCCGCCGGGGGGTCCCCCCAGGTCCTTCTGCCCCACAGACCCCAGTTCTGGCATGCCCCCTCCCTTCTCCCAATCTGCCAGCTGCCTAAGGCTTCCCCCACCTGCCAGGCTGGGGAAACGCCAGCACTCTAGAGGAGGGCAGCACCCACCCACCTGGGCCTTCTGCCCTGACCCTCTGGGGCCACTCAGAAGAGGGGGAGGGAGTGCCCAACAGGCAGGAACTGAGAAGTGAGAAAGGCGGGGACAAGGGATCATCAACAGCTCCTCAGGTGCAAGGACGGCAAGCCCCCAAGAGCTAAGTAGGGTGTGAAAGTCGCCTTAATCTCTTTTCAGAAATGCAGGTCCTCGCCCTGGATCTCCCATCATCATCATCATCATCATCATCATCATCGATCACCTCCCAGGGGGTGTGGAGCAGGTGTGACAGCAAGTCCTCAGCCAAGGGCTAGCCTCCCCGTTCCTGAACCATGCCCCTCTTTGTTCCCCTCATGGTCCCTCCATTACCCACACTTCATTCCACTCCCCTGTCACTGCCCCTACTGTGCTGGACCTTGGGAAAGCAGTGTGGAGGCCACCAAAGAGGTAGGGGACACCCAGGCACACAACAACCTAGAAGCTGAAGGTTTTCTCCCAATCCCTCATAGGTTAGGGAAGATGGTTTCTAGGGTTGGGAGAGTGAAGGCAGAGAACCTATAAAAAAATTGACCTGCAGAGAATGATGAGACTATAAATAATTTGAAGTCTTCATAAAAAGAACTTGTCACCGCTTTGCAGGCTTCAGGATGTCAGGACAGAAATGTCTGGAAGTCAGCTCTGTGGTTTGTGGTGCGGTGTAGCTCCCACCCCACTCCTGGGACATCACAAGATGTGCTGCCTTCCTGAGCCTCAGATTCATGACATATACATTTACTGAGCATCTTCATCATGCTAAGCATTGGAGATCAAACTAAGAATAGCTAACATTCACTTCTTGCTTCTGAGGTGCAGACACTATTCTGAGCACTTTGCTTATAGTATCTCACTTAATTCTCACTATATCCCCCTGAGGTAGACACTGCTATGATCCTCACTTTGATACAAGGACACCAGGGAACAGAGAAATTAAGCAACATGCTTATGTCTCCCAGCTAAGAAGTGGTGGGGCAAGGTTTGAACCCAGACTTTCTGATCCCAGGCCACACTCTTAACCATCACTGAACACTCCCTCTCAAGACAAAAACAGACACACTCTCTCTGCTTCATGATCTCAGTCAAATGAAAAGTATGGTCCATGGGCCATGCCCATCTTTATAAACATAGTTGTATTGGGACGAAACCACACTCGTTTATTTACCTACCCTTTATGTCTGCTTTCACACTATAATGGCTAAATTGAGTGATCCAATGAAAGGCACAGCCCACAATCTTACAATATTTGCTCTGGGGCTCTCTTTACAGAAGAAGTATGCCAACTCCTGGTCTAGTGAAATAGAACCATCTATCGCATCTGTGGGAAATCAGGAGAACACATGAGAGGATGGGAGGGACAATACTTTGAGCTCTTTGGTCTAAGAAGTGGTCACCACACCACAACCAGAGTATATCCAACTACTATTCCATCTCCAGGACGATCAGCCAGGATGATTTGGGATCACCCTGCTTGTAACTGTCCCACTGTCACTCAATATCCTAGACCCAGAGGAGACAGACGGGCACCCGCTGGCAAGCGTCATAGCTCATTACAGTTAGCAGGAACAGGTCTGTTCTCTGGGGCCCAGTCACTGCAGGCAGCTTGGGAGCTGGGGATCTCTGCCTCCAGCTGGAGAGGTTGCTCATTGATCTGGCTAATCATTCAGTATTTATTAAGCACCCACTGTGTGCCAGGCCCCAGGGTGGGTGCTCTGCTCATAAAGAGTCCCACTACGAATATAGTTCAGAGAGAACCCTACACTGGACAAGGATTAGACAGAAAGCATACTGCACCTTCTAATTCTAGGATGCTATGCTCCAGTGTTCTCTAGGGTTTGCTCCCTTGCAAAGAAGGCCTCCGTGCTCAGGTGTACACAAGAGAGGATCAAATTTGAAGAAAGATGCCCCCCATCTCTCTTCCTTCCAAGGCAAGCTTCCGGCTTTTTCCAATTCTACTCCCATTGTATTGCAGAGTAGGTTGCTCAGCAAATAGCACAAGTATATAAGGAAATACATATATAGATATACATATACATATATATAAAATAAGCCTCAGATTATTGTATTCAGCTTTGATTAAATGGCATCTAATGAAAAAACATTAGGAAAAAAACTAAATAAAAAAACTATTGACACAAGTGCTTTGAGGATGCAAAACCTGGGGTTGGCATGGGCCTCTGCTTAGATGAAAAAGGCTAGAAAATATTTACATATCAAATACAAAAATGTAGGTTAAATCCTTGCTTTTTCTGTATCTTGACATCATCAAGTTGAGTTTCCATCTAAGTATGTTCATGAAAAAAGATAAAGAAATTTCCTATAATATTGACTAGTTTAAAAGTTCTAAGGACTTGTAATCCTGAAAGCATTAAAGTTTGCTATAGGAGACAACATGTGTGGAAATGTTTGCTGTAGAAAATTGTTCACTTAAAGTAGCTCTGTTTATCAAAAGAGGTTGAATTTTCTCACCAGCCTTACTATGATTAATCCCCTGACAATGACCTCGCTGGTCTTGTTATAATTCAGCCAGTGAAAAAAACTTGGTAGAGCCTCTTAAAATTAGGAACATGACTAAAGGCATTCCTTCCTTCAAAAAAAAAAGGTTATTTTGAAAGTAAAATAAACACGCAGTCCTAACAGATTAACTTCAAAACACCATGCAGAATCTCCATTTTCCACAATAGGGGGATTCTCCTATAAAGTGGTTTAAAGAGACTCTGCTTGAAGATTTTTTCCCTCTCTAAGGCCAACATGTGAGCACATACACCTTCAGGTCACCAGCGTGTATTTCTAGAAGCTCAGCCCCTGCTCATGCCTCTGGCTTTACTCCAAGCCCGAGAAAAATACAGGCCATGAAACTATTCCACAAGCCTCTAGCCAGAGTCTTCACTACCCTCCTGGAGCTCAGCCCCCCCACCCCCCGCGAAGGCTCCGGAAGGCTGGTGGGGAGGCTGCGGTATTGGGGAGCTCCAGGGAGGACCCAGCCCACGGCCTCCTGAGCCAGAAGCCCCCCACCGGAGAAGCGGTTTGCTTTTTAAGGCATTTTCTCCTCCAAGTTAGGATCAGAGGAGTGGTGCTGGCTGTGGTTGAAAGCTTTTTGGGTTAAACACAAACACTAATGGAATGACAGTTGGAAAAAGACAAATATAGCATTACTGTGCCAGGCATCTCTCGGAGGAGGTGGCGAGATGGCCCTAGCAGAGCTGCCAGCAAACTGTGGGCTGGTATCCATCCTGACCTCCCAGGCCAGGCACATCCAGACTGGAAGGGGGACTCCTCCCAACACACCCCGAGCACATCCCAAGAAGCAGGTTCGGCTGAAGGTAAGTACGGCTCCAGAAGACTCAGAGTGAGGCTGGGTTTTGATCAGTTGCTCCATGGGCAATAGTTAAGACTGTTATCAGTTTCTGGATGAGTAAACTGAGAACCAGCTAGGTACAGGGAGCCATCAAACCCTCATGGGTTTTCAGGGGCTGAAGGATCCCAGACGTCCCAGGGGCGGGCCACCTCCCCTCCCACAGTGAGAGCACAGGTCCCAGTGAAGACCTCCAGGGAGGCAACTTCTTCCTCCTCTCTGCCTTTCCCTCCTTTCCGTGTTTGTCCTTCTCAGCATCTCCTTCCCCCTCCTTTCCTCCCCTCCCCTCACTCCCTCTCCTCCCTTCTTCTCAACAACCCCCCCACCCCCTCCCCATTTCCTCAACCTGGAGGCATCTACCTGTTGACCCTCACAGGGAGCAGTTTCTCCCAAACTCAGGAGACAGACCTGCTAGCGAGAGGGGCCAATACCATAAGGAACCCAGGTAGAGGCCAGGGGGTCACTGTCCTCATCCTGTCCTAGGGGCTGAGGCTCTACCTCCAGCCCACTGGGAAGGACACAGGCTTCACTTCAGAGACTGGGGTTTGATTCTGGCACTAACATGTGCTATCTTTGTGATTCTGCCGAGTCACTCTACTTCTTGGCCCTCAGTTTCTTTATCTGCAAAAGTGGGAATGATAATATCCATCTCAGAGCTGTAAGGATTCAGTGTTAATGTCGATAAAGTATCTGGCCCATGACTGCTGATCCATAAATGGAGTCTCCTCCCTCTTCCTTCCCTCTCCTTTCTGTAAGTCACAAGTGTGGCTCACTGATTATTTGTGACTTCCTTGGTGAAACAGCCCAGGAGGTGGGGCCTCGATCCATTCATGCCACACCCCACTGCCTACCCAGGTTGAGGACAAGTCAACATCTGCCGGGTGTGGCGTGTCTTCAGAAGGCCTCTGCTGAGCCAGGTCAGGAGACCGTGGTTAAGAGTCAAGTGGGACTGGATGCTGGGAGCAGCTGTGTGCAAAGGGAACAGAGTTCTGCAGGGCGCATGTGGTCAACAAGCTCTCCCAGAGCCTTTTGACAATTGAGTCCATTTCACCTCCTTATTTAGCCCTGGAGTGCTCACCTTCAAGAAGTCGATGCTCAGACAGCTGGCTCTAGGCCCACAGTTTGGCCCCCTGTGCTGGGTACTGCTGCCCAGAGTCTATGCTGAGATGGACCCGCTCCTCCAAGCATGAGAGCCAATCAGGTCTCCCCTCCCTGGAAGGAGTCTTATCCCTAGCAGCCGGGTGCACACACCTCTGTATAGTCAGGCCACTGGGTATTTTCCAAGGGCCTCCCTTGGCCCCTTTTCTATCCTTGAGAAGATTCAGAGACTATATAGAACCTAGAAAAACATCCACGGCTGTGCACTCAAAAGATTTTCTAGAATTAAAGCTATGATAATAACCAGTAACATTACTACAACACTTTGAAGTTTCTATAGAACTTTTGTCCATTTAAACCCTATCAAAGTAGACTAACTGCTCTAACAAATGAGCCAAAATTTCAATGGCTTAACATAATGAAAGAATTCCTTTTTCTTATCACAGATCAATGCAGGTGGGCAGAAAGGAGGGAAAGCTCTATCCCTCATAGACCCTGGGGACCCAGGCTCCTCGCATCCTAGGGCATTGCCACCCTAGCATCTCCAAATCCTTTACTTCTAGTGCACAGACAGGGGACGTTCAAGTATGAAGGATCCTGTGAGAGGCTTCTACGGGCCAGGCCTGCAGGTGGGGGAAGCAGTTCTACCTGCATTCATTGGCCAGGACTCAGTCATGCTGCCCCTCTAATTCCAAGGGAGGTTGGGTGCTCAGGAAGAAAGGAGGCAGGATTTGGTGAACAATACTGCACTTTCTTTGCTACAAAACCACAAGACAGGATCTTTTCTACAGAGCAGCAAAGTAAGGCTCAGAATGGCTGACATGCCCCAGATACCACTGTCAATGAGTGGACAGAAGCAAGGCTTGAATCCAAGTGTTCTGATTCCAGTCTATTCTTTATCTCACGGAGAATTTCTCCCTCCTGTGGATACATGTTGCTGAGCAAGTTACTGTGTCTTAAGAAAGACCGAGGTCCTGCTCACGCCGGTCCTTTTCTCCTTACCTCCAGGTATGGGAAAAGCCAGAGGAAAACTTCCTTGCACACCTCCTTCGCTCACCCCTTCCCTCGCCCACGCCGCAGGAGTGGGCCTAAGCCTCCTCCAGGGGCTCAGCCAGGAAAATAAAGACACCTTGGCCCACCTACATCTTTGACCCTGAGTAAGAAAACACGGTCCTTGACTTGGAAGAGTTCATAGTCTAATGAGAGAGACCGAAATGGAAGAAACAGCTGTAAATAGACAGGACTAGAAACCAACAGAGGTCTCCACGAAGTGCCACAGGAACCCAGACAAGCAAGAAATTTATTTTCTCAGAGAAAGCCACAGAGAATAAGAAACGTCTGTTCTGGGTCATGAGTCAGGGAGGCACAAAGGCCACAGAGGAGCACGTGAACAGACGTGAACAGGAGAAAAGAGATGTCCAGGCCAGTCCTCCACAGGAGACAGGGAAATCCAAGCCCAGGCCTCTCTCACCTTTTTCTGGGGCCCCAGGAAGATGGGGAGACCCTGAAGAAGGTCAGGATGTAGAGAGTCCCAAGGTTTTTATGCCTTAAGATAAAAGCAAAGTCCCCATATGGGTGTCCAAGGCTATTACTTACATAGAGTAGAATTAGCTGTTGCTTGTATGACATTTTGCTTTTCAGAGGCAATTTTCACACATTATCTCCTTTCACTCCTCATTTTGCAGATAAGGAAAGCAAATCTCAGAGAGCTTAGCAGCAGGACTAGGACTCAAGGCCTCACCCTGTCCTCTAAAACCCAGGTGTTTCCACCAGGACTTTTGTCAGTAGCTGGGAGGAGGGGGGACTGGGGGAGGGGCACTGCAGGGGCCTTTCTAAAATGGATAGAGGCATAGAGTTCCCGTCTTGGCGCAGCGGAAACGAATCCCACTAGGAAGCATGAGGTTGCAGGTTCAATCCCTGGCCTTGCTCAGTGGGTTAAGGATCTGGCGTTGCTGTGGCTGTGGTGTAGGCTGGTGGCTATAGGTCCAATTCGACCCCTAGCCTGGGAACCTCCATATGCCAGGGTTGCAGCCCTAAAAAGCAAAAACAAACAAAAACATATAAATAAAATGGATAAAAGTGGATAACTCACTGCTCATTCTTTTTCCCTCCTCTTTTCACACATGGAATTAAGAGGTACTTTTATGAGTCTGCTCCTAGAGGACCCTAGTTCAGTACCCCAACCTGAGGAATAAATGGATCTGCTCTTATTCTGGAGAAGTCCCACTTACCCACCCCCAGGCATCTATAGTTCTCTTCAGGAAGCCTCCAGTAGACAGAAGAAGTGGCAGAATCAGAGACAGATAAGAACAGAACCAGAGACCAACCCAGAGAGGGGCATCTTCCCATGCTCTGGAAACCTCATAACCCCACCTGAGACCCTAATAAGAAAGCAGCAAGGCAGCAGCCACTTTCTCTGCCGTGTCACCCCGCCTTCTCCCACCTCAGGGCCAGGAATTTCATTTCTCATTTTCTCAACCCTGCTCTGTTCTTCCTTTCAGCTCCAAATTGGATGGAGAAAGAAAAGACTGAAGATCATGTTTGCAGGGAGGTGCTCCGACCTCTCTAGGGGGTGACCAGAAGAAAGTTGTCCCTTCTGGAACCAACCAGGGCTCCTTCCTTCCCTGCCAGAAAACAGCTAGTTCTCTGGTGACTGAGAAAACAGGATGCTCCTCCTCAAGGACCTGAGGGCTAGGCACCTCGGGGACTGTAGTTTCAGCTTGGGGCACAGATTCCTCCAGAAAGAAGTAAGCAGACACCTCAGGGTAGGGGCTGCTCTCCACTCACTGTTCACTCAAAGAAGCAGGTATATTTTTCAAAAGGGAATATAGTGCACTCAAGGGATTCTTCTCTGATGTGTTATATCTGTTTATATGCAAAGCCCTATAAAGGTATGCAAATTAAATCACATGAAGTTATGTATTTGTTGAATAAGGAAGAATGTGGTAGCCAAAACTAAAAAGGGAGACTTTGGAGAGGGCTCTTCAGAGAACACTTCTTAGAGGAAGGGATCTGGGGTCTTCTTCACTGTGTTGAAAAATTCCTTCCACCATGCAATGGATGCTGCATTTATCACATTATATTCTAAAACATTTTTTCTTTTTTTGTATATACCATGAGTTCTTTGAGGCCAAAGTCTACACACCACTTATCTTTGAATCCCCTGTGTCCAGTGCTATGCCTTAGAGGAGCCCAATAAATACTTGTCGAATGGTTCATCTATCAACTGAGAGACTGTAAATTGTGGCCACCAAGAAATGAATGCTCTGTAAACTTAAGTCTGTGTTATTTCATTTTTCCTGTTTACCTAATTTCAAAGTAAAATTTCTTCCCCCCCCCCTTTTTTTTTTTTTGGCCATACCTGAGGCATGGAGAATTTCCCAAGCCAGAGATCAAACCCATGCCACAGCAGTGACTCAGGCCAATGCAGTGACAAGGCTGGATCCTTAACCCTCTGTGCCACAAGGGAATTCCCTCAAAGTAAAATTTCTTAAAAAAAAAAAAAAAAAAAGCAAAAACAGCTGTATAGCAGAAATTGACAGGACATTGTAAATCAACTATAATAAAAAAATTTTAATTTAAATAAGTAAATAAATAATTGGTGGGGAGAGCAAAAACAGTCTCTTTTGGTTGAACCACAGGAGAAGGATCTGCCCATGTCTAAGTGTAGTGGTAGCATGAAAGAAAATCAAGGTCCATTGCAATGAGAGAGGAAGACTGCATAAAGAAAACTGTCAAGCCTCCAACCTAGAAGAAATGGACAACTTTCTAGAGACATACAACCAGCCAAAACTGAATCAAGAAGAAATAGATCAACTGAAAAGACCAATCACCAGAAATGAAATTGAATACATAATTTAAAAAAAAAACTCCCTACAAACAAAAGTCCAGGACCAGATGGCTTCACAGGCGAATTCTACCAAACATACAAAGAACTTATACCCATAATTCTTAAGCTTTTCCAAAAGGCTAAAGAAGGAATAATCCCAAAGACCTTTTATGAAGCCACCATCACCCTAATAAGCCAGACAAAGATACTACCAAAAAAGAAAACTTAGGCCAATATCTTTGATGAATATAGATGTAAAAATTCTCAAAAAATTTTAGCAAACTGGATCCAACAACATATGAAAAAGATCATACAGCACAACAAAGTGGAATTCATCCCAAGTTCACAAGGATGGTTCAACACCTGCAAATCAATGTCACATACCACATTAACAAAAGAAAAGTCAAAAACCACATGCTCATCTCAATAGATGCAGAAAAAGCATTTCACAAAATCCAACATCCATTCATGATAAAAACTCTTACCAAGGTGGGTATAAAGGGAACATACCTTAACATAACAAAAGCTATGCCAAACCCATAGCCAGTATAATACTAAATGGAGAAAAGCCTTCCCTTTAAAATCTAGAACAAGAAGCAGATGCCCACTCTCACGACTTTTATTCAACATAGTATTAGAAGTCCTAGACACAGCAATCAGAAAAACAAAAGAAATTAAATGTATCCAAATTGGAAGAGAAGAGATAAAATTGTCACTCTGTGTGGATGACATGATATTATACATAGAAAACACTAAAGATTCCACATAAAAACTACTCTTACTCATCAATGAATCCAGCAAGTAACAGGATACAAGATTAATACTCAGAAATTAGTTGCATTTCTGTATACTAACAATGAAATATTAGAAAAGGAGTATAAAAATACAATACCTTTTAAAATCACACTCCCAAAAATTAAATACCTAGGAATAACACTGACCAAGGAAGTGAAAGACTTGTATGCTGAGAACTACACAATTTTTTTTTTTGTCTTTTTGCTATTTCTTTGGGCCGCTCCCGCGGCATATGGAGGTTCCCAGGCTAGGGGTCCAATCGGAGCTGTAGCCACCGGCCTACGCCAGAGCCACAGCAACGCAGGATCCGAGCCGCGTCTGCAACCTACACCACAGCTTACGGCAACGCCGGATCGTTAACCCACTGAGCAAGGTCAGGGACCGAACCCGCAACCTCATGGTTCCTAGTCGGATTCGTTAACCACTGCGCCACGACGGGAACTCCAGAACTACACAATATTAATCAAGGAAATTAAAGAGGATTCAAAGAAATGGAAAGATATCCCATGATCCTGGATCAGAAGAATTAATACTGTTACAATGGCCACACTACCCAAAGCAATCTACAGATTTAATGCAATCCCTAGCAAATGACCCATGATATTTTTCACAGAACTAGAACAAACAATCCAAAAATTTATATGGAACCATAAAAGACCCAGAATTGCCAAAGCAATCCTGGGTGGTGGGGGGAGCATGAAACCTAACTCTCCCAGACTTCAGACAATATTAAAAAGCTATAGTAATCAAGACAGTGTGGTACTAGCACAAAAACAGACATACAGACAAATGGAACAGAATTGAAAACTCAGAAATAAACCCAGACACCTATGGTCAATTAATCTTCAACAAAGGAGGCAAGAATATAAAACGTGAAAAAGAGTCTTTTCAGCAAGTGGTACTGGGAAAACTAAACAGGTGAATGTAAATCAATGAAACTAGAACACACCACTACACCCTGCACAAAAATAAACTCAATATGGCATAATGACTTAAACATAAGACAAGACACCATAAAACTCCTAGATGAGAACACAGGCAAAACATTCTCTGACATCAATCTTACAAATGTTCTCTTAGGTCAGTCTCCCAAGGCAATAGAAATAAAAACAAAAATAAACCAATGAGACCTCATCAAACTTTCAACCTTTTGCATAGCAAAGGAAACCTATGGAATGAGAGAAAAGAGTTTCAAACAATACAGCTGACAAGGGCTTAATCTCCAAAATATACAAACAACTCACACAACTCAACAGAAAAAAAAAAAAACTGAAAAATGGACAGAAAACCTAAATAGACATTTCTCCAAAGAAGACATACAGATGGCCAATAGGCACATGAAAAAAAATGCTCAACATCACTAATTATTACAGAAATGCAAATCAAAACTACAATGAGGTACCACCTCACACCTATCAGAATGGACATCATTAATAAGTCTACAAACAACAAATAATAGAAAGGGTGTGGAGAAAAGGGAACCCTCCTACATTGTTGGTGGGCATATAAATTGGTACAACCACTATGGAAAGCAGTATGGAGTACCTCAGAAAACTAAATATAGAACTACCATATGATCCAGCAATCCCACTCCTGGGCATATATCCAGACAAAACTTTTCTTGAAAAAGATACATGCACCCCTATGTTCACTGCATCACTATTCACAAAAGCCAAGACATGGAAACAACTTAAATGACCATGAATGGATTCAGATACGGTACAGGAGTTCCCGTCGTGGCTCAGTGGTAAACGAACCCGACAAGTAACCATGAGGCTGTGGGTTCGATCCCCAGCCTCGCTCAGTGGGTTAAGGGTACGGCCTTGCCATGAGCCGTGGTGTAGGTTGTAGACGCAGCTCGGATCCCGTGTTGCTACAGCTGTGGCATAGGCCAGCAGCTACAGCTCCAATTCGACCCCTAGCCTGGGAACCTCCATAAGCCACAAGTGCAGCCCTATAAAGACAAAAGACAAAAAAAAAAAAGATATAGTGCATATGCACAATGGAATGCTACTCAACCATAAAAAAGAACAAAATAATGCCATTTGCAGCAACATGAATGGAACTAGAGATTCTCATACTGACTGATGTCAGAAAGAGAAGGACAAATACCATATGATATCACTTTTACCTGGAATCTAATATATGGCACAAATAAACCTATCTACAGAAAAGGAAAAAACTAATGGACATGGAGAAGACTTGTGGTTGCCAAAGGGGAAGGAGAGGGAGTTTAGGGTTAGTAGATGCAAACTATTGCATTTGGAGTGAAGAAGCAATGAGATCCTGCTGTATAGCACAGGGAATTATATCCAATCACTTGTGATGGAACATGACAGAGGATAATGTGAGAAAAAGAGTGTATCTATATATATTTCCATATGTATATATATCTGGATCACTTTGCTGTACAGCAGTAATTGACAGGACATTGTAAATCAACTATAATAAACAAATTTTTAAAGAAAATTGTCAGGCCTCATGCAAAAACTCTTAAGGGAAACTTAATTAAAGTGTGCAACTACAAGGAACTACACTCAATATTTTGAAATAACCTACAATGGAAAAGAATCTGGAAAAGAAAATCTATTTTATATATATCTGAATCACTTAAAACTAACACAACATTGTAAATTAACTATACTTCAATATTAGAATGGCAGCTACAAAAAAAAGAATGTATATAAATTTTTTAAATTATTTTTTATAAAGTGTGTAACTAAGCCTCAGGTTACAGGAATTCTAAGAGCCATTCAATACAAAAGACCCAGGAAACCAGTCTAAGAGTAGAGGCCCATCAAAAAAGCCAATGGTTGATCCAGGAAGATCTAGGACCAATCTGCTAAGAAGAATTGCCATCAAAAGAGTCCCTGGAAAGTCATCACGAGGAACTTTTACAGGTGCAGCTCATCATGCTGTGGCACCTACCTCTAGGGTATCTTATTGGTGACATAGGTGGTGTGGGAGACCATTATAACTGCCTATTCTGACGGATCCTTCAAACTTTACATGTGCGTCCCTCCAAAACACAGGGAAAGGGACCCACATAGTAGAGTTTGATGACCTGAGGAAGTTAAGAAGGATGCTATCTGGGCAAATAAGGGACAGAGCTGGTTCCTTTTCATTAGTTAATAGAATTCTATTCCTTTCAAAAAAAATAAACAGATCTCCTGAACAGGGAACTCATTAATCAAGCACTTTCTATGTAGTAGACACAGTGGAGACAATCGTGCATTAATTCGCTAGGCTACACTTGGGTAACAAACCCCCAAATTTCAGCGACTGCAAACATGAGAAGCCTGACAGCTTCTCACGTGACAGCTCAGGAGGATGTTCAGGTCCACCCCCGTCATCTGGCAGCCTCCAAGGTCACTGTACCATTAGGGAAGGCACTCTCCCTCTCTGGGCCCACATTCCACTGGGAAGGAGATGGCGTCTCCCAACTGCTAGCGAGGCTGAGAGAAGCAGGGAGCTAAGATAGCCTTCCCAGGCGGCCTCACCCTTGGTCACCTGAGCTAATGAAGCACACTCAGTCACAGTGAGGCAATCACCGTCTCCAGGCTTGTTCTTGGGCCCAGTCCTCCTTGGCTGCCAGCTACCCCCTGACTGCAGTTCCCAATGTGCCTACAAAGCTGGGGCTCACTGCCCATCCCCAATCATGCCCTCATTCACTCAGTCAGCATGGATTGCTTGATTTCACATCCTATGCCAGGCATAGGGTAGGTGCTAAGGACACAGCACTGTATGAGCCATCCGTGGTCAGGGTCTCCATGGAACTTACATCCCCCGTGGGCAAGAAACCAACAAGAAAAAGCCAACCAATCATTAAACACATGCTTTCCTAGAGCAGTAAGAATTGTAAAGGAAATCGGAGTTCCCGTCGTGGCGCAGTGGTTAACGCATCCGACTAGGAACCATGAGGTTGCGGGTTCGGTCCCTGACCTTGCTCAGTGGGTTAACGATCTGGCATTGCCGTGAGCTGTGGTGTAGGTTGCAGACGCGGCTTGGATCCCGCGTTGCTGTGGCTCTGGCGTAGGCTGGCGGCCACAGCTCCGATTGGACCCCTAGCCTGGGAACCTCCAAATGCCGCAGGAGCGGCCCAAGAAATAGCAACAACAACAACAATAACAACAAAAGACAAAAAAAAAGAATTTTAAAGGAAATAAAACAGAGTTATATGAGTGGAAGGACTATGGTCAGAGGGCTACTTTGGATGGATAAGCCCTCTTGGAGCCCAAAAGGAAAGGAGAGCAGCCATACGCACAACAGGGGAACTTGTTCTGGGCGGCAAGTCCTAAGCCCTTGGGCAGGAACAGGTTTGGCATGACTACAGACCTACAGGAAGACCAGGGCTCGGGGAAAGGGGAGCTGAGATCAAAGAAGTCAACAGGGCCATATGACAAAGGGCGCACTGTGGCAGGACGCCCTTTGATCACTCAGCTAATGGTTACTGAACACCAACAAGTCGGGAGACTGAAGGCACCACAGTGAAGACGTAAATCCCATCCCTGCCCTTGTGGAGCCCAGACGTGCCAGGGCAGACCCAAGGTCAACAAACAAATGAAAAACAACATCACATCAGGTAGTAGTAAGAGCTCTGAAGGAGATGAAGCAGGATCCTAGGGTAGGTGGGCGGGGCTGCTACTGTGGACAGGAAGGCAAGGCCTCTGGTGAGGGCAGCAGGGATCTGGAGAAAGTAAGGGACTGAGCCACATAAGTGTCTAGGGAGCAGCATTCAGAGCACTCTCAGGATGGCCCGGTTACAGGAAATTCAGATGCGTAAATACTGCCCAGGGCACACTCATACTAAAAATAATTCATTGTTTATTTGAAATTCAGTGTTAACTAGGCATCCTGTATTTTTATTTGCTAAAGTTGGCAACTATAAGAGAGAGGGAAGAGAAAGTGTGAAGGCCCTGAGGAGGGAGCACACTTGGCATGTTCAAAGCACAGCATGGAGGCTCCTGTGGGGTGGGAGCTGGGGTTGCAGAGGGAGGCAGATACCAGGGTTTCCAGGGCTGTGAGGGCTAGGATGAGCAACTCGCAGCTTGGATTTTATTCCTTTTTTGTTTGTTTGTTGTTTTTGGGGGGGTTAGTTTTTTGTGTGTTTGGGGTTTTTTTTTTTGTTTGGTTGGTTGGTTGGTTGGCTGGTTTTTAGGACCCCACCTGCAGCATATAGAAGTTCCCAGGCTAAGGGTCGAGTTGGAGCTGCAGCTGCCAGCCACGACAATGTGGGATCCAAGCCGCATCCTCCACCTACACCGCAGTTTTTGGCAACACCGGATCCTTAACTCACTGGGCAAGGCCAGGGATCAAACCCGCATCCTCGTGGATACTAGTCGGGTTCTTAACCCACTGAGCCACAACAGGAACTCTGATTTTATTCTAAGTGGAATGGAAGACCTTGATGGATCTGGGGCAGCTATGTGAAGGACAGAAAAAACAGACAGAGTTGCTACCCTAATCAGCCTCCCCACAAAGGGTCAAAGAGAAGAGGTTAAAGATGAAGCTTGTTCCAGGTCTCAGTGTCCTGCTGTACTATACCTGCCACTGTGCAGCCAAAGAGCTGAGATTTGGGGAGTTTGGGGAACCACCAACTTGTATGGGACCATCATTCCACGTGCAGGGATCAGAAGCGTCCTCTCCCAACTCATCCTTCTCTCCTCCTTCTCGAGGTCTCTCTAATCGGTGGGAGTAAGAGGGTAATCAGAGTGGCCAGAGCTCAGGCCACCATGATTTCCTCATCCCCTAAGGAAAAATGCAGTTAATGCTGCAGCCCACAGGCCCGGGGCATAGTGCTGGAGCCCACTGGCACAGCCTTCACCCCACCACCTACTCCACTGCTTCTCTCCATTTGAAATGGGGCAAAGGCCATCCTGGGGGAAATTTGCAGTAGACTGATCTCGCTCCTTTTTTCTTGACCTGACTGCTCTTCTGTCAAGTCTAGGGTGGCAACAGTGGGAAAGAAGGGGCTGGGTTTCTTTGGGTCCAGCCACTGCTATCGATTTTTTCTCCTCTTGTCAGCAGTCCTGTGCCTGCGGTCTGGGCTCCTGGTGCTCCAGCTTTCCTCTTTAATCAACAGCAAGAGTAAATACAGGCAGATGCTGACTGGTCCCAGGACGCTCTGAAAACTTCTCACACTCAGCTTGAAAAGGAATATTTTCTGGGACTGATTTGAAACACGTGACTCTATGAGCATCCAGATTCCAGCTGAAAGGGGACAAGGAAAGAGCTGGGATAAAGGGGTCTGTCCATCAAGATGTGATGGAAGGGGTTTCTTTATGACTTCTTAAGAAGCTCTAGACCTCAAGTTCCTTTAGCAGCATCTGATTCCAATTTCAGTGGTTGAAGGATCCTCTACAGAGAGTATTGATTTAGGAATTGATGTGAGAGTCATACATCTACCTAGAAGGGGTTCTCCAGTGATTTCCCTCTGTCCTTGGCTTTGTCCTACAAAACATTTTCTTCAACAGCTTGAATAGAAACATGCCATTAACATTTACAGATGACCCAAAACTAGGGGGTGGCGTGATGGAGGGGGAAAAACTGAGCCAGTGCGATAACCTTGGGCAATTTGCTTAACCACACTGAGCTACAGTTTTCACCGCTTGTGAAATGACATAATACATTCTGCCTCTTTAGACTGTCATGAGGATTAACTGAGACACCCTAAGGAAAGCACCTATCCCGATGTCTGGCACAAAAGACACACTCAATAAATAGTACAAATTTCCTTCCCTCAGTTTTGTTGTCTGTAAAATGGGGACAGCAAAAGTAGAAATGTCATTAGAACCTGAAACCCAATGACTCTGGAAAGGAAAACTTAACTGTCAAGTAACTTCCACAGGCTGGAATAATAAGCCAGAATCAAGAAAATGAACATTAATAAGCCATGCAATTAAAAACTAATAACAGCACAGAGAATACAAGCTTGATAAAAATTTCAGTGAAAAAGACCCAAGAGTTTTAATTAGCCACAAGCTCAGTTTGACACAAGAGTGGGACACATTTACCATGAGAAGCTTATGCAATTGTAGACTATGTAATAATAGTAATGAACATATATTGAACACTTTACTATGTCCCAAGTGATACTCTAAATATTGTACCTCACTCATTTAATGCCCCCAATGACCCTGGGAGCTGCTGCTTTTATAGCTTGTAGATGACAAAATGAAAGCAGAGAGAAGTTAAGTAAATTGCCTCTGATCACAGAGCTTATTAAAAGCAGAGCTGGGACAGAAACGGCAGAGCTGTGCACACTTCAGACCACATCTGGAGATCCTGGGTTAGTCCCGAGTTCTGTGTCAGAAACACCACCTTGTCCCTACCCAGATGCCACCCCAGCCTTTCAACTTTTCTATGCCAGCAGGTTAGGAGGGGCAGTTAGGGTCGGCATCACTTAGAATTAAGCCACCTACTCAGGCCCAGGCTCTAAAGGCCAAGCCCTGACATCGAGACATTCACGCCCTTCAGATCATCTCACTGCCTGTCAGGCAAGGGACTATGTGCCTCGTGAAAGGGCATGTTGTCTCTGAATTATTACATCTCTTCCCCTCTCTTCTCTCTCAGCCCATTCAGCTGAGCCCCATAAGGTGACAATTACCTGCCACTGAAAATAATAGTACTGGAAAATGAGGCGGGCTGGATATTTCTCTGAAGTCTCATACCTTCTAAAAATTCATGCAAATATTATACTTTCCTTCAGACTATATCTATGTTTGTTTAATATAAAAATAATATTTTAGGCGACCTACTGCTGAGTAAAATTGATGCTCTGGAGTGATGAACCACAGTTTTCATAGAACCCCTGGCACACTGCTACATGTCTCCAATGTGAAAAACTCGGCACTGCAGCTGCATATTTCATAACATGGAAAGATGGCCAGGGCATATCACTAGGTGATAAGAGGTTACCAAGAGCATGCACTGTGTGGTTCTATTTTTGTATTCCCCTCTGGAAGGCTACATGTACACTAAAATGTTAACAGAGGCTACCTCTGAGCTGTAAGAATGTGGGTGAGTTCTATTTTACTTTTGCTTCTCTCTCTCTCTTTTTTTTTTTTTTTTGTCTTTTTGCCATTTCTTGGGCCACTCCCTCGGCATATGGAGATTTCCAGGCTAAGGGTCCAATCGGAGCTGTAGCTTCTGGCCAATGCCAGAGCCATAGCAACACCAGATCTGAGCCACATCTGCAACCTATACCACAGCTCATGGAAACGCCGGATCCTTAACCCACTGAGAGAGGCTAGGGATCAAACCTGCAACCTCATCGTTCCTAGTTGGACTCATTAACCACTGAGCCACGATGGGAATTCCTACTTTTGCTTCTGATATAATTTTTCTACAATATGAATGGGCATTATTTGTCGAGGTAGAATATGGGATTTTGGGGTGGTGGAGGGGTTTGGAAGGGATGCAGTTAGCTTGCTTTTTAAGATTCAAGAGTTCAGGAGTTCCCGTTGTGGCACAGTGGTTAACGAGTCCAACTAGGAACCATGAGGTTGCAGGTTCGATCCCTAGCCTCTCTCAGTGGGTTAAGGATCCAGCGTTGCCATGAGCTGTGGTGTAGGTCGCAAATGCGGCTCCGATCTGGCGTTGCTGTGGCTCTGGAGTAGGCCAGAAGCTACAGCTCCGATTCGACCCCTAGCCTGGGAACCTCCACATGCCACAGGTGCGGCCCTAGAAAAGACAAAAAAAAAAAAAAAAAACCAGATTCGAGAGTTTATGACAGGAATTCCTGTTGGGGCACAACGGAAACAAATCTGACTGGTATCCATGAGGATTCAGGTTTGGTCCCTGGCCTTGCTCAGTGGGTTAAGGATATGGCTCCCCAGGAGCTATGGTGTAGGTCGCAGATGCGGCTTGGATCCCGAGTTGCTGTGGCCATGGCATAGGCCAGCAGCTACAGCTCTGATTTGACCCCTAGCTTGGGAATTTCCATATGCTGTGGGTTCAGCCCTCAAAAGCAAAAAAAAACCTAAAAAAAGGTTTATGACACGCTGAATTTTTCAGACTCTTGCTTCAGCAGTCTGTACCTCTTGGACCCTGAGATCTTTGCCCTCAGAAGCAAGGGAGCGAAGTAGAATAAAACACCATACACACAATTTTAACCAGACATCCTCCCTGGCTCCCCACGTTGTTCTTTGTTAGTTTTGTCAGCAGTGACCTTGAATGTCTAGGATGCTCACAGTTCCTATCACCTTTGGGGCACCCCAGTGGTCAACCCCCAACTCTGCTTCACCTTATCTTACAGCAAAATATTTCTGTGTCCTGCCCACATCCTCCCAACAACGAGCTCCTGCCTTCTCACCTCCGTCCCCAATGCTGCTGGTTCACATGTACCACGCAGGTCAAGGAGAAAAGGCCTCCCCACATGGGACGGTCTTCCTCACACTGGATACTGCCTGGATCTTGTCACAACTCACTGTACATTTGGGAACCTGTGACTCAACTCTCGGCTTCTTCCCTGGAGGTCGCACCATTGCAAGTTCAGTTTCCCAGTCTTCTGTCTCCACTTCATACTAAAGACCCAATCCAAGCCCCCTTCCTATCTCATTCATCATGTCATTAATCATGATTAATTATTGGTAACAATTATTATGTGGCAAGTGCATAAGGATATCCATTTATATCCATTAGCTTTTTTTTTTTTTGTCTTTTTAGGGCCATACTCGCAGCATATGGAGATTCCCAGGCTAGAGGTCGAATCAGAGCTGTGTCTGCTGTCCTACACCACAGCCTCAGCAATGCCGGATCCTTAACCCTCTGATAGAGGCCAGGGATCAAACTTGAGTTTTCATGGATGCTAGTCGGGTTTGTTAACCGCTGAGCCATGACAGGAACTCCTGTATCCATTATCTTTTAAATTTCATGATAATCCCCTAAGGTAGATTTCACAGTTCTCATTTCACAGGTAAAGAAACTGAACTCAGGGAACTTGAGTAAAGTTTAAGG
This sequence comes from Phacochoerus africanus, assembly GCF_016906955.1. Classification (NCBI taxonomy): domain Eukaryota; kingdom Metazoa; phylum Chordata; class Mammalia; order Artiodactyla; family Suidae; genus Phacochoerus; species Phacochoerus africanus. Next base: position 108,481,967 of record NC_062549.1, on the reverse strand, counting down.
TCACCATTCTTATTATTTCCAATAATGAATATCATCACTAAGGTTAGTGTCTTAAAACTAACTCACAGATTTCAAAACCAATCTTATGTTTGCCATAGAGAAACTGTTGGGGGGCAGGGAAGAACTGGGAGGGTAAGAATAACATACACATCCTACTGTATAAAATAGATTAATGAGAACCTACCATAGTGCACAGAAAAATCTACTCAATAGTTTGTAATAACCTATATGGGAAAAAAAAAGAATGGATATATTTAGGAGTTCCACTAGAGCACAGCAGGTTAAGGATCCAGTGTTGTCCCTGAAGCAGCTCTGGTTGCTGCTGAAGCAGACGGATTCCCAGTGCAGTGGGTTAAGGATCTGGCATTGCTACAGCTGTGGCTCAGATTCAATCCCTGGTCCAGGAACTTCCATAAACCGTAGTTGTGGCAAAAAAAAAAAAAAGGATATATTTATATGTATGACTGATTCAATCTGCTGTATACCTGAAACTAATACATTATAAGTCAACTATACTCCAATAAAATTAAACAATGACAATTTTATCCTGGGGTTTGACTGGGCTCAGCTGGGTGGGTCTAGCTTGAGGTCACTCACGAGGTTGCAGTCATGAGGTGGCTGGGGATGGAGTCGTCTAAAAAGAGTTCCTTACTACATGTACATGCCCAGAGGCTGACACTGGCTATGGGCTAGGCCTCAGCTGGGCTGTCAGCCGAAACACCTACACCTGGCCTCTCCATATGGCCTTTCATGTGGGCCAGTTTGGGCTTCTTCACAAAATGTGACTGAGTTCCAAAGGGAACAAGATAGAAAGGTATGGCGTTTTTATGACCTCACCTCACACAGCATCAATTCTGCCATCTTTTCTTGGTTGTGGCATTCATGAAGACCTGCCCAGGTTCATAGGAAAGGAACACAGACCCCACCACTCAACAGGAAGAGGGTCACCCACTGCAGGAAGAACATGTGGGATGGAATGTGCTGTGGCAGCCACCTTTGGGAATCGAGGTCTGCCACAGTCACACCACTAGCGAGTTGGGTAGAGCCAGTATTTGAGCCCAGATAGCCTAAATGCAAAGTCTGTGCTTTTAAACCATGACAGTACACTGCCAAGAGAGACTCATAATGCCTCAAGCTCTGAGGCTGAAATACAGAGTACAGCACGTCATGAAGGCATCAACCAACACCATGTCTAGAAGAGAGAAGCCAAGATGCTGAGATGCCCAGGGAAAAAATGACACATGACTCAACAAAGAGTTGAGGATATTTAGTCTGAAAAAGACAAAACTTAAAAGTGACTTGGTGCGGTTCTCAAATCCATTGAAGACAAACATGCAGAAGAGGGAAGACAAATCGTGTCAACTTCTCCAGTGAAGAAAGAGACAATGAGACAGCCTTCTGCAGCAGTTCAGCAAAGAAATGGCAGAGAACTGGCTTTTAAAACCTTACTGGTTTCATAAGCAAACCATGTTTACCTACTGGTTGCACCTCTTTAGGCAAATCACTTATCCTCTCTAGGCCTCATTTTTCACATCTGTAAAATGGAAATAATAAAACCTATCTTACAGGTTATTAAAGATATGTGAAGCAACCTGACAGTAATTACTCAATAAATAATAGCTGCTGTTTTTGTTCTTGTTGTTGCTATTCATTAGAGCTATTCAACAATGAAATGGGCTGTATTGCAAAAACACAGAAAGACTTTTACGCATGACAATGAGAAGTATCTGGATGGGATGCTGGACTAAAGGCCAGGAAGCCCTGGGCCCTTTCCCACCTTGGCCTCCCCAGAGATGAAGGAGACCCCATTGCCCCTTGAATGGACTTGGCCTTGGGGCCTGCCGGGAACTTGGCAGCACTGTCTAAGAGAAAATAAGAGGAAACCAGGGAAGTACTGGGCTGAGAGGGCAGCACTGGATTCCTGAGGGAGGCCTGGGTGGAGGCAGCTAAGTCTTTGGGCAAAGGCAGTGACAGAATCATAAAGAAGTCAGCAGGATTCTGGAAGCATCTGTCTAGACTGGATCCATCTAGGCAGGGATCCTGGCAAGTCTCCAAGCCCAAGGGGAAGGCCATGGTGAGAATGAGTTAGGAGCTGGGGTCCCAGACCCCAAAAAGCACTGATTACAAATCAGGAAACCAAGACCTAAATCAGATCTAATAGCCTAGCAAACAACAACAGGGGCAAGAGAGAAAGTAGGGAAGGAAAAATAGGAGAGGGGGAACGTGATAAAAACAAACAAAGAAACAAACAAAAAACAACTTGCGCAGTACTCACTATGTGCCAGGCATGGTTTTAAACATTTTATGAATGTTAACTCACTTAACCACCAGAATGATCCTATATGTGTTGTCATTATCCCCATTTTACAAATGAGGAAACTAAAGTATAGAGAGGCTACTCCTTGCCTAAGTTCCCACAGCTAGAAGTTGTCAGTCAGGTCTGAACTCGGGAAATTTGGTTTCAGTGGTGTGATTTTACCTCTCCACTCTTCTGCCTGTCCAAGTGCATATATCAGTTAATTTAATTTTTAAAGGTAATTATTATTGCCTTTATTTTCAGAGGAGGAGAGCAGAAACTCAGAGGAATAGAGAAGCTTCACCAGGAGTTCCCATTGTGGCTCAGTGGTTAACGAATCTGAAGGAACCACGAGGTTTTGGGTTCAGTCCATGGCCTCACTCAGTGGGTTAAGGATCCGGTGTTGCCGTGAGCTGTGATGTAGGTTGCAGGCAAGGCTCGGATCCTGCATTGCTGTGGCTGTGGTGTAGGTCAGCAGCTACAGCTCCAATTTGACCCCTAGCCTGGGAACCTCCACATGCCACGGGAGTGGCCCTAGAAAAGGCAAAAAGACAAAAAAAAAAAAAACTCAATGACAAGGGAAGAGGGAACCTCAAATATGAACACTCTAGTATTTGTGGAAAAGCAACACTGAGAAAGAAATGCATCAATCACCAGATTGAAAAAAAAAAGAAGAAGAAGAAGCTTCACCAATATCAAACAGCTCATGGACAAGTGAGGTAGGCTATTAACGCAGGTCTGTCAGCTCCTGCACTTACACTCAGTCCTGGGTTCCACAGGCACAGGGATTCAGGATCCACCAGAGGATGTTTGGTTCCAGCTTAGAACAGCAGGACTTAATTGATTCTACTTGCTATAGCCAGGCTATGGGCTGAAGGTATCCTGGGCTGCCTTGGGCTGAGTGGATCATATCTCAGGGGGCATGGCAGGGTCTCAGTGCCCTTACAGGGACAATGTCCCCAAGGCAGGACAGCAGTTCCCTCCCCACAACCTGCCACTTCTTCCCCATAAATGGGCCTGGTGTCACAATGATAAATTCCAGTCTCTGATGGCAAAACTCCCAGGCCCCATCCTTGTCTGCCTATTTAGCAGCAAGACCTTTTCCTGACTCACTAGGGAAAACCTCAGAGGAAAAGGAAAAAAGACTGGGTTTCCAGAACATTAAACTTCCATTGCCACTACTGCCTGCCAATCTCCCTGCTAATCACTTGGAGAAAAGAAAGCCAGAAAGCCGATACACATCGGAGGGAGCTGGGTAGGGATGCTCACTGCAGCACTGCCTGCTGACAGTCCTTGTCTTTCCAGCCAGAAGAGACCTTGGAAGGTCAATTCCTCCCTCCTCCTGCCCTGGCCCAGGCTCACTTCATGCAGAGAAGGAAACCTGGCCCAGCCAAAGGGACAGTTCTCTCTCCATATTTGGTGACAAAAATATCAACCAGAGTTTATTTGAGAGCCAACAAAATATTTAGTAAGTACTGTCCTGTACCAGACACTGGGCCGATTAAAAAGGGCTCCAGCCCTCTTTCTCCAAAGTTTATCATCAGAAGCTTAAGGAGCAAGGAAGGGAGTAGTCCCCAGATTTGAGGATATAAACACTGAAAACCTTTCTCCTTCATCCTTGCTCTACCGCCTCCACCAGCACCCCACAGAGCACACATTCTCTCTGCCTTCCTCACTGGCTTTTTTTTTCTGGGAAAGATTTTCATGTGCAGCAACAGACTGGTCCAAGAGAAAGGTTCAGTGGAGTTTGACCAGCAGTGGGATGTACTGAAAACATCACCCAACTGAACATCCAGTTAGGAGATTAGATCACAAAGTGAACCTGGACCAGTCACTCAAGCTCAGTGACTCTTGTTTTTGCTATCTGTAAAATAGATTGCTTATACCACCAGCTTCATAAATTGTCCATCCCATTCCAATCACTTTAAATAAGCCTAGCCCACCATTCCGGCATATACAACCAAAGCACATTTTAGAAAAAGTGCACAAAAAAGAGTAATCCTTGGGTGTGGGGAAATGGGCCTTTTTGTTCACTGTTGGTAGAAGTATAAATTGGTGCCCCTTTTGGCAGGAGGCTGGCAATAAATTTGAAAGAGAAATTATTATACTCATCCTTTTCCTCAAAATCTTCTTTCCAGCAACTTAGCTTAAGATTTGTGAAAAGATACACATCATAACAGCGGTCATTACAACATCTGTTATAATTATTCCATTTTTATTATATCGTACCTACATAAAGTATATATCATAGATATTTACATTTTAAAGAACTGCCATAATAAAAAAATACAGAGCCAAGTATCCAACACCTATCATGAATAGGATAGTCACAATACCTTTAAAAGCCCCCTACATGCTCTCTCCCATCCAGGCATCGCCCTCCTCCCACTCCAGTAACCCTCAACCCCAAATTTTGTGCTAATCATTTCTTTCCTTTCTTTTTCTTTATGTTTTTTTTTCCTTTTCTTTATGGTTTTATCACACATGTATGTATCTCTTTTAACAAGAAAAGTTCTTATTTTTCCTATTTTTGATCTCAATCCAAATATGGTCAGTTTGTATATTTTGTCCAGGATTCTAGTTCTAACTTGATTTTTAACCCTACCAATTAGTTTATGATTATTATTATTCCATACAATCAATATTTATTTATACATTTACCATTTTCTTTCTCTACCACTTATTCTTGCATTTCAGATCTCCTTGTGAGGTCGTTTTTCTTACGTCTTGTGTGTATCTGTACTCTTTAATGAGTTTCTCTTTGGTGATCAATTATATCCCTTTTTTTTTTTTTTTTTTTTTTTGTCTTTTAGGGCCACACCTGTGGTATATGGAGGTTCCCAGGCTAGGGGTTGAATCAGAGCTATAGCCGCCGGCCTACCCCACAGCCACAGCAACTCGGGATCCGAGCCTTGCCTGCAACCTACATCACAGCTCACAGCAATGTGGGATCCTTAACACACCGAGCCAGGCCAGGGATTGAACTCGAGTCTTCATGGATACTAGTCGGGTTCATTAACCACTGAGCCACGATGGGAATTCCTATCACTTTCATTTTTTTTTTAATGTTTAAATTGTTTTTCTTTTGCCCTCATGTTTAAGAGAAAATTTTAGTGGGGGTAGAAGTCTAGCATCATATTTTCACTTAGTGCTTCAGAGCTTTCATTCCATAGTTTTCTGGCCTCTGTCGTTGCTATTGATAAATAAGCTGCGGGCAGAATTCTCATTGCTTTTTAGGTAATCCATCTTTCTCTCTGACTACTTTCAGGATCCTCTCTTTTTCTTTAGTGTTCTGTTTTTCTAAAAAAATGTGGGTTTCTTTTTCTTTATCTTGTTTTTTATTCCCAAGGAATGCTAAACCTGAGGACTGGTATCTTTCATCAGGACTGGAAACTTTTCAGTCCTTATCCTTGTTTAATATTTCTCTCCCATTCTCTCTCTCATCCTTTGCCATTCCAATTATAGGTATATTGTATCTCCTCTCTCAGTTATTTTTCGGCCATACCTGTGGCATGTGCAAGTTCCTAGGCCAGGGATGGAACCCACACCTGCTGAGCCACTAGGGAACTCTGCTCTTTCAGTTCTTTATATACCCTCACTTTTTCATCTCTTTGTCTTCCTACTGTATTCTAGGTCATTCCAGAGAAACTTCTAGAACAATAATTCTTTCCTCTTTTTTGTTTTTGGTCTTCTCTAGGGCCGCACCCATGGCATAAAGAGGTTCCCAGGCTAGGGGTCCAATCAGAGCTGTAGCCGCCAGCCTATGCCAGAGCCACAGCAACGCCAGATTTGAGACGCATCTGCAACCTACACCACAGCTCACGGCAGCGCCGGATCCTTAACCCACTGAGCAAGGTTGTAGGGATCGAACCTGCAACCTCATGGTTCCTAGTCAGATTTGTTAACCACTGAGCCACGATGGGAACTCCAATTCTTTCCTCTTAATTCAGCTGTGTCCAATTTATTGTCACATACATCGAGTTGTTCATTTGAATGATAGTAGTTTTTTATTTTCTAAAAGTTGTATCTGTTTTTCTTTTACATCCAACTAGGTGATTCTGATAGTCTTTTGCTCCCTCATTATACTTGCAATACTCTCAAAATAAATGTTTATTTTATATTCCATATTGTCCAAGTAGAGGTCATTACAGTCTTTGAGGAATTTGTCATTTATACTATGTCTCAGTCATGGTAATTTATTTCCTCATGTTTTTGTTGAATTTTGATTCTAAAATCTCTGTGCCTTGGAACTTTATCTATGAGAATTCTCTGAAACCAAGGTTCTTTCAGGGAGGATTTTTTTTTTTTTTTCAAGCACTGAGGAGCTCCTCAATCTAGGATACTTCAGTTTTCCCGAACGGAGTTTTGGATAAATTCAGGTTTAAGATTAGGAATTCTCCAGGAATACGTTTTTATCTATGTTTTGTCTTCTATTCTGTCAAGAGTCAAGGGTGATAAGTGTCTTCACAAACTTTCTCTTTCTACAAAGTGTGTTTTTTCCAGAGTCCAGCCTGCTTGGGCCCTGGGCTGTATCTCCCATCTGACCCATATTACCTATTAAACTCCAAATAGTCTCTAAGAAAAAGACTAGCTCTATAGCTCACTTATTCTTTCAGGTTCGTGTTTCCTTGTGCTTTTCATCTCTAAGAAGCTCACTTTATCTTCTGTCAACTCAGCCATGTACTCATGCATTTTTAAAGGAGGAGGGAATATATATATGTATATATATTCCATCATTTGGGGTCACACTGTCCCTGGAGGAGTTTCATGGAACATCTAGTCCATGACATTTAATGAAAAGATTAGTGTAATTATATTTATTGGCAAGGGGAAATGTCAACAAAAGAAGTGAATATCAAAAATTAAGTTGTATAATAATGTTCTCTCTGGACCATAGGCTGTTAGGTGATGCTTGCCTTTTGTTTTATGCTTTTTCCATAATGTTTTAATTTTTTGCAACAAGAATTTATTATTGTAACAAAAACAGTTGCCTCAATTTTACTCACACCACTATGCAGATGTGAAGACATTTGTGCCTTCTTTATTTCTCTGTATCATGCTTCATTGTGCTTATGGAGACTCCATCCTGGTGGGAATTATAGGACTAGGGAATAGGTGTCTAAAGGCCCAGATCCAGCATACAGGTCTCACAAGATTTGCTTGGCCTTAATTGCCACTCTTTCTTCCACCACACGTTCAATGAAGAGCCCTAGCCCCTGCCACCACTGCCTCCTCTCTTAACACCGCTTGCTATCTCAGCCTTCTCCAAAGTGAGGGCTTCAGCTGGTACTCCACTGTGCCTGCCATGGCAGCAGCCACAGCAGTCTGGTACCCAGGTCTGACTCAACAAGACCCATGAAGATTCTGGTTCCTCTCACCAGGTCCAGACTCTGATAGAGTGTGTATTTTGACTTAGTGCTTTGTAACAAATTATTCCAAAACTGGAGGCTTAAAGCAACACACACTTATCACACATTTTCTATGTGTCAAGAAGAGTGGTTTGACTGGGTAGTTCTGGTCAAAGGTCTCTCCCGTGACAGTAGTCAGGATGTTGACAAGAACTGCTCTAACTGAAGGTTTGACTGTACCTCAGTGAAGTTGGAAACTGGAGGTCCATTTCCAGATGGTTTACTCTCATGGATAATGGCAAGAGGCTTCGTGTCCTCACCATGTAGCTCTCTCCATAGGCTGCTTGAGTATCCTCACAACACAAAAGCTGACTTCTCCAAGAAAAAGTAATTTAAGATACAATGACTTAATCTATGAAATCACAGTGTCATTTCTACTCTATTTGTTAGAAGCAGGCCACTTAGACCAGCCCACGCTGGGAGGGGAATTAGGCTCATCTCTTGAGGAGAGTATGAAAGTATTTGTGGACACATTTTTAAACTACTGCAAAGGACCACAGCATAGGCAGAGGATCTCCTACCTCCTCAAAATCTTCGCAGAAGGGCCAGTTAACACAACCTCATTGTACAGTAAGACAAATGTTGATGAATAAAAAAGAGGAAAGAGTTAAAAAAAAAAATCACACCATTCACAGACTACTTCGAGGTGTGGTGGTTTCTCATGGCTCATCTGAATTAAGTCCCATGTGTCCCAACAACCCAATGGGTTTTCTTGTGAAGCTGTGGCGAGCTCATAATGCCTTTCTCCTTCCAGCCTTTTCTCCCCCTTATTCTTGCTACCCCCCCCCAGGACTGCACTATTGAGTAAAGGATTATTAGCATATAAGCTGTCTCAAGTTCTACGTTCTAGAAACTTTAGTTAGGACAAGATGTTAATCTTGGAAATTACTGATATTGAGATAAACATCTCTTTGGATGGCTCAGCCTCTTCAGAGTAAATGTTCAGACTTGCAGATTTCCGCCTCTGACTGACTCTTCCTTAACTGTCACCACCCTGACTCTTCCTTAACGGTAGCTAGGTAGATGGCAAAGTTTACTTGATCTTGTAATAATGGGCAAGGAAAACTAACTTCTGGTCAAAGTTGATCCCCTGCACAGAGTTATTCAGCTAATCTGGGTTATTCATCTAACCCGTCCGCAATTGATCCCAAATGACTTGTCAGGATGACACACTAGCACCCACAACCACACACCATAATTCTTGTTCTTTTTATCCAATTGCAAATTTCCCTGCTCTGTGAACATTTTTTATAATGATTTTTATTTTTTCTGTTATAGTTGGTTTACAGTGTTCTTTCAATTTTCTACTGTACAGCAAAGTCTGTGAACATTTTGTTCCAGTCCCAGACCTCTGCTCAGCCACAAACACTCTCAGCATCTCAAACATGGCAAATAAGAACTTCTAGGTTCTCCTGCATTACATGCCTGGGCTCCAAAGAACAGAAGAACTGCCTCAGTTTTATCTAACACCCACCTCCCTTCCCTTTAACTTCTGTGCATGTTTGGAGGAGTATAAGAGACATTAGGTACCATGCTCTTGAGTTCCTTCACACCATCAGAATATTTCTACAGTGTCCAGCATCTTGGTCCGGGGGCATGGAAAATGCAGACACTGGATTCTGACTCTTGTCCTTCCTCCATCCTTTCCTTCTTCCTCTACACCCCCTCAGGTGAGAGTGACTTCCCAAGTGCCTTCCATCACACCATACTCTGAATTACCTCTGCCCTATTATTAGTAAGGAAATTCCATGATCATATTATTGGCGGGAAGGGGGTAATCAATTTAGAAATTGATTTTGTTTCTATATAAAATCTTACTTTCAAGACTGTTTTGTCCTGATGGACTCAAAAACAGGAAGTTGCCTTTGAGATTTAAAGCTAAACAAGGAGCTCTTTGTTCTAGAAGGTTCCTGCCCTTCCTGAACCCCTAAAACTCACTGTTTTCATGCGTGGAGAGCTCCAAGAAAACAAAATTTACAAGCTATGGTTATACGTTCAAGATACAAGTTAAACATGTTCTCTATCCCCTTTAAGCAATTATTTCCTCACAAAGTACCACCACTGTCATTGATTCACTATTGAGCCCACCTCCAGCTTGCCTATTAAGAAGGCTCTTCTTAGACTTCCCATCATGGCTCACTGGGAACAAGTCTAGATAGCATCCATGAAGATGCAGGTGAATCCCTGGCCCCACTCAGTGGGTTAAGGATCCAGCGTTGCCGTGAGCTGTGGTGTAGGTTGCAGATGTGGCTTGGATCTGGTGTTGCTGTGGCTGTGGTATAGGCCAGCTGCTGCAGCTCCAACTTGACCCCTAGTCTAGGAACCTCCATATGCCATGGGTGTGGCCCTAAAAAAACAAACAAAAAATACTCTTCTTTATCACTTCTATCACTTCTAAAGCAAATGGGACCTAATCAAATCTATAAGCTTCTGCACAGCAAAGGAAACAATAAACAAAATGAAAAGACAATCTACGGAATGGGAGAAAATATTTGCAAATGATGTGACTGACAAGACCTTACTTTTCAAAATATACAGTTTATACAACTCAATAACAAAAACAGTCAAAAAATGGGTAGAAGACCTAAACAGACATTTCTCCAAAGACATACAAATGGCCAATAGGCACATGAAAAGTTGACCGTCATCTCTAATTATTAAAGAAATGAAAATCAAAACTACAGTGAGGTGTCACCTCACACCAGTCAGAATGACCATCATTAAAAAGTCTACAAAAAATACATGCTGGAGAGGGTATGGAGAAAAGGGAACTATCCTACACTGTTGTTTGGAATATAAATTGGTACAGCCACTGTGGAAAACAGTATGGAGGTTCCTTAAAAACCTAAACATAGAGCTATCATATGATCCAGTGTCCCATTCCTGGGCATATATCCAGATAAAATTCTAATTCAAAAAGGTACATTCACCCCAATGCTAATAGCAGCACTATTTACAAAAGCCAAGACATGGAAACAACCTAAATATCCACCAGTAGATGAGCAGATTTAAAAAAAAAAAAAAAAAAAAAAGCTGTGGTACACATATACAGTGGAATACTACTCAGTCATTAAAAAAATGAAATAATGCCATTTACAGCAACATGGATGGACTCAGATCATCATACTAAGTGAAGTAATTCAGAGAGAGAAAGACATCATATTCCCTTATATGTGGAATCTAACATATGATACAAATGAATTTTTTTTCCAAAACAGAAACAGACTTACAGACATAGAAAACTAACTTATGGTAACCAAAGGGAAAAGAAGAGGGATAAATTAAGAGTCTGGGATTAGCAGATACAAACTTCTACATATAAAACAGATAAACAACAAAAGGCCTACTGTCTAACACAGAAAATTACATTCAATACCTCATAATAAACTATAATGAAAAAGAATATGAAGAAGAATATTGTAAAAGAGGATACTCTTCTTTCTTCCTCCACATCCCAGTCCCAAACACTCAATCTTCCCCCTTTATAGGCAGCTCCATCTGGACCCATCTTCATGGCTTTGAACTTAGCAGCACCTTCAGGGTGTGAGTTCCTATACATATCCTTTTAACCCAGAGTAAGAAAGAGCTCTCTCCAGCCCTGTTGTCTCACCACAGTTGGGAAAGAGAGATCAAACACAAAGATGTTTTAAGACATGAAAAGAAAAGACATACGTGAAGTCACTTTGCAAACTGTAAAGCACTATAAAAAAATCAAGTATTATCTCATGAAAGAAAGTGTTGTAAACAGCTGAGAGAAGTACTTCTCCTAATATTCCCTCCTAAATACTTGCCTTTTGAATGATGATACTTGTCCCCAGGGGCCAGGAAGGATCAAGTTGGTATCAGTCATTTAAGAAAAAGGATGGAGCAAGAGAGGGCATCTGTAGAAAGTCATTTTCAGATGCATCTCAGCTGCCTGGACAACCACTTGCTTCGGGCTCGGCTGGTGGGGCAATATTAGAGAACCTGGCTTAGGGAAGGCATCCAAGTCACAACATGGTGGCAATCCAGAACCCCAAACCTTCAGGCAGGTCACTTTTGTGGCCATGGGCAAAGATCCATCCAGGCCACTGTCCAAATTCACTCTTCTGGGCAGAAGAAGAGCTGATTTATGTCTCCAGCAGGTATGCCAGAGAAAATTCAAATTGATCAAAAATTAAATATTCATAGGACATTATTCATTAAGATTCATCTCACCGAGTGGATGAAATGAGGCAAGGGAAGAAATTAGCTTGCTTGAGAGTGTCAAAGTGATTATGTGATTAAATTGCAATTTATAATTTCTCCTTCAAAAAAAGCATTACTTCTTGATTTGTGTTTTTTCCTCCTTAATGTGCCCCCTTGTTGTCTAGGCCTGAGCGAAAGGCACTCAGGGTTAATCAGAGATGGGAAGGCTCCACATACAGCACCTGGTCTCCATCCTTCCCCAAAAAACCTCACTGACTCCAAGAGAGGCCCTTCCACTGGGCCTTAGGCTTTGCTCTTAATGCTGAGGACACGGCCTTCAGAAGCAAGTAATAGTCTCCTCAGAGAGAACCAAACAAATCCCCACAGGCCCACTTAGCTGGATCACTGCCAGGCTCAGGCCACTGGCTCTTCTTCCTCTATTAAAAATAAATAAATAAATAAATAAACAACCAAACAAACAAACCAAAACACATGTAGGAAGTACATGGAAGATTGCCAGTGTCCCTACAGGGCGTACCTAGATGCTCTCTGGGGAAGTCCTCTTCCGGCCACCATCCAGATCCTTCCACAAGGAGGTATCTTTCTTTTACTCTTAGTTCTCCCTCTAGAACTTGATGTGGACCTACACAGAGCATCCTTGAGGCAAAGTCAGGGTCAGGTGATGACTTGCCAAGCTCACCCACTGAGATGCCTCACTGAAGGTCAATGAGCCAGTTCCCCATTTCCTGCCAACAAAGGTCCTGGGGGAGTAATCAGAGCCCAAGAGCCCAACAGTCCAGGGATGAGAGAGTAGGTGTTCCCTCAGTAGCCCCACCCTCTTCAGCTGGGGGATCCTCTCCACCACTCTTTCCATCTGGTGACTCCCAAGTTAGGCTAAGCCTGAATCCAGTTAAGAACCAGAGATACTCCCAAACACTTGTCACATAGAAGCCAGGAGGCTTTAGTTTCCCAGCTGTGCCCTCCAGAGTGCTGAAGATGCTGAGGACACGGCTGCCCTGAGAAGAGGAGAGGGAGGGGCCGCAGGGAGCAGCAAGCTCCAAATGGAGCCTTGCTTTTATCTGCTTCATACATTGTGCTTCTGCATGTGATTTCATTTCAGGAAAGGGTTTTGCTGCTAAAAATAATTTTAAAACCACCAAATTAGATGACCTCTCATAAGCCCCTCCAGTCCAGAAGCTTCTGCTTCTCTGACTTTAGTACAGAAACGAGAGGTACTCTGAGCTAGACAAAGCCTCCATTTTCTCCCTTCCCTTTGATTTGAGAAGAAAGGCAAATGGTCTGTCTGTCTGCCTTTCTAGAATCCAGAGTCTAGCTAAGATGCTATATATGGCTAAGAAGGCAGATGGCTAACTGTGTTTATCCTGCTCTGTCTCTCTGTCTTCTCCCATCTTGGCCATCACTGTCTCTATAACTTTGTGTCTCTCTACTGCTACTGCCCAATAAAGATTTAGAGGCTGGCTCCAGCAGCTGAGAAGGGTGGTATTAATTCCAAGCTTGTTTCCAAACACCACGGAGGCCTGCCCGGGTTAATTAGTTGTGCAGGCTTTTCTTCAAGTGAGTGAGCCAGCAGGGTTTTTTTACAGCTCTGTCACTGAAGTTATTTGTTCGTTTTCTGTTTTATTTGGAAATACACTTATCTGACAATAAATAACATCCACCATAACTAGGGCTGTTAAAGGCAGTGAGCAGTCCCTCCAGGGACTTGGGGGTCACAGTCAGGTTTTAGGACCCAGTCCCCCTACCCCAAAAGGTACTTCCAGGTCCTGGGAGAGGCAGGGAGGATGTGGGTGAGGTCAATGAGAGAAGGCTGGAGCAAGATGCGGGAATCAAAGGGCGATGGGGGTGGCTACAGGTGAAGAGGAAATGCCCCCTGGTGACCAGAGCCCACAGCAAGGGGGCAGGAGCTCGAGGGTCTCCGATGAAAGGCATTGCGAATGGGTCTGCAGCACAATATAGAGTAAAGGCAGAAGATTTGGTTCCAGGCCCATTTCCAGCACATATAAACTGTGTGACCTCAGGCAAGGGCCTAATCTCCATGCTTCAGTTTCCTCATCCATAAAATGACAAGGCTAATAAGCACTTTCTACTCAGAGTGGTTACAAATACTTAAGAGATAATGGAAGCAAACATATTACAAGAGCAAAAGAGATTCTCTCTCTCTCTCTCTCTTTTTTTTTTTTTTTTTTGCTTTTTTAGGGCACATGGGGGTTCCCAGGCTAGGGGTCCAATCAGAGCTACAGCTACCAGCCTACACCACAGCCGCAGCAACGCAGGATCCAAGCTGCATCTGCGACCTACACCATAGCTCACGGCAACACCAGATCCTTAACCCACTGAGCAAGGCCAGGGATCCAACCCTCAACCTCATGGTTCCTAGTTGGATTCGTTTCTACTGCACCACAATGGGAACTCCAAGAGACTCTCCTTTTTCAGATGAAAAGAACTGCTCAGGTAGACTACCCTAGAGGGTGCGGCCAGGACTCTAGGCTTCCCCCTGGGGAGAAAAAATTAACCTGAAAATATTAGAGAAGGAATTTGATGCGGGAGCTTCAGCCTTCAGTCCAAGAGGTCTGGGCTGATGACTTCCACATGATCATGTAGTTTGGCACATTTACAAGTTGACCGCAATCTCACTATGGCTAGTTTGGCTCTTGCACAAGCCCCAGTTGAGCAGATTCTGTTAGTCCAAACAAAAATGGTATGGGAAGTCCTTCACACCTATCTACAAGTACTTCCTTAGGGTTTTAGGGGTGACAGAGGGGGAGGAGAAAGGGGGCAGAATAACCACAGTATAAAACCAAGAAGGCAGAACAGAATATTGGAAGAAGGTTTGAGCCTGGGATTTAAATCACCTGTTTCTATCACTTTGTGGCTATAAACCTTAGAGAAGCTATTTAACATTTTAATCTCCTATAAGTTTTCTCATCTGTAAAATGGGCAGAATAATAGCACTGAGCTCCTGGATTATGGTGGGAGAACTAAAGGAGATAAAATATGTGACATGCTTAGGACAGTAGGTGGCATGTGGCAAGAGTTCCATAAATACTAGTTGTCCTTATAACACATAAAAACTAGTTAAGGCACCGAAGAATAACCTATTCACTCACATAGACATGAACTTACTACCAATTGAGAGCCTGAGAACCCAGGAAAGAATTTCAGTCCGATGGGGTTTAATGAAGAAATCCTTCCAGGAAGAAGAGCAACGTCAACACAGTTAAAAGGAGAAGAGACAGGATATTCTTGTATACTGCTGGGCAGTATTAATGCTAGATTTGCAGCCAAGGCCCACAAGAGAGCCAAGTAACCCCCAGAGAGCTACCAGTGAGCCGCCAGCAGATGGAGCCACCGCCTCCACACGGCAGGGCAGACAGAGGTGCCAGAACCCCTCAAATCAACCAGCACCCAGCCCAAGTGCAGTCAGGGTAGGAAAGGACTGCGAGACAGAGAGAGAGGCTGCAGGCCTGTGGGGACAGGTTAGGCCTGCCTCTCCCCTGTGGAGAAGAGACCGGGGTGGGGTGGGGGGCTGCTTTCCTGCCAAGATGCAAAGAGAAAGAGGATGCCCAGGCCCCACCATGCCTCCCAGGCACAGAGCGTTGTCAAAGAGCCCTTCAATTCCAGAAGCCCAGGGCTGCAGTCCATTGGCCTATTGGTCCCACACTTCCACTGTAAGAACTAAGATCGAGCTCCTGATATCCATACCCTGAGGTCTAGGATTATACTTGAATGTAAAGACTGTTACCCAATTCAGGCCTGGAGATTCTGAAAGTGGGAGGTCCACGGCCATACCCTACCTGGGGGAGCTTGAAGAGACTTGGGAAGAAGATGGGGGCAGCTCTCCCACCCCAGGTCCAGGTGGCCCTTGAAGTCAAAATCAGCTCATCAGGCCCTGTGGCTCCGCATGGAGATGCACAAAAGTCAGCTGTGGGGCAGGAGCGAAAGTTTTGCCCAGGTTGCTGCTGAATCAAGAATTGTATAGCTAAGCCACAGAATGGAGTGGTTGGGAGCCTCTATCACTGGTGAGACCAAAGAGAGGTGCATTGAGGGGGAGGGAGTAGGAGGAAAAGGTGGTCCTCAGCGATGGAGGAGGGCTGGGGTGAAATCTCCAGCATCTAATAGAACTGGGAAGAACCAGAAAGGGGTAAAGGACACCTCCTCCGTCCCTATAAGTCAGATCAAGGGACTTCTGACTCCCCATCCTTCCTCCCAGCCTCAAACAGAGATGCCAAGGCCTTGAAAAGGAAGGGGAGGGTGCTGCAAGCCAGTCCCCACTTCCACTCCACTGCCCCGAACAACCAGGGCCCAGCTTTAGCTTGTGCTGGAGGGAAGGGAAGAGAAGAGCTTTGAATCAAGTTTGCAATGAAAGTTTTAAAAATGTAAAAGATTGAGTCTTGATTACTGGAATGAGACTGTTGTAATAACCGAAAGCGGCTGGAAGGTTATGGAACCAGACCAAGACATCGTTAAGGGAGCTGGCCCCGGCAGGAAGGAGAGTTCTGGCCTGGTATAGCCGGGGCCAGTTACTGGAAGAAATAAAACTGTTTTGTGTTTATCCTCCAAGTTGAGACTCCCCAGTAAATCAGGCCCAATTACAGGCACACAGGAAGCAACTGGACCAGAGCGACCTGTGTCTCCACGGCTGGAGCGCCCTGAGGAAGGATCATGACTCGCAGGGAACACATCCTGCTCTTCCCCATTCAGGTGCTGTCACCCACTTCAGGGTAGAGACCTTAAGTGAAGGAGGGGAAAATCTGTCCTCAGGCTTTTAACTTAGACAGAGGCACTTAGAAAGAGGAACACGATGGATTCTTCTCACAGGAAGCGTCAATGGAATGCACTTGCAGGCAGCTGAAAGAGATGGTGCAATTTGCTGACTTCTGGTGCATTCCAGGAAGCATCACCCCTACCTCATACTAACACCGCCCAGTGGTCCCCGCCTGGGACAGCCAACAACCACGGAGGTCTTTGAGTCTCTGGGCTGAAAAAGGCAGGAGAGGACAAGTCAGGGGACATGACACAGGCCCTGGAACACAGAGGCAGCACACCCAGAGGGTGGTCAGAAGAGGGCCAGAGGGACTTAGTCCCCTGATGGAAAGTGAGAGGAAATGAAGTTTATAAAGAGCAGGGTGGAAACTGATTCATGGAACAGGATGTTCCCTTGGCTAATGTCCATCTAGGGGAAAGGGAGGAACATTGCTGAACGCCTGGACTCTATCAGGCACCATGTCCATCCTCATCTTGTTTAATCCTCCCAAACCCTGTAGGGAAGGTCTTCTCTCCATTTTACAGCTGAGGCAACTGAGTCAGAGTGGATGCCTTAAGTCCCACATTGCTGGAATTTGAACCTCAGGTTTGTCTGTGTAACATACATGGACATTGACTGCTTTTATTGTCCCTTCAATAAAGGACCTGCTGCCAAGATTGTTGGTTCTATGCCCCCAGCAGTTAGTTCCTTCAGGAACCTGTCAGCTTTTGAGCCACAGTCCTGTTCTTCTCAGGGGTGGCCCCCAGCCAATGGAAGAGCATGACAGTGGTACACAAGCCTAGCCCTTTTCTACCAACATAGAAATACTCTACCAAGCAGTCTGGCCCCAGAGTGCCCATTGGACTGGCAGAGGCTTTATCAGGTCTGCTTCATGGGCTGAGACCTCCTTCTGGCCACTTCTGTGTCCTGCCTTTTCCTTTCATGGGTGTTACTCCCCTTTGTACTCTTAACTCTACTTCAGCATCTGGTTCCCAGAGAACGCATCTGGGACTCCCAACGGTCTGACTCCCAAACTCCTGCTCATTCTGACTCTTCATCTTCACTTTCACTCACCCTTGGGTGACATTGCTGCAGCCCAGAGAATGGCTTCTTTTGACAGCTATGGCTTAAACCCTTCCAGAGGAAAGCTACTGAGGTCTAAGGATTAGAGGAGCTCCCAAACAGGTGCCCTTGGCTATTAGGTGCTCAATGCTCAAAGTGAGTAGCTAACATTCAACCATACTTTGAACTCTAAGTCCAATTAAATAGTTGTCCTCACTTTCTCCATTTCTCCCATGTCAATTCTACCACTTTAATTGCCATAACATGGAGCTGAGATATAGTTTTATTATATGCTATGCTTAATGGGAATGCTTTATGATTCCTGTATTTCATTTAAAAAGCAGATGAGTAAAAACAAAAAAAGAAAAATATACAAATTGTGCTTCATCAAAATTTAAAACAGCCATGTAGAGCGAATACTTCCTAATTCATTCTATGAGGTCAGCATCACTCTAATGCCAAAACAGTTTTTACCCAAATAAAAACAAAACAAAACACTACAGACCAAGCTCTCTCATGAACATAGATGCAAAAATCTTCAACAAAATATTAGTAAGTCAAATACAAAAATGTATATAATACACAAAGACCATGTGGGATTGATTTATCCCAGGTATGCAAGGTTGGTTCAACATTTGAAAACTTGTTAATGTAATCATCACATCAATAGGCTAAAAGAGAAAAAACACCTGATGGTGCCAATAGAGACAGAAAAGGCATTTGACTAAATCCAACAACAATTCATGATGAGAACACTCTGTAAAATAGAAATAGAGGGAAACATACTCAACCTGATAAAGAATATCTACAAAAACCTATATCTAATATCATATTTAGTGGTGAGAAACTTGAAGCTCCGCCACTAAGATAAAAACAAAGTAAGGATTTTCCTCTCACCATTGCTTTTCAGCATTGTCAGGAAATACTACCTAATGCAATAAGACAAGACAAGAAAAGTATACATATTGGGAAGGAAGAAATAAAAATGTCCTTGTTCACAGACGGCATAATCATCTATGCAAAAAATCTGAAAGGAGTGACAAAAACAAAAACAAAACAAACAAACAAAACCCTGGAACTAATTAGTAATTTTAGCAATGTTGCAGGATACAAAGTTAAAATATAAAAGTCAGTCACTTTCCTATACATCAGCAATGAATGACTGAAATCTGGAATTAAAAACATGATATCGTCTATACTAGAACCACCCAAAAGTGAAATATTTAGGTACAACTCCAAAAATTTTATACAAGATCTATGTAAGGAAAACTACAAAACTCTCATGAAAGAAATCAAAGAAGAATTAAATAAATGGAAAGACATACCATGTTCATAAATAGGAAGACAATATTGTCAAGATATTAGTTCCTTCAAACTTGGCCTATAGATTCAACACGATCTAATCAAAACCCTGGTAAATTATTTTGTGAAGTTCAGTTTAATGACAAACTGATCACAAAGGTCATAGGGAGAGGCAAAGCACTCATAATAGTCAACACAACCCTGAAAGAAAAGAACAAAATCAGAAGACTGACATTATCTGACTTCAGGACTTCTTAAGGTCACATTAGTAAAGACAGTGTGGTATTGGCAAAAAAAAAAAAAAAAAAAAAAGACAAATCAATGGAACACAATAGAAAGCCCAGAAATAGACCCACATAAATATAGACAATTGATCTATCATAAAGGAGCAGAGGTAATACAGTGGCACAAATAAAGACTTTTTAACAAATAATGCTGGGGCAATAAATATCCACAGGCAAAAATAATAACAATCTAGACATGGACCTTATACCCTCCAAAAAATTAAAGATGGGTCATTGACCTACATGTAAAAGAAAACTGTAAAACTCTTAGGAGATAACATAGGGGAAAACCTAGATGACTTTGGACATGGCAATGACTTTTTAGATACAACATGAAAGGCATGTTCCAAGACATAATTTATAATCTGGACTTCATGCAAATTTAAAATGTCTGCTCTATGAAAGACAATGTCAGGAGAAGAAGACACGTTACAGCCTAGGAGAAAATATTTGTAAACAAAAAATCTTATAAAGAACTGTTATCCAAAAGTACAAAGAATTCTTAAAACTCAATAAGAAAGCAAACAATTCAATTACAAAATGGACCAAAGACCTGACCAGACACCCTATGAAGTTATACAGACAGTAAATAAGCATAGGTAATGAGGCCCCACATCATATGTCATCAGGAAAATACATATTAAAACAAAAATAAGATACCACTACACACCTAAAATAGCAAAATCCAAAACACTGATAACAGCAAATGCTGACAAGGATATAGGATGATAAAAACTTTCATTGATTGCTGTAGAAACGCAAAATGGTACAAATGCTTTGGAAGATAGTTTGGTGGTTTCTTACAAAACTAAACATACTCCTGCCATACAATTCAACAATCATATTTATTCAAAGGAGCTGAAAACATATCCACACAAAAGCCTGCACACAGATGTTTATAGTATGTTTAGTCATAATTGCTGACACTTGGAAACAACCAAGTGTTGTTTTTCAGTAGGTGAATGAATAAATAAACTATAGTACATCCAGGCAATTAAATATTATTCACTGCTAAAAAGAAATAAGCTATCGAATCATGAAAAGACATAGAGAAATCTTAAATGCATGTTACTAAGTGAAAGAAACCACTATGAAAAGGCTACATACTGTATGATTCCAATTATATAACATCATAGAAAAGGCAAAACTATAGAGACCATAAGAAGGTCAGTGGTTGCCAGGGGTGACCGGTGGGGAGGGAGAATAGAGCATAGAGGATTTTTAGGGAAGCAAAAAATACTCTATATGATATTATTATGATGGATTCATGTCATTATATATTTGTCCAAAACATAGAATATACACACCAACAGTGAACCCTAATGTAAACTATGGCCTTTGGATGATAATGATGTGTCAGTGTAGGTTCCTATGCTTTAAAAAATGTACCCTTCTGTTGGGGGATAATGCAGGCATAATGCATTTGGGGAGGGGAGGGGAATGCACATGAGAACTCTCTACTTTCTCTCAATTTTGTGCGAAACTAAAACTATTCTGAAAAAAAAAATGAAGTGTTTTTTTTTTTTTTAATTTAAAACTTTTGTGCTTGGAGTTCCCGTCGCGGCGCAGTGGTTAACGAATCTGACTAGGAACCATGAGGTTGTGGGTTCAATCCCTGGCCTTGCTCAGTGGGTTAAGGATCCGGCGTTGCCGTGAGCTGTGGTGTAGGTTGCAGACGCGGCTCGGATCCCGCGTTGCTGTGGCTCTGGCATAGGCCGGTGGCTACAGCTCCGATTAGACCCCTAGCCTGGGAATCTCCATATGCCGCGGAAGCAGCCCTAGAAAAGACAAACACACACACACACACAATTTAAAACTTTTGTGCTTAAAGGGACACATCATAAAAGTACAACCCACAAAATTAGAGAGATATTCACAAATCATATATCTGATAAGAGACTAGTATCCAGAGTATATATAAAGAATTCTTACAACTCAACAATTAAAAGCGAGATAACCCAAGTAAAATAGGTAAGGAATTTAAATAGATATTTCTCCAAAGAAAATACACAGGCAATAAATATATCTTCATATATTTCAACGTTCAGCATGATAATATGCATTGGAGAAGATGTAGAGGAATTGGAATTCATACGCATTGCTGCTAAGAGTATAAAATTGTACTCTTTTTTGGAAAACAGTTTGTCAATTTTTTAGAAAGTTAAACACAGAATTACCACATGACCCAGCAATTCCCTCTTAGGAATATATCCGAGAGAATTGTGAACATATATTTACACAAAAACTCATAATACAGAAATGTTCATAGCAGCATTATTCATCATAGCCAAAAAGTGAAAAGAACACAAATGCACATCAATTGATGAATGGATAAACTAAATGTAGTATACCATACAATGGAGTATCATTCAATCACGGAAAGGATTGAAGTACTGGAGTTCCTGCTGTGGCGCAAAGGGATAGGTGGTGTCCCTAGAGCACCAGGACGCAGGTTCAATCCCTGGCCGGACACCGTGGGTTAAATGGTCAAGCTTTGTTGCAGCTGCAGCATAGGTCATAACTGTGACTCAGATCTGATCCCTGACCTGGGAACTCCATGCACTGTGGGGCAGAAAAAAAGGAAAGGAAAAAAAAAAAAGGACTGCGGTACTGATAGATGCTAGAACATGGCCGAACCTTGAAATCTATTATGCTAAGTGAAGAAGTCCTACACAGAAGGCCATGTACTGTATCATTCAATTTATAGTAAATGTTCAGATAGGCAGATTCATAGAGATGTAAAGTATATTAGTGTTTGCTGGGGCTCAGAGGAGGGAAAAATGGGGAGTGACTGCTTAATGGGTACAGGGTTTCTTTTTGGGGTGATGAAAATGTTCTGGAAGTAGATAGTGGTGATGGTTGCATAACTTTGTAAATGTACTAAAAACTACTGAAATGTGTACTTTTAAAGAGTAAGTTTTATGGTATGTGAATTATGTCTCAAAAAAAAAAATCCCTAAAACTGGGAATTCCCTCCTGATGCAGCAGTTTAAGGATCCAGCGTTGTCACTGCTTGTGGCTCAGTTTCCATCCCTGGCCTGGGAACTTCCACATGACATGGGCAAGGCAGAAAAAAATTTAAAAGAAAATAAAACTGTAGGAGTTCCTATCATGGCTCAGCAGAAACAAATCTGAGTAGCATCCATGAGGATGCAGGTTTGATCCCTGGCCCTGTTCAATGGGTTAAGGATATGGTGTTGCTGTGAGCTGTGGTGTAGGTCGCAGACTCGGCTTGGATCCGACATCGCTGTGACTGTGGTAATAGGCAGGCAGCTACAGCTCTGATTTAACCCCTAACCTGGGAACCTCCATATGCCATGAGTGTAGCCCTAAAAAGCAAAAAATAAACTAAAACAAAAATAATAAAATAAAACTGTAAGATTGCTAAAAGAAAACATAGAAAAACACTTTGGTGAACTTGGGTTAAGAGAAGATTTTTTTAGATGGCACAAAAATAACAATTTATAAAAGAAAAAATTGATAAATTGGATTTCATCAAAATTAAAACTTTTGCTCTATAGACATTGCTAAAAGAATAAAATAACAAGCCATATACTTGGAGAAACTCTTTGCATAAGATGTACCCAATAAAGGATTCCTGTCCAGAATACATAACAAACTCTGAAAACTCACAACAAGAAAGCAAACAACCAGTTTTTTCAATGGACTGAAGGCTTGAACAGATACTTCAACAACAACAACAACAAAATACGCAAGTGGAAAACAAGTATGTGAAAAGATGCTCAACATAATTAGTCATTAGGGAAATGCAAACATAAAACCGTAAGAGGTAGACTATGTGTCTGTTGGTAAGGCTAAAATTAAAGCGATGGCATACAAGTGCTGACAAGGCTGTAGAACAACTGAAATTTTTGTGGTTCAATTATTTTGGAAAACTGTCTAGCAGTTTGTTTGTTTGTTTGTTTGTTTGCTTTAAGTTAAACACATTCCTACCATACTCTGAGATATTTACCCAAGAGAAAAGACAGAACAAGTCCATAAAAGACTTGTCCAAAAATGTTCATATCAACTTTATTTGCAATAGATTCTGCCCCTAAGTCTTAAAGTTTTAGGACGGAATGATTCCAGAAGGCCTGCCCCTTCCCCAGATCCTTTATACAAATTTTTCCCTTATTAGAAAAAGGGACATTCACCTTACTGCCTGGTGAATGTCAACACACCTTTCAAGCCCAGATCAAATCTAATCTACTCCTTGAAGCTTTCCTTGTCTTCTTGAGGCAGAGTCTGAGACTCAGCCTGTGCTCTCCTAGAACCTGAGAATCCAGCCATATATCCCCTTGGTATTCTAGGTTGTAAGGTTTGTGGTTTCAGTTGTTCCCCCCAAATCCTAAAGGGTCACCACTTACAGTAATGTGTCCTTTCACTGAGACACAAGTTTGATTCCAGCCAGCTGTGAGGTCCCCAAAGAGGAGCAGCTGAGATGATGGGTGAGCCAAGCCCCCACCCGTCTCCAGGCCTTCATAGCCCAACCCAGCTCTGTTGGCCTCTACTTATTATAAAAGCTTTTTTTTCCTTTATGAAGAATGGACTGCCCAAAAGAAAGCTATCAACTTGTGATAGAAATGATGAGTGAGTGAAGCAGTCCAAGAAAGGGATGGTTCATAGCCAGAAAATAGCTTTATAAATTACTTTAA
Organism: Phacochoerus africanus; assembly: GCF_016906955.1. NCBI lineage: Eukaryota > Metazoa > Chordata > Mammalia > Artiodactyla > Suidae > Phacochoerus > Phacochoerus africanus. Next base: position 108,458,028 of record NC_062549.1, on the reverse strand, counting down.
TCTTTTATTAAGACTCTGGAAGCATCACTTAAAAATCTTAGTTGTACTTTACAGCATTTTATGGGGAGAAGTTATACACTACAGTGGCATTAACAGGATTGGAAATTTGAAAAGGCTTTGGGCCTTGCCCCTCAATAATGTCAAAAGCTCCCAGTAGCTCTAGGGAGCACTCATCACACTGCATTACAATTATGTGCTTAGTTCCCTCCCCTCTAGTCTAAGAAGTACAGTGGTCTAGACTCCAGAGCTAGAATGTCTGGGCTCAAATCGCAGTTCACTTCTTAGCTGGGTGACCTTGAACAGGTTACTTAACCTCTGTGTGCCTCGATTTCTTCTGCTTGAAAATGGCAAGTAAAACAGTACCTAATAGAGTTGATTTAAATGATTCAATATGGCAATACATAAAAAGCACTGAAGTCAGTGTCTGACTTATCAAAAAGTGCTTGATAAATGTTAGTAATTAGTTTGAGAGTTTCCTCTGGGGCAGAGTTTATGTATTAGGGACCTTTTCAAAATTTCCTAGTTCTCCAGTGGCTCATTCAGTTCTTGGCACACAATATGTGCTAAACAAGAGTTAAAAGTACAAATGAATGACTCAGAAAGTGAATGACTTATGGCTCTGCCACTTTGTTCCTAAAGCTGAAATTCTGTCTTATATAATGAGGGCATTTGGGTTTGGCTTATCCAGTATCCAGACAGCAATAACACAGTCAACATCCCCACCACTGTCAAGTTCACTGCTGCTATCGATTTGTAACAATGAGAGTCATGGCACTATGATGGGGAGAGGGCAGGAGGAGCAGAAAGGATAGTGGAGGATCAGAGCTGGCCTGTGTTTCCCATTTGGTCATGATGGTAGAACAAGGAGGGCTAGAATCAGACAAAAGTCATGAGAGAACAGAGCTGCCTTGGGATCCAGCCAACACTCTTGGTCCCCTAGAGTTTATTCTAACCTAGCACCCACAGTGACCCTATGAAAGCCGATCATGTTACTCCCCTGCACAAATCCTCCAATGGCTCCTCATTTTATTTGGAACAAAACCCCAAACTCTCACATGGCCTACAAGGCTCTACATGCTCCAACCCGCACTCTCTCTCCCATCTCATCTCCTAGCGCACTCCTCTCTGCACATTCCATTCCAGCCTTCTTGGCAGACACTGGCCTTCTTTCTGGCAGTCCCTCAAACACACCCAGAAGACACCCCTGCATGCAGTCTTTGCACTTTCTGTTCCCTCTGCCTGGTAAGCTTTTCCCTGGCAATTCATGGTTCACTCTATCACTTCATTAGGTCTCAGCTCAAATGCCACCTCATCAGAGAGGCCTTCTCTGTCTTCCCATCTAAAACTCCACAAGAGCAAGGACTTCATCTGATTGATGCATGGCTCCATCCCCAACGCACTGTCCAGTGCCTAGCACACAGTACTTGGTAAACACTAACAGACCAATAGGTGAACCAACCCCCAGGAATCCACCCACTTTCTGCTTCTGTCTCCCTCCCAGGGACTGGTCCTCCCCATGTGAAAGCCTCTCCCCAGCAGTGGGCTGTCTGCGTCCAAAGATGGTTCCTGCATTCCCAGCAGAATAAGGTGGATGGATTAAAGTATATTACTTGGAGAAGAAGAGGCTACTGGTTGTTGGGGACACTCGGGGGTCCCTGGTTTAACAAGATGAATTTGCTGGTGTTTTCAAGAAAAGCTATAAAGTATAAGATGTTAAAGAGAGAGGAGTACTAATCACTGTGACCCATTAAATAACTAAAGTAATGGAGGGGGACAGAGACTGAAAGATAAAAAGCGAAGACCTGAATCATTGGTGATGTTTTCCCCGAGGTAGGACTTAACAATATGCATTTTAACAAGTTTCCTGAGTGATTCGTAAGTAACCAGCTTAAGACAGGTCTTTAGAAAGACTTTCGAAGACTAAAATAAAAGGCAACACATTACAGTGGGAAAGGTACAGGCTATCACAGCCACACAGACCTGGGTACAAATCCTGCCATCACTACTTATCATCTGTGTAACACTGCTATTATTTGACTTCTCAGATTAACTCGGAGGTTCTATTTCTAGTTAGAGTCAATAATTACATCTATCCTATTGGGCTGTTGTGATGATTAAATTACAATACATATGATGTACCTGGCACACTGTAGATATTTAATAGATGGTAGTTTATTACTATTCTTTTTATGGCCTGTTTTCTGAGTGTTTACAACCTCCCTACTGTGTTGTATGGCAAACTGACATTCTTGCCCCTCTGCTCTGTGACCTCACAGAGGTGAAAATTTATAGTCGAAAGGGCCAGTTCAGCATATAGTAAAATCTTCAGCACATACCTTTCCTAGAATTCCTCTTCCTTCCTCCAGAATATATCAAGGAGCATATTTTTGCTCTTAACTACCCATTAATCATTAATAATAAACCCTGTATTTTTAATCTTTACCAAGGATTTCACATATATCTCAGGACCAAACCTTGAGGAGGAGATGGAACAGACACCACGATCACTCACAGACGTCTGGGAAGTGGCCTGTGTGCAAAGCTAGAATGTGGGTGCACTGAGATTTAGAACTTACAAACACTGCACTCTCCATTAGGCTACATTTTGCCATCATCAAGACCTTTTGCCTTTGAGGAAAAAGAGGCAGGGTTATCTATCTCCTGCCGCTTCCTGCCCCTCCCCTCTGGAGTATTGGTTGCAGAATGAGAGGGCAGCCAAAGTCGATCTCCCAAACTTGGCTGCACTGACTGCAAGGACGGTCTTGAAAAGCCTGTCCCATCCAAATCAGAGGTTGGCTGCCATGCAGCACCTCAGTTCTCCGGTTCAAAGCAGCCCGCCTTCTGCAACTCCACACCGCCACCTGCTGGACGCCGCCTTGCGCAGATCCTGGCCATCCACCGACCACATTGCCCTACAGTTCTCCCAGAGTCCCCTAAGCCATGGCCCCCGCCTCAGGGGTGCTTTGGAGGCCACAGAACAGGCTGGAACCGGGGGTGGGGGCGCGGGGAGAGCATCCCTATTTCTTTCGCAGTCTTATTGTAAATCTTAATCTATGATATTGGATTAATTCTTTGCTCTCTCTAAACTTCCGTCTCTACCAAGTTGTAACTAAAGGAGGATTGGGCCCTGACTTTCCCGGCCCTCCCAGGGTGAAATGGAACACAATAAGACACGCACTCTGCCAGATGGTAAGAATTGGGCCTCTGGAGAGGAAACTGCTATAAATTTCAGAACTAGGAGGATAAAAGCAGCAGCATTCCCAGTAAACAAATGAAGAAACTAAGTCCCAGAGAATCAAGGTAAGCAGCTGCAGGGAATAGACTTTCTTTATTCATTCATTTATTCAAAGACTCACTCCAATGTATAAATTGTGCCCCTACAATGTGCCTGGTACTGTGATATGGATGAAAACTCAATGGCTGTACTCTAAGTCTCTTTGCTGGAGCACTCATCACTTTTCTCCTCTCTACCTCCCTGTCACTGTTTTCCTTCTGAATATTTTTCCCTGTGTTCTTGGTAACCCTCATTCCACTAAAAACAAATTCTACATCCACAACACCCTCCAAAACCTTTCACTATGTCCTCCCCCTCCCTGTAACGAAAACCTGGCCTTACCCCAAGGACACTGGTTCCCTTGCAGTCCTCTTGCACAGAGGCGCACGCCCTCCCACATGAGTTCCATCTTCCAGCCAAGAAGAGTGCACTTGGGGTCAGCAGTCTCCCAGCTTCCCCTGCGAGTTTCACACTATGATTTTTCTACCCTCATTTAAAGCCCTCCCCAGACTGGATGGCTTGTTGCCCTCCACCTCTTCTGCTGTGACCGACCCAGCCCACACCAGCTGAGGACTCTCCGCTTATCCCTACACATTTACTCCTACAGGGGTCCTGAGACACATCGCTGAGGCCAACCCATCCAACAACCTAACCTCCTCCAAACTTTGTCCTGATCACGTCAAAGAACCTTCTAGGCTGCTTTCGGCCATGCTTTTCAAGGCTACAGTTGGACCAATACTAGCATGTCTCCACCTCTCAAAACTTAAACTTGAACATCCCACGAGGACCACAATCCCTCCAACTCTATTTTATTCCTCCCGCTTCATCACTCCCTGGCCTCACTGAGTTCCAGAACTTTAACCCCTTCATTGCCTCAGGGTTTATATACCCTCCTCCCTCAACCCCAGGGCCCAGCCCTTGGAAACCCAAGCTAGACCTCTGGTAAACAAACTGACTGATTTCTCATCAGCCTCATCAACGCCCTGCTCCCTTCTTCTACTCCCAAGCCCTGGAGAGCCCTGACCCCAAGTCAGTCCTACAAGCGCCCGCTCTGCCCTTATGCCTGGACTTCTGGGTCCTGGTGGAGAAAATATCAACCCTGGCACAAATTAGTCTTCTGAAAGGTTCTTCAGGGGCTCTTGAAGAACAGCTTTTCCCACTCTCCTGAAAGACCCCAGCACAGAGCCTGTCCTCCTACTTCACTGAAAGAATTAAAGCCAAGGACTCCCTCAGCTTCTCGTCCTCCTTCTCTCATGAAGACATCTGACTACCCTCCACACAGACTTCCTTATGATTCCCAGGCTCAGAGGATGCTCCTCTCCCTATTCAGAGTCAGCCTGTCCACCTGGGCATAAATTACCTTCCATGTTCTCCCCATCTCTGAAATCTCTACTCTCTTCTTGTATGAGTGTATCAGTCAGGAGACAGAAAACAAACCCTAATTTGAACAGGGGGGGTTAAGATAAAGAAGTATTAACTATAACAGAGGATTACCCTCTAAAGAGAAAGAACTCAGGGAGATACACAGATATGTGATATAGGGAACAGCCTCTACCTCTAAAACTCAGACTAAAGTAAATCTGGAAGCGGCCCCACCCCCTCAGCTGATATCTAACCTGCGCTGTAAAAGGTGAGGCCTTGACCCACTGAATGTCAGAAATGTTGTGCCAATGGCCCTCACCAAGAGGCCATCCTCTGTTGTACCTGAGAGGACACCCATGTGACAGATCTGTGCTTCACTCACTGCCCAGGAAGCCATCTGGGGTTCCAAAGGACACACTTGAGGAGGTGTTGCCCTGCAAAGCTTGCTGGGAAAATAGCTCTAAGGATGGCGTATTAGAAAGCCACACTCTGGTATGCTGGAGAAGCTGCCCACAGGGAGGGGCCATGTGCTGCTGGCCACCGTGTGTGTGGCTGGTTAAAGAACTTGGAGCTGGCCACCATGTGCTGCTGCTGCTCTGCTGCAAGAGACCACCAAGAGGAGCACACAGGACCTAGGAGGGAAAGCCCTTTCCTCCACTATCCCGTCAGTGTCACCATCCCTTTACTGACAAAGCTTAACCTTAGGACAGATGGCAAAGGAGAAATGCTCATGCGGGACCAGTTCCATTACCAGAGAGCAGGCAATGAAGACTGTATTTGGAGCAGAGCAGCAATACATTAATAACTGACTTAACTGCTATCTTCCACTGCCCTTTCTTTACCAGCTTCTGTCACTCAGGCTCTGAATGAATGTAAATGTAGCCGATTAACACATACACACACGCATCTCCAGTTCCTACGCTCCCCACTAGTTATGACAGTCTTTCTCATTTCCTTTTAAGCAACGCTTCTAGAAAATGCAGTTCTCTCTCATTGTTTTCTCCCTCCCATATTCCTGACTCCTGCTTCTATTTTAACCTGGCGCCAACTACCACTATCCACATAAATTTCCATAGTCAAACTCATCAATGAAACTCAAAGGATAATTTTTATCCTTATCCTTTCTAATTTAACATCTAAGCTCTTTACACTGATTACACTGACTCTCTCTTTCCTTGCATTCTGTAACATTCCTTTTGGTAGACTGTATTATTAGCTCCAAGTTTTCTCCTCTTCCAGCTTTGCAGCCTATGCCTCCTTGCCTCCTTTATTTTGGGCTTGGCTCTGGCACATGCATTGGCCGATGACATGTGAATTAAACTGACAATTGGTCAGTTCCCAAAAGAGACTTTTCTGCTTGCCCTCTCGCACTCCAGCCCTCAGCTATACAAAGCAAATGCCCAAGGTAGCCACTTCTCCATCAGCCTGAGTCCAGAATGAGAAACACTTAGAGTAGACTTGAATACAACCACAGTGGATCTGAGCTGCCAGAGCCAACTCACAAAGCCATAAACATGAAACAAATGTGTAAGTCATTGGGATTATAGGATTTGGCAGTGTAGCAAATTCCTGTGCTGAATAAAGTGCATTTGACTCTTTAAAAACAAAAGAAGTTCCCTTGTGGTGCAGCAGGTTAAGGATCCAGCATTGTCACTACAGCAGCTGTGACACAGGTTTGATCCTTGGGGCAGGGAACTTCCACATGCAGCAGGTGTGGCAAAAAAAAAAAAAAAAAAAGCCCAAGCCTCTGCAGTGACAACACCAACAACACCAGATCCTTAACCTGCTGTGCCACAAGAGAACTCTGAGAACTTTATTTTTTTAAACTAATCTTTACCTAGATTAATTAAGAAAATGAGAAAGAAATACATATTGTTAATATCATAATTAATAGAGAAAACTACTTCAAATTCTATAGATACTAAAAACATATGAAATATCTTACAATTTTATTTGTCAATTATACCTCAATAAAACTGAAGAAAAGTGATATGAAGTGGATAAATTCCTTGAAAGACAAATTACCAAACCTGACACAGGAGAAACAGAAACTCTGAATAGCCTTTTATCTGTTAAATAAATTGAATTTTTAATTTAAAAAATTTCCACAAGGAAAACTCCAGGTCAAAAAACCTCAATGAAGGAAGAAATTATACTAGGCATACTCACTGTAATAAAGTTCCCAGGACAACAGTAAGAGAGGGCAGTGGTGAGGGGAGAGAAAGAGAGAGAACACATACAGTTTGAAAAAGAGGAAGGAAATTTTTCTGTATCCATAGATGACATGATTGTGTATGTGGAAATCCCTAAGGAATCTACACCCAAAAAATGTGAAAACTAATAAATGAATTGAGCAAGATTACAGGACATGAGGTCAAGTATCAAAAATCAATTGTTTTTATCTAGATTATGAAAAAATTGAGGGAGTTCCCATCGTGGCTCAGTGGTTAATGAATCCGACTAGGAACCATGAGGTTCCGAGTTCAATCCCTGGCCTTGCTCAGTGGGTTAAGGATCCAGCGTTGCCGTGAGCTGTGGTGTAGGCCAGCAGCCACAGCTCTGACTCGACCCCTAGCCTGGGAACCTCTATATGCCGTGGGAGCAGCCCTGGAAAAGGCAAAACAAACAAAAAAAAGAAATAAAAAAATGTACTTTAATACCATTTAAATTAGCATCAAGACTCCTAATTCTGATAAAGATGGAATAACAGGAGCATTTACTCTTCTACCCAAAACAACTAAAGCACTAGACAAAATATATGAAACAACAGTTTTTAGACACTAGACATCAGACAATTATCCTTAAGAAAAAGGAAACAAGGGAGGTCCCTGACGGCCTTGTGGTTAGGACTCAGCACTTTCACCACTGCGGTCTGGTTCAAGACCTGGTTTGAGAATTGAGAACCTGCATCAAGCCACTGCACACCACAGCTGGGGGGGGGGTGGCCACAAACCAGATGAACCCCATGATTTCCTGTCAGGCTTTGGCACGAGAAGGGGAAATGACACATAGCCTAAAAGTCTTGCTCAGTTTAGATCATGCTGAAAATTCAAGGAAGTCAAGGCAGCTAGACTTCACAAGGAAGAGCATCAGAGACGAGGGAGCTGCCCTGAGAGGGAGCCCCAGAGATCTGCAAAGGGTCTCCCTCAAGGCTCTGGCTGAGTGTTGATCAGTATATTCATGTGAGGAAACTACCCAAAGCTGAAGAAGAAGAAAAAAAAAAAAACCCACCTGAAAGAAGAAGAGCAGGAAATCCTCAGGGTTCATCTCCTAACCAGAATGGGAAACTTCCTAATTTAAGGTCACCAGGTAGGATATTCAGAAGGGTATCGTTTCAGTAGTGGGCAGTATTAGCCATAGACTGAAAACAGTTCTGGTCATATCTAACAAAGCAAGCCTCAAAAGAACCAGTTTCCAAATAATTCAACTATGTTACAGAACAAAGTTCAGGTTGTATACTTACAGGAATACAAAAACATCCAGCACCCAACAAGGTAAAATATATGGTCGAATCCAATCAAAAATTATAATATACAGGAGTTCCCGTCATGGCGCAGTGGTTAACAAATCCGACTAGGAACCATGAGGTTGTGGGTTCGGTCCCTGCCCTTGCTCAGTGGGTTAACGATCTGGCGTTGCCGTGAGCTGTGGTGTAGGTCGCAGACGCGATTCGGATCTCGCGTTGCTGTGGCTGTGGCGTGGGCCGGTGGCTACAGCTCCGACTCAACCCCTAGCCTGGGAACCTCCATATGCCGTGGGAGCAGCCCAAAGAAATAGCAAAAAGACAAAAAAAATATATATATATATATATGTATATAATATACAAATAAGCAGGAAAACTCAATCCATAATGAAAAGAAAAATTCATCAATGAAAACTGACCTAGAAATGATACAGATGACAGAATTAGTAGACAAAGACATGATAGTAGTTACTAAAGCAATATTCCATATGTTCAAAAAGGTAAAGAAAGGTTAAGCATGTTAAGTGAAAGCATGAAAGATTTTAAGACTAAACCAGAACTTCTAAAGATGAAAATGCTTGAGATGAATAACAGCATATTAGACACTGAAAAAGAGAAGATTAGTGAAGTTCAAGACATGGCAACAGAATACTACTCAAAATAAAACACAAAAAGAAAAGAAACTACAAACAAAATTACCACAGCATTAGTAAGATGTGAGACAAGTTTCAATGACCTAGTATATATGCAACTGAACCCTAAAGGAAAAGAGAGAGAGAGGACGTCAGAAAAAAAATCTTAAGAAATAATAACCAAATTTTTCAAAACTTTGTGAAAGTCTTAAGTTCATAGATTCAAAAAGATTAATGAACTTCATGCAGGAAAAACATGAAAAACCAAGACACATCATAAAATTGAATCAAAACATAAAATGATTAGGGATAAATTTAATAAAATATATGGAAAATTAGAAAACATTACTGAGATAAATTAAATACCTAAATAAATGGGTTGAAAGGCACAACAATGTTGTCAACTCTTCCCAAAATTATTAGCAGATTTGGCATAATTCCAATAAAAATCTCAGCAGGCTCTGTTTTGTAGAAAATAACAAGCTGACTTTCTATGTGGAAGTTCAAAGAATGCAGAATAACAAAAACTATTTCTTAAAAAGAAGTTGGAGGACTTATACAACCTGATGTGAAGTTTTGCTTATTCTAAGTACAATAATCATTATAATGTGATACTGGAGTGAGGATAGACAACATACAAATGGAATTAAATAGACCAGAATTAGACCCAAAGAATGGCCAAGAAGCACATGACAAGATATTCAATCACTGGTCATCAGTTAAATACAAATTAAAACCACAAAGTACAGGATTTCCCATTGTGGCTCAGAGATAATGAACCTGACTAGTATCCATGAGGATGTGGATTTGATCCCTGGGCCCACTCAGTGGGTGAAGGATCCGGCATTGCCATGAGCTGTGGTATAGGTCGCAGACATGGCTCAGATCCGGTGTTGTTATGGCTGTGGCAGCTCCAATTCAACCCCTAGCCTGGAAACTTCCATATGGCACAGGTGCAGCCCTAAAAAGAAAAAAAAAAAAAAGACACCACAAGGTACTAGAATTGCTACAAATTAAAAATAGTAACAATACCAATTGCAATGAGAATATGGAGCATCTGGAAATCTCATATATTACTGATTAGAGCGGAAAACAATATAACCAGTTTAGAAAGAAGTGGCTAATCTCTCAAACATACTCTTAACATTGACCAAGGAATTCCATTCTTATGGTTTACCAAGACTTGTGTAAAGACTTGTACACAAATGTTCATAATACTTCATTCATAATAGTCCCAAACTGGAAAGAACCCAAACGTCCATCAACAGGTAAGTGGGTAAACAAATCATGGTATATTCATACAGTGAAACTTTACTCTGAAATAAGGAACAAGTTATTGATCCATGCAGCAACACTGATGAAGTAAGATACGAAAGAGTATATGCTGCATGATTACATTAATAGGAAATTCTAAAACAGTCAAGGAGTTCCCACTGTAGCCAGTAGGTTAAGAACTGGACTGCAGTGGCTCAAGTCACTGTGGAGGCACAGGTTTAATCCCCAGCCAGACACAGTTGGTTAAAGGATCTGGTATTGCTGCAGCTATGGTGTAAGTCATACCTGCAGCTTGGATTTCAATCCCTGGCCCAGGAACTTCCATATGACAGGTGCAGCCATAAAAAAATAATAATAATAAATTAAATTTTAAAATAGGCAAAACTAATCTATTATGATAAAAATCAAATCAGGCATTCCCATCGTGGCGCAGTGGTTAACGAATCCGACTAGGAACCATGAGGTTTCGGGTTCGATCCCTGGCCTTGCTCAGTGGGTTAACGATCCGGCGTTGCCACGAGCTGTGGTGTAGGTCGCAGATGCGGCTCGGATCCAGCGTTGCTGTGGCTCTGGTGTAGGCTGGCAGCAGCAGCTCCGATTCGACCCCTAGCCTGGGAACCTCCATATGCCGCAGGTGCAGCCCAAGAAATGGCAAAATGACAAAAAAATAAATAAATAAAATCAGTGGTTGCCTGATTTGTTGTCAAAACTTCACTAGAGGAGTCCCCATTGGGCCTCAGTGGGTTAAGAACCCAGTGTAGTCTCCATGAGGATACACATTCAATCCCCGGCCTTGCTCATTGGGCTGAGGATCCAGCACTGCCACAAGCTGCAGGGAAGGTCACAGATGAGGCTCAGGTCCTGCGTTGCTGTGGCTGTGGTGTAGGCTGGCAGCTGCAGCTCCGATTCAACCCCTAGCCTGGGACCCTCCATATGCCGCCAGTGAGGCCCTTAAAAGGAAAAAAAAAAAAAAAAAAAACTACATCAGAACTGCCTGCAGGCTGCTGAAGTGGTAGTATCTTATGGTGGCGTATGTCTGGGAACTGCACACTCAAAGTGGGTGTGTAAATTACACCTCAGTAGGTAGTTTTTTGAAAAGGAAATAGAAGAAAAATCTAATTAATCCATCCCTCTCTCCTGCCTCCCTGCCTTCATCTATGCTTCGTGTAAGCAGATACACTGTGTTGAGCACACAGTAAGCACTGTGTACATATTTGTTGAATGAATAAAAGATGGAATCACTCACAGGCAATATCTCCTTTCCTTCCTATATTAATTAAGCTCAGGACCAATATGTTTTACCCTAAGCCTGTCTCTCCCTCCCTTTGGGAAGCTAGAAAGATAGAACCTTCTTCCAGGCTGACTGTGCAACACTAAGCAAATTCTCACCCCTCTTAGGGCCTCAGAGGCTCACTATAAAAGACATGGGTTTGGGGAGTTCCCATCATGGTGCAGTGGAAATGAACCCAACTAGGAACCATGAAGTTTCAGGTTTGATCCCTGGCCTTGTTCAGTGGGTTAAAGATCTGGCATTGCCATGAGCTGTGGTGTAAGTCACAGACATGGCTCAGATCTGGCGTTGCTATGGCTGTGGCATAGGCTGGCAGCTGTAGCTGTGATTAGACCCCTAGCCTGGGAACCTCCATATGTCGCAGGTGCAGCCCTAAAAAGCCAAAAGACAAAAAAATAAAAAATGAGTTTGGAGCCAGGTAGAAGCAGATTCAAACTCCTGCCTATGGTTGATATATCTTTAGCATGTTCTTTTTATTCTTTGAAGTTCACTTTCCTTATCTATGAAGTAGAAAGACTAATATCTATATTCTAAGGTTGTTCTGAGTATTCAATGAAATGGAAGGTTACCACTACCTGGCACATAGGAAGTGTCCCTAAATGCCAGTGCATTCTCTTATCCCTCCCCCTCCCCACTACCACCTTGACTCCCACCCCAGGAGAGGGAGGGAGAATGGAATTGGTGTATATCTCCCAATGGCGCCTGCTCAGAGTGGCAGGCTTATTTCAAGATAAGGAAAGATGCTCTCCACCTCCCCCTCGAGCACCATGGTCACCGCTGGAACTGCCTGCACTTGGTATTCTGGGCAGATGCAGCAGCTGCAGAGGTGCTGTTATCTGATGGAGCATCTGTCTGGGAAACTAAAGAAAGGAAAACCGTGTTTGGAAAGTATATGCCTCCCTCCCCAGGTAAGCAGGAGAAATAATGGAATTCAAATTGGAATGACCATGAGATAAAACTCCTGCCCACCAGGTGTTTATCCCAGTTCATAAAAACAACTACTTTAAGGTAATGAAAAAAACCCTCCCTGTTGGGGAAGCAAATGGAACCACATGTATCTAAAACAGTTTGAGAGAAAACAGCAAATTCAATGAGCAGACAGCGAATGCATGTCAAGTAAAGTCAGCACAGGCTGCCTCACTCACAAACACTCCCCGCCGACCAGGCTCCAGGAACGGCTGGACCCCTCGAAATCATACCACCCATCAGGAAAGCACATGGATCTCCTGCCAAGCCCACAGGCCTCAGCGGGAGGTAGGAATGCTCCCCTTTCTTTCTGTACGCAGACCCCAAGAATTCCACTGCATTTCTGTTTCTTTAATGCTGCCCTACCAACTCTGTGCCTTAGGACACAGTCCCCCATTCTGCCTTTCCCTGTTGTCCCCAAAGATAAGCACATAGGAAAATTCGATGTTAATTACTAGAAGATAATAGACAGGGAGGAACAAAACCAACAAAAATGAAGCCATTATGTATTTACCTTATTTGTAAGGAGACCAAATGTCCCTGTTTGCACAGGAGAGCCCTGGTTTTTTACCTATTGTCCTGATGTCATGATTAATATTATCTTTTTTACTTTCAAAATTATCTATGTGTAGTCACAAAGTAGAATAAGTTATTCTATTTATATGGCACTTACTTTGTGTCAAGCATATACCCATTAACTTATTTAATCCCGAAAGCAATTCTGTGAGGTGAGAAACATTTTTAAAATAATGAACTTGAGGCATAGAGAGGTTGAGTATCTTACCCAAGGTTATAAGAGAGAGTTGGTATCTGAGTCAGGATTTGAAGCGAGGCAGTCTGGCTTCTTAACCACCACGGTAGGCTAACTATGGCCAAGCTTTAAGAAATCACTTGCTTTCATTTAATATATATTGTTCATGCCTACTATGTGCAGACACAACACTGCAAACTAGGAATCCAACCATGAACCAGGCAGAGTCGCTGCTCTCAAGGAGCTGTTTGTCTGGGGGAGACACAGATATAAATGAAAGGACAGGAATTCCCATCGTGGTGCAGCAGAAATGAATCCGACTAGGAACCATGAGGTTATGGTTCGATCCCTGCCCTTGCTCAGTGGGTTAAGGATCCGGCATTGCAGTGAGCTGTGGTGTAGGTCGCAGACACAACTTGGATCTGGCATTGCTGTGGCTCTGGCATAGGCCAGCGGCTACATCTCCGATTAGACCCCTAGCCTGAGAACCTCCATATGCCACTAGCACAGGCCTAAAAAGACCAAAAAAAAAAAGACAAAAATAAATAAATGAAAGAACAGAGAATAAAGTACAGGGTACACTGAGGACAAACAGAATGGGGGGCCGCAGGGTAAGTAGCATCTAATCTGGCCTTAAAAGATCAGAGATGGAGTTCCCGTCGTGGCTCAGTGGTTAACGACTCCGACTAGGAACCACAAGGTTGCAGGATCGATCCCTGGCCTTGCTCAGTGGGTTAGGGATCCGCTGTTGCCCTGAACTGTGGTGTAGGTCGCAGACGTGGCTTGGATCCCGAGTTGCTGTGGCTGTGGTCCAGGCCGGCAGCTACAGCTCCGATTCGACCCCTAGCCTGGGAACCTCCATATGCCACAGAAGCAGCCCTAGAAAAGGCAAAAAGACAAAAAATAAAAATAATAAAAATAAATAAATAAAATAAATAAAGTTGTCCTTCCTTTAAAAAAAAAAAAAAAAAAGATCAGAGAAAGCTTCCTGGAGGCAGTGACACCTGGGGAGAGTCCTAAAGAAAGAATAGTTAGCTGGACTGGAAGAACAAAGAAAGGGCAGTGCAGGCAGAACAGCACATGAAAAGATCCTGAGGCCAAAGAGATCTTGATGAAGTAAGGGAATTCAAGTAGTTCAGTGGGGTACTAGTGCTGCCTGGGGCTGGGGCAGTAGCAAAAATTGGAGATGAAAATGTAAGCAGAGGCCAAACCAAGAAGGCATGTGGCTGACATGCTCATGTTTGCACTTTATCCTGAAGTTAATGGGAAACGCATGATTTTCTAGGAACTTAAGCAGAGAAGTGACCTGATCAAACTTTCACTTCACCTTTTTTTTTTTTTTTAATTTTCACTTTAGAAAAATCTCTATGGTTGCCATGTAGAAATGAATGGAAGAGGGAACAGCTGGAGCAGACACAGGAAGCCCAGGATCCACAGGAGGGGGAAGGCGGCTTGAACTAAAGTAGTGATAGGAGATATGGAGAGGCCGGGTGCATTGAGGAGATAACACGGACAGGACTGGGGGATTGGCGGGATGTGGTGAGAGTGGGAAGAAGGGGGGGTCACGGATGCCACGGACACATTCTATCCTATCAGAGTGGAGCCCAAGTCATCCTTATTTGACAGTCATCTAAGTAGAGGTGGTCACTGAGCCATTGGATTAGGTGGCTCACCCAGGCGAGTGCATAAAGTGGGAGGAGAAAGAAATGGCCACAAGAGGAATGGGAAGGAGAGGGAGGAGACCAGCGAAGAGAGAGTGATGTCATCAGAGCCACCAAGAGGAGGAAAAGAAGAAGAGTGTCTGAGGGTGCGGGGAGCACAAGTTTGGGCCCAGACATATCCACGTGGCTTAGCAACAAGATGGTCATTGGAAATCTTAAGGGAGCAGTTGCACAGCACAGGCAGGAGCGAGAATACAAAGGCAGAGGACAGGATGGAAGGCGAGGATGGGTCTCAGAAAGCTTGGCATTAGGGAGGGGGGAGGGAGGTAGAAATGGGGTCAGGTCCTGGAACAGACACTCTGTTCCCCACTTTCTGGCTGTGTCCTCTCCCTCCCGCCCACCAGTTCTACTGATAAATACCACAGGGGAACGAATGGCTGTAATAGAAATAATTAAGGAGTTTCCATCATGGCTCAGCAGAAATGAATCTGACTAATATCCATGAGGACACGGGTTTAATCCCTGGCCTCACTCAGTGGGTTAAGGATCCGGCGTTGCCATGAGCTGTGGTGTAGGTCGCAGACGCAGCTCAGGTCTGGCATTGCTGTGGCTGTGGTGTAGGCCGGCAGCTACAGCTCCAATTGGACCCCTAGCCTGGGAACCTCCATATGCCTAGGGTGTGGCCCTAAAAAAAAAAAAAAAAAAAAAGACAAAAAAAAAGAAAGAATTAAGAAATCTCACTAAGTTCATATTGCCATTTCCCTGTTTTATAGTACTGGTCACCTGGAAAGCCCCTCGAGGACTTTACTCCCAACGGTGTCTTTCACTAGGCTGGCAGCCATCAGGGCAGAACTAGAACCATCTCCACTAGCATCCATCCAGGAGAGCATCTGTCTCAAAGGGATTACCTGTATTCCTGAGAACCACCCAAATGGATCAGTGGATGCCTTGGATCCCTTTTAGATATTACCTCAATTCCAAGATCATTTATTTGAGTAAACATCAGGTCCCGGGCACTGAGAATTAAGTAAACATCAGGTTAGGCATTGAGAATTAAAATGTAAGTCATGGTCCTGGAGGATCATCCTAAGGAAATTTTTCAGGAGAGGCACCTATAATCTCTGGGCTTTACAGGCACCTACAAGGGTATGGCCCTAGGTTTCCCCCCAGAGGGTTTGCAGTGGGTTGAAATAGGCCTTAGAAGGTTATGTGCCTCACCACAAAGCCTGGGGTTATTACCACAGCTGGACACTAGAAGGAGTTATTTATAGAGCACTTTTTATAAATAGTGGACTTTCACTCACTCATTCATCCATCCATTCAATAAATAAACATTCAGAGAACACCTACTGTGTACAGGCATTGTGTTAAGATACTGGAGATAAGAATCATGAGCAAAATAGACAGGATCTCTGCCCTCATGGAGCATACAAATGAGTTATGAAATGCCACATTAATCAAAATAAAGGCGCATATGCATAGTTACACTTTGTGACACATGCTACTAAGGCAAAATACTGGAATCTACTCACTCTATTGTGCTAAGGAAACCTTCCTGAGAAAGCGAACTTGCAATGAGGTCTGAAGGAGGCTTTCGGTAAAGGGGAGGAAGAGCAGCCCAAGAACAGAGAATAACATTAGCAGAGACTCCGAGGAACAGAAAAGCAGCCACTGCTGGAGAAAGAAGTTACTCGGACACTTGTTAAAATGGTAAGGAAGACTTTTCTCAGAACTCCTGCCGTGGAGTTGACACTATAGCCACAGGGGAGAGAGGTCAGGTTCATCTCCTAATCCAAACCAACGAATGGGGATTTATAGTCAACCAGCAGAGTGGGGAGCTCGGTGGACAGAAAATCACTTAAGAGAAGACATCAAGGGTGGGGGGGTTCTTGCTAAACCAACTTAACAGGATTCTTGCTGAAGCCAGGCCCAGGACTTAAACACCAAGGCGAAGGAGGAAGCACTTCATCAGACTTGCTGGGAGTGGACTGACTTAGCAGGATTCTTGCTAAAACTGGGCCATGCAGGCCCAGCAAGGCCAGAAAGCAGGCTGGGGACATCAAGACCTAAACTAAAGCCTGACTGAAATTTGGTGAAGGCGAGAGTCTTTGTCCCCAGTGTCTGAGGCAGAGAGAGCAATGGACAGAGTGGCACTAGGTGATCCTGGAGACAGAAGCAGGAGCCAAATAACGAGGTTCTCTGTGAACCAGGTTATCCCAGGAGCACGGAAATGATGTAACTGGGAGGAAGGGTTGTGACGTGAACGGATTGTGTTTTCTTAAGATCTAAACAGCCTGCTGTTTGGAGAGTGGCCTGGAAGGGCATGGGATTTAGGCTAGAAGACCACTTAGAAGGCTGCGCTGCCCTGCAGAGACAAGGTAATGGACAGACCAGGTAGTCTTGGGGGTAGGATCAGAAGTGGAGTTGAGGTATACAGGCAGTGAAAGTGACAGGACTCAGTGAGAGGTTGGTGGTAGGAAGAAAAAGGATCAACAAATCTCCCGTTATCTCATTTCATCTTTACTACAACCCTGTGAAACGCATCATTATTTTCTCAATTTTATGGATAAGGGATTTGAAACTCAGCATAGTTACTGACCTACCCAGGCCACACAGTCAGTAGGTCTGGCTCTCAAGTTTCTCCCCTTTCCTGACACTGCACAGGAGTTAAGCCGCTGTGGAAGATTCCACTCCCTTTTGCGCCTCTGAAAGTTACACCTAGTTGATATCTCCAGCATTGTACTTCATCCACAGCATTCCCTGTTTGCCAATGCAACAGGAAAATAAAGCACAGAAGCTGTTGCAGTCTGAGGCAGGTGACCTCCAAGGACAGTACAAATAGATTCCTCTGCCAGAGAAAGTTATCTTCATGGGCTTATCTGACTGTGAAAAGTGAGGGCCCCCTGGGTAGAACCGAGATGAGAAAGCTTTGGCAATAAGGAATTAAATCGCTCTGCATGACAAAGAGGAATTTTGCATCAGGGACCATGGCCTTCACTGCAATCTTAGTGCCCGGCACACAGAAGCCAACGTATATTTCTGTTGAAACTCTGGAGGTAGGGCCCAGCGATCTGTGATTTAACAAGACCTTCGGGTGATTCTGATACACCCTCAAGTCTGAGAACCTCAAATCTTTAAAAACCTTTTTAATACCACTCGTGCCATATTAGGTCCCCAAATCCTCAGAGAACAGCTGCTGTACACAACAGTCTTTTGTTAGTAGCGCTTTGGGCAACAAAGGACAAACACCAGCCATCCCAGAGTTTCTGACAATGACCAGTAGCAAAGAAAATCCAGGCCAAGGCCAAGCTGGAGCAAGATTAGAGAAGCAGCTGCAGCTCAAACTGACCCAAGAGCAAATGTGAGATAAACCCTCAAATGTATAGTAAACACTTACTATTTGCTTCCCAAATGTCTATCCCCATTTGGGGGGTAATAAATGAATGAATAAATGAATGAGTGGATTTTCATTTCAGGTTATATCCTTTTCCTACACTTAATCCATAGCTTTAGACAGAGCACATGACCTAGATCTAGCCAATCAAAGCAGCACATGCCCCTGACCACAACAATTGGGTTCAGGGTTGAACACATTGTGCAAGCAGAGCCAAGAAGACAGAGTTGGATTCTTCTCAGACAGGAAGGAGGGAGGTGCTCTTTCCTATTGCATATGACTGGATATGAAGCCCAAGCTCCTATGCTTATTGCCAGTTGAGAAAGAAAGCATGTCTGAAAACAGAACCAACTCTACAAAAGAGGAGTTGAGAAACACAGAGAGAAATCTGGTCCTAATAACACGTTTGAGAAGCCAGATCAAGCCTCATGTGAAGTCAGTCTACTCCTGGCATGGGCCACGGCATGAGCCAATAAAAACTTGCCTTGACTAGTTTGGATGGAGTTCTCTGTCTCTGACATCTGGAGGAGTTCTGATTATGATGTAATACAGTGGGTTGAGTTATTTTGCTTGGAAAGTGTGGCTGCAGAAAGCAGGACAACCTGGGTCAATCACTTACACAAATCTACTTCCCCTCAAGCCTGTGAGTACCCTGAGGTATGGAATTGTGAATTTCTTGTGGAAATGATACTAGGTTCTCAATGATTGTTTTAGGAATAAAGAGGGGACAAGAGGAAGGCAGGGTGGCAGAGAGAAAAGGGGATGAGAAATGTACAGATTCTTCCCAGTGAAGCAGGAACCCTGGGTCTCCTGGACACTTTGCTCAGGGTGGACTAGACCCTGCAGGGGCCCAGGAGGAGCCATGAAGCAGAAAATGAGGGCATAGGAGCTTCTAGCACCAGTCTTCTCCAAAGGGCCACTTACCAGGAAATTGCCTAGAAATGATGGTTCAGCCATAACCCGGTCATTACTTTCCCTACAAATATTTCTCACTTTTTTGAGCAACAAGGACCCATTCAGCCAAATGTGTGGTACCTCAGCTGAAATAACAGTCAGAGGGAAATGTGTAATTAGCTTTCATCAGATTGAAACCTAAGCGCAGCCTGGCTCAGCCGAAGCTCTGTCTCTGGCTGTAGCACAGAATTTATTTACTGCTTACTGTCAGGTCATGTGTGAGGAAAAAGGGGGGTTGGGGGATAGGGAAGGAAAGAAGACCAGCCTTCCCGCCAGCTTCAGCCCTTCTGGCAGGGCTGCTCGGCCCAGAGCTTTGTCTGAAGAGCCAGCAGAGACAGAAGGGGATCTGGCTCCAAACTTTTGAGGAAGAAGGCACCTGGGGCAGAAGAGGAGCGGAAGAAGGGAAGAGACAGAAAGGGAAGGGGTTGGGAGAAAGGGAAAGGTTAACTTTTTTTTGTTTGTTTGTTTTTTGGGGCCTCAGCCGTGGCATTTGGAGGTTCCCAGGCTAGCGGTCCAACTGGAGCTACAGCTTCCGGCCTACACCACAGCCACAGCAACACGGGATTGGAGCTGCTTCTTCAACCTACACCACAGCTCATGGCAACACCAGATCATTAACCCACTGAACGAGGCCAGGGATCGAACCCTCATCATCATGGTTCCTGGTCGGATTCATTTCCATTGCACCACAACAGGGACTCCGGAAAGAGTTAATTTTTAATGAAGCAAGTCAACTTAAAAAACTGTAGCCACGGAGTTCCCGTCGTGGCTCAGTGGTTAATGAATCCTACTAGGAACCATGAGGTTGCGGGTTTGATCCCTGCCCTTGCTCAGTGGGTTAATGATCCAGCATTGTCGTGAGTTGTGGTGTAGGTTGCAGATGAGGCTCAGATCCCGCTTTGCTGTGGCTCTGGCGTAGGCCGGTGGCTACAGCTCCGATTCGACCCCTAGCCTGGGAACCTCCATATGCCTCGGGAGCAGCCCAAGAAATGGCAAAAAGACAAAAAAAAAACAAAAAAAAAAACTGTAGCCATGGAGTGCTCATTGTGGCTCAGTGCTAACAAACCCAGCTAGTATCCATGAGGATGCAGGTTCAACCCCTGGCCTTGCTCAGTGGGTTAAGGATCCCGCGTTGCCATGAGCTGTGGCATAGGTTGCAGACTCGGCTTGGATCTGGCATGGCTCTGCCTGTGGTGTAGGTTAGTAGCTGTACCTTCAGTTCAACCCCTAGCCTGGGAACTTCCATGTGCCATAGGTGCAGCCCTAAAAAAACAAAAAACAAAAACAAAAAAACGGTAGCCAACTGATATCTTCGCCCACACCCCCGCTGACCTGCATGAGCACTTGGAAATAACAAACATAATATCAATCAGTTTATCAACTCGTCATCTTGCATGTGTTTTTCAGTCATAATGTAATAATTTCAAAGATAATGAAAATGAAAACTTGAGACACATCCACAGAGATGAAGAATATTCTTCCAGGGCCCTATGACTGCTCTGTATTTTGGGAGTGAGGGGAGAAATTAAAAATGACTCAAATCCTTGGGAACTTTTCTGGATGATTTGGGAACACCATGATTTTCTCATCTACTTCCAGGAATTTTCTATCTGGGCTAGACTGTGCCCCAGTGACTTTTCCTTTTTGCTCCTCAGTGGGCTTTGGGTACCCCATCCCCACCGCTTCATGGGGGCATGTGAGTTCCCCAGAGGAGGAGGGAGACAGGACTCAGGGTCCTCTGGTGTTCCCCCAAAGGCCCCTAACAGCAACACCATGTGCAGTTCCCAGGGTGCTGTCCCCTAATGCTTTCTCCCAAGCAAACTCTTGCTGGATCCCAGAGCCTTCAGCTTTGACTTTTTCATTGCTGTCCTATCTCAGGAGCCTATTTTGGATCTGGAGCTCCAAGAAACCACATGGCCCCAGGTTTCTGGTCCTCAGGAAGGGCTGCCAGGCAGTGCCAGTAATGGAAAGAACAGTGAATCACACAGTCCTGAGCTCAGACCCACCTCTACCACCCACAGCTCCATGAGGCAATGGTGGAATGGAAAGAGCGTGGGACTGGAGGCAGGAGGACCTAGCTTTTTTTTTTTTTTTTTTGTCTTTTGTCTTTTGTTGTTGTTGTTGCTATTTCTTGGGCCGCTCCCGCGGCATATGGAGGTTCCCAGGCTAAGGGTTGAATCGGAGCTGTAGCCACCGGCCTACGCCAGAGCCACAACAACACGGGATCCGAGCCCACGTTGGAGATAATCTGCAACCTACACCACAGCTCACGGCAACGCCGGATCGTTAACCCACTGAGCAAGGGCAGGGACCGAACCCGCAACCTCATGGTTCCTAGTCGGATTCGTTAACCACTGCGCCACGACGAGAACTCCAGGACCTAGCTTTTTGACCTCAGGCAAGCATCTCAGTTACCCCTTTCTGAAACTTCCTAAATCTCAGGGATCCGTAAAATGGAGATAATCATAACTATTTTAAAGATTTGCTGGAGTTTCCGCTGTGGCGCAGCAGGTTAAGGATCCAGCATAGTCTCTGCAGCTGCTCCAGTCGCTGCTGAGGCACGGCTTCAATCCCCAGCTCAGAGCAGTGGGTTAAGGATCTGATTTTGCCGCAGCTGCAATGTAGATCAGAGCTGCAGCTTAGATTCGATCCCTAGCCCAGGAATTTCCATATGACTTGGGTGAGAGCGAAAAAGAAAAAAAATAATGAAAAGTAACGATTTGCTGAGAGAATGAAAAGAAATAATGTGTCTGGTATGAAGTAGGCACTAAATAACTGATCAAAGTTCTTATCATTGCATACTATGTGACCCTTAGCAAGACACTTAACCTCTCTGAACTTGCCTTCTTATGTGAAAAACCCAGAAGTAATAATTATCTCTTAGGAGAATTACAGAATTATATCTGTAAAGGATGATATGGATTATATATGTAAGGATTACAAGGACGATATCCGTAGCATACAGAAAGCACCTGGCCTTCACGGTAGACAATGTTAGATGTCTTCCCCTTTCCTTCCCCACCTCCTCCTACAAAATTCAGGATAAGAGTTTCCTGGCACCTTCATGGTCAAGCCGGCCCCAACGCTTAGCTAAAACCAGAAGAATCTGTCCCTGAAGGTACTTTTTCTCAACTGCTTGTTCTTGGATCTTCCTACCTGCTGTGCTCTGAGCTCACACCCTAAAAGGAAAAACTGTCCGGTGAGAGGCCTCCTTGGAGCGCTCCGGGCCAGCCACGGGGAAAGCTGACAGCTGCAGGACTCGCCGCTCACCACGAGGGGGAGCAATAAGATCGAGAACACAGTGAGGGCCACGCCCAGAAATCTCTCAACTTCCTGGTGTCTCAGTCGCCCAGGTTGGGCGGGTCTAAACTGAAAGAGAGCCTTAGGGGCTGCTCGTAAAAGCCTTCAACAAGTCAGGAGAGGAAATTCTGGGAGGCGAGGAGAACACACCATCCCTCCCGCTTCAACCTGGTCCCAGCCTCTGCAGAGAGAGCTCTCTCTGATTTGGAGACTGCAACCTCTGGATACTCTCCTGTAGGAGCCAGCTGGAGGCTCGAGGAGCAAGAGGAAGGGCAGACAGGCGAGGTCACTTTTCCTCGTCACTACAGCTTTTACATCTCGGTCACCCGGCATCTTAGTAAGCCTCAGTGGGTCAGAGCTAGAAGGAGTCTTCTCAGATATGATTACAGGAGGGCTGGGACCCAAAGAGGAGAAAACTTGAGCAAGATCATCCCTCCTAGAGTTTACCAAATACTTTCACGTCCATCCTTTCGCTTGGGTATTCCTAACCACCTGGTGTTGTAGGCAGGAACTATTAGTCCATCTTAGGAGTGAGGAAATAGGTTCAGGGCAGTGCCCACAGCTCTCCTCTCCCTACTAAACTTTCATTGCTACCCACTTCTCCCTCCTCTCTTGCTTTGCTCGGGAAGATTGCCACTCAGCTCCAAGTATTCCATTAATCAAATGTTTAAATATTTGTTGCATTCCTCATCTTCCTCACCCATCTAGTATGATGGAGAGGTGATAGAGCAGGGTAATTATGAGAGTGCACTTTAGAATCAGATCTGAGTAGATATCCCATGTTCTTCTCTTATGAATCCCATGACTATGGACCTCTTTGCCCCTCAATTTCCTCATCTGTAAAATGAGAATATTCGCACCTATATCCTGGAATTCTTTTAAGGGTTAAATGAGATGTACTGTAAAGCAATTTCATAGTGCCTGGCATATAGTAAAGGCTTGAGAAATGGTCCTAGCATATATAATTATCATACAGTTATAGAAAAGAAATGATCTTTAGGAACGAGTTCACTACTATCATGCCATTACCAATGAAGCTAAATGGAGTTAACTGGGAATGTTACTTTGTGAAGTAGTTTTGCATACTGTTTTGAGTGGTTCCCACCCCACCCCCCAAAATTCATGTGCACCTGGAATCTCTGAATGTGAACTTCTTTGTAAATAGGATCTTTGCTGATATAATGAGTTAAGATGAGGTCATACTAGATTAGGGTGAGTTCTAAATCCAGTATGACTCTTGTTCTTATAAGAGGAGAAGAGGACCTATAGAGATATCAAGTCACAGAGGCTGAGACAGGGGTGATGCAGCTGCAAGCTAAGGAATGCCAAGGATTGCTGGGAAACCCCATAATCTAGGAGAGTAGTACAGAATGGATCCTGCCTCAGACCCATAGCCACCAATACCCTTCGCCAAGGAACTGAAACGTCAACACCTTGATTTCAGACTTCTAGCATCCTGATTGAGTGAGAATACGTTTCTGTTGTTTTAAACCCCCCAGTTTGTAGTAATTTGTTACAGCAGCACTAGGAAACTAATACAACTTGTGGCAGCGGGAGGAATCCTACAGAACTCCCAGATTTGTTTACTTCCAGTCTAAAGCACTTATACTCCACCATTTCCTCCCCAAACCAACCATAAACATTTAGGTACACCTACCTAGGAAGTTTACCAATTTGGAGAAAAATTAACACACTCTATAATCTTTAGCACTTCTTAATAAATTGTTACCTGACACACAGTAGGCATCTAATAAATACTTACTGCCACGTTGATAAAATAATAGACATAAAAATGCTAAGTTGTGATAGAAAATAAATAGCCAATAAGGACAACAAGCACAGGGAACTATACTTAATACTTTGTAATAAACTTTAAGGGAAAAGAATCTGAAAAAGAATATATATATATACACACACAAATGTATATACGTGCATATATATACATATATGTATAACTGAATCACTGTGCTGTATACCTGAAACTAACACCACGACATTGTAAGTCAACTATATTTCCATTTTTAAAAATTAAATTCAAATGGTATGTTTAAAATGATATGTTGTTATACAAATTTAAAATATTACAAACCCACTTTCAACCTCTGTGTACACCTTTGTACCACACTCTAAATTTATGCACACATTTTATATATTTGAAGCATCACAAAACTTCAAGTTCACAAGACCTGCTTCTTTCACCAGCCCCAGAGGTGATAAATTAAAAGGAGAGCAATCTGAATACCCTTAGGACACTGAATCCCACAAAGCAAGGATGATCTCATTTTGGCTGAGTCCTCCTACACTCAGGAATGGACATGTGGGAGCTCAGGGAGTCAAGGCAGCTGCTATAAAGGAAGTAGGCACCAGGTCAGCCTGGGAGTAGAGCTGGGTGGTGGTAGGTTAACAAAGGGAAGGAGGGGCAGGAGGGAGGAGCTGATTCACTGGGACAACTTAGAGTGACTCACTCAGAAGCCAGCAGAAAATAGCCTGTTCTCCCACATCTGCCTCATTGTCAGGCAATGAAGCACTTCCTCATTGCACACCCATAACGCAGGGCAAAGGGGAGGAGGAGGAAATGGGATTTTTCAAATTCGTGGGCCTCGTCCAGCACTTAAACTCTGTGTTTTTAACCATTCCGGACATTTTGTTTCATTTGAAGTCAGTATGTATTGAGCACCTACTGTGTTCCTGGCCCTTCATCTTGCCTTTCAGATTGTCAGTCTCCTGCATACGGAGAATGATGCCCTTCTGAAGTTCTCTACATCCTACTTTGTTACTTCAAAAGCACTTGGGCTGCTGTTGAGCACCTCAGTACAGTCTTTTTGTCCTTCTTATATAGAGATGATCCTCTCAAGCCTACAGTCAACAGGGGGAGGGAAGGAGCTTTTTTCTGTCTCCAATGCTGTTTTTAGTCATCCACTCTCTGGACCAGTCCTCCTTATAAGAGCAGATGTGCAGAATGTAGCATAGTTCACTGATCCTTGTTGGAAATTATTTACCATTTACTACCTCTATGGCTTTATTTGATTTCTCTGAATCTCTATTTTCTCATCTGTAAGATGGACAGAGTGCTATCTATCTTACAGGTTAGGAAATATTTTTCATATGGTAGTGAAGATTAAATAAGATACCATTATGTGAAAGTAACTGGCACAGTGATGACACTAATATTGGTTTATTTTCTTCAGTCTTCCCTCTTGATCACACAGACTGACCACATCCCTCCACTAGACTGTAAACTGCTTGAGGACAGGGCTGCATCTGGCTTGAAGCAGTCTGCCTGGGTGAGTACATGACCCCTAATACTGTTTTGCTTAATAAGAACTGTGAAGATTAGAATAATATTATTAAAATTTACACTATTTATGCATCATATTGTAAGTATTTATTACATTATACTAAAAATAACAGGTCATTGAATCAATCTGTGAAGTGGAAAATGAATCCAGAAACCTTGACCTCAGGAAGGGATGCATCCTCTCCCCTCTCTGGATTATTTGGTCCTGGTAGGGCTTGCTGCCACCAGCAAGATCTGCATTTCTGTGTTCACAAGGGACAGACATTCCTTGCATCCTCTACTGTTCTTTGTCCCAACGCCACTGCAAAAGCCCTAGCCCGGGGTATACTGGGGCCAGGGACACAAGAAAACCTTGACAACCAGATTTTATTCGTTCCACCCCCACCTGGAAGGCAGGTCGGGCCGGGTTTGTGCTCTTCCGGAGCCACCCGTGTCCCCGGCTCCCCGCCCGGAGGGGTCCAGAGCTACTATTCTCTTCTAAAAGTAAAGTGAAAAGAGAAGTGGGGGGATGGTCCTCCGGGTTTTTCATCTTTGCGTCCTTGCTTCTAGCAGAAGCTCATCCAAGGAAAAAAAGAGCAGGCAAGCCATGTTACCAGGTTTTCAACAATTATTTCTAAAATAGACACTAAAGCACACTTCACTTATTAACATTTTGGATGAAATGAAACATTAATATGCCGGATCAATCAGGGCACCGGAAACCGGCCTTTCTTTCCTAAGCTTCCCGTACCACGACGGTAAACACTAGCCACAGTCCTGTCAGGAGCCGCATCGAAGGAGGAAAGTTGCAGAAGCCCGGCGGGGAAAGGCGCGAGCCCACCCGGGAGCCCCGGCCGGAGAACGGCGCTTCCTCCCGGAAATGACGCGCACTCAATCCCAGCTTGGCTCTCCCCAAACAAAAGGGATCCAGGGGCCCCGGGAGGAGCGTAAATGACATTGGAGAAGCCCCGCCTCCAACCGACTCGGATTGGTGCGGGGGCTGAAGAGACGAAGAGACGACTGGCCCTGCGGAATGCCAATGCCCCCGCCTGGCGGTTGAGGGGCGGGGCCTCCGGGGGCAGTGGATGGAGCGGCTGGCGCAGGCGGCCGGGAGCCGAGTCCAGAGCGCAGGGAAAAGGTAGGAGCCACTGGTGCTGGGGCTTGGCGGTGGCTGGGAGTCCGGATTCTCGAGAGAAGAGCAAGGGTAGGACCCCTGGAGTCCTCCCGCCACCGTCCCAAATGCCACTCGCGCCCATCCCTTGAGGGGGCGGGGCGGTCTCCTCTACCTCCCGGTATTCCCAGAGGAGGCAGCTCCTCATCCTTCGTGGGTGCTCGCAGCTACTTATTGTCCCCCTTCAATCCCAACTCCCCAGAAGGGGCTGCCCTTCTGACAAGTCCCCCATTTAAGGCCCCCCTCGCCCAGCTCCTCAACCTTGGAAGAGGACATACAGGTTCGTATTCTGTAGTCTGCCGCCTCCCACCCCCATTTTGTACCCCGGGAAAGACAGACATTCCCTTCCTACACCTGTCCCTGCCCACTGTGGTGGGACCAGAGCTCCTTTCATCCGTAAGATAAAAATCAGTGTTTTCAAAAAAGAGAGAGGTCGAAGTAAAAATCAAAGACCCGACCTAGACATCCAGCTCCAGGGACGAAATCAGCCTTCCCCAACCTGGGTTCTTCCCATCCCCCATTCTCTGATCCTCAGCCTTCCTCCGAAGCCCCTTGGGTCCTCTTTTCTCTCTTGGCGAGGGCTCACCTGTTTCGAGACTTTTTTAGATTCTGGAGGGAGGAGAAATAGGAATCTTCCCCACTCCCCTTTGTACCTTTACTCTCTATTCTTTGAGGGAGAACCCAACCTCTAAGGGATTTTTTTAGGTTTGAGTTGTTTCATTTTTGCTTTACACCCTACTTCTTCCCTGAGATCTTGAAAAACCATCCTTATTGTGTTTCAAAGTGAGGTGGGCGTGTTGGGTATCTACAGGGTTGGCCCTGTGTGCCTAGGAATGCAGTGTATATTGTTGGACTGTCAGTGAATAACAGCATGCTTTCAAGTGAAACAGTACAGATAAGTAAATAAAGAACTTTACATTAGGAATGAGTATCTCCCAGTCTAGGGTGGGCTCCTCTGTTGCTCAGGGAGACTGCAGTTAACCTTGAAGGTATAATTCCTTTGAAACAAAAGGCAGGAAGTGTTTGAAAAAAATTCAGGTTCAGTGGTCTAGGTTTATGATTAATCTGGTCCAGTGGCCTTTGGTTAGTCCTTAGCCCTGATTTTATGGTAGGTTTTTCCTTCCAGGTGATACCGATATATATGCAGGGAGAGAGTTGTTGATTGATCTTCTAAGACCAGTATCTTCTACCAAAATTCAGGGGATGAAAATTGAAAGTAAATTTTAAATCTTAGAGACAAGGATAAAGAAAAGCAAGGTAAACTCTGGCTATTCACACACATGACTACCAAAAAGTGTCTCTGTAGGTTGCTCATAAAGGCCTTCATTTTGTGAGGTGCAGAAGAATATTGATGGTTTTGGCCTAATGTTAATACCATTGAATCCCCAGTAATCATCTGTTGCTAGCACTTTCAAATATTAAAATTTGCCATATTTGTTAGCATTGCTTCTTTCGCTTTTAATTTGAAGTCTTCTGCTGTTATCTTCAGCCAAAGATACTGAGTGGGATGCAAGGAGTTAGAATCACAGAGGACTGTCCTCTACCTTCCTGATGAGACTTTGTGAAGGTAGACCTCCTGAAGGTAATTAATTCTGAATAGTTAGGTTCGAAGTTTTCAGAGCCAGTCTTGGTGCCCACAGATCTGCTCAGTGATTGTTTCCAGATCTCCAGTAAAAAGGCTCAAAGAAGACACTGCAGAGGCTCTCTCCAGTAGACACAAAGTCTACTGCGATAGGAGGGTAGGATGTGGGCCCCCAGCAATATGCAGTAGAAAAAACTAAAAGCAGAACAGGAAATCCCAAAAAGATATATCTCATTACATGAGCAGAGAACAGAAAAAAACTAAGGTAAGAGACTAAGGAAGCCAAAGTTGTAATGATTGCCTGAGCCTTGATGAGCCCAGAGGGAAAAGCAAATAATGCTCTTTGACTTACTTGGCACAATAAACAAGATCCGTTTGACACACGTTTGGATCTTGGAAGTCTTTTTTTTAGCTTTTTTAACACCTGTTTGGTGTTGAAAAGCATAGTACGTGAAGATTTTTTTATGTCTACGTCTAATCTATCTCATTAAATTATAAATTCTTTGGGAATTCCTTTCGTAGCTCAGCAGTTAACGAACCCGATTAGGATCTATGAGGATGCAGGTTCCATCCCTGGCCTCGCTCAGTGGGTTAAGGATCCGGCGTTGCCGTGAGCTGTGGTATAGCTCGCAGATGTGGCTCAGATCCTGCGTTGCTGTGGCTGTGGTGTAGGGCAGCAGCTGTAGCTTCATTTCAACCCCTAGCCTGGGAACTTCCATATGCAGAGGGTGCGGCCCTAAAAAGCAAACTAAAATAAAATAAAATAAGTGTTTGTTGAACTTAGTTTGAAGCTGACACCTTAGGGTAGACTAGAAAGATAATTTACTGATAAGATATGGTGCATTTGTTAATATAAACAATCCATTTCTTTTTGCCTTGATTTAACTTTATTTTTCCTATCTGCTATCTTTTGAAACTCTAATATTTTAAGTGACTCTAAAATACTGAATTTTGTGTAAGAAAATATCTGCTGGATAGATATATAATTTTGTTGTCATGAAATCTGAACCAGACTGATTAGGGTAATCACTGCTAGTTATTTTAGGATTTAATTTTTCTAAGAATTTGACCTGAGAGGAATGAAGAGCACACTAGGAACTGGTTTTTGTTTAAGAATGATTTCTGAGTGTTTGGTTTTGACACATTACTGATCTACTTTTAGATTTTTTTTTTAACGGATTTTTAGTAGATTTTGTGTTTTCCTAAATTAGCACTAAGTACATGAGCAGGGACACAAACTGTTGTGGGTACCTGAATGGAACCATACAGAGTGACTATGGTGGGCATATGGGGAACACAGTGGATCCGTGTCTTGGCAGAATCAGGTTTGCAGTGACTACAGTTAATCTGCAGAATAGGATTGGATGTATTGGCTTTTCCGAAGAACAGAAAATGGTGTTTCTTGGATGTTTCTAGTGAAATGATATTTCACTTTTCATGTGAGTTAAAGAATTTAATGTTAAATATTCTTCTACTCCTTTAGCATCTAAGCAGAGGTAAAGAATTAGTGTCTGATTTTCATTACTGGTTGGGTTTATTTTAGATTTTTCAGTATATAGCTAAGATGCCTAATTAGGGGGAAACAAAGCTGGTATATGTCACGACTTCAGACATCTGATAGGAGGGTTTTTAGGCCACTGAATTGGTGTTTGGGGGCATGATACAAAAAGCAGAGATTTATTTTTAGAGGAAGTTTTTCTAGTCTGTAGTGGCTTCTCAGCCTGTTACTAAAGGCCTTTTTTTTTTTTTTAATTTCCTGAATGTTTGCTGCTAATAACTAAACATCAAATTTTCCTAGTCATAGTTCAAAGCATTTCAGTGAGAAAATGGCTTATTTATTGTGAGCCTATAAAGTGTGGTAATTTACACACCACAGACTTTAAAGGCAAACCTGAGTTCAAGTCCCAGCTCTGTTGTTCTTTGCTTTGTGACCCAGGGCAAAGGCAAAGTTTTCTATCCTCACAATATCTCAGTTTCCTCAACTGTGACATGAAATGACTTTAAGGGGTGTGGGGTTTTTTTTTTTAAAGGAATATATAGATATATATATATATGTATCACATAGCAAGGTACCTAGCATGCAGGAAGCACTCAACAGTTGGTAGGTATTATTGCCATTACTATTAGTACTTTGCATGTGAGTTAAAGAATTTAATATTAAATATTCTTTTGCTCTTTGGCATTTAAACAAAGGTGAAGAATTAGTGTCTGATTGTAGTTATTGGTTGGTTTTGTGTTAAATATTTGCGTATATAGGTAAGGCTCCTAAGTAGAGGGAAACAAAGCTTGTATCTGTGATGATCTCAGTCCTCTGATAGAAGGATTTTTAGGACAGTGTATCTATGTTATGGAGTGTGTGTGTTTCATAATTTTGTTATGTACATTATATTCCTTGAATTTTCTGGCCCTGGAAAAACAAAGACAGGGATTCAACCATTTGATGTCTTCTCTCTGATTTGTCATTTGTTCCATTCCAAACCATCTTAAGTACCTCCACTCTCAGTGTCATATAAATGGTTTTGCGGATACTGTGATCTTGCTGCAGGGTTATGTCTACTGTAAGATTTAAGGGATTTTCAGTGGTAATTTTGATTGACAGTAATTTTTGCCTCTGAAGACAACTCCTTCACTGCCCCCAAAGTAAGGAGCAATCATAGGAACAACCAAAACAAAGGAGAAGAAACCTTGGCTAAAGGAGTTAAGAGTGGAGGTGGGGGAGTCGAGGACAGGGGTTTGTGGGTAGAGGAAAGCAGGACTACAAGCAGGCATTGAAGTAAAGAATGTAGTAATATGGTTCTCCTCTGCCAAGTATTTCCAAACTCTATATTTCAGGTCTAAAGCGAGAGCTTCCAATCTAAATGTGTCCTTTGCTGCTGAATGAGTCCTTTCTGCCTTTGGAGCCACAAAGAATGTAATCCTTAATTGTTAACTGAGTTCAGATAGAAACTAGAAAGGAAAATAGGAGAGCACAGGGTGGTAAGGTTTACAGATGAAAAAAACTCCTGACCCTTGAGCCTAAGCATCTTCGTGGACCCTTTGTGCAGAGCTGCTGGGGAAGTGAGGCCGAGTGTGCTCTGGATCTGCTCTCCTAAGAGGGTGAAAGCCAGGGAGGATGGAGTGAAGAGGGAGAAGCAAATGGTCACAAATTTTTTTAGCAAGAGATAAGTATTCTAAATCATAATGGAGAGAAGAAAGAAGTGACAGGTAAGTTGTAGGAAAAAGAGAGAAGCACTAAATTTGGGTTTTTCTGGAGGGAGAAGTGCCCCCATTCCTTGGTTTCTGCTAAGTATCCTTTCTCCTGCAATAGGTCATACAGGAGTGAGGACAGAACCAACCTGGTTCTTAACTGGTTTAATATTTGACAGTGCAAACATGATCTGGTCCAGTCCTGTATGTCAGCTTCTTCTTATTGTCTCCTTCTGTTCAATTGAAATTTTCTGAGAAGGCTCCACCCCTAAAGACTTCTCCACTTCTAACCTTTAGCCTTCACCATGCTCACTGACTTAACAATTCTTCTTGGGGGTCTAATTACTTCTTGTTCAGCATGTCTCATATCACAGTCATCATTTCCCCCCAAAAAAACAGTTCCTTTTCTTACATCCCCCTTTCTATTAATGGCATCATCATTCTAGTCACCCAGTCTTAAAACCTCAGCTGATCTGGCATTTTTTCCCCTCCTACCTCCTTAAATGGAACCAGTACCAAATTACTGTAAATACTTTATGAAATCTTGCTTGCCTCAGCCATTTCCTTTCCATTCTTCCTGCCACCATCCTAGTTCACACATTTTAGCCTTATACCTCTATTGTTACAGTTTTCTCCCAATGGCTTTTTCTGCTTCCAGTGTCTCTTCAGTCAAATCAGTGCTGTAATTCAAGCTTTAACCTTCCTAAAACTATACTTCTGTTACGATATTCACCTAGTGTATAATGTTGTGTGGCTTCTTATTTCCTAAAAGATAGTCCAGTTTTGTTGGCTGTAATTCAAAGTACTGCACGGTGCATTTCTTTTCAACCAGCATTTTTTGTGTACTCTTGTGAACCACAGACTGCTGGGTGCCAAGTTTATCAAGTCAAGTAAGACAGAATATTGTCTAGAAGAGCATAGTCTTGTGATATAAAAGACAGCTATTTAAATAGATAAATTGATATAATAGAATGTGATAACTGCTCCTGGGTTATAAATAGAGATACATACCCATTATGCATTTAATGTAATGTAAAAGATAGCTGTGATATTTTTAAGAAACCCATTTCTTAGTCATTACAAGTTAAAATTGTGACTGTATTAGGAGCTGTCAAAATTCAGTGGAAGCAAAAGCATGCTTTTCATTTATATCCTAAAGTCACAAAAAACTTGTCTAGGCAGAAGACTGTCCATTTCTCTTCCCAAGTAGTGTGCAGAGACCATCGACCTGAATAAGTGTTCCTAAGCTGATTTTCCCAGGAACTGTCCAGACCATCTCCTCCTTGGAGCAGGTCAACTTGCCAGGTTAGAAGGAATAAACTTACCGTGATTTCCAAATTAGACACATGAGTGATAGAAAATGACGACTCATTGGAAAAAGGAAAATGTCATTAACCTTGCCGATGAAACCAAGTATATGTTCTCCAAGGATGAGAAATAAGAGAGAACTGACCAGTCACTAACTCCTGTAAACCATTCACTATCCTGTTAGAGTGTATATTGTCATCCCCATTTTATAGATGAAGGTTAAGTGAATCAAAGAAGTATGAGGTGGTAGAGGCAGGATGCAAACATAAGTCTGTAGGACACCAAAATCCTGCACCTTCTATTGCAACACACTGCCTCTCAGAAGAGTTACTGTCCCCGGAGAACCTTGGACCAAAAACAATCAGTAGGTAGGTCTGTTGGTCATTTTCAACATACTAAATTGTTACACTTTTTTAAAAAGTCAGCTGATTAAGAAGACAAAACTTAAAAGGCAAAACATCATCAGTTATAATATTCTATGACAGGCTTTTGTGAAATTTTTTACACATAGCTAAAGCACAGATACCTTGACTGCATTATGGTTCATTCTCCATACCATACACTCTGTTTCTTCCTGATTTGAAATGCTGATGGAATCAGTGACTTCATCCAACATTAATATTTGAAGGGTTCTTGTATTCCAGGCTGCCTGTAGAATTCAGGACCATAAATCATTTTATTGGAAATAAAGTCAGTCTACATGTTGTTATACCCTCATTGTGGTATTTTCCAAATCATGGTGGAAAATTTAGGGCAGTGATGGACAGATGATATAGACAGATGTACATATTTCAATGAAATCATGGTATAATTTCATTTAAATAAAGCAAAAAAAAATTTTTTAAATAAATAAAGCCAACTGACAAATATACCTGAAATGGTAATTTTCTAATATTAGAAGACATTTTTTAATAAAAAATTATCAATGTAAAAATTATTATTCATTTTTCATTAACATATATTCCAGTAGCTTAATTAATATTTTTCTTCTGGTTTGGCCTTGTCTCAGATGAGAATACTTGAAAAGGTGTAAGCAGATATCCAGGTAGACAGACCTGTTTTTAATAGCGTTGTGCCAGATGTCCTCATTTTGGGGGGAGAGATGTTTGAATGCCTGCTTATGGGCATAAGGCTACTTCCTTCTTTTCTTCAGTATACATATAAATTTTGTTGGCAACATTTAGGAGAGACAATGAGAAAAGCAGATGTATACACATAGTCAAAGAGGCAGACATTCACACAACACACACACACACACACACACCCAGAGAGAGAGAGAGACATGAGAGATGCGTGAGTCTTAAAACAGAGCTAAACAAAACAATAACCTGATGTCCATCATGGTGTCCCAGAAGGTGGATGAGACTGGATCTTAATAGCTTTACTATTTAACTGTAATCTTCAGCAATTCACTTAACAACTCTGGCCTCAATTTTCATCTGTAAAATAAGAGTGCTAAATTAGATTATTTCTGAGATCCTTCCAGCTCTGTGAATCACACTTTAGCTGATAAAATGAGAAAATCATGTGTAACAGTGGTTACCAAGTAGCAGTGGTTACTAAGGAAGCCCTCAGATTCAAATTCCTTTTCTGCCACATACTAGCTGTGAGACTGAGCAAGTTGTTTGGCTTTTGTACCTCAGTTTTTGCATCTATAAAATGGGGGTGATGATAATGACTTTGTCAGTAATTGTTGCAGCATCTACCACCTAATGTTGTGAGGACTGAATTAATACATGGCAAGTACTTAGAACACGTTAATGTTTAGCTCAATAAATGTGTATCTTTTTTATGATTACTTATTTTTTTTTAATCTCTTGTCTTTTTAGGGCTGCACCCATAACATATGGAGGTTCCCAGACTAGGGGTTGAATCAGAGCTGTAGCTGCTGATCTACACCACAGCCACAGAAACTTGGGAGCCGAGCTGCATTTGCAACCTACACCACAGCTCATGACAGTGCCAGATCCTTAACCCACTAAGCAAGGCCAGGGATCAAAACTATATCCTCATGGATAATAGTCAGGTTTGTTAACCACTGAGCCACAACGGGAATGCCTATGATTACTATTATGGCTTGAATTCTTAGAAAACTGTACTGTAAAACTCTGAGGTAGTGGTAAATAACATTGATAAGCTCAATTATGTCATTATTAATTTCTATATAAGTATAAATCCAGAAAATCTGATATTTTAGAATGTGCTTTGAATAGAGTAATGAAAGGGTTTTTTTCCCCTTGCTTTTTAGGGCCGCACCCGCGGCATATGGAGGTTCCCAGGCTAGGGGTCCAATCAGAGCTACAACCGCCGGCCTACTCCACAGCTCATAGCAACACCACATCCTCAACCCACTGAACAAGGCCAGGGATCAAACCCTCAACCTCATGGTTCCCAGTCGGATTTGTTTCTGCTGTGCCATGATGGGAACTCCAAAAGTTTTTTTTAAGTATTGACTTTAAAGAATATTAGCTTTATTACAGGATGGGTCGAGGCCTACTTCAAAGTATATATTGGATAAACAAACATCTCAATCCCTTACTTAGCACTTCTGTAATTTCTTTGTAAGTACACTATTCATATTATATTTCATGATCCTGAAATTTACAATCTCTAAAACTGTTTCAAAACCATTCTGTTTTATATAATTCTGTCCATAGTGTGGTTGGGAAAAGCAGACTGATTGAGACAAAGCAAGGCATTCCTTGTTATGGAAACTCTCCTGCTAAGGGAAAGGCTTTGATCTAGTTGCTGTAATAATCTTTAAAAGTCGTAAATGGTAGGTGCCTCGTTAGTGCAGTAGGTAGCGCGTCAGTCTCATAAAAATAGTAAATGGTTAGCATGTTGTGTTAGTTTGCTAGAGCTGCTGTAACAAAGTACCACAGACTGAGTGGCTTAAACGACAGGAATTTATTTCTCACAATCCTGGAGGCTAGAAGACAGAAATCAATGGGGTAGCAGGACTGGTCTTCTGAGGCCTCTCTCTTTCACTAGTTATATGGCCGTCTTCCTGTCTGTTCACCTGGTCTCTCCCTGTCCCATGTTTGTGTCCAAATTTCACTTCTTATAAGGACACCAGTCACATTAGATTAAGGCCCACGTAATGACCTCATTTTAACTTCAATTACCTCTTTAAAGACCCTGTCTTCAAATACAGTCACAGTCTGAGGTATTAGGAATTAGGACTTCACTGTATCACGTTGGGGGTAGGGGACACATGTTATGTAACACATAGACACTTAAGGATCCAAATGGTCCAGCGATATCTTTTACCATCAGCTGAAAGAAAATTGACTTGACATTTATATTAAAGGTTATGTTGCATAGTATATGTTTTTCTATCTTGGTTTTAGAATCTTTCTAAATAATAATAGCAAGAACAACCCTCTTTAGTAAATGTACAAAAGATCTGCTTTTGTGATTAGAAAATTATTTTCTGATAATATTTTTTATTATAGTTGATTTATAATGTTCTGTCAATTACTACTATATAGCAAAGTGACCCAGTTATACATATATACATTCTTTTTCTCATAATATCTTCCATCATGTTCCATCACAAGTGATTGGATGGTTACCTGGGCTATACAGCTGGATCTCTGCTTCTCTACTCCAAATGCAATAGTTTGCATCTACTAATTCCAGACTCCCAGTCCATCCCATTCCCTTCCCCTCCCTCTTGGCAACCACAAGGCTGTTCTCTATGTCCATGAGTTCGTTTCTATTCTATAGATAGGTTCATTTGTGCCATATTTTAGATAATATTTTGACATGTTTTTCTTCACTAGCCTAATCCTAAAATGCCAAAAGTGGAATGAGAGATATAATTTGGAATGTTGTCACTCTCTTACTCCCAAATGCATAAATAATTCTTCAAGAAAACCAGAAATGCCAGAGGGTGGGAAACTTAAATCTTGAGATAGTCAAGGTAATGTGTCAACACCTTTCATCCCTAGATAGCAGGTTGCTTTGGATGCATTTTTTAAAATAGTGTACTCTTGTCCATTTTTAAATTTGATATTTATAAATGTGTTATTTTTTTTAATTTCATATATACTGAGTTTTTAAGGAACTACATTAGTGGAAAGCCATCAAACACCCATTTGTATGTTGACTCTTTGAATTTTTAGAATTAACTAGCCTCCCAAATTTTGGTTTTGTTTATATGTATTAGAAAGAGTTTACATAATTGGAGCAAATTTGCTTTATATCTTTGCTCATATCCTATCACTGATACTAAAAACTTACTGAATGGGGAGTTCCCTGGTGATCTAGTACTAGGGTTTGACTGTTTTTTTGGGTTTTTTTTCTCTTGTCTTTTTAGGACCGCACCTGTGGTATATGGAGGTTCCTAGGTTAGAGGTCTAATCAGAGCTGTTGCTGCCGGCCTACACCACAGCCACAGCAACACGGGATCAGAGCCGAGTCTGCAACCTACACCACAGCTCACAGCAACGCCAGATCCTTAACCCACTGAGCGAGGCCAGGGATCAAACCCGCAACCTCATGGTTCCTAGTTGGATTCATTTCCACTGCGCCATGATGGGAACTCAGGGTTTGACTGTTTTAACTGCTGTGGCCTGGGTTCAATCCCTGGTTTGGGAACTAAAATCCTACTACAAGCCGCTGCACACTGTAGCCAAAAATAAATTAACTGATTAATTTACCAAAAAAAAAGAACAATTTGCTGAATGGCCTAAATCTCATTCAATTGTAGTCCAAGTATAAACTCCTTAAATTTGTTATCTGAGCATATAATAAGTGATTTTTATCCAATTTTGCAAGAATGATCTCCTTGGTTAAAAAAAAAAAAAAAACTGCTATATATATATACTAGCCAAGTGGACTTTTTTTTTAAATTTATATAGATTTTTTTGAGGTGCTTCTATGTTTGAAAATATATAGGAGTTAAAAATACTGTTTTTTCTCTTTCATGTCCTGTATCACCCACCACTTAGAGATAAAGCCTTCAGTTCCAGGTAAAGACATACACACACCCAGATACTAGACAGACAAACATCTTTCTTGTACTCCACCCTGCCCCACCTTACTACTTACATAGGTGTAGAAACTCGGGTGTTTCTTTTTCTGCCACCCAATCTATGTGGTAAAAAAGCAACAATGCCTGCTGTCCTATAGAATGAATTCAGTATTCCAGAGCAAAGGGTGAGACTTCCTTAAGAAGGAAAAGGTACAGTCAGAACCAGAATGAGTGGAGGTTGGATAAAGAGAAAACATCAGAATAAAATGAACAGAGCCCAAGCCACAGCAGCATACTCCCATGGCAAAATCAGCACTGCTGTTCAAGAGGTACAGTGGAGGTGTGAGGCCAGTGTCCTTTTGCTGCCTATAGTTCTTGTGGCTGTTGGCACATGAAAACTCATACAGAAGAGACTCATGCTGTCCTGGCTATTGGCCCTGGCTATGGGCCCTGACTTGGTGAGAAGTAGCATAAGAATAGACCAAATGGTAAGCTGGGCAAAATCATGTTGAAAATCACCTATTATAACTTAGAAATAGGAAGTTCCCATTGTGGCGCAGCAGAAATGAATCCAACTAATATCCATGAGGATGCGGGTTCTATCCCTGGCTTCACTCAGTGGGTTGGGGATCCGGCGCTGCCATGAGCTGTGGTGTAGGCCGACAGATACAGCTTGGATCCCGCGGTGCTATGGCTGTGGTGTAGGCCTGGCAGCTGTAGTTTCAATTTGACCCCTAGCCTAGGAACCTCCATATGCCGTGGGCGTGGCCCTAAAAAGCAAAAAATAAATAACTTAGAAATAAGTTTCATACTTAGTCCATTAACAGGCTTTTTTCCAGGGTATTAAAATATGTATAACTTTATCTTTTTATTATATGTATTTAGGAGCTTTTTTTTTTTTTGTCATTTTGTCTTTTTAGGGCCGAACTCACGGCATATGGAGGTTCCCAGAATAGGGGTCAAATTGGAGCTGTAGCTGCTGGCCTTCACCACAGCCAGGGCAACGCCAGATCCTTAACCCACTGAGCAAGGCCAGGGATCGAACCCACAACCTCATGGTTCCTAGGCAGATTCCTTTCTGCTGCACCATGATGGGAACTCCCTAAGTACATGTTTTAATTGACAAAACTAAAGCTTAATAGAGCTTCAGCTAGCTGTACCATGGTGTATGATGATAACGTATCCAGACAACTTGTCCACAAGTGGTTTTTATTTCAGATTTATGGACTGTAAATTTAGGCATTTTTTAAGCAGAAATATCTGCATCTGAACTCTAAGGAAAGATGGGTCTTGGAGCGATTCTGCTGGAAGGAATGAGCTGAGCATCTGGTTGAAATGATCTTGTCTTTCACAGTTACTTAATGGATGACGACAATGAGAAGTAACGGCTCATTTAGAAACTAAGCGGAGAATGAGTCTGTAGACTCTAATGTGGTCATGCCAAAAATCTGGCAGTCATATTTCTGATAATGAATATGGAGTCTGAAACAGCCTTTTTCTGAAAATCCTAGGCCACAAAATTTATATATTGGGCAGAAATTGAAGTCAAATGGACTTGGTTCTTTAAATTACAAAAGTTACGTCTTATCAAATATAATTTAGGGCCTACTTTTTTTAAGGTTACTGAGTCAAATACATTATTAGGAAAACATAACCAAAAATTACATATAATTCATCATTTAATATTTGAAAATAAATAGGAAAAAGTAGAAGCTGGTATGAGTAATAAGCCCTACAGACAAAGTTGAGATGGTGACAAGTTGATTTGTTGGTTTATTGATTGGCAAGAGGTGAGGGGATGAGACTTCCTCACATGAATTTGGCAGTTGGAAAAGTTCAGTTGTAACTGTGTTATTTTTCTGTCTGAGTGCATTGTTCATGAGTCAAGGTGGTTCAAGCAAATAGGCTTTTGTCATTCCAGGGAGAGAAAGTCAGTTTTTTCTAGTGACATTTATAAGATAGTCCTTGAAATGACAGTGGACATCTTAAAGATTTTGAAAGCCCTCACCTTCCTCAATTATAATTGTAAAAGGGAAGTAAGATTCCTGGTATTTTTCCTATCTTACTCAGCTAAAGCTTGAAGAAGTGGCTATTCTCTTCTTCCTCGTCTGTATCAGCCTGCAGCTGTCAGGCCTCATCAGCTACAATGACAGTTGACATTCTTAGGATTTACCAATTGTTTATAGTATAGTCACATAGACAATAAATTTCTTATTATTTTGCAGTATTGGACACCTTTCCACCATGCTGATGACATTTTAAATATACTTGTCAATTTTCCCAAATTTTAACTGAAGAAAATCTTAAGAATTTATACTTGAGAAGCAAAGTGTGACTGCCAATTATCAGGTCAGTATTACCCCCACAGTCACCCCAAACCCCAGGAACATCACTAAAACATAATACAGTTTTACTATCGTTCATTCGTATTTCATACAAAAAGTTATTGCAATGTCTTGTGTATTGAGATTAGATTCAAATGTAAAGGACCAGCAAAGAACTACTAAATTTTAATATTTATAAAGAATGGTTATGGGAATATGTGAAAACAGACCTGTTGGGTTTGAGTTTCACAGCTGTGGCCCTTTTTATCCTCTCGTGTCATATTTGTATTATATTCACTTCATGTAGGCACCAAGGTAAATAAGCTGGTACATATTAGTAAAATGTTCCAAATATTAAAATGTGTTCGGGAGTTCCCATCATGGCGCAGTGGTTAACGAATCCGATTAGGAACCATGAGGTTGCGGGTTTGATCCCTGGCCTCGATCAGTGGGTTAAGGATCCAGCATTGCCATGAGCTATGGTGTAGGTCGCAGACTCGACTCAGATCTGGCGTTGCTGTGGCTCTGGCGTAGGCCAGTGACTACAGGTCTGATTCGACCCCTAGCCTGGGAACCTCCATATGCTGTGGGTGTGGCCCTAGAAAAAACAAACAAGAAAAAAATGTGTGCAAAAGTGACTTACAAATGTAGATGTAACAAGAATCTTTTTGCCATTGGCAAAACAGTCTTGAGTCACTTTAATTATAAAGCAGTCTAGCCTAGGCAAGAAAAAGACCAAAAAAAAAAAAAAAAAGGGCAGCCCAAGCCACTTTTTTCTGAAGTCATTCATCTTGGCTGCCCCCAGTTTTGATAATGCCTTTCTTAGAATTCTTTTGGGAAATAAGAGAGGATTGTAGGTATTAGTAATTAACCATTGATCAGACTATATCAGGAACTTGGCAAGATATTTTATATTTATTAACTGAATCTTCACAACAATCTCATGAGTAAGATATCACCATCCCACTTTCACAGATAAGAAAACTGAGAATCAGAAAATTTGCTAAAAGTCACACAACTAGGACAATGCCAACCTGGCGTCTCTCTGACCACAAAGCTCTGTGTTGTTTCCAACATACCATCTTAGGTTAAGTGTAGCTTTATTAGGTCTCTTGTTTGGTGAGACCTAATAAAGGTCTTTTTTTTTTTTTTGCTTTTGCTTTTTAGGGCCGAACCCACGACATATGGAGGTTCCCAGGCTAGGGGTCCAATAGGAGCTAACAGCTGCTGGCCTACGACACACCTGCAGCAACGTCAGATCCAAGCCACATCTTCAACCTACACCACAGCTCACGACAACGCTGGATCCTTAACCCACTGAGCAAGGCCAGGGACTGAACCCACATCCTCACAGAAACTACATCAGGTTCTTAACCTGCTGAGCCACAACAGGATCTCCCTGTTTTTGGTTTTCTTAGTTCTTATTTTTAAAATAACTGTTGCGAGGTCTCTGTGATTCTGAAGTGAGAATCACTTACTAGCGGCTAAACCTCACCAGTTAGAAAGTTAGTCATT
This sequence comes from Phacochoerus africanus, assembly GCF_016906955.1. Classification (NCBI taxonomy): domain Eukaryota; kingdom Metazoa; phylum Chordata; class Mammalia; order Artiodactyla; family Suidae; genus Phacochoerus; species Phacochoerus africanus. Next base: position 108,416,364 of record NC_062549.1, on the reverse strand, counting down.
AGAGCTAAAGTTACATTGAACGTATTTTACCATGTGGCAAAAGATTTGTACAACATCTCCTGGAACAACTTCTAACACAGTGAAGTATGCATTTTCTACATGCTCTCATTTGCTCAAAGGCAGTAGCTCTGGAAGGAATCAATGACTCTTTTGTGTGCCTGAAAGTTAATGTGCTCATAGAAGTTGGAAATTATTGGAGGGTGTGTGAACTAGTCATGTTGTGATTCACTTTAAAGAAAACTATATGAGAGTGGTAATTTGGAAGTAAAGAGTGGGAAAGGGAAAATAGTTTTTGCTCTACTTTGTAAGTTATTAGTCAGAAGATCCTTCAAAGATTGTATCGCAGCCTAACTTCTATTTATATGTGCTTTATGAGAAATTAATCTCATAGAAAGGATTGAGTTTTTGCCATGCAATTTGCCATTTAACACATTTTAAAAAATAGAAAGAGTTCCCTAATGGTCTAGTGGTTAAGGATTCAGCATTGTCACTGTTGTGGCTCAGGTTTGATCCCTAGCCCAGGAACTCCTGCACCCTGCAGACGTGGCCAAAAAAAAGAGACAAGACTTCATAGAAATGTGAACTTGATAAGTCAAATAAGTTCAGTTTATAGTAGCCTGGCCAATTAAGATTTTTAAACAATATATTTTAAGAAGTCATTTAAAAGCATATCTGGGAGTTCCTATTGCAGCTCAGCGGTAAGGAACCCAACTAGTACCTATTAGGACGTGGGTTCGATCCCTGGCCTCGCTCAGTGGGTTAAGGATCCGACATTGCTGTGAGCTGCAGTATGTAGGTTGCAGACCCAGCTCAGATCTCACATTGCTGTGGTAGCCTAGGCCAGCAGCTGCAGCTGCAATTTGATCCCTAGCCCAAGAACTTCTATATGCTGCAGGTGTGGCTCTAAAAAGACCAAAAAAAAAAAAAAAAGCATATCTGTACATGGTTACATTTAAGTCTTACTTTACTATATGAAATATAAATATTGTGATAGATGTTCTCTGTGAAAGTTGACAATTTAAAGGAAAAATTTCTCCTGTACTCCCACCAAACATTATCTTTATTCAAATTCATTTCAGCCAATTTCAGAGGGACTCCAAACTGCTTTATATACAGTTTGCAATTCAGTTTTCTAAAACTGGAGTATCTTTTCATGGTGTGATAATTTTTCAGTGAAACAGTTTTGATTATAACACAAATTTACCTGAACTTCTAGTGAACAAAATTAGTGACCAATTCCAAGACCTTCTAGGATGTTTGTATATAATAAACCTGGAGAAAAAATGATGAAAATTTCATCTTTGTGAATAGTGGCGAAATCAATAATTAGAGTGAATTTTCTTTTCTTTTTTTCTTTTTAAGGCTGCACCCATAACATATGGAGGTTCCCAGGCTAGAGGTCAAATTGGAGCTACAGCTGCTGGCTTACACCAGAGCCACAGCAACACCCAATCCAAGCCGTGCCTGCAACCTACACCACAGCTCACAGCGACGCCGGATCCACAACCCACTGAGTGTGGCCAGGGATCAAACCCACAACCTCATGGTTCCTAGTCAGATTCGTTTCCACTGTGCCACGACAGGGACTCCACCATTTCCTTTCTTAAAGCATTTTTTACTGTAACTGTTGCTCTTATCTATCTCACTTTATTTTTTCTTTAATAATAATCAAATTAACTCTATCTCCTGGATATTGTCTGATTGTTGTCTTTGTTTTAGGCTTTCAGGATGAATCTGGAGAAACTCAGCAAGCCAGAACTCTTAACACTATTCAGTATTCTTGAAGGAGAGCTTGAAGCAAGGGACCTTGTTATAGAAGCTTTAAAGGTATGTTAAAAAAAAAAGAAAGAGAGGTCATCATATGTTTAAAAGCCATTTCATTGGTTAGCTATGGTATGACTGTAGCCCCATTTGAAGGTAAGAGGCCTGGGTATATAGATAGAGATACCTGCTATAGCAGCCACCTATATGGTATGATTTTAGGGACCCCGAGGAAGCCTTTCTGCCCCCAGGTAGTTCCTTTAGTCGTTAGAACTTCTTTCTTTAGCTTAGCTGTTTCTGAATGCCAGCTCCTTGAGAACTTGATGAGATCTGCTTCCTAAAAAATGCATATGTATACCCATATACATAATTCAGGATATAGGGAGTTCCTATTGTAGCTCAGCGGTTAACGAACCTGACTAGTATCTATGAGGATGTGGGTTCAATCCCTGGCCTCACTCAGTGGGTTAAGGATCCGGTGTTGCCGTGAGCTGTGGTGTAGGTTGCAGACGAAGGTCAGCTCAGATCCCAAGTTGCTGTGGCTGTGGCACAGGCTGGCGGCTACAGCTCCAACTGGACCCCTAGCCTGGGAACCTCCATATGCCATGGGTGCAGCCCTGGCAAAAAAAAAAAAAGGCCCCAAACCCCCCATAATTCAGGGTATAATATCTGTTAAAATAGGGTAGGGGTTGGGGAGGTGGCATGTGAGAACTCTACTTTCCACTCAGTTTTGCTGTGAACCTACAACTACTCTAAAAAATAGTCTAATTTAAAAAAACAAAGGAGCATAATTCCTTTCAAATGTCTTAAATCTTGGTAAAGACACACTGGAAATAGGGACATTTCCCAGTCTGTCTTGAGATCAGATCTGGAGAGGGGAAGAAAAGAAAGGGTATCTTGTGTGAGTAGTAGGAAGATGATATTCCCAAAGGAGAGGAGAAATAAGGAAAAAAAAAAAAAAGAGGAGACTGGGGCATGCTGAAGAAAGCAAGGTCTGCTAAGTGCAGCTGAGCCTAAGTATCTAAGAAGATTTTTATAGTTAAAATTTTAAAGGATATATTGATGTACATTTTAAAGCTTATCATTAAAAGGTTTATGAAGTACTTTACTGCATTTTCTCAAAATTTTCCTAGCTCCTTATTAAATGCTATATTAACATTTCATGCGTGTTCATATGAAGCTCCTTTGTTGAAGATTTTTTTATAGCAATGAAGATCATTTTTTCATTGCTATTCCAGGAGGCTTAGAGAATCGGGAGAAACAAAACCCCTCAGTAGAGTTCATACAAAAAGCTGTATCTCTTTAGCATCTCTTCTTTTTTCCCTTCTGGAATTGATACAGAGTAAATGTGTTCATTTAGTCATATCTGGGTAATCTTTTCTTAGATTAGTGCTCTGAAATTATAATTGTGATGAAAGTAAAATTTAAACCCATTATTTCTATATGCTGTGAAATTGAGTCAATTTGTTTTTTTAAGTCTGACAGACAAGGACTGACATTTCTGTCTAATTAAATATACCTTAGAGTATTTTATCCCTGAAAAATACTGCTTTTTTGTTTTCCCTTGTGGCTCTTTAATGTGTGCTAAGTAATTTCTAGTGGTTTCACTTTTCCAGAGTGCATGAGGCAGTAGCCTTCTGATGTGAGGGTGGACTCGGTCTTAGTTTCTTCCTTTCCCTGCTTACTCTGGTCTTGTTTTGCATGGTGTCCCTGGAGATGACATGTTTATGGCTTTGACATACCCCTAGTCACATGTTAAAGTTTATTGCCCAAATCTTTGCCTGTTGTGCCACTAAGCTGAACTGTGTGATCTTGGTCAAGTCATTCAGTCTGTCTGAAACAAAGCTTGTCTAATAATAAGAATAAATGATAGGAGTTCCCGTCGTGGCGCAGTGGTTAACGAATCCAACTAGGAACCATGAGGTTGTGGGTTCTGTCCAAGCCCTTGCTCAGTGGGTTAACGATCCGGCGTTGCCATGAGCTGTGGTGTAGGCTGCAGACGCGGCTCGGATCCCGCGTTGCTGTGGCTCTGGCGTAGGCCGGCAGCTACAGCTCTGATTGGACCCCTAGCCTGGGAACCTCCATATGCCGTGGGAGCGGCCCAAGAAATAGCAAAAAAGACAAAAACCAAACAAACAAAAAAACCAAGAATAAATGATAAATACCTAATATTTCCACAATAACACTACAATTTGCATGGCATTGCAAATACTCAGCAGTGCAAGGTCCACTTCTTTTATTTTTATTCTCAGTGTATGTCATGTACCCATATCCAAGGAACAGTCAGTGGTTGCTAATCATTTGAATGGATGTCTCTAGTGTGCCCTCAACAGTGCCTGATTTTCTGATGACTGCCCTGCCAACCTATATTACATTTAAATGTTCGCTCTAGTTGGTGACTCGTTTCTGCCACATCCACAGGACTTCCCCTTTTGTCATTGTTAAGGATTTCAGTGTACGTCTTTTCCCTGTACATCCCTGAAAACTATACTATTTCTTATGACCCCATCCCACTCTTACCAGTAATCCTAACCTGATTAACCCAAGACACACTCCCATTTGTTACCACATGTTTATCTGATCAGTGAAGAGAAAAAAAAAACAGAATGTATGGGGAAAGTTTGAGCTTGTTCCTAATTCTCACTTTTAATGCCTGTTGTTTTTCCTACTTCCTTCCCCTATTCTCATCTGAGACCCTTGGCTCTCCTTTCCATAGGAATTATCAGATAAGAACTGGGAGAGTTCCCGTCCCTAGGCTGAAACAGGAAGTGCTTTGTTCATGGTGACTCCTTTCAGAATTCAGAAAGCATTTTCCAGGAGCAGCATTATTATAAATAGTAATTAGATTTTAGAAAACTGCAATGGTTTGGCAACGTGCATTAAATAGACTCACCTGAAGATCTATCCCTGTTTACACTAAAACTCCATGAAGAAGTTTCTCATAAATATCCCGGTTGACTTACAGGAGTTCCCACTGTGGCACAGTGAGAATCTAACTGCAGCAGCTCAGGTCACTACAGGGGGGTGGTGGGGGGTTCGTGGGTTCTATCCTTTAAAAAGGATCTGGCATTGCCACAGCTGCAGCATAGGTCTCAGCTGCAGCTCTGATTCAGTCCCTGGCCTGGGAACGTCTATATGCCACAGCTGCAGCCATTTAAAAAAAAAAAAAAAAGAATCTCAGTTGACTCATACAGAAACTTGTGGCCCTTACCCATCTCATAATTGGGGTAGAAGTTGGGGAATGGCTGCCTCTACCAGAAAAATCAGAGAGTGACCTTATTTTCTTTTTGCTTTTCAGCCTTAGAAATGATACAAACCTGTAGAGCTTTATGTGTTTGTTTTGTATCCTCAGCACTTGGCATAGTGCCTAGCACAGAGGCTCAATAAATATTTGTTGAAGAAATGATTGTGCCATTGTGGAGTATCATTTTAAGATTGTCATAGTATTATCAAATGAATTATTAAATTTTACAGCCTGCCCTAAATGTGCTGAAACATACTGCCTCTGGTTTTAATGTTAACAGACGCTTAGGTGCTTGTTGCACATGTTTTCCTAAAATATCCTTTTTTCTACATGAATCCAATTTTAGTTACGTTAGGCAGCTTCTGACAAGTTGAAAGAGCAGCTCGAGAAGCAAGAGCTATAATTAAGAGAGTATTTTGATATGATACCATTCAGAATTAGGCACAAGTGTTGTATTTAGTCTGTGCATAAAAAGCCTGTAAGTGGTGAAGTTCCCTTCTGAGGCTTAAACTCTATGCAGTTTAGGTGAAATGAGTAAGTTCCCCCAAAGTGGTCCATCTTTTAAACAGTCTATTGTTAGATAAAATGAATAGCAGCTGGGGGTCCAAACTGTTTCAGTCCTTTGAGAGAAGCAACTGCCATACTAGATTCTTTCAAACAAAATGAAATCTTGTTTTATTTGTGGGATAGTTTTTGGTTTACTTTAGTTGGTTTGTTTTTGTTATTTTTGTTTGTTCTGGTTCTGTAGTCCGTCACGATTTTACTGCATTCTTTCTATATAGCTCTTGCTTAACAGCAAGTACTGTTGCTCCTCTTGGACTAATACAACAGCTTACTAATTTTCCTCCATTAAGTATTCTTTTTAATTTGTGTTTAGTTGGTTGAAAAGGTTTTGGTCTTTGTCCCAAATAGCTATGACTGGTTTTTCCTTTCTAAATTAAAAAAACCTTATCTTTTTGTTTTTACTTTCTCCTTACCTTCAAAATAGATTTTTTTTTTCCTGAACATAAAATCGGTTCTTTAACCTTGCATCTCTGAAAAAAACCATGTGGTTCACTGTTGCTGTTAAATAAATAGTAGGTCACATTGGTAAGGGTTGGATTTATATAGTTTCCATAGTTTGTAATTATATCCTATCTATAGAATTATAATTATGAAAGAGCTTCATTCCTTTCCCAAAATTCCTGCAAATTGCCAGATTGCAGCTACACCCTTATAGAGCCCCCACAGTTCTTTTTCTCCCACAAATATAAAAGCCTCCTCACTCTTCTGTTGCAGCCAAGACATATTTGGCACAGAACCAGGGAAGCCAATAGAAAATAATGTAATATTCGGCTTCTTCTCTATTTGAAGTCTAATTCTTACAGAGGCCATTTATACAGTATTTGGTCCTAGTTGAACTTTACATAAAGTGATTTTCTGTTTTAGAAGAGATTACATCAGAGAAAAGCATTCTGAATGGAAATCTCTCCCTTTGACCACTTTCTTTTCTTAAATAAGAACACTGTGGGAAATCCTTCCACAGAGAAAGCAGATTACATTGCTCATGAATCAGGAGGTTGGGGTGGGACCTCACAGTTCAATAAGAGAGGCTCGGCTCATTATTCTGAGAAAAGCTAGGAAAGGCTTCCCATAGTCTGACTACTCTAGAGGAAGATGAGGGAAACTTAATTTTAAAAATTTGGAAAAGAGATTTGACTTCCAATAAAAGTTAAATAGTTTGAGTTTTTTACATTGGGTATATATTATATCTACACATCTCAGAGCTGATGCAAAGCCACACATAGCTATGACTAAGTAAAATCTGTCCTGTATTAGAATCATTTTATTTTAAAGCTTCTGCAACAATAAATGGTAAAAATATTACAACTTTCACAGAGAGTTAGCTCAAAGAGTCTTGAATTCCTTTCCACTGATGCCACAAGCATAAAACAGGTATAATTCTTCTGAAGTCTAGGAAAGAATTTTGTTGTTTTTGGCCAAAAGCCATTTCAGAATTTCCCAAGCAAGAAAATTTAGACAAAAATGGTGTAGTTAGGACAAAGTTAGAAATATATTTAGCATATAGGACTGTAATATTTAACTCTTGTGAGTTTTTTAAGCAGCCAGGTTAAAAATAAAAAATCTAAATGACACATATATCTCTGTGGTGAAACAATAAATGATTTACGTTTGCCAAAAATATTCTTAAAATAATAATAATTGTAAGGCTTTTATGACAGTGCCAAAAATACAGAACAAAAGTTATCATGGAAGGTGCTATGGCTCAAGAAAATCACAAATACAAGTTCACTGTAAGTTGAGTCTGACATCTGCTTTTGGTCATGGCCTTGTTTCTGTTATGGAAATAGATTATTATAATGTCTGGTCTGAGATGAGGAAAATGAAACTGAATTTAGATATTACCATATGTTGTCCTATACAGCAAGCTTATCAAGTGTGTTTGCATTTTTTTTAAATCAGATAATCAACTCACTTAATAACAGACCTGTGGGAGTTCCCGTTGTGGCTCAGCAGGTTAAAAACCTGACTGTGCCTGTGAGGATGTAGATTCAATCCCTTGCCTCACTCAGTGGGTTAAGGATCTGGCGTTGCCCCAAGCTGCGGCATAGGTCACTGATGTTGCGGCTCATATCTGGTGTGGCTGTGGCGTGGGCATGCAGCTGCAGCTCCGATTCAGCCCCTAGCCTGGAAACTTCAGTATGCTATAGGTGTGGCCATTAAAAAAAAAAAAAAAAAAAAAGAACCTCTGAATATACTTAAATGTACTCAAAGTTGAAACATTCTTTGTCACTGATAAGCCTGAATGTAACAATTCTTTGACCAAAAATGATCTATTGTGATAGATGATTTTTAGGAAGAGCTTTTAGGATGGGTGTGGGTAGTTGAGATCTTTGATAAAGATTACATAAACATAATAACCCTATATATACAAACATACAGTACTTAATAACCCTATATACCCAAACCCAAAATATAACTCTGAGAAGTCCAATTTCTTCCTGGATATAAACTGGAATATTAGGAAGCAAACAGAAGTTTATTTAGGGAATTAAATTATGAGGTTTTTAAATTTACCTTCATAATCTTTACTATGAAACATGTTTTAGAAGGGAATCAATCAGTTGTCATTTGGGGCCATATTTTCATGTATTTTTTATAGTTGGCTGATATTTTTTATTCCTAGTCTGAGTAATGTTCATACATGAAATCCTAGCTATATTAATATATGCCTTGTATGCATATTGTATCTGGCTTGTCATTTCATACTCTTAACTCTATCTTTTGAAGAGCAAAAGTTTTTCATTTTGATGAAGCCTGGTTTATTAATGTTTCTTTTATGGATTTTGCTTTTAGTATCACATATAAGGAATCTGCCTAACCAAAGTCAGAGAGGTTTTCTCCTATATTTCTACAATTTTATAGTTTTAAGTTTTACATTTGAGTCTATGATACAACTTCAATTACTTTTGTTACATGGTACAATATATGGATCCAAAAAAAATTTTTTTTTGTATTTCAACTGTTCTTAGCCCGATTTGTTAAAAAGATTATCCTTCCTCTATAGAATGGCCTTGGCACTTTTGTCACAGTCCATTTTCTGTATATTTGTGGGTTTATTTCTGGACTCTCTTCTGTTCTATTGATCTGTTTGTCTACCTTGATGCCCATACTACATTGTCTTGATTACTGCAGCCTTTTACGTGTCTTAAAAATCAGGTAGTGTTTTTTGTTTTTGTTTTTCCTTTTTTGGCCACTCCATAGCATATAGAGTTCCCGGGCCAGGGATCAGCCATAGCAACTCAGGATCCAAGCCGCATCTGCAACCTACACCACAGCTCATGGCAATGCTGGATCCTTAACCCACTAAGCGAGGCCAGGGATCAAACCCGCAACCTCATGGTTACTAGTCAGATTCGTTTCTGCTGAGCTACAATGGGAACTCCTCTATATGAATTTTAGAATCAGCTTATCAGCTTCTCCAAAAATCCTATTAGAATTCTGAGTGGCATTGCATTGAACTTGTAGATCAATTTGGGGAAAATCAACATCTTAACAAAACTGTATTTGCTAATCCATGAACATGGTACTTCTTTCCCTTTATTTAGGTCTCTCTGCAATGCTTCGTATTTCTCATTGTATAGGTCTTTTGGCATCTTTTGTCAGATTTATCACTATTCATATTTTTTATGATTATTATAAATGGCACTTTTTAGAGCCGCACCACGGCATATGGAAGTTCCCAGGCCAGGGACTGAATCTGAGCCACAGCAGCAATCTGTGCTGTAGCTGCAGCAACACCAGATTCTTTAACCCACTGTAATGGGCCAGGGATCAAACCCAGGCCTCCACAGCTACCCAAGGCACTGCAGTTGAATTCTTAACCCACTGCACCACAATAGGAACTTCATGGCATTGTTTTTTAAATGTTACTTTCTCATTGTTTATTGCTGTAATACAGACATGAAATTGATTTTATATATTGATCTTTATCCTGCAACCTTGCTAATCTCAATTTATTCTAATAGCTTTTTTAAATAAATTCCATTGAATTTTCTACAATCATGTCTGCAAATAAAGATAATTTTACTTATTTCTTTCCAATTTGATTTCCTTTTATTTCTTTTTTTGCCTTATTACATTGACTGGAACCTCCAGTACAAAGTCAAATATAGGTGGTATGGATATCTTTGTCTTCTCCTGATCTTCAGGAGAAAACGCTTTTTCATCATTAAAGAAGATGCTGGCTATAGGTTTTCATAAATGTTCTTTTTCAGATTGAGGAAACGTCCTTCTGATCCTAGTTTGCTGAGAGTGTTTATCAGAAATGGATAAAAATGTCATGTGCTTTTTCAATAGGTTAAGGATCCAGTATTTTCAACTGCAGTGGCTGGGGTCACTGCTGTGGTTTGAGTTCAATCCCTGGGCTGGGAACTTCCACATGCTGCAGGCACAACCAAAGGAAAAAAAAGTAAACTCTTGGTTAATGGCCACGTGAATTGGGTGGTACGTCCTCATGATGGACTCTTGTGTGGCTATTTTAAAGTATGATGCACATGATGAACTTTTGTGTTCCTACATTGTGATGCTAAATTTACAAAGCAGATCATAACATTAAATATATCCTTTAGGAGTTCCCGTTGTGGTGCAGCAGAAACAAATCTGACTAGTGTCCGTGAGGATGTGTGTTCGATCCGTGACTCGCTCAGTGGGTCAGGGATCCGGTGATGCCATGATCTATGGTGTAGGTCACAGACACGGCTCGGATCCTGCATTGCTGTGGCTGTGGTATAGTTTGACCCCTAGCCTGGGAACTTCTGTATGCTGTGGGTACAGCCCTAAAAAGCAAATAAATAAATAAATCCTTTAATCTCAGTGATAAAGAATAAAAGACTCAAGTAAATAGATTGAAATTTGAATGTTAATTCTGGTTGTCCCTAGGTGTGGAATCATATTGCATTTTAATTTTTTCATTAAAACTTCTATATTATAGTAAATTAAAATCAGAAACTTATTTTTAAATAGCAATAATCTTGTACAACAACTTCTTGCTCAAATTTCTGTTTAGTAACAGCCTTGCTCTAAGAAGATAATTTAGCCATATATTATTTACTTTGTAGGAAAATATATTAGAGCCATATAGAACTATAGTTGAATTATTGCCTTTTTGTTGTTCTTGATATTGTTAATATTACTCTTTTCCAACTCACCCTAAATAACTCAACTGTCTCTGCCTCAGAAACCTATGTTATAAAGCTATCCAATAAAAAGACCACAGAGTTTAGGGGAAGAAGAAAAAAGGCTGTGATTAAAGATATCATACCAGTCTAAAGAAGCATCTTTCAAACATTTTTGAAATACATTTCACCGTTTTGCCACAATCCAGGACACACATACATACCTACATACATATATTAACTAAAACAAAAATTTCACTAAAATGTACACTAATTTTATATTTTACTATACTATATTTATACTATACCATACTGTAATCACTATTTTTTTTTTTTTGCTCTTCATCTTTCTGCTGATTGTGACCCCCACTAACCTAGGTTCATGATCCTGTCTAGAAATTTATGCTACAGATGTACTTGGACCTATACAATAAAGTGTGCATGTAAGGGTATTTATTGCAGCATTGTTCATGACAGCAAAATGCTAGAACAACTTATGTATATATTAGTAGGGTTCTGGTCAAGTAAATTATGGTATATTATACAGTAGAATACTCTGCAACTGTTAAAGAAATTGGGAGCTAGATCTTTATGTATAATATTCTCCAAGATATAGAAAGTGAAAAAATAAGGCCCAGAACAGTGTACCCAGTAAAAGAAAAAAGAAACAGTATTAAGTTGCAACTGGTTTGGCCAGAAATACATCTAAAAGCCTCTTCCTTCCTTCCCTTTGGTTTGGTTCCCTTCAGAGTGGTAGGATATCCCAAAGTGGTCTGCCCTGGGACCTGGGAAGGGAATTAAATTAGTAAAAGGAAAGTACCAGGTGTGGTGGTGGGTTATTCTGGCCAAAAAGAGCCAAAAGAAGCAGGAAAGGCTGGTCATATGTATGGGATGTCTATAAATTGGTTATCTATAAAAAAGAAGACAGCATTCTTAAGTGATTAAGTATCCTTGCTGCATTCAGAAAAACACTGAGCTCATATATAACAGCGAATTCTTAAAAATAATTGTCTGATATTAGCTATTCTCCAAGATAACAGTAAGTGAAAGAACAAGACACAACTTTTTATCATGTCATCATTTATATTACAAATTGTGGCATTTAGGGCTTTGAGAGTGAAGGTACCAGAAAAACAACCACAGCTCTCATTTAACTGACATCTTCCTTGGGGCAGTTTTTCTTATGCCTTTGAGGAGAGAAAGGAGAATTCATCTTGTAAAATGCTACCTATTTAGAGAACACACAGTTCCGTAGCAGTTGGGGAAAACTTCAGAAAAGGTTATAACAGTGGGGAATTTTGTTGCATTTTTCAACCTGAAACTAAAACAAATGAAAAGGGGAAACAGCTTATTCCTGTTATTTTGACTTCCTCTTATTGTGTCTTCCTTGCATGCGTTAGCTTTGTGATTTGGGATTAATCAGAGGTTATTTCTGGTTGCCCCCATAAAGAAAAGAGAGAAGAAGACAAAGAACATGCTTCTAAAATTAAAGTCTGTGGTCCTTCATTTAATATTTCAGTTCAGCCAATTGTAGAAATGAATTGAAAGACAGGAGGAAACTATCTTGTGTGTTTGCTGAAAATCTTTATGGAAAAGGAGGAACATTTACAGAATGAAGCTGAGAATTTTATTATATAGGATATTATTTCTTTAGAAAAGTAAGCAATTTATCTATTCCACCAAATTCTTCTCATGTATACACAAAGATGCTCACTGCAGTATTATTTAATACATTGTATTTGAAAGCTACAAACAGCCTAATTTCACTTGTCCATCAGTAAAGTATAGGTACATAACTGATTCACCTGATTATGGATTATTACATGATTGCTTTTTTTTTTTTTAAAACAAGCAAAAAAAGGCTATGTACTTACTGACTTAGAAAGCTCTTTAAGGCACAGTAAGTGAAAACAAGCTGCACAACAGTTTTACAGAAAATAGTATCTGTGTAATTACACACACACACACACACGTATATGCTTGGAAAAGGTATGGAAGCATGCCCATCATACTAAGAACTTTCTGAAAGGAAAGAGAGATTGGGTTACATTTAGGAAAGACTTAAGCGTTATCTATGTAGTTAAAATTTTTATTTTTTTATAAGAAATATTCATTTGCTAATGGTAAAATGAAAATTAAAATTATATTTGCAAGAATTATAGTATAAGCAGTGGGTTGGCAAGTTAAGAACAATGTTTACTTTTTAACTGTCTTCTAGGTAGTTTATACTTCTCACAGAAATCTATATTAATTTGAAAATGTAGTTAAGGAAGTAGAGACCAGCATAGATGCCTAGGGAAAGCATAGGCTTGTTATAGATCCCTAATATCCCTACCTCTACATCCCTAATGTTCCCCAAAAAAAGCAGTAAATTTCTGACTGATTTTCAAATTCTGCCTTTGTGCAGGATACCTAAGTTATTCCTTGAGAGTGGATTCTTTTATACATCATGGACTCAAGTAAAGCTGACAGTATATGTATGAGAAGCCCCATGATTAAAATTTCAAGAAATTTAATATCATAGCAGGAGACCTACAGCCCTTCAAAGTATTTTTCCTATCTTTAGTTTCATATGTGTAATTCATAGTATTTCATTGTTTAACAACAAAAAGTGTCTTCTGCCTCAGTAAACCAACTTCACCTAGTGAATGCTAAGATACGCCTAAGTTCAAAAAAAATTTTTAATCTAATTTGATACCTAACATGTTGTCTATTCAACAAAAGACTGAATTCATTGGTAGAAATGAGTATGAGATTATATTATTATTTAATTCAGAAGTCTTCTTAATGATTTGAAATTTCATATCTGGAACTCTTCATATAAACATACTCAATAAATTTGTGTATACTTCTATCATACCTAATGAATTTCTCTTTTTCTTTCTACTGGATTAGTGATGGTATGAGAATTTATTCATGCTGACAGGCTTCACAGATGGTGTATTTTCATCTCTCTTTTCTTTATATTTAGTATTTCTTTTTTTCATTAAATATAAGCTTTATGGGGAGGGGGCGGGCAGGTACTGTATCTTGCTGCACTGCATCCCAAATATCTAGAACCTAGTAAATTCTTCAGAAATACCTGTCATCTAAGAGAATAAGTTAAGGCCCTTTAACTCGAATGTATTTAAGCTCCAAAAAATATATTTTTGAGAAGAGAGGCTTACCTATAGTGATATAGTTTGCCAACTAAAAATTGTCATTCACCATCTGGTCCTACTAGCCACTGCAGTTGCTGACCTTCACACCCGAAAGGAGTTCAGGGCAGAGAACAGGAGTAAGGCCCTCTGTGCCTTGGTAAAAACTGACAGAACAGACCTTCAAATAGGTATTTTCCGATTTTATGAGCCCAATTTCTCATATGTAGAAAAGCACTGAAATCATTAACAGGGACACCCGCTTCTCGTGACTAGCAGCCACCTTCCGCCAAGACGTGTGCTTGATTGCATGTATTCTCTTCACCAAAATCACTTGTGTACAGACCTCCCCAATCTGAGAGGCCGTCTCCCAGGCTAGAGTCCTCATTTTGACCCCAATAAAACTGAAGGTGGCGTCCCCTGCTGGCTCAGCAGGTTAAGGATCCAGCATTGTCACCACAGTAGCTGGGATTGCTGCTGTACCACCGGTGTGATCCCTAGCCTGGGAACTTCTACATGCCATGGACGTGGCCAAAAAAAAACCCTTAACTCACAGCTTCCATGTTGTGCTTTTTTTTTTCAGTCATCAAGTTTCACAACTTAACTGTTGCTGATAATGCCCATGCAGTGACATTATTTATATCTCACTCATACTAAGAAAGAACAATTTGTTCTTCATACAGGAAATCGTTGCTTTGTGTTTGCTTACATATTCATAGTAGAGGATACCAAATAATTAGGCTGTGTATCCTTGTTCACTACGTATCTGTATTCAACTAAAACAAAAAAAATCAACTGACGTTTTACTTTGGTATCCTTTCCTGTCAATTTGGGATCTGCATTCCCTGATTGGTTAGTAAGGGGATTTTATGAGTGTCAGAGAAAATGGTACAGTATTTTTTTAAGAGTACAGTATTGCTTGTCTGTCTTCATCTGTCTAGATATCTACAAAAAATATATATTGTCTCCCAGACTTTTCAGCTAAGAACTCCATGGGTATCTGTCTAAATTACACAAGTCCTTTTTCTGTCTTTCAGAATATATTTATTTATCCCTATTTTTCCAGTGTTGTTTTTGGTTTTGGCTTTCCCAGAATCTTCATTATCCTCCCTTTCTCTGCCTTTCAAATTGATAATCTCAGTTCTTTTCTCTTTAAAATCTTCCTGTCAGTCTCTTGTCTTTCCTTTCCTGGCAGTATCTTTCATCAGTGGGACAGATAACCCACATCAGATCTAGAAATCATTAAAGGAAAAGAATACTAGAACAAAATCTTAGAGGCTTAGAATAGAGCCAGTTTTCATGTTCTTTATGGGATTAAAATATCCCATTCTTGTCCCTAGTGACTTTTAAAATTTCCTAATGGGATCATCACTCTTTAAAATAAAAAGGAAGGAAGGGCTTATATATCTCCAAACAAAGACCTCCTGTTCTTCTTCTGATCCAGGCATGTTCTAATCTCCTTCAGTACACTTTTATCATGAAGATAAAGGCAGTCTTGGCTTGGGATTACTGGAATTAATAGTAGCAGTGTTCAACTTTCATATGCTCAATTTCACCATACATTCAGTGCCTTACTGTAGTGAGGAACGTTACCAGTTTACTTTTTTTTTTTTTTTTTTTTGCTTTTTAAGCCACCCCCATGTTATATGGAAGTTCCCAGACTAGGGGTCGAATTGGAGCTACAATTGTCAGCCTACACCACAGCCACAGCAACACCAGATCTGAGCTGCATCTGTGGCCTACACCACAGCTCACTGCAGCGCCAGATCCTTAACCCACTGAGCAAGGCCAAGGATCAAACCCAAAACCTCATGGTTCCTAGTCAGGTTCGTTGACTGCTGAGCCATGAAAGAAACTCCACCAGTTCACATTTTAAACTACCATTGAACACCCCACAATGCATTTATAACCCACCTTTTACTTTTCATTCTTGGCTTCTTTACCCCTCTCCCCATCCATTCTCTAAAGAAAAACTATTCTTCCCTAATTAGGGTGCCATGCCACCTGTATGACTGCTGCTTGAAACCAAATAGCTACTACCTTCCTCTACATAAGGCTGCAGTGACAATAGAAATTGCCATCCTTCCATCCTCTGACTTGTGACATGGAGCTTGTTAGGATGTATAATTAGCACTGTCCTTGCTTCTGTTTGCCTGCCCTGATGTCTTGTGCTCACTGCGGTGTAGTTCTCAAACCACATTGGTCCCCCTCTTTCATTCTACTCTGCTCTACACTCCCCTTGACTTCCCCCACCCCCACAAACTTCTTATTCCTGTTGACTTGATAAACATTATCAAATTATTATTAACACTTCTCAGCCAAGGAAGGACCCTTATCCTAAGATCTCACATTTGAGCAGCTTGTTTCTTGCCATGTTTCCTTATGGTATTAATTTGTGTTTTGTGATTTAAGAATCTTCTTTCAAACAGATTTTCAGGTTTAGACCCATTATGCAATTACACCACTTCAAATCCTTCTCCACAGAATCCTCTAACTAGAGGAAGAAGATACCCTTTCACATCTAATTTAGTGAGTTTTTTGTTTGTTTGGTTGGTTTTGGCTTTTTAGGCCCAATCCTGTGGCCTATGGAAGTTCCCAGGTTAGGGGTTGAACTGGAACTGCAGCTGCTGGCCACAGCCACAGCAACATAAGATCCTTAATCCACTGAGCAAGGCCAAGGATCAAACCCGCATCCTCATGGATACTAGTCGCGTTCGTTACCACTGAGCCATAGCAGAAACTCCTAGTGAGCTCTTTTTTAATATTTTAACATGGAAGTTAGTTTCTACTCTGTTAATACATAGTGAGCAAAAGAGCCTGAGCATATCTGTAATAAAGATGTCTTTCAAATTCGTAGTTACTTAGTGTCACTCAGTTATGGTCTGTGGCCTGGGTCTCCTTATAGTTTAGAGACTGTTCTTGAATTGTGTGGCCCCCTGCCACCTCATGGTGTTTCCTGTGATTCAATAAATTGCTGATAGTCCCATTTTTCTGCCAGAACCCACCCACTTCCAGGGTTGGCCTTTTCCTTCCTATTCCTTATGAGGATAAGGTCTGAGTCTTAGAAAGTTCTGATCAAAGAAATTGTACTTGGTGTTCCTCTAAACATTAATGGTATTGTTTAGAAAACATTTAAATAAGCAGAAGCAGCTTGTTTATTTCTGTTTAGGCCTTAAACTTGTCTGGCAAATTTTAAGCTCCTTGAGAGCAGAGGCCACATTTTACCTGGTCAAATCTCTATCCCCCTATCCTTGCCCACATCACTTAGCAATATATAGTACCCAGCAAGCATTAAGTATTCAGTATAAGCATTGAAAGTATGTGTCCCTATGAATGATCCAGAAAATTTTCTCAGACCTCTGCAAGGCGGATTTTGATTGTCTAACCCTTATAACAGACTTTTTTTTTTTTTCATTTGTATATATGCTGTTAGGCCAAACTTTTCTTGCTTTGTGGGTTTTTATAATGTTCATCAGTTTAATAATTCTGACTCCTTTTTATGTCCATTAGAATTTACATATTTATTATAGCTCAAAATGTTAAAAATCATAGATTCAGGAATCAGACTTTTTAGGTTCTAAACTCTATTTTAGTGTTTTTTAAGCTTTTTGACAGGGACACGTAGTAAAAGGTAGACTTTGCATTGTGACCCAAGGGACACATGAACACATGCATGTGTGTGGGCACACACACACATACACACACATCTCTATTCTTTGTTTTTTGTTTGTTTGTTTTTTGGGGTTTTTTTGTTTTTTGTCTTTTAAGGGCTGCACCCAAGGCATATGGAGGTTGCCAGACTAGGGGTCAAATGGGAGCTACAGCTGCTAGCCTACTCCACAGCCAGAGCAACTCGGGATCTGAGTTATATCTGTGACCCACAGCTCACGGCAATGCCAGATCCTTAACCCACTGAGTGAGGCCAGGGATCAAACCTCCATCCTCATGGATACTAGTCAGGTTCGTTAACCTCTGAGCCATGATGGGACCTCCACACACATCCCTATTCTTAAGCCAGAAGAAGTTTCTCAAAACAGTGCTTACAACATTCAGTGCTCTGTGAGGTTTTCTATTCTGTTCTACTTCACTTTTAAGCTACCGATCAAGACCTACTAAATTGAAATTCATTTCTATGAAGTCCTGGGAAATATCTGCTTATATGTATTACTCATTCAGCTAACATATTCAGAACTTACTACTATATACCATTTACTGTTCCCCTCCACTACTAAACTGGCTTTGTGACCTTGGGAAAGTTGCATGTTAATGTTCTCTTTCTTCTATAAAATGGAGGTAGAGTGATGTCTACCTCCAGAGGAGCACTATTGGGATGAGATGAGGTATGCAAGCACTGAGCGCACTGCTGGGTGCATAATAAGCACTCCAGGAGTTCCCGTCGTGGTGCAGTGGAAACGAATCCGACTAGGAACCATGAGGTTTCAGGTTCGATCCCTGGCCTCGCCCAGTGAGTTAAGGATCCAGTGTTGCCATGAGCTGTGGTATAGGTCGCAGACATGTCTTGGAGCCCAGGTTGCTGTGGCTGTGGTGTAGGCCAGCAGCAGCAGCTCTGATTAGACCCCCTAGTCTGGGAACCTCCATATGCCACAGATGCAGCCCTAGAAAGACAAAAAAAAAGCACTCTGGTGTGAGCACCTCCTTTGTTGTTTCTGCTGTTGTTATTACTATTAAATTACTTTGAACTTCCCATTGTTTCTGAAACACTATATATAAAGCATATATTCCATATAACTTAATTTTTCCCTTAAACTCACATTATATATATTTGTATTTTTAAACTAGAGATATAATTTAAATGTAGTAAAAATTCACAGATCTTAAATGTTCAGTTGAATAAGTTTTGACAAATGCACACATTATTTGACCTACTCTGCTATCAAGGCATAAGTAATCACATCACATCAAAAAGTTATCTTATTCCTCTTCTTGGTCACTTGTCCCCCGCATACCCAGAGGCAACTGTTCTGATTTTTTTCACCATAGATTAGTTTTGCCCATTAGAACCGAGTCACACAATATTTTCTTTCATGTCCACCTTTTTTTTGGTTCCGTTATAATGATCTTCAGGTTTATCATTGTCATTGTATGTGTCAGTAGTTTGTTTCTTCTTACTGTGGAATAGTATTTCATTGTATGAATGCATCACATGTTATTTATCTGTTCTTCTAGTGATTGATATTTGATTGTTTTCAGTCTGGGGCTATTATGAATAAAGCTGCTCCAGGGAATTCTGTAAAAGTCTTTGTGGATATTGTTTTCATTTTGTTTAGACAAATACGTAGAAGTGGAATTGCAGGCAGGCATTTTCTAACTTTATGAGAATCTTAATTTCCACCATTTATACTCCTACCAGCCATATGAGAGCATTCTAGTTACTCCATATCCTTTCCAACATTTGATGTTGTCAGTCTTTAGTTTTAGCCTTTGTAGTGGCTGTGTACTAGTATCTTCTTATTGGTTTAATTTACATTTCCCTGATCACTAATGAGTCAAGCACTTTTTCATATGCTCTTTGGCCATTCATACTTTATTTTTAGGTTGGTGATCCACCCATTTTTCGTGTATGGAATGAAGTAGGTGTCGATTTTCATTACATTTTAAGAGATGTAGGGTCCTCTAAATAAAAGAGATTAAGATCTTATGCATCACTAAAAATTATACTTTTAAATAATTTATATTCAAGCATTAATTTGTTCAGCTCTCACAGAATCCCTTTACACATTTTCTTCCCCACCTCAAAAAGTTACTTATGTAGACCCAGTCCAGGATGTATATTTAACTTGTTTCAATCACATTCATAAACTAAAATTAAAAAACAGAAGAAAGACAAATAACTCAACATACGTATTTCAATTTCATTAGGAGTTTTCTCAGGATTCTCTGGAATTTGAATGTTGAACCAGCTACATTATACTGTTTACCGTATTCCTCCACAAGCAAGTAGTGTATTAGCTAGAAGTACCACACTTGTAGTTATTTGTACCAAACTTTACCATTTTTAGTCTTCAAAAGTATTTAGCACACTGTAGTATAAATAATCGCTTTTATAAATATCTGAAGTTGCAGACTCACTCCAAAGGGAATCTTTGAAGTTCATTCTACTTCAGAGTCAGTTTCCTAAATATATAAATTGATATTTCCTTAAGTGATTATTCTAATATTTTTTAACTAACAGAGAAATGAAATATTCACCTCACTAAAGTGATGAGAGTAAGGAGAGGCTAAGACTTCAGGAAAGAGGCTGGAAAGTAAACTTCGTTATATGTCTTGGGCTTAAGGCAAAAATGCAAGATATAGGGAGAAGAAAGATGTGTGATACGTGCTTTTTCCTTCGAGTCACTTGCAATCTGGGCAGGATGAAAGAAAAGTTGGAAATGTTTAATAATAAGGCAAGAAATAAATACCGATTGACCACATTACATAAAATGTCACATAGCAGTTCAAGATTGATTCCAAATGAATAGAATATTATTGGTTATCCAGGTTCCTGATATATTTTTAGTGATGTGGTACTTTTGTTTTGCTTTTTTTTTTGTCTTTTTGCCTTTTTCTAGGGCTGCTCCTGTGGCACATGGAGATTTCCAGGCTAGGGGTCTAACTGGAGCTGTAGCCTCCAGCCTACGCCACAGCCACAGCAACTCGGGATCCAAGCCACATCTGCAACCTACACCACAGCTCACAGCAATGCCAGATCCTTAACCCACTGTGCAAGGCCAGGGATCGAACCCACAACCTCGTGGTTTCTAGTCGGATTCGTTAACCACTGAGCCACGACGGGAACTCCTTGTTTTGCTCTTAATAAAGATTTCCTAGCCTGATCCAGTTTCACAGAATCTTAACTCTGGAGGATCGGATTTAAGTCACTGAGTCAAAAATAAAGGAAAATCTATATTCTAAATTTGGTTATTGAAATTTTCTTTTCTTTCTTTTTCCTTTTTTTTTTTTTTTTTTTTGCTTTTCAGGGCCGAATCCGCGGCATATGGAGGTTCCCAGGCTAGGGGTTGAATCGGAGCTATAGCCACTGGCCTACGCCACAGCCACAGCCACAGCCACACTGGATCTGAGCCTCGTCTGTAACCTACACCACAGCTCATGGCAATGCTGGATCTTTGCCATGAGCAAGGCCAGGGATCAAACCCACATTTTAGTTGGATCTGTTAACCGCTGAGCCACGACGGGAACTCCCTCATTATTGAAAATTTTGATTCATATTTATAGTACTTTGTGCCAGGTACTATAGGAAGCATTTACATATTAAAAATTTTTTTTCTTTTTAGGGTCGCACCTGTGGCATATGGAAGTTCCCAGGCTAGGAGTCAACTGGGAGCTACACCTGCCAGCCTACACCACAGCCACAGCAACATGGGATCCGTTCCAAGTCTGCGACCTAACAGCTCAGGGCAATGCTGGATCCTTAACCCATTGAGCAAGGCCATGGATCGAACCTGCATCCTCATGGATGCTAGTCAGATTCATTTCTGCTGAGCCACGATGGGAAATCCTCACTCATTTAATTTTTCTAACACACCTATAGGTAGATTGTTACCCTCATTCTACAGATGAGGAATCCAAGGCACAGAAAAATTATGGTTGTTGCTGAAGGTACACAATAGAAAGTAACAGTGACAAGATACAATCCAAGTTCTCTTGGACTCTAAAGCCCAAAAAATATTAAAGAAAATGAGCATATGGAAAAGGCCAGATTTGAGAATACGGCATTTATGGTCCAGTTGAATGAACACTGGGTTTTCAATAATGTATTAGAAATATTTTTTTAAATTGTGAAAATTGCCTCACTTTCCTCCCATGATAAATTTTGTGCCACTTTCCAAAAATGAAAGTTTAACTCAAATGAGGCTAAATTTGGGAGTTCCCGTCGTGGCTCAGTGGTTAACGAATCCAATAGGAAACATGAGGTTGCGGGTTCGATCCCTGGCCTCACTCAGTGGGTTAAGGATTGGGCATTGCTGTGAGCTGTGGTATAGGTTGCAGATGCAGCTTGGATCCTGTGTTGCTGTGGCTCTGGTGTAGGCTGGCAGCTACAGCTCTAATTAGACCCCTAGCCTGGGAACCTCCATATGCCGCAGATGCGTCCCTGAAGAGCAAATTAAAAAAAAAAAAAAAAAAGAACCATTTTGGTATCATGTTCTTTTGTCTTTCTAGTCTGTGGCATAGAGGTTTTCAGATATTTTTAAAGGCATGATGTTTATACTGCTGATTACTTTTACAAATATCACTTCAGAATGGGCAATAAATGTCATCTTGTTATGGTATCAGCCTGAGTCTTAAAAATAAAACCTTGTTCTTAAATATAAACCCCCAATTAAACAGACTGTAATTCTTTACCTTTACATTTGGAACCACTGTTCATGTTGGTGATTATCATCCAAAGAATAAAGACACTGATTTCCTATTTTAAGACTGTAATATATACATATAAAATAAATTATACCATTATTTACATAATATATTATTGAACTATTTATGTGATGACATGACATTTTATACATATATAATTAGTATTATTATTTATTATAAAGAGAAGATGACTACTTCCTATTTATTTTTGTAGTTTATCATAGAAAAGCTGAAATTTTTGGAGAGGAAGTGTGGTAGACTCTAAGAATATTATGTGGTTTTATTTTCAGTTTTCAGTATTAGTGGGTTTCATTCATCCCATAACAGTAAAAATAAATGAGTAATAGATGATCAGTATGTTTGTCTGCTGTAGTGATACCCTCTATCATTGAATCTGTCTAACCAGCCAATTATTGTACTGTTGTCTGAAATTAAAGATCATTGTGTTTTCTGACAAGGTAGGAATTTATTTTTATTTATTTATTTATTTTTGGTCTTTTTGCCTTTTCTGGGGCCGCTCCTGCAGTATATGGAGGTTCCCAGGCTAGGGGTCTAATCAGAGCTGTAGCTGCCGCCCTACACCAGCACCACAGCAACTCGGGATATGAGCCGTGTCTGTGACCTACACCACAGCTCACAGCAACACGGGATCCTTAACCCACTGAGCAAGGCTGGGGATCGAACCCGCAACCTCATGGTTCCTAGTCAGATTCGTTAACCACTGAGCCACGAAAGGAACTCCAGGAATTTCTATTCAGTTAAAATATACATTATCATTGAAGTAAAAATAATGAAATTGATTGATTTTAGCTGTATTACTGAACTCCTCCCCCCAAAAGTCAAATTCAGGTCACTTTAAAGTTCTTACAAAATAGCTGAGATATCATTAAAATAGTAAATAAAATTCAGCCTTGACAGTTTTTAGTATAGGTACTTATCCTCCATATTTTGACCTGCCATGTAAATGGCAGTGGTAGCATATCTAGTCATTCAGCTTGAGAGCCAGGCTCCAAGGTGGCGCCCAGTGATCACCCCCTCCTAAAAGTCACACCTTTATGAATTTGCACCCCCGCCCCCACACACACACACCAGAGTTGGTCTGTGTGGTTGATAGAATACATCAGAAATGTCACTCCTCTGAGATTAGGTTATAAAAGACCCTGGACTTCCATCGTGGTGTTTCTGTGCCGTTCCTTCAGGTGACTGTAGCCCTGGCCAACAGCTTGGCTGCAATCTCATGTGACGGGGCCAGAACCACCCAGCTCAGCCATCAATCTCTCCCAGATTCCTGACCATCAGAAACTGTATGAGATAAAATGCCTACTATACATTAAAATTTGGGGGTAATTTGTTATGCAGGAATAGATAACCAATACACACCTCTGCTAAAGCTCTTCTTTCATGGGTCAAATCTTAACATCTCTTTTTGGTTATTTTTGTTGTTCTTATTTGTGCTGTTAAGCCTATAATCCATACAATTCACGTGACTGAAACATTAAGGTGGGTGGAAAATAACTATATTCTCTCTCCCACTTTCCAGTCCCGTGTTTGGTATGTAATAAATATAGACTCTTCCCATATTTGGATCCCATACTAGAATGTACTTAAAAGAATTGTTTTGTGACAAGAAGCCTTTTTAAGATTATTCCACAGATTCTTTTCATTTATGTGTGAAGCCACCAATTTTATATAACTTGTAATTACTATGCAAGTGATTATGAAATTACTGTGAAGCACTTCAAGAGAAAACAGACAGCTTAACAACTATTCTCAGACTAGTCTGAGACCTCACCAGAGAAGCTCCTCATCTTTTACTTATAACTCTGTGATGCTTATTAATTATACAGGATAATAATAGTATGGGTTTTGAAAAGTCATATTTTTAAGGATTAGTTAACTATATGCTCAAACCTGAGAGACAGCTTCTCAGCAGATGCGGAATCGAGACCACAGGTTGTACTCCCAGTTCTGCTCTCCCATTCTACCTTCTCCATGGTGTTCTGAAAAGGAAAAGGTCATAAAAATATTCAGGTTTACTTTTTCCTTTTTGCCCTACTAAGACAATGTTAGTACCAAAAAAGAAAATCTTGTTTCTATGGTTAATCATATAGAAACAGTAATCATGAAAGATGTGACAGAAAAGTGGAATTTCAGCTTCTGGAAGAGTCTTTTCTCTTGCTTCCTTTGTTTGCTTTTCTAAACATGGATTTGCCTTAGGATATCATTAGCTACAATAGGTACTTTTATTGAATCCTGGGTTATCAATCTCATGTTTTTATACTTGAGCATAAAGAAACAGATGTTCTTAGTGAAAAGAAAACATTGGTGAGCCCCAGGTTGTTTGACATTATTGCTCTTAAAAATGTAACTAAAAGATGGCTTTTTATTACTCTTGCCATGCTTTTAAAAAATAATAATAGCCAATTTTGGAATTGGTCTTGTCTTTCTGCATCCTAAATGGATGAGATCATTTTGAAATTTTACTGAGAAAATTTGGAGCTGAAAAAAATAGAATCGTCTTTCAAATCTCTCCCCGTCTTTAATTCACATGCTCACACCTGCACGTGTACATACACACACTTGTAATAGGAGGATGGTTATCTATAACTTAAAGTAACAAGTAGATTTTGCCCTTCAATTTCTAGTATACAGATATTATCCAAATACTCCAATAACGTCATTACTCAAAGATGGTTGTAGTCAAGCCAGAAGCAAAACCAACCTAGGGCTTCTAACTCTGCTTGGAACATTTGCTGACTGATACCTAACAAAAATCTGTAGCACAAGACTAAGTCCTGGATCTTGCACTTGGATAGTCTCTAATGAAGGAGGGGACGTCAGATTTTCAGCATTGAAACATACTTCTATGTTAAAGAAACTCCATGTTAGTTCTCTTGTGATGTAACGTGTTAGGCATCTGACGTTATCACTGCAGTGGCTCAACTGGCTGCTGTGGCAAGAATTCAATCCCTGGCCCACAAATTTCCGCATGCCATGACGCAGCCCAAAAAAAAAGAAAGAAAGAAAGAACAAAAGAAACTCCATGTTTATTTTCTTGAGAGTTTTTGTTTTGTTTTTTAAGCATGGTCATTGCATTGTGTATTTTTCTTTGCAAATGGGTTCCCATTTGTAGGTGGTAAAAAAACAAAACACGGTTAATGTCACTCCCAATGAAATTATGTTTAAAAATTGAATAGCAGTAGTCTTTATAACTCAATTTCATTTGAAAGCTTAAATTATATAGTACTTTTCTCTGTGGTTTTTGAGACCATATTGACTCTTCATTTTGTGTGTGTGTAAAATGTCTTAGGAACCTTTTAAATGTTTGTATAGTAATTTTTAATGTCACTGTGTTTACCTGCATGTAGCATGTGATGCTCATGTGAAGTTAGTGCTTCAGGTCCTTCCAAGCACAGATAAGAAGGAAGCCTAAGAATCCCCTTCCACCCACTTCTGATCATTTTGGGCCTGACTTGGCGCCCAGGCCCAAAGCCTGAGGCCAGACCCCAAGCACCAGCCCCCATAGGGAACTGCTCAAGTTCCCTCTCATCCCCAGAGCTCGCCAAGCCCTAAAGGGGACAGAAAGGAGGGTGGAAGATAGCAACTGAACAAAGACTAGGAGAGTGGGTAGAACTTGGCAGCAGGTAGAAGGGCTTTTGTCTGCCCCTCTAGTGGTGAGTACCTCTGCCCTCTTGACCCACCAACAGCTGGGTGGGTTCTGTACAAACAAATCACAGACGGTCCTCTATTATAATGTAACACATATTTAATGTCCTTCACTTATCTACAGCCACCTTCTTAGGTCTCTATATAAACTCCTAGAAGAATTATGCTTACCCTATTTTATTTTATTTATTTATTTTTAGTCTTTCTGCCATTTCTAGGGCCGCTCCCACGGCATATGGAGATTCCCAGGCTAGGGGTTGAATTGGAGCTGTAGCCACCGGCCTACACCACAGCCAAGCAATGCAGGATCCTTAACCCACTGAGCAAGGCCAGGGATCAAACCCGCAACCTCATGGTTCCTAGTCGGATTTGTTAACCACTGAGCCACGATGGGAACTCCCAGCTTACCCTATTTTAGAAATACAAATGCAGTAACACAGAAAGAGTAGCTGTACCTGTTGGTAATATAAGCATTCATAAGCCAAGGCAGTTGAGTGTGGTGATTAAGGACACAGACTTTAGAGCCAAGCTGCCTGGGTTTAAACCCCAGTTCCTACAGCTTGCTAGTTGAGGGAACTGGAAAAAGTCCCTTGACTTGATATCTCTGTAATAGTTTTCTCATCTGCAAAATGGAGCTGATAGCACTACCTCATGGGCTGTAAAATTTAAGTAAGCTAATGTGAATCTGAATGCTCAAAATAGTGTCCAGCACATAATTAGCTCCATATACACATTAGTTCTCACTAATATGCTGTGCCCTCTTTCTGATGTTACTTCAAACTAACCCTTTAGTTTGATCATTTAGACATTAACCTTTAATGTCTAACTCTAGCAAATCCCCCCTCAAAAGTATTTAAAAGCAAAATGCTTATTTTCCTTTCTTTCCCAGGCCCAACACAGAGACACTTTCATTGAAGAACGCTATGGAAAATATAACATCAGTGATCCTTTAATGGCACTCCAGAGAGACTTTGAAACACTGAAGGAGAAGAATGATGGCGAGAAGCAGCCAGTCTGCACAAACCCACTCTCAATTCTCAAGGTGGTGATGAAGCAGTGCAAGAACATGCAGGAGCGCATGCTGTCGCAGCTGGCTGCTGCTGAGAGCAGGCACCGCAAGGTAGGTTCACCTGCTCACTTGTGCTGTGCAAACGCCTGTGAGGAGTTTATAAATAATGCCTGATGCTTTCTCAGCTGCCAGTTCTCACAGAAATTCAAGTGGGAGGTCTCACAGGGTTAGAAAGCCCCCTTAGCTTATTTAGAAGCCAGGAGATAAAAAACACAGGTTATTCCAGATGTTAAATTGAGGGAGTGTGCCAGACACATTATTTAAGACTGCATTCCTCCTGATATGACACTCCAAAAACACTCAGTGTGTTTTTGCAACTCTTGATCATTCAAACTTTGGCAACAAACTGTGGTTTGACCAAGCCTTGTAGTTGAACGTAACGTTCTCTATTTGCTTGCTTAAGTGATAAATAGAAAGATATAACAGGTATTTGGGGAATGCTATATTAGAGAGGGAGAATTTACCTGACTCTAAAATACAAGCCAACAGATTATTTTTATTTATTTCTAGTTTTGCATTTCCTTGCATTTTACTTCTCATGAAACCATGAACAGTCCCTAGGGTATTTACCTTAAAGCTGTTCTACCCTACTAGGGAAGTTGAGTGTGTGTTTCCAGGTTTTACAGCCCCTGAGATAGGAAGGCAAACCTGTGCATTCCTCTACCTCATCTCATTGGAATTCATCTAGTGCTTGTGATTTCATTCCCCGACTTGTCATATACGGCTCAGATTTGGCCTGGAAAAGATGCTTGGCGAGAATCTGCATTTTTAAAAACTACTGGTTTAGATTTAGATCAACAAGGGGAGACTTCAGCGCATTTTAGTAGGAAGCATTTTATTCTGCAAAACTGGGTTAGCAGCTGCAGATTGATGGATCTTAGCTTACTTTTATGGTTACCTGCTTTAAAGAGCCATCTGCTTAAAATGCATCTGACAAAGTGCTTAGGCTTAGGTCTTGTCCATGATTTTTCTTTTCCCTTCATAGGGTCCAAATGAAAGGCCATAGTGGAAGTTCTTAACCATGAATGGGTCCCAGATGTTCAATGATTCCCCCAGAAAATACACAGAATGCCAAAAGTTTATGCATTTTGTAGAAAAACAAATTTTTTCCCATATCTTTACTTGAATTCCCAAAAGTTCTTGAAGGAGTTCCGTTGTGGTGCAGCCGAAACAAATCCAACTAGGCACTATGAGGTTGCAGGTTTGATCCCTGGCCTCGCTCAGTGGGTTAAGGATCTGGCGTTGCCCTGAGCTGTGATGTAGGTTGCAGACACAGCTCAGATCCCAAGCTGCTGTGGCTGTGGCGTGAGCCGGCAGCTATAGTTCCAATTTGACCCCTAGCCTGGGAACCTCCATGTGCTGCGAGTGCAGCCCTAAAAATACCCAAAAAAGACCCAAAAAAAAAGCTCTTCAAGACACAGAAAAGTTTAACTTCTGGCCTAGATTGAAATAATCTGAAGACATTTGTGCCCCAATTTAAAACATATCAATGGGTTCAAGTTAGTGACCTGTAATTTAGGGGCTTTTACATAATATTCTGAGAAAAGCCTTCACATCATCCTTCTTTAATTAGCAGGCGTGTTCGTGGTGCTGAGGGGCTGGCAGGCTCCCATTCACATTGCAGGTGTAGTGCTGGGATGATTTGTGGCTCTAGTTGCTTGGAGAGGGAAGACTTTTTAGCTCAAAATTCCTTAACACTATTTTTCAACATAAGGTAGTGAGTGATAATATTTTAAACCAACTGCCTATCCTTAAGTGTTTTATCAAAATAAAACACTGACTACTTAGAAATCATCATGGTACCTAGAGATTTGTAATGAGGGTGCATGTAGTCCCAATTTGCCCGAGAGAATTCCAGTTTATGCCTGTTGTCTTGGCATAGTTATTAACAATTCCCCCTTTGGCTCTCAACTTGTTAGTGGTTTGAAGGGTCAACTATATGGTCACCCTGCTTATATGAAAAATAGGGTTTAGTTCACCTCTTCTCATTCCCTCTCCTCCTCAGTGTTAGAGACAACCTCTTTTTTCCTTTTTAATCATTAGTTTTGGTAGCTAACTTCCTTATTTCTAATATACTGCTCTCTTGCTTTATCAATTTTAGACACTTACATGACCTTCTTTTATTATGGATGTCAATTTTGTTCTCTTAGACCCCATCTCCCTTTCCTTTCCACCTCTACCATCTTCCTCAAACATAATCTCCTTTCTTCACTCTCATCTTCTGTCATGTTATTCCCAAATCTGGAGCTTGTCACACTCTGTTTCTTCAGAGGATAAACATCTGGTGTATTCCTGGGCGTAGATGCCTGGCTAGGTGTTCTGTGTACAGGAATCAAGTTGAGGGGGCAGATAACTCTTCTGAAAATATAGGCTTGGAGCCAATCCCCTTGTTTTCTATCCTACATCTCATCTCTCCTCTGCAGTATTTGCCACCTGCAAGTTCCATATATTCCCCCCATACCCAAGTAGTTACACTCCTCCAGCCCTTTCTTTTTTCAGAATGCTATTAAAATGTCTTGTCTTTGTCTCTTTTTTTATTATAGTTGGTTTACATTGTTCTGTCAATTTCTCAAAGTCTTTTTTTTTTTTTGTACTTTCATTCCATTTCTACAATTTTAGAGGGCTGTCCAAAGGAGAGGAGATGATCCACCACATTTAGCCAAAAGCTTTTCTTTCCATTAAATTGAAAAATTGGATTTTTTTAAAATTGGAAGGAAGTACATAAAAATATTTTCACTTTCGTATTTAAAAAGAACTTCTGTGTCCCAGAAAGTTTTCTCTCTCCATTTGTAACAATTGTTAGGAAAAATAGTAAGAAATGGCCATTGGGATGACAGTGCTGTAGCCAGGAGGGCCAAGAGCCAAGGCACCTCCAAAGCATGAGCAGAAGCTAAAATGAAATCCATAGCCATTGGAATATTATGCAGTTGTAGGCAGGATTATGTGGGAAAATGTCCCTTTATTTTTATTTATTTATTTATTTTTTTGGCTCTTTCATTTCATTTATTCCAAGGTTCCTCCTCTTTTTTTTTTTTTTTTTTTTTTTTTGGTGGTCTTTTTGCCATTTCTTGGGCCACTCCTGTGGCATATGGAGGTTCCCAGGCTAGGGGTCGAATCGGAGCTGCAGCCGCTGGCCTACGCCAGAGCCACAGCAACGCAGGATCCGAGCCACGTCTGTGACCTACACCACAGCTCATGGCAACGCTGGATCCTTAACCCACTGAGCAAGGCCAGGGATTGAACCACAACTTCATGGTTCCTGGTAGGATTCATTAACCACTGCGCCACGACAGGAACTCCCAATGTCCCTCCTCTTTAAAGAGACCACTTCCCAGTTCTTTATCCTTCCCCTTAGACCAAGACAGGTGATAAGACATTAGTACAAGTGCCCACATGATCATGATGGACACCTCTCTGGAAAAAGACTTCGATCAGTAACAAAATAAATACTTCTGGGGAGTTCCCCGATGGCTCAGTGGGTTAGGGATCTGGTTTGTCACTGCTGTGGCTTGGGTCACTGTGATGCAGGTTCTTTTTTTTTTTTTTTTTTTTCCTCAAATGAATTTATCACATCTATAGTTGTATAATGATCATAACAATCTGATTTCACAGGATTTCCATCCCACAGCCCAGGCACATCCCCCCACCCCCCAAACTGTCTCCTCCGGAGTCCATAAGTTTTTCAATGTCTGTGAGTCAGCATCTGTTCTGCAAAGAAGTTCCGTCTGTCCTTTTTTCAGATTCCACATGTCAGTGAGAGCTTTTGATGTTGGTGTCTCATTGTGTGGCTGACTTCACTTAGCATGATAGTTTCTAGGTCCATCCATGTTGCTAAAAATGCTGGTATTTCATTCTTTTTGATGGCTGAGTAATATTCCATTAGGTGTATGTACCACATCTTCTGGATCCACTCCTCTGTCGATGGACATTTAGGTTGTTTCCATGTCTTGGCTATTGCAAATAATGCTGCAATGAACATTGGAGTACATGTGTCTTTGCGAGTCGTGGTTTTCTCTGGATAGATGCCCAGGAGTGGGATTGCTGGATCAAATGATAGTTTTAGATTCGGTTTTCTGAGGACTCTCCATACTGCTTTCCACAGTGGTTGCACCAATTTACAATCCCACCAACAGTGTAAGAGGGTTCCTTTTTCTCCACAGCCTCTCCAGCACTTATTGTTTGTAGACTTTTGGATGATGGCCATTCTGGCTGGTTTAAGGTGGTACCTCATCGTGGTTTTGATTTGCATTTCTCTAATAATGAGTGACGCTGAACATCTTTTCATGTGTTTCTCGGCCATCTGTATGTCTTCTTTGGAGAATTGTCTGTTTAGATCTTCTGCCCATTTTTGGATGGGGTTGTTTGTTTTTTCGGTATGGAGCTGCAGAAGTTGTTTATAAATTTTAGAGATTAATCCCTTGTCAGTCGATTCACTTTCAAAGATTTTCTCCCATTCTGTGGGTTGTCTTTTTGTGTTGTTTAGGGTTTCCTTTGCTGTGCAGAAACTTTGAAGTTTGAGTAGGTCCCATTTGTTTATTTTTCTTTTTATTGTCAATACTCTGATAGGTGGATCTGAGAAGATGTTGCTGTCGTTTATGTCAGAGAGTGTTTGGCCTACGTTTTCCTCTAGGAGTTTTATAGTGTCTGGTCTTATATCTAGGTCTTTCATCCATTTGGAGTTTATTTTTGTGTATGGTATTAGGGAGTGCTCTAATTTCATTCTTTTCCATGTGGCTGTCCAGTTTTCCCAGCACCACGTATTGAACAAGCTGTCCTTTCTCCATTGTATAGTCTTGCTTCCTTTGTCGTAGATTAGTTGGCTGTAAGTGCATGGGTTTAACTCTGGGCTTTCTATCCTGTTCCACTGATCTATATGTCTGTCTTTGTGCCAGTACCATGCAGTTTTGACAACTGTTGCTTTGTAGTATAGTCTGAAGTCCGGGAGCCTGATTCCTCCAGCTCCATTTTTCTTTTTCAGGATATCTTTGGCTATTCTGGGTCTTTTGTACTTCCAAACAAACTTTAAACTATTTTGTTCAAGTTCTGTGAAAAATGTCCTTGGTAATTTGATAGGGATTGCATTGAATCTGTAGATTGCCTTGGGTAGTATAGTCATTTTGATAATATTAACTCTTCCAATCCACGAGCATGGTATATCTTTCCATCTATTTGTGTCATCTTTGATTTCTTTCATCAGTGGCTTGTTGTTTTCAGAGTACAGGTCTTTTGTTTCTTTAGGTAGGTTTACTCCTAGGTATTTTATTCTTTTGGATGCGATGGTAAACGGGATTGCTTCCCTAATTTCCTTTTCTGCTTTTTCATTGTTAGTATATAGAAACGCTATCAATTTCTGTGTATTGATTTTGTATCCTGCAACTTTGCCAAATTCGTGGATAAGCTCTAACAGCTTTCTGGTAGAGTCTTTAGGATTCTCTAGGTATAGTATCATGTCATCTGCAAATAGCGATAGTTTTACTTCTTCCTTTCCAATTTGGATTCCTTTTATTTCTTTTACTTCTCTGATTGCGGTGGCTAGGACTTCCAGAACTATGTTGAAGAGTAGTGGTGAGAGCGGACATCCTTGTCTTGTTCCTGATCTCAGCAGGAATTCTTTCAGCTTTTCACCGTTGAGAATGATGTTCGCTGTGGGTTTTTCGTATATGGCCTTTATCATGTTGAGGTAGGTTCCCGTTATGCCCACTTTCTGAAGGGTTTTTATCAGAAATGGGTATTGGATTTTGTCAAAGACTTTTTCCGCGTCTATTGAGAGGATCATATGGGTTTTATTCTTCAGTTTGTTAATGTGGTGTATCACACTGATGGATTTGCGGATATTGAAGAACCCTTGCATCCCTGGGATAAATCCCACTTGATCATGATGTACAATCCTTTTAATGTATTGTTTGATGCGGTTTGCTAGTATTTTGTTGAGGATTTTTGCATCAATGTTCATCAGTGATATTGGCCTGTAGTTTTCTTTTTTTGTGGAGTCTTTGTCTGGTTTTGGTACCAGGGTGACGGTGGCCTCATAGAATGAGTTTGGGAGTATCCCTTCTTCTGCAGAAAATGTCCCTTTAAATTGTTATTCTCCTTAAAATTGGGCTTAATCCTTTGTCAGCAGGTTAATTAAAAGGCATAGTGAAAACTCTTAAGATCTCAATAATTGAGACTTTTCACAAGCAGGATGAAGTCAGGAGAGTCTTTTCACCTCTTATCTAACTATATACAAAATGTTTATATTAAGCATCCCACAGCTAGGATGGCACCTATTTGAAATATTTGATTTCAGGCTTCAGTCTCTGGTGCCTCCAGGGATTTGAGCATCGAGAGCGAGCTTTGGCTCTCAGATTTCCATGGTCCCGCCTTGCTTCATCACCTACACCTGTCCCCTGGTCCTACCAGACCTAATCTCTGAAACCTTCTCCAGCCCTACAACTAACAAGTTGCTCTCTTCTATTTACATGCCACTTTGTGTATACCTGGGGTAAAGTATGTATCGTATTGTTTCCTAGCACATAGCTTGCATATCTTTCACCCTGCCAGACAGTGTGCTCCTCGATGGCCCTGAGTGGGATTTACTTCTTTATCTGTCTAAGGAATGATCTTGGGTGCTCAGATAGGCACTTACTATTTAATTGTGTTCCAAGTATAACCCTGATATTTGGAATTGATTCTTTCTAATTCCTTAAAGGTGATCCTAGACCTTGAGGAAGAACGGCAGAGGCATGCACAAGACACAGCTGAAGGAGATGATGTCACCTACATGCTGGAGAAGGAGAGAGAGCGGTTGACTCAACAGGTAATTAAGGTTGAGGCTAGGAGCAGCATTTGCCTCGAGTATGATTTCTCAAAGATTATTTTGCAGGGTGTAAATTGGTGTTGCTCAAGAAAAAAAAATGGCTTTGTAGTCAAATAAATCTGGGAATTACTGGATTAAACAAAGTTGAATAGGTTTTCTGACTAATTTGTTAGACCCTTTAGCATGCAGGAGCATACCATGGATCCACAACAAGATAGGGTATTCCATGTTTAGCAAATCTGTGCTTTCATAAAATCTTTTTTTGACATAGATCACTCACTATGGGACTATCATTCCATAGAATACACTTTGGGGAACACTAACTTCATGCTCTCCAACTTTCTTTGACTTAAAACTCTCAGTAAGAAAAAGATTTTACATCACAAACTAGTATACAGCCCTACATATGCACACACCTAAAACAAAAATCTCATGAAGTTATGCATAACCCTTACTGCTTATACTACACATTGATATTTTCTCTTCTATTTCATTTATTTTAAACTTTGATCATGGCTGACTGAATGGTTTCACCATCCATTAATGGGTCTCAGAGTCTGAAAAACACTGAGTAAAGGTTCCTTCAACCCTTTCCTCTCACTCTGTGCCTTTAATAGGGTTGGGATGATGATTAACACAGATGGCATTTGTATAAGAATGATTCAAACGCAACTATTTGTTTTTAGGACCAGAAAGAATTACTACTGAAGCTTTGAAGGGTTTGTTTTCAGCAGCATTCATCACCAAGTCTGATTTATATGGCTTTCTGCCTTCTGTTTTGATTGGTTCTAATCCTCTGAACTCTCCTCTGATATAAAACACAATGATGATTCAGATTCCCACTAATAACCCTGAGACAGGATCAGAACTCGAAGTGCCTCCTAAATTATCAAAGAAAGATTAAATTGTAGTGTGTACATTTTTATGTTAGGTGTTCTAATATTTAAAAAATATTTGCTGTAAGCACATGGCATAGTAAGTAACCCTTTGTGCAGTGAACAATGAAGCAGGACACTCTACTTGATAATAGCTTCTCAGTGTATCTGTTTTCTTACTCTAATCAAGATATGCGGTGGCATTCTTTTCTAGTTGGAATTTGAAAAGTCCCAAGTGAAAAAGTTTGAAAAAGAGCAGAAGAAGCTCTCCAGTCAGCTGGAAGAGGAGCGCTCCCGCCACAAGCAGCTCTCCTCCATGCTAGTGCGAGAGTGCAAGAAGGCAACCAGCAAGGCGGCCGAGGAGGGCCAGAAGGCAGGAGAGCTGAGCCTGAAACTGGAGAAGGAGAAGAGCCGTGTGAGCAAGCTGGAGGAAGAGCTGGCCGCCGAGAGGAAGCGGGGCTTGCAGACAGAGGCCCAGGTGGAGAAGCAGTTGTCTGAATTTGACATTGAAAGGGAACAACTGAGAGCAAAGCTGAACCGAGAAGAGAACCGGACCAAAACTCTGAAAGAAGAGATGGAGAGTTTGAAGAAGATAGTGAAAGACCTTGAGGCTTCGCATCAGCAAAGTAGCCCCAGCGAGCAACTGAAGAAACTAGTAACCATGTCTAAAGGCACCATGACTGAGCCGCCTGTGCTAGTGTCCGTATTTTGCCAAACGGAGAGTTTTCAGGTAGAAAGAATCCATGGGAGCAGCACAGCCAAGGTGACAACCCCTGGGCTGCCTGGTCCCACCACTCCTACTTCCTCTTATGCAAAAACCAATGGCCATTTTGACCCAGAGCTGCAAACTACCAAGGAGTTGATTACAAGCAGCAGTGTAGAAAACCAAGTGCTTCCACGAGAAAAGCCTGTGGGACTAGCCCAAGAGAAAGCAGTAGAGAATGGAGGATGTCCTGTGGCAATAGAGACTCCAGTCCCAACGCCTAGTCTCCTCCCTTCCAGCGGGAGCTCACCATCTCCCAGCAGCACTGCCTCTTCCTCTCTCACGTCCTCTCCTTGCTCTTCACCAGTACTAACCAAGCGCTTATTAGGGTCATCAGCTAGCAGCCCTGGCTACCAGTCATCCTACCAAGTAGGGATCAACCAGCGGTTCCATGCAGCTCGGCACAAATTTCAGTCCCAAGCAGATCAGGACCAACAAGCCAGTGGTCTCCAGAGCCCTCCGTCCAGGGATCTATCTCCCACCCTCATAGACAACTCTACCGCCAAGCAGCTGGCCCGAAACACAGTCACTCAGGTGCTCTCCAGATTCACTAGCCAGCAAGGGCCAATCAAGCCCGTATCTCCCAACAGCTCTCCCTTTGGCACAGACTATCGAAATCTGGCCAACACTGCCAACGCAAGAGGTGACACAAGCCATTCACCTACTCCAGGGAAAGTGTCCAGTCCTCTGAGCCCCCTGTCTCCAGGAATCAAATCCCCTACTATCCCCAGAGCTGAGAGAGGAAACCCTCCACCCATCCCACCCAAAAAACCTGGCCTCACTCCTTCTCCATCCACTACCACTCCACTGACCAAAACCCACTCCCAGACCTCCTCGTTGACCACCACAGAAGACCTTGCCAGTAGCTGCTCTTCTAATGCTGTTGTAGCTAATGGCAAGGACATCGAGATACTTCTGCCGACCAGCAGCTAGTCCCTAGAGTCCCTAGGAGGGAGTCTCCACATTTGACATTCCATCAGATTTTGTCCAAAAGCTCAGTGTCAAACCACTGAGTCAGATCGTGTTATTTATTTTGATAGTAGCTGAAACCATCTGTTTAATACATTTAGTGTATTTCACTTTTTTGTATTTTTTTTAAGTAGAAACTGAGTAAGTAGGATTTTTATGACTCACATCTTTGTACTAAAGCTAGAAGGGCACCTCAAAGACGTCTAAGCTTCACCGTCACCATCATGTTATGATGGAGAAAGCTAAATGAGTACGAGTACCAGGTGGTGATTTGCTGTCTATTTGGGGACTAGAATCCCTCAACACTCACTTTGAATTATGCAGAAGTCGTTCATGCAGATTTTTATTCCAGATGAACATGTTTAAAAAGTGCCTGAAATTAGACTGCCATTTGAATGTGATTCTGCAGCAAAAACACAAGATGGATCATTTAACTGCAAAAAAAATGAGATCCTCCGTGAACTCTGAATGTTAAAAACCAACACTGCTTTTAATACTTTTACTATTTTTAATATAAGCTTTGTGTTCAGAAACAAGGCTGCATAAGTAGAATGGGAATCCTAAAGGTGGGTGTGAACTCACCACAAAGCTGAGCTTTATAGAGCCCTTGAGAAGCCGTCCTGAACATTAAGCAGTTGGGGTGCTGATTTTCTTGTACTTTTGAAAAATTACATCACTCCCAGTTTCCTGTGTAAATTCTTGAATAGAATGAAATCACATCTCCTTCAAAAATGTCTTCAGGCATCTACTGTTTTGTAAGAACTTCTGATTCTGAATGCTTTTACTTGAATAGGAAATGGTTACTCATTCCGTATAAAAGTTTTGCAACAGAATGAGATCTTTATTCTGTAATCAAAAAGCAATAACTTGAAGTTCACTGTCTTTGTAATATTATAAGTCAGAATGATACCAGTTTTAGCAAATTGTTACACTTATTCTCCAAGCTGCCAGCACTTGGTGTCTGTATCTGTGGAACCAAATTAACTTTTGCCTAAATGGAAGTATACACATATCTGTATAGATACACACCCTTTTACGTGTTTAACATACACACTTAAACACATAAATATTAGTGTGATTATATATTTGGAGTTTGCAATATAGCATAAAAGAGGAGTAGAAATGCATGTTAAGATTACCTCCCAAAGCAACTAGATGTAGCAGGGACCCAGTCAATTAAAGGAGGGATCTTGCCCACAGGGAGGGGGACATTTCAAATGAAATCAGGTCTTCAGCATCATACAAAGACAAGGCCAAACCAACACAGTGTCACAAAACTGTTCATATAAATGAATGAAATAGATCTGTCACTCAAGTAATATGACAGCTGGGAGCAGTGGGGCTGGTAGCAACCCGAAGTGTCCAATTCCTGTTGAAAGGGGGCCCCTCATTCAGCTGCAGCTGCCTGTTGCCATGCAAGAATCCTAGGTCAGGGTTACCAGCTCCACTTTTTTATGAAATCCAAATTTTCACAAGAAACATTCTCATTTTTAAATATCAAGAACTAATCCAAAAAAACTTAAATACTGCTAGTTAAACACTTCTGCAGCTGGATTTCACTAACAAGCTGCCAAGTTGCAACCTCTCATTCTAGAAACTTCTGTCATTTCCATCATAGTGAGTTTGTGAAGACAGAAGCCTCCAGTCCAGACAAACTCTATAGTATAATGACTGTCGTCCTCAGCCCAGCTCAGACATGGCAGTCACATGATTTTGTGTCCACAGGGATGGAGAAGCCTTGGTGTCCTCACATACATTCTTCCAGCCAACATTTATCCAACAGCCAGTGACCTGCTATAATGTAGACCTCTTTCCTCTCAATCCAGTATGAGTTGATAGGGGAAAGGCAGGTGATGGAAGGCAAGATAAATCACTGTGGAGTATATTGGTGTCTTCCACAACTTTTGGCTTGACTAAAGCCAATACATTAAATACTGTTAATGCCCGAGTGGGTTCACCCAGTGAGAAGGGGTTATCTTAAACTGCCCAGAGCACTCACGTGTTAAATTGTATTCCCATGTGTAGTCAGGTGAACCGTGTTGATGATAAAATAGCTGAACTTTCTAAACAGGAGAGGGGGCTGTAATCCTAGAGTGTTATTACCTCTCTTGCTTTAAATGGTAATCTTACAGGTTGCATTCTGCTCTTCTTTTGTTTTGGCATAGATATATATATAGAGAGAGATACTATAAGTTTATTTCTTAGGAAGTGCACTGAATAATGTATTTCTTTTACAGTGTAATATGGGGGTGGGGAAATACGAAAGAAATGCGTATTTTTGCTAGTTGCCTATCTTCTGAGATAAGTAAGCACAATACTGCAATGGATCCAAAAATCCAGTTAGGTATTATAGTATTTAAGTTTGCTGTAGATTGTGTGTGTACTAAGTAAAAGTTCCATGATTCACAATTTTGGTCTTAGCCCATGTTGCTAAAGTTGTGTTAACTGGCCAACAGATTATGATGATGTGCAACACAAAAGCCCTAACTAGTCATTAATATTTGTAAAGCCAAATGTTCCCTGCAGAAGTCTTCATCCATTTTATAGCAGACTACATTAAAACAAGTTAAATGATACTGTCTGGGGGAAAATAGTTTCGTTTTGTATGAAGTGAAGAGTATTGCGCAACAGGGCCTGTTTTGTTGGGAAGGAGCAGATTGATGAAAAGAGAGCACTCGTTCCTGGCTTTAAAAAAACCAAATGAAGTCAGTGACCCATCCAGGTTAGACCCCTAAAGGAGCAGGGACATTGGTTTTCCTTAGAATGTTAGAGCTGAAAGCAGCCTTCACAATGATTCAGTTTAACTTTTAAACCATTTAGGGATTCTGGACCTTTTGAGAATCTAATAATAGCTAGATTCTATATCCAGAAAAATGTACATACTTATGTGCAAAATTTGGTTGACGGCTTCACGGTGCCCAGAGACCCTGAAGCCATCCACGAATCATGTATTCTGAGATAAGAATGCCTGATCTTGTCCAGCCCTCTCATTTTATGAATGAGTAATGCATCTCGTCTCCCAGTTCAGTGCTATTGCTGCTCCACTGTTAACAAATGCAAGTGTAGCCGGACAGAAGCACTTGAAATTCCTTTGATGTACAAAAGATGTTCAAACAATGTGGGTGTTTACATATCTTAAGTTCCCAACATTTAAGCCAATTAATGATCATTTCAGCAAACACTGGTTATATCCATTTTCTCATAACAGCCTGTCAGCAAGGCTGCCTTGTCAATTTTTGTGTATATATGTACATATGTAATTTATAAAGAGCACGTCTCATGCTTACCCTTGAAACAGAACTTCAAATGTCTTTTGAAATCCTGCTTCAGAATAGGATGTGTTTTTATAATGCTGAATCAGAAGCTGGCAGTGAGCATTGTTTGTTCCACAGAAATTGCTATAAACTAATTAAGAAACCTTGAGAGCCTATCCACCCATCTGCTCACATATCAGCGGCCAGTTCAATGGTAAAAGAAGGAGAAAAGAAACTGGGGTAGTGGTCCTCAAACTTTACTTTGCCTAAAGGAATCCTGCTAAGATGGAGACTAGGGGATTGGGCCTAGGGGCCAGATGGAGCAAGTGATTTGAGGATCACATTTTGAGAAATAGTGCCTCATAGCCCTCACCTGTTCTTTCACAAGAACTTGTTTGCCTCTAACCTAAGAAGGTATCTTAAGCCATGGAATCTGTTTTTGCCGGAATATCAATGATATTTGGAGTCAGAAGTGCCTACTTGGATTCCAAGCTCCATGTTCTTGCACAAGGGCACTGTGAGGTGTTATTGTCCCCACTGTGCTCATGAGGTGGTTGAGGACCAGAGAGTTGTATGAGGGACCTTGGTAAGTAATGGGGAGTGGATTGAAAATCAGTGCTTTGCTCTTTCCGTTACCTGCTTCCCAATTGAGAATCTCCTGAGTCACTTATTATGCCAACCCCAGGCCTTTCCTGCCAGAGATTATGATCAGTGAACCAGGGTGGGGTTTGAGATAAGTGTCTGGGCTGATTCTCACCACCAGGCAGGTTTCAACCCTGCAGGACATGGTCCTGGCTTTCATCCCCCGAACCTAGAGACCTTTACCAGGTCAGGTGAGTGGAACAAAAACAAAACATCTTTCTTATTCCCCTCAAGCAACTCATGTTTCTTAGCTATTTAAGATGAGACAAAAACCAAAGTAGCCATTATAGAAGACCTCAGAGTACCACAATCTGGTTGGGGGTGCACACCATACAATGCAAAAAGTTATCAGAGTCAAATAACGGCAAGTGGGGTTAGAGCGCTGTATAGGGCCATCAACGGCGGTCAGAGTGAAAAGAGCTCTTAGTGGGCAGGAAAAAGTTAACTAGAAAAGAAGCAAATGTCTGTCCTCCTCTGGCTTCCTTTCTCCCTCCAAAGCATTATTTCCCTGGAGCTCTGGGCTCTCTCCCTGTGTTTGCATTATGTTTCAGTTGGCTTGTCTTGGCCTCAGGGTGAGGTCTGAGAGGGGCACAGGAGGGCCTCAAGCACTGAGTCCTGTTTCGGGGGGCTGTATGCTGTGCTCTCTGCAAGGACTTGGGGCTGGTGTAAGGAGGAGCCCCCAGGCCACAAGCACTCTGCAAATCATTCTCAAATAACTTGTAGGGAAAACCTAGGAATGGCAAAAGGCGAGTTGAGAAAGGACCTTGTCGCCAAAATACTGCATCACCCATAAATATCCTCTCTTACCCTCTCAATCTATTAGCAAAAGAGAAATGACAGATCAAGCTTTGAAAAGAATCAGATGGGTCTTTCTGGGACACCTGCAAATGACTAACTCCATCGGAGGGATGTAGAAGCTTCTCTGCCAGTGGTGTGAACCTGCTGCTGCTGTTAGGCAGGAGGGGCACAGGGAAGGTCAGGTGGCTGTGCCCCCACGGCTGAGAAATGGTTGCCTCGGAGAAATTACTGGGAAGTGTAACAAGATTGACCTTATCCCTGAGGAATCACCTACTTGATTTGACAGGAGCCCTCCTCACCAACTCAGCACGGCAGACGCTCCAGTCCCCTTTCAGGAAGGAAGGATTTATTTCCCTAGCTGCAGGAAACTCTGACAGGAAATAGCCCTTGGCTGTAACCCTTAACTGAAAGAAATCAATTTGACCAAGGTCACATCTTCCATAGGCAGTTCCTATCCAAAGACTGATGTAGCGTATGAAGACCTGAGCCCCCTTGTCCCAAATCAAGAGAGCTCTGAAGGGTCAGCCCCACATCAAAACTCCCTGTAGGGTTGGCTGAGCCCTCTACTGACACCGTAATTGCAGCTTAACTTTCCCAACTCTTCACCTTCCTCCCTTCCTGTGGGTCCCAAGGAGACTTCCTGGTAAGCCTCCTGCACCTTAACCTCTCCAACTGTTCCTTCTCATCTTAAGTCCACTAAAGGTGGGTAGACACAATTTTCTGAGTATCTTATTTGGTGCCCAGCTCTCAATCAGGTGCATTATATATGTTCACTTAGTCCACACAACTCCTGAAAGAGGTAGGTTATTCTTCAATAAAGTAATGAAGGCCTACTGAGACTCAAGGTTCTACAGCAGAGCAGGACTGCGTCAGTGGCACAGCTGGAATTCACACCTTCATCCACTTGGCCCTCAAGTCCACTCTCCTCCCAGTGGCAGTACTGTAGTCAAAACTAAGTAGTAATATATTCGGGGAGTTCAGAATATTAGCCTTAGTCATACACCAACTATGAGCCCACTGGTTCGCCAACTTTCTTTTGAGACTCTGAGGTAGGAGAGGACACTGAAGGAGAGGGCTTTGGTCAGGAGAAAGGTGGGGGATGATCACCTACACTGGTGGAGTCCTCAAATGTTAGAGTGATCAGAAAGCCTCAAGACCCTGGAGAGTCTGGTGCTACGTACACAGACAGGGAGAATGAGGCCCAGGCTGAAAAGTCAGTCTGACTCCCTCTTTCTGCTTCAGCTGCCTACTCCTTCCTGAGCTGACCTGGGACCAGAATTCCTAACAGAGCCCAGGCTGCTCCCTTGGGCTCTCACCTGCTTGCTAACCTGTGACCATGTTCACCTGGGCTGCTCCATATTCCAGGCCTTGCCCTCTGCCTGCTGGCCTAGGGCTGCCTGCCTGCGGTGCTGGTTGCCTGTCCTCCTGTCCCTGAACTGGTTTGACAGCTGAGGTGAGGCTGGGGGTGGAGAGGATTGTGGGACATCTACTCCCAGACTGTGCCTCCATCTGCAGCACCAAGTCCAGGAAGCACTTACTCATAAACATGCATTGCTCCTCAAGGGTGGGCAAGAAGCCACCAAAGCCACGAGCATCTATCCCTCCCTGCTTGTCAGTCTGACCTGCCACACCTGGTGGTGGGGGAGGGGGCAGCTGAATGCATGGGGAGAGCCTCCTCCTCCGTCTCCTCCTAACCCTCCTCAACTCAAACCCATAGCTCTTCCAGGAGAGGTCTTCCACATTCTCAAGAGATCATCTCCCTACTCTGCAGTTCCCATCCCCGACTCCTCCGCTTCCCCAGCCCACCTAGCTCAAATCAAAGCCTTTCAGGACCGTCTGGCCTCGGGGTGTCCTCAGGGTGGTGGCCACAGCATACAGGCCCCTTCTTCAACCCTAGTATGTTTTCTTCTGAGTCTTGGTGAGTCAGCACCACAGGGCCACATACAAGGCTCCTATTCAGGGCTCATTTTCCTTCTGCTCTAACTCAGATCTTGGCATCGCTCTCTCTCTCATTCTCTATGTGAGCCTTATTCTCACCACGGGAAAGCTCTGCTCCCTGCCCTGTGCCTCCTGGTTTTCCCCCAATACCCCACCCCCACACATGCCCACATTCCTCATCCTTACCTTCTGAGAGTTTGCAGTCCCCTCTGGATACAAACATAAAGGAAGCAGAACAAAAATAGAAATGTTAAACTACTGAATTTCTCATTTTCAATGTGTATTTGTTGTTGCTGGCTCTGTGCAGCCCCTAAGCTATACTGAGCATGCACACACACACACATTTGCTGTGCCTGTCACTTATTCAACATGTGTTTATTAAGCACTGAGTCTGTGTGAAGCTTCATGCTAAAGGCTGGAATTTTCACTCTGATGGGGGAACAAGCCTTGCATATGTGACATCTTGGGGCAGTGCTAGGCATGATGCAGCAGGTGCCCCAAATGGGGGAATGGGGCCGCAAGTGCCTAAGAAGTTCAGCAGAGCAGGGAAATCATGTGGCTCAAGAGACACTGGATTTAAGTACAGAGAGGGAGGAAGGATACTGGTTTGTGTTGAGAGTCGATGTATATGTGGGACATGGTGATGCAAAAGTAGAAGCAAGCAAAGTCGTTCAAAACAAGGACTTTGCCATTCTCTGCGTAACCTGGAGCAAATCAACCTTGCTAGCCTTCATTTCAGCATCTGCAATGAAGATAGGAGACCCTCCCTCTTACGATTTTGTGAGAATTAAATGAGATAAAACAGGCAAGTGCCTGGTACATGGTGAGTAGTCGGCGGCGGATTATTTGCAGCCTTTGTGGAATGGAGCAGTGGGCGGGCGAAGAGTCTGGCCTGAGGGAAGCGCGTCTAGAGGCGAAGCTGGTGAGGCTGCCGCGGGCCGCCCCGCCCTTCGACGGAAAACTGAATTGCTGGCGCCCCCTGGTGTTTCGGTCACTGTGATTCTCTGCACCGAGGTCCAGCGCACACCCATCTCCCCGGGGAAAGGTCGGTCAGCGGTCTGGAAGAGACCCGCTTCGCTGCAGCGGGCAGGGATGCGTCCCATCCCCAGGTCCCCTCC
Organism: Phacochoerus africanus; assembly: GCF_016906955.1. Lineage (NCBI taxonomy): Eukaryota > Metazoa > Chordata > Mammalia > Artiodactyla > Suidae > Phacochoerus > Phacochoerus africanus. Next base: position 108,372,277 of record NC_062549.1, on the reverse strand, counting down.
CCTGGTGGGTAGGCAGAGCCACAGTCCCTGCCTTAGGGATGGAAGCCCAAACTAGTAGACGGGGAGGAATAACAAACAGAAACCACCTCACAGGGTTGTTTTGAGCCTTAACTGAGCAAATCTAAGACTCCAAACTAGTCAGGGCATGAGTAAGCACCCAGCAAGTGATAGCTACTAGGAGCTATTAGGGAGCTCCTAGAACGTGCCCAACAAATGGTAGGTGATCCATAACTATTTGTTACACAGGAGTCTATCAACATTTATTTATTCATTCGTCCACTTAATTATGCTCCAAAAATATCTTGCTCCTCCTATACTGTTGATGCTCCTTTAAAGAAAAAAAAGATTTGGAGTTCCCTGGTGACACAGTGGTTAAGGATCTGACATTGTCACTGCCGTGGTGCAGTTAAACTTCCATGTCCTGCTGTATATCACTGGAAACTGTATCTAGTCACTTGTGATGGAGCTTGATGGAGGATAATGTGGTAAGAAGAATGAATGTGTGTATGTGTGTGTGTGTGTTACTGGGTCGCTTTTCTGTACAGTAGAAAACTGACAGAACACTGTAAACCAACTATAATGGGAAAAAAAAACATTAAAAGAAAAAAAAAACTTCCACGTGCCTCAGGCACAGCGAACAAAACACAACAACCCTTAGTAAACCAAGTAAGTGAGCAAGAGCCAGCACTCTGGGAGGAAAACAAAGAGATGTCATTCATTCAAACATCCATCCAATAGCTCCTACCAGGTGCCACTCACTGAAGGAGGCAGTTAAGGGCTTTAGGGGCCGTAAGTGCTGGTAGGAGAGCCTGTAGCAAACACGGTATTATGTGAACTATAAGAAAAGTAGGAGGCTGCTCCCAAGCCTTTTGAGACCACCCACACTCTGTCTATGGAATGCGTATTTCCCAGGGCCTCTCACCTTCAGAGATGGCCCACGCTCCGCCTATGGAGGGTGTGTCTTTCAATAAACCTATTTCTTACCTAGAACTTTGCCTCCCGTCGAATTCCTCCTGCATAAAGAACCTGAGCTTCAGTAAGTCCTGACACCAGTTTCACTTGTTCAAATAATGCCGCATGCAGAGACCTTAGCCCTGGTCCTTCCGACCAGAGTCCCAGTGTGGCAGAGCCGTGCTGACATCAGCAGACGCCTGGCGCCCACTGCGATTCAAGATGGCGGCAGCGGGCTGTGCGCAGAGACGCTGCGCCCGGCTGGTCCACCTGCAGCAGTGCCGGGGGCAGCACCGCTCTGCCAGACTCGCGAGAACTCCGCCGGGCCGGCTGACAAGCTCCTAAGAGTTCCCTTCCTGGCTCAGCGGTTAAGATCGGACTAGGATCCGTGAGGGTTTGATCCCTTGCCTGTGAGCTGTGGTGTCGGTCACAGCCACGTGTCTCAGATGCAGCATTGCTGTGGCTGTGGTTGTAGGCCGGCAGCTACAGCTCCGATTCGACCCCTAGCCTGGGAACTTCCATATGCCGGGAGTGCGGCCCTAAAAAGCAAAAAATAAAAATAAAAAAAATTATTAAAACAGCCCCGCCAAGAGTCTTTCAGGGAGATCTTGTAATTGTGAGTGCTAGCTTGCACCTCTCCCTTCTTTGATCAAAGACTAAAGCTTTCCTTTGCTTCTGAAAAAATAAAAGATTAAAAACAGGAATAAGCTGGGAGTTTCCCTTGTGGTGCAGTGGAAACAAATCTGACTAGTATCCATGAGGATGTAGGTTCGATCCCTGGCCTCGATCAGTGAGTCGGGGATCCGGAAGTGCCTTGAGCTACGGTACAGTTTGTAGACGAGGTTCAGATCCCAAGTTGCTGTGGCTGTGGCTTCCATTCAATCCCTAACCTGGCAACTTCCATGTGCTGTCGGTATGGCCCTATTAAGGGGAGGGGGGGGGGTGTGCAAAAAATAGGAATAAGCTGTAGTGACACCATCCCCAGTGGATTCAGGAATGGTCTCAGAGAGGAAATGACCCTCGTCCTGGTCTTGAAGGAGGGCTAGATGCTCCCAGAAAAGGCGATGAAGAGGGTGTTCCAGATAATGAGAACAATGCACCCATTTCACCAAATTGCCAACCAGCATAATGAGAAGTCTGGGGTGGGAGTGTAAATCTGGAGAAGTAAACAGGTTCAGAAAAAGGCTTGGTCTGCCTAGGGAAAGAATTTGGACTCTACTTGGTAGGCCACTGGGAGCCTGAGCCAAAGAGGTATCATGAACAGAGGCAGGTTTACCAGGAAGTTTAATCTTCAAGGACCATCACTGGCATAGCCCCTTCCAAACCTGAAGAGCCCAAGCAATGTGTTCATACGGTCATATGGTTTTTTTTGTTTGTTTTTTAATTTTTTTTTGTCTTTTTTTTTTTTTTTTTTTTTTTTGCTATTTCTTGGGCCGCTCCCACGGCATGTGGAGGTTCCCAGGCTAGGGGTTGAATCGGAGCTGTAGCCACAGGCCTACGCCAGAGCCAGAGCCACAGCAACGCGGGATCCGAGCCGCGTCTGCAACCTACACCACAGCTCACGGCAACGCCGGATCGTTAACCCACTGAGCAAGGGCAGGGACCGAACCCGCAACCTCATGGTTCCTAGTCGGACTCGTTAACCTCTGCGCCATGACGGGAACTCCTGGTCATATGTTTTTATAAAATTTGTAAATATGAAAGATTTTAACTGCAGTCAGTTAAGACTGCTGTCTCTTTTCACTCTGGCATCTGTATTAACACTTCCCCCCATGTTGGGTGACCTTGGAATGGTGGCCACAGCATTTTGGGAATTCAGCTAAAAGTAAGTTAAATAAGGAGTTATTTTTGAGTGAAATATGTTTATGCAGTTTGCCATCACTTTCATGTATAGTTGAATTTTTGCTAGACATCCCAGTGTAGGAATGGCTTCTGAGAATGGTCCTATCAATCATTGTGCTGCCTCACTTTGCATAATGACATGAAAGAGAAGCACCAAAGGTTGTATGGCTATAAATATACTCTATAGCACCTGGCACTAAAAGTAAAGTGGGAAATGGAAGACAAACAAGATTTTAAATGTATGAAGCCAGAAGTTAATCTCTAGAAAATTCTTCCAGTTGCTGGATGAGTAAAATTATATGTGGGCAATTTCTCATCAGTGCTAGTCACAACAATATTTCTGTCAGGAAAATATCCAATAAGGCAGTATACACAATTATGAATGCACCATAAATATAAAGATGTAATTAGAGTATGGAGTCCAAAGACATGTTTTTTAAATTTTTAGAAAATTCTGCTCCTGACCGAGATGAAATAAGAGGGACTGGATTTATTCTCCCCCTTATTCAACTGAACACTGAGTGAACAACTAACCACTAAAACATCTAAAACAACTAAACACTGAGCAAAATATATTAAATAACAATGCTAAAGAGATTGGACATCAGGCAAAAGGGTAGAGATGGAAAACAAATGAAGTGACTCCTATAACTGACCCAGCAGTGAACGGGGGGTCAAGGTATGGCTGGCAATATCCCTAAGTAGAGGAGATAAAGGTGAAAATTGGGAGAGAAAGGTATTATAGACAAGAGAGCTGCAATGACAGAAATGTCCAGAGATCTTCAAAGGCTTCCTCTGAGGTCTTCAACTGAGTACTAATCAATATATGCATGTGAGGAAATGACCAAAGGCCAATGAGAACTACCCAAAAGTATTAGAGGGAACAAACTCAAAAGTAGGAGACCCTCATTATACAGAAACCTGAGATGAGTGTATGTTACCACCCTTCTGCTGATTTGAATAAGCACCAAAACAGTCCTAGTTTGACCATGCAGGGTCAAATGTTCTGTTACCCAAAATGGAGGAGCTGATGATGTAAGCCCGACATCTACCCAAAGAATGAGGAAGAAAGCAGTCTTTTCCCCTCCGCACTTTCCTTGGATTATAAAAATGTAGCCCACCTAATCCTCAGGGCAGAGCTTCTTTGCCTGCCCACTTGTATCTCTCACAAGTGTCCTATCTTAATAAATCTATTTCTTGCCTAACACATTGTCTCTCGCCGAACTCCTTCTGTGCCGAGACACAAAGAACCTGAACCTCAGTAAATCCAGACACCAGGTGAGTGATTCTAATTTAAAAACCATGTGTTCAAGTCCCAATATGGGTTTAGGCTGGGTTCAAGTCCCGGCATGTGGGTTCAAGTCCCAATCTGGCTTTTGACTGGATTCGAGTCCCATCATATGGGTTCAAGTCCCAATCTGGGTTCTGGCTAGGATCTAGTCAAAAGTGCTTTTGTTTTCAGAACTGCTCTTAGGAATTTAAATGGTACAACCACTTTGAAAAATAGTTTAGTAGTTTCTTTAAGACTTAAATATACACTTACCTACAATATGATTTAGCCATTCTACTTCTAGGTATTTATCTCAAATAAATAAAAGCTTATGTCTATACAAAAATTGTAAAATAATTTTCATAGTGGTTTTTATGTGTAATAGCAAAAAAAAACAAATTACCCAAATTATCTACAAATATCAACAAATGAAATAATAAACAAACTCTGGCATATCCATACAATGGAATACCACTCAGCCATAAAAAAGAATGAACTATCAATACATGCAACAATATGGATGAATCTCAAAATGATTATATTAAATGAAAAAAGTTAAAAAAAAGGGGGGGGGAACCAAGTGAAAACAGGGTCCTAAGAGCCAAAGAAGGGAAGCTTTTGATGAGTATGGGGCTTTGGCAGTGTCAGAAACCCCAGAAATGTCAGTCAAGGCAAATGCAGAATGAAAATAAGCCACTAAATCTGGCAATTAGGAAGCATTCTGTAATAATACAGAGAACAATTTCAAGTATACTTTTGGGTACTGAAACCAGATTATAGCGTATTAAGAAATACTGGATTTTCCTGTTGCTCAGTGAGTTAAGGATCCTGCGTTGTCACTGCTATGCTGTGGGTTTGATCCCTGGCTCAGGAACTCCTACATGCCACAGGTGTGGCAGAGAAAGAAAGAAGGGGGGGAAGGGGAGAGAGAGAGAAAAGAAAGAGAAAGAAAGAAAGAGAGGGAAAAAAAGAGAGAAGAGGGAGAGAGGAAGGAAGGGAAAGAGAAAGAAAGAGAGAGGGAGGAGGAGGGATTAAGAAACTTAAGATGGAAAAATCTGAAGTTTTCCTTAATAAAGGATATAGATTATGCTGTAAATCATCTATAATGAAAAAAATAAAAATCATTATATAAAAAAGAATATAGATTATGTTTTTAAGAAGTTTAGAGGTTAAGAAAGGATGAGGGAGGGAAACTAGTCTTGAGAGTTTTGAGATAAAGCTGAAAAAATAGAGTATATTTATAGACCACGAGTACTTGGTCAATAGACAAAGAAATCTTGAAAATTCAGAGAGGTTTTTTTATATGGAAAAAAAGTCAGACCTTGAACCATGTACAAAATCCAGTGTAGATGGAGTGAAAACTGAAGTTCAAAAGATAAAATTAGCAGTGGAAACAAATCCGACTAGGAATCATGAGGTTTCGGGTTTGATCCCTGCCCTTGCTCAGTGGGTTAAGGATCCAGGATCCAGCATTGCCGTGAGCTGTGGTGTAGGTTGCAGATGCCACTTAGATCTGGTGTTGCTGTGACTGTGGTGTAGGCTGGCAGCTGCAGCTCTGATTTGACCCCCTAGCCTGGGAAATTCCATATGCTGCAGGTGCAGCCCTAAAAGGAAAAAAAAAAAAGTTGAAAAATACCAACTACTTTTAAGAACAAGAGAAAATGGGAAGTCTCATTCGTTACTGAGAGAGTGTAAACTGTAGTGAGTTTAAGCGTGTGTGTGTCCTGAAACCCAGTAATCCTAGATAAATTTGCACACTTAAAGCTCATGTGTGAAAATGTTTTGGGAGGCATTCGTTTTGATAGTATGAGTTCAGGTTACTGGGAAAATGAATAAGTAAAATATGATCAATATTCATTATGGAACACAGTGCAATGCTTAGAACCAATGAATTATGCATGTCTATATAGCAAGAAGAATAGATATTTTTTAAACATAAGAGTGTGGGAAACGTTAAAACTCGGGGAGTCTAAGGTCAGTTGTATTATTGTCCTCAGTAATTCACTCTTTTCCCTGTAAGAGGTTTACATAGCCCACCTGTTAGAGGAAACTTGCAGCACCAGTTTTCCCAATAGGTATACTTCATGCATTGTTAGGTTTAGATATGACTTGTGGGAACAGATGTGAAACATGTCAAGTCCAAGCTGAAGTTTTAAGAAGCATCACAACTTCAGCCAACTCTCTGGCTACTTTCTTTTGCAAGAAAATAGCATGTTCACCAAAAGGGTCTGTTCCTTCAGCCTGGTCCTAAAGTGGGAAGATGGAGGGGGAGAACTTCGGCCTCCAGCCTATAATCACTAACATGTAATGGAGCAAGAAACAAAAGCTATCGTAAGCCACTAAGATGTTAGGATTTTTTTCACTCACGCAAAAACCGGACTAATACAAGGTCTATATCACAATACAATATTTTTAACTTTTAATTTTTTAAATTTAATTTTAGGAGTTCTCATCATGGCGCAGGGGAAACGAATCTGACTAGGAACCATGAGGTGGCAGGTTCGATCCCTGGCCTCGCTCAGTGGGTTAAGGATCTGGCGTTGCCTTGAGCTCTGGTGTAGGTCACAGACGCGGCTCAGATCCTGTGTTGCTGTGGCTGTGGTGTAGGCCAGCATCAACAGCTCAGATTAGACCCCTAGCCTGGGAACCTCCATATGCCTTGGGTGAGGCCCTAGAAAGACAAAAAATAAATAAATAATAATTTTATTGGAGTATAGTTGATTTACAATGTTGTTAGTTTCAGGTGTACAGCAAAGTGAATCAGTCATACATATAAATATAGCCATTTTTAGAGTTCCTGTCGTGGCTCAGTGGCTAACAAATCTGACTAGGAACCATGAGGTTGCGGGTTCGAACCCTGGCCTTGCTCAGTGGGTTAAGGATCCGGCGTTGCCATGAGCTGTGGTGTAGGTTGCAGACGCAGTTCGGATCCTGTGTTGCTGTGGCGCTGGTGTAGGCCAGTGACTACATCTCCAATTCAACCCCTAGCCTGGGAACCTCCATATGCCTCGGGAGCGGCCCAAGAAATAGCAAAAAGACAAAAAAACAAATAAATAAATAAATATAGCCATTTTCCCCCCATATAGGTTATCACAAACTATTGAGTAGATTTTCTTGTGCTTTGCCGTAGGTTCTTGTTAATCATCTGTTTTATACTGTAGGGTGTACATGTTATTACCATCCTCCCAATTCTTCCCTCCACCCAACAGTTTCACCTACAGTAACCATAAGATCGGTTTTGAAATCTATGAGTTTGTTTCTGTTTTCTAAATGTTTGTTTTTTGTTTTTTTGTTTTGTCTTTTTAGGGCCACATCTGCAGCATATGGAAGTTCCCAGGCTAGGGGTCAAATCAGAGCTGTAGCCGCTGGCCTACATCACAGCCACAGCAATGCCAGATCTGAGCCAAGTCTGCAACCTACACCACAGCTCGTAGCAACTCTGGATCTTTAAACCACTGAGTGGTGCCAGGGATCGAACCCGCATCCTCATGGATAGTAGTCAGGTTCATTACTGCTGAGCCACGACAGTAACTCCTAAATAAGTTCTTTTGTATCATTTTTATTAGATTCCACATATAAGTGATATCATATGATATTTATCTTCCTTTGACTTACTTCACTCAGTATGATAATCTCTAGGTCTATCCATGTTGCTATAAGTGGCATTACTTCATTCTTTTTTATGGCTGAATAATATTCCATTGTATATACGTACCATATCTTCTTCATCCATTCCTCTGTTGATGGACATTTTGGTTGCTTCTATGTCTTAGCTATTGTGAATATTGTGAATAGTGCTGCAATGAACATTGGGGTGCACGTATCTTTTTGAATTGTGGGCTTCCCCTGTGGCCACAGCATAACTATGGCATTGTCTCTGCAATGGCTCTTTTGTTTGATCCCTGGCCCTGGAATTTCCACCTGCCACAAGTGCAGCCAAACAGTACAATTTATAAAAATTAAAAATAAGAAAAACACACATGCAAACAACAAAGAAGGATACATATATATCCAAGGACATATTTCAATTACATTAGAGTGGATGCCTATGGAACAGGGACGGGAATAAAGAACAAATGAGAGGAGTCTATGGTGCAGTGGGTTAAAGATCCATCATTGTCACTGTAGATGCTTGGGTCACTGCTGTGGCGCAGGTTTGATCCTTGGCCTGGGAAATTCCACATGCTGCAGGTGTGCCCCTCCCTGCAAAAGAGTGAGCCTCACAGTTTAATGATGATCATGTACTAAGAACTAGGAGTAGGATTAACTCAGCCCATGAGATCCAAGTCCAAACGATAAAAAGCTCAAGAGTTGGAATTACTGTCAGATGGAAGTCCCAGGGGAGTTGGGAGAAAAAAGAATCTAGGATCCAGGTAGAGAGACAAGTCTGGGGATCAACTCCTTGCTCTGGGAAAGAAGTTGAGAGAAGGGTGTCTAACGGATTCTGTTTTCAGTGTAGAAAGTTGTTCTGCCAAGTGTGAGTGACAAAGGGGGCTTAAAGAGAGAGCTTAAAAAAATGTTTCTTTGTTCTCAAAGAATTTATATTGTCGGACTTCCCGTGTGGCTCGCAACATAACTACTCGGCGTTGCTTCTACCCTAGCCTGGGAACTTCCATATGCCGCAGGTGTGGCCAAAAAAAAAAGAATTTATATTGTTAGTGAAAAGAAAATATTGATATTCCCTATGCCCCAAATGCGCATTCCCCCATTTTTGTATATTAAATTCTACCCATCTCTCAAGGCCTAGATCAAAATATACATCTTTCAGAAAGATTACCTTGGTCTTCAATACTCTTCCTGAAAAAGTAGAAATAATTCCTCCACTTATAAAACACCCACAGAACCTTTTTTTTTTTTTTTTGGCTTCTTAGGGTCACACCCGCGGCATATTGAGTTCCCAGGCTAGGGGTCAAATCGAAACTACAGCTGCTGGCCTACACAACAGCCACAGCAACGCAGGATCTGAGCTGCATCTGTGACCTATGTCACAGCTCAGGCAAAGCCAGATGCTTAACCCACCAAACGAGGCCGGGGCTCGATCCCGCGTGCTTAGGAATACTAGTCAGTCTTATTTCCACTGAGCAACAACGGGAACTGCCTACCCATAGCACTTTCTATTTTTGTTGTTATGCTTGTGTTTCTCCCTCCCAGGAGACTTATGAATCCTTGAAAGTGGTAGTAACTGGCAGGTGGAGTGCCTCACATAAAGTAGGTGTTCAAAAAATGTTTATAGAGGAGTTCCCATTGTGGCTCAGTGGTTAATGAATCTGACTAGGAACCATGAGGTTGCAGGTTCAATCCCTGGCCTTGCTCAGTGGGTTAAGGATCTGGCGTTACCATGAGCTGTGGTGTAGGTCGCAGACGGCTTGGATCCTATGTTGCTGTGGCTCTGGCATAGGCTGGCAGCTACAGCTCCGATTAGACCCCTAGCCTGGGAACCTCCATATGCCGTGGGAGCGGCCCTTAGAAAAGGCAAAAAGACAAAAAAAAAAAAGTTTATAGAGTAATATTTTTCTGGCCGCACCTGTGGCATACAGAAATCCCTGGGCCAGGCGCGGAACCTGCATCACAGCAGTGACCCGAGCCACAGCATTGACAACACCAGGTCCTTAACCCACTGAGCCGCAAAGGAACTCCTCTTACAGAGTAAATGTAAATGATCATTTAAATGTCAGATAGCATATTAATACGATAAATTAAGTAACAGTTGTGATAGAATTTCAGAAGAGGCGTTTCTGCCATGGCTCAACGGTTAACAAACCCAACTAGGATCCATTAGAATGCGAGTTGCCATGAGCTGTGGTATAGGTCACAGATGCAGCTCGGATCTGGTGTTGCTGTGGCTGTGGTGTAGGCCCACAGCTGTAGCTCTGATTCAACCCCTAGTCTAGAAACTTCCATATGCCTCAAGTGCGGCCCTAAAAAGAAAAAAAGAAAAAAAATAGAGAAAACATTTTTTTCCTGATGTTGATAATTCCTAGTATTTACTCTCTTAACTTTTATATATAACATTCAGTGTTAATTTATTATTGTACTTTACATTGCTAGTATTTATTTCTCATAACTGGAAATTTGTACTTTTTAAAGAAGTTTTTTTATAGTTGATTTACATCGTTCTGTCAATTTCTGCTATAAAAAAAAAAAAAAGTTTGTACCTTTTGAACCTTCATCCAATCCCCCTGCATCCCCACCTCTGGTAACCACAAATCTGATTTCTTTTTCTATGCATTTGTTTATTTGTTTGTTTTTGAAGTATAATTGCCCTACAAAACTATGTTAGTTCCTGATGTATCACTACAATAAATCTATTTACCGTCTGTCACCATGCAAAGTTATTGCATAATTATTGACTATAATTCCAGCACTGTACATTTCATACCCACGCTTGTTTATTTCGTTACGGGAATTTGGTACCTCTTAATCTCCCTCGCCTATTTCTCTCATTCCCCCACTTTCTCCCCTCTGGCAACCACCCATTTTTTTTCTCTGAACCTATGACTATTTCTGTTTTCTTATGTTTATTCATTTGTTTTTATTTTATTTTATTTTTTGCCATTTCTTGGGCCACGCCCACGGCATGTGGAGGTTCCCAGGCTAGGGGTCCAATTGGAGCTGTAGCTGCCGGCCTACGCCAGAGCCACAGAAACACGGGATCCGAGGCGCGTCTGCAACCTACACTAAAGCTCACAGCAATGCCGGATCCTTAACCCACTGAGCAAGGCCAGGGATCAAACCTGCAACCTCATGGTTCCTAGTCGGATTCGTCAACCACGGCGCCACGACGGGAACTCCTTGTTTTGATTTTAGATTCCACATGTAAGTGATATTATACAGTATTTGTTTATTATAAATAATGGCACAATGAATATAGGAATGCATCTTTTCAAGTTAACATTTTTGCCTTTTTCAGATAAATAAGCAGGAATGAAATTGTTGGATTGTTTGGTAGTTCTACTTCCAGTTGTTTTTTTTTTAAAAAACTCCATACTGTTTTCTGTAGTGGCTACACCAATTTACATTCCCAACAACAGTGTACAAAGACTCCCTTTTCCCACGTTCTCACCAAGATTTGTTATTTGGGGCCTTTTGGATGATAGGCATTCTGGCAGGTGTGAGGTGATATCTCACTGTGGTTTTGACTTGCATTTCTCTGATAATTAATTATGTTGACCATATTTTCATGTGCTTGTTGACCATCTGTCAACTTTGGAAACGTGTCTATTCAGATATTCTGTTCATTTTTTAATTAGGTTGGTTTTTTTTTATTTTGAGTTGTATGAGCTATACATATATATATATATATATATATATATAATATACGTACAAAATATTAACTCCTTATCAGTCATATCATTTGCAAATATTTTCTCCCATTCCATAGACTATTTTTTCATTTTGTACTACTTCATTAGTAGTTGGGACATAGCTGAAGAAACAATCTCTGAACTCGAGGATATTCCAATAGAAATTTCCAAAGCTGAAAAGCAAAGAGAAAAAAAGGTGGAAAAAGAACAGAAAAGAATACCCAAGAAATGTGGCAAAACTAACATGTAACAAGAATACCAGAATGAAAAGAAAGAGAGAAAGGAACAGAATATTTGAAGCAAGAATAACTGAGAATTTCCCCAAATTAATGTCAGATACCAAGCCACAGATCCAGGAAGCTCAGAGAACACTAAGCAGGATAAATAGAAATATATCTATACTGGCATACCTTGGAGATATTGAGGGTTTGGTTGCAGACCACCTTAATAAAATAAATATCTCAATAAAGTGAGTCACATGAATTTTTGGTTTCCCAGTACATATATGTTTACACTATAATCTATTAAGCAAGCAATAACACTATATCTGAAAAAAACATTGTACACATCTTAATTTAAATATACTTTATTGCAGAGTTCCCTTCGTGGTGCAGGGGAAACAATTCTGACTAGGAACCATGAGGTTGCAGGTTCGATCCCTGGCCTCGCTCAATGGGTTAAAGATCTGGCATTGCCCTGAGCTGTGGTGTAGGTTGCAGACTCGGCTCAGATCTGATGTTGCTGTGGGTATTATGTAGACAAGCTGCCATGGCTCCGATTGGACCCCTAGCCTGGGAACCTCCATATGCCACAGGTGCGGCCCTAAAAAGACGGAAAAAAAAAAAAAAAGAAAGAAAGAAAAAAAAGAAAAAGAAAGGAGGGAGTTCCCTAGTGGCCTAGCAGGTTAAGTAGCCAGCATTGTCACTGCTGTGGCACAGGTTCAATCCTGGCCCAGGAACTCCCGCATGCCATGGGCATGGCCAAAAACAAAGAAAGAAGTACCTATATTAATTTCAAGCAGAGTAGATTTCAAAGTAAGGAAATTTAACAGGAATAAAGAGGGGCATTACACAATGATAAAGAAGTCAATTCTCCAAGAAGACTTATTAATCCTTAAGGTGTATACCTAACAACAGAGCATCAAAATACATGAAGGGACAATGGATAAAACTACAAAGAGAAACAGATGAATCCGCCATTACAGTGTAGACTTCGGCACCCCTTTATCATAAATGGACAAATCTAGCAGGCAGAAAATCAGTAAGAACATAATTGAATTCAAGAGCACCATCAATTAACTGGTTATATTTGACATCTATTGACTACCGCATCCAACAGCAGAATACATATTTTTCTCAAGCTTGCATGGAACATTCATCAAGATAGGCCACATCCTGGTCCAGAAAACACATGTTAACAAATTTAAAAGAATACAAATCATACAACGTTTGCTCTCAAACCACAATGGAATTAATCCAGAAATAAGTGACAGAAAGATAGCTGGAAAAATCCCAAAATACTTGGAGATTAAACAACACACTTCTAAATATCACTTGGATCAAGGAAGAAATCTTAAGACAAAATTTTAGATTTTTTTTTTTCTTTTTGGGGCCTCACCTGTGGCATATGGAGTTTCCCAGGCTAGGGGTCTAATCATAGCTACAGCTGCCGGCCTACACCACAGCCACAGCAACACCAGATCCAAGCCATGTCTGCCACCTACAACACAGCTCACGGCAACGCCAGATCCCTAACCCACTGAGCAAGGCCAGGGATTGAACCTGGACCTCATGGTTCCTAGTCAGATTCGTTTCTGCTGCGCCACAATGGGAACTCCTAGAATATTTTTAAACTAAATAAAAATACAACTTAATAAATTTCATGACAGGGAACAAGAGCAATACTTAGAGAGAAAGTTATAAAATTGAATGCAAGTATTAGAAAAGAAGAAAGACCTAAAATTAATAATGTAAGCTTCCACCTTAGGGAACTAGATACAGAAGGGCAAGTTAACCACAGGCAAGCATAAAAGAAATAATAAAAATTAAAGCAGAAATCAATAAAATTGAAAACAGAAAAATCAGTATAGAAAATCAATAAAATCAATTAGCCATTAGTTAGGCTAAAAAAAAAAGAGAGAGAGAGAATATATAAATTACTAATTATCAGAAATGAAAGCGGGGACATCACCATAGATCCCATGAACATTAAAAGGATAATAAAACAGGAGTTTCCGTCGTGGCGCAGTGGTTAACGAATCCGACTAGGAACCATGAGGTTGCGGGTTCGGTCCCTGCCCTTGCTCAGTGGGTTAACCATCCAGCGTTGCTGTGAGCTGTGGTGTAGGTTGCAGATGCAGCTCGGATCCCGCGTTGCTGTGGCTCTGGCGTAGGCCGGCAGCTACAGCTCCGATTCGACCCCTAGCCTGGGAACCTCCATATGCCGCGGGAGCGGCCCTAGAAATGGCAAAAAGACAAAAACAAAAAAGATAATAAAACAATATTAGTAACAATCTATGCCCACAAATTTGATAACCTAGATGAAATGGATCAATTATTTGAAAGACGTAATCTGCCAAAACTCACACAAAAAGAAATAGGCAATCTGAATAGGCCTATGTCTAAAAAAGAAATTAAATCAGTGATTAATAACCTCCTAAAACAGAAAATACAGGGCCTACATGGGTTCACTGGTGAATTCTACCAAATATTTAAGGATGAAATTTTACAAACTCTTACAATCTCTATCAGAAGATAGAAGCAGAGGGAATTTTTCTAATTCATTCTATGAGGTCAATATTGCCCTAATACCAAAACCAGATAGAGATAGTACAAGGAAACTAAAAACATATCTACCATGAACATAGATGTAAAAATCCTTGACAAAATATTAGCAAATCAAATCCAACTATATATATATATATATATTTTTTTTTTTTGTCTTTTTGCCATTTCTTGGGCTGCTCCTGCGGCATATGGAGGTTCCCAGGCTAGGGGTCGAATCGGAGCTGTAGCTGCCGGCCTATGCCAGAGCCACAGCAATGCAGGATCCGAGCCTCATCTGCAACCTACACCACAGCTCACGGCAACGCCGGATGGTTAACCCACTGAGCAAGGGCAGGGATTGAACCCACAACTTCATGGTTCTTAGATTCGTTAGCCACTGCGCCACGACGGGAACTCCCAACAATATATTTTTTAAGAAGAGTTATACACTATGACAAAATAAGATAGACCAAGTATGCAAGATGGGTCCAATATTCAAAAACCAACTAATACATCATCACATCAACATGCTAACAAGAAAAATGACATGATTATACCAGTAGATACGTAAAGCATTTGACAAATAAATGGGTGACAAAATACCCATTCATGATTTCTAAAAAACCTCTAATTTAATGAGGAATAAAAGGGAATTTCCTCAACTTAATAAAGAGCATCTACGAAAACATCTACAGCTAACATAATACTTGATGGTAAACTAGAACCTTTCCTGCTAAGATCAGGAACAAAGCAGGAATGTCCCCTCCCACTATTTCTTTTCAACATCATACTGGTTGTTCTAGCTAATGCAGTAAGACAAGAAAAGGAAATAAAAGATGTACTGATTGGTAAGAAAACATAAAACTGTCTTTGCTTAAAGAAGACATGATTGTCTATGTAGAAATAATAAATAACAGCAACAAAATCTTCTTGAACTAATAGGTAATTACAACAAGGTTGCAAGATGTAAGGTTAATATACAAAAGTCAATAGCTTTCCCATGTATCAGCAATGAATAAGTTGTATTTGAAATTAAAAACACAATCCCATTTACATTAGCACCCCCCAAAAAATGAAATACTTAGGAATAAATCTAACAAAACATGTACAAAATCTATATAAGGAAAACTACACAACTGTGATGAATGAAATCCTTAACTAAAAAGATGGAGAGATAGTCCATGTCCATGGATAGGAAGACTCAATATTGTCAAAATGCCAGTTGTTCCTACATGATCTTCCTAAACATGGAAGCAAACAATATGCCCTTCAACAAGTGAATCAATAAATAAACTATGGTACATTTAGACAATGGATTTTTTTTTTGGCCACACTTGTGGCATGTGGAATTTCCTTGGCCAGGGATAGAACTCATGCCACAGAAGCAACCTGAGCCCCAGCAGTGGCAATGTGGGATCCTTAATCATTAGGCCACCAGGAAACTCCTGGACAATGGAATATTATTTAGCAGAAATGAGCTATCAAGACATGGAGGAACCTTAATTGCATATTACTAAATGAAATAAGCCAATCTGAAAAGGCTACGTACTGTAAAATTCCAACTATATGGTATTTTGGAAAAAGTAAAATACGGAGACAGTGAAAGCATCAGTGGCTACTAGGTGTTTGGGGGAAAAGAGGAATAAATGACAGCACACAGAAGATTTTTGAGACTATTCTATATGGTACTATAATGGTGGATATATATCATTGTGTGTTTGAAAAAACCCATAAAATGTACAACACCAAGAATGAACACTAATCTAAATTATGGACTTTGGGTGATAATGATGTGTCAATGTAGGTTCAGAAAGTGGACAAATGGACCACTCTGATGTAGGATTTTTTTTTTTTTTTCTATTTCTTGGGCCGCTCCCGCGGCATATGGAGGTTCCCAGGCTAGGGGTTGAATCGGAGCTGTAGCCGCCGGCCTACGCCAGAGCCACAGCAACGCGGGATCCGAGCCTCGTCTGCAACCTACACCACAGCTCACGGCAACGCCGGATCATTAACCCACTGAGCAAGGGCAGGGACTGAATCCGCAACCTCATGGTTCCTAGTCGGATTCATTAACCACTGCGCCACGACGGGAACTCCTGATGTAGGATTTTTATAGTGAGGGAAGCTGTGCATATGCAGGGGTAAGTGATATATGAGAAATCTCCACATCTTCCTCTCAGTTTTCCTGTAAACCCAAAACTACTCTAAAAATAGTCTATATAAAATAAAAAGATATTCATAATGGGCAAAAGCTATAAATAAACAATTTTTAGAACTACAAATGCCTTTGAGCACTGGCAATCTGGGAAATATGGAATAAAACTTTAAAATACCACTTATTTGCTCATCAAGCTGGAAAAAAGTTAAAATGCTTATATCCAAATACGGTAAGAGTATAGGGGAAGTGGCAATAATATATGTTGTTAAAAGTGTAAAGCAGTACAATTTTTTCAAAGGACATTGTGGTAATATGCATCAAAATTTAAAACAGTCATATCCTTTGACTGAGCAGTTTCACTTCTACAGAAATACATATTACTCCAAAATGTATATAATTTTGTAACATACTGACTGTATTTGTAATACTGATTGTACCATAAATCTGGACATAACCTAGATGTTCATCAATAGGAGAAGAGTTAAGTAAATTTTGATATATGCACAGCTTGGAATACTATATGGCAACTGCAAAGAATGGCAAATAAAGATAACATAAGTATGTTGTTAAAAGTATAATATGAATAGTTGATGCCAATTCTATGAAAATAATTATATATTATTATGGCAATAAGGACGTAATAATATCTGGAAGGAAATAGATAATTTATCTCTAAGAAGAGGTGTGGAATGGGGAATGTGGTGGTGAAACACTTTTAACGTTTTACTACATGTATATGCCTGTAATTTTTCCTACATAAATGTATTACTTTTGTGATTTACAAACAATAAAAGGGAAAGAATAAATCAATTAAAATAAAACCTTCTAAGAGTTGAGGAAGCGTAGAGCATGTTCAGAGCCCAGAATGAGAAGTGCCTTGAAATGATGTCAGCAAGATGGCAGAGTAGACGATACTAGCCTTCATCTCTCCACAAAACTCCAAAATTAGTACACCTGAAATTAACACAACATTGTAAATCAACTATACTTTGATTTAAAAAATAACAAAGGGAGTTCCCATTGTGGCCCAGTGGGTTAAGAATCCAACGTAGTACCGTGAGGTTGCAGGTTCAATCCCTAGCCTCTCAATAGATTAAGGATCCAGCATTGCCCCAGGCTACAGCATAGGCCTGTAGTTGCAGCTCCAATCTGACCCCTATCCTGGGAACTTCCATATACTGCAGTTGCAGCCATAAAAATAAATAATAAATAAATTTAAAAATTAAATAGTTATCCATGAACTAAAATAGACCTGGGAGAGTCAAGCATCCAATTAAGAACCTCTGCACTTTAAACTTATTCAGTGTTGTGTGTCAATTATATCTCAATAAAACTGGAAAAAATAAAGATATTCTGAGGGAAAAAAAATATTGGAAATAACCTATGTTTTTAAAAAAAGAATCTCTGGCAACATAGAGGAGCAAAAAATGAAGACTAATCACACAGAAAGAATTTCTAGGGAGGCTGGCTTAGGAGAGATATCTGGAATCATCTAGGAATAAAGAATAAAGTGGGGGATTATCAGTGTAAGCCAGGCAGCATAAGCAAGCACAACCCTAAAACAGCAGCCTGCTCTGTTTTGCAGCTGAGGACTTCAACAACCCCCATAATAGCCATGAGCTACATGCAGCTTTCACAGTACAAGACTCTGTAGTGTTTGACAGTGCAGATCTCAGCGGTCTGCTCCACAGAGAACATTAGCAGCTTTCACTACCGAGGTAACCAAAGGCCACTGCCATCACAGACCTCCAGGGAGGAAGACACTGCCACACCTATTCACCAGAAGGAGCTGCTGTTGCACTGCCTAAGGACCAGGGCTTCTAGCCCTCCTTCCCCCAACCCACTCCCCACTTACATACCACTTTAACCCTGAGCAGGACAAAGAATTAAAAATTGTTTTAAAGAAGCTCAACAAGCTACAAGAGAATACAGATACACAATTCAAGAAAATCATGAAAATAATACATAAACAAAACAAGGAGTTCAGCAAGAGCTAAAAATTGTAAAAAGAAAAAAAAAAAAAGAACCAAACAAAAATTCTGGAGCTGAAAAATACAATAAAATGAAAAATGCAGGAGTTCCCACTGTGGTGCAATGGGTTAAGAATTCGCCTGCATGGAGTTCCATTTGTGGCACAGTGGAAACAAATCTGATTAGGAACCATGAGGTTGAGGATTCGATCCCTGGCCTTGCTCAGTGGGTGAGCTGTGGTGCAGGTCACAGATGCAGCCTGGATCTGGCATTGCTATGGCTCTGGCATCGACTGGTGGCAACAGCTCCGATTAGACCTCTAACCTGGGAACATCCATATGCTGCAGGTGCCGCCCTAAAAAGACAAAAGACTAAAAAAAAAAAAAAAAAAGGAATTCGCCTGCAGTGGTTCACGTCCCTGCAGATATGTGGGTTCAATCCCCAGCCCAGCACAGTGGGGTAAAGGATCTGGCATTTCCACAGCTGTGGCATAGGTCTTGGCTGCAGCTTTGATTCAAGCACTGGCCCCACAAACTTTTATATGCCACAGGTATGGCCATAAAAAATAAAAAAATAATTTTTAAAAGAAAAATGCAGTGAAAGATCAACAACAGACTTGATCAAGCAGAAGAATGAAACTAAGAATTCAAAGATGGGGCATTTGAAATTATCCAGTTAGAGAAGAAAAAAGAATGAAGACAACGTGACTTATGAGACACCATAATTGAGGTGCTGCATGCATTATGGGAGCCCCAGAAAGAGAACAGAGAGAGAAAGTGAGGGGATGAGAAGTCAGAGAGCTTATTTAAAGAAATAATGACTGAAGGAGTTCCCATGTGACTCAGTGGTTAATGGACCTGACTAGCATCCATGAGGACTTGGGTCCAATCCCTGGCCTCCCTCAGTGGGTTAAGGATCCAGCGTTGCCATAAGCTGTGGTGTAGGTCGCAGATGTGTCTTGGAGCCCACATTGCTGTGGTTCTGGCATAGGCCAGAGGCTATAACTCCTATTGGACCCCTAGCCTGGGAACCTCCATCTGCCATGGGTGTGGCCCTAAAAACACAAAAGAACAGAAAAGAAAAAAAAAAAAGAAAGAATGACTGAAAACTTTCCAAATCTGGGAGACATATGGACATCCAAGAACATGAAACTCACAAGTCCCTATCTAGAGTCAACTCAAAGAAGACTTTCAACAAGATACATTAATAATAAAAGTGTCGGGGTTCCCGTCGTGGCTCAGTGGTTAAGGATCTGGCATTGCCATGAGCTGTGGTGTAGGTTGCAGACATGGCTGATGGTTAATGGTTGATCCAGTGATTAATGCGGGTTCAATCCCTGGCCTTGCTCAGTGGGTTAAGGATCTGGCATTGCCATGAGCTGTGGTGTAGGTTGCAGACGCGACTAGGATCCCCCATTGCTGTGGATGTGGCGTAGGCCAGAGGCTACAGTTCCAACTTGACCCCTAGCCTGGGAACCTCCATATGCTGCAGGAGTGGCCCAAGAAATGGCAGAAAGACCCCCCAAAAAAGTATATATATATATAAAATAATAAGTGTCAAGTTAAAAACTAAACAAAAAATGAAATAAAATTATCACTAAAATTTTAAATAAATAATTTATCTTATAATAATACAATTATATTAAAATTTCAATATGCATTATAATAAAACACATTATAATAAGGTTGTCAAAAATCAAAGACAAAGATAATTTTGAAAGCAGTTAAAAGAAAAAGAAATCTCATCTCATACAAGGGAACCCCCAGTAAAGTTATCAGTGGAGCTCTGGAATGATCTATTCAAAGTGTTAAAGTAAAAAACTTCCAACCAAGGAGCTTTACTCAGCAAAGCTGTCCTTCAGAAACGAAGGAGAGGTAAGATTTTCTAAGACAAACATAAACTGATGGAATTCATCACCACTAGACCTGTCTTATAAGAAATGCTAAAGGGAGTTGTTTAAGCAGAAATGAAAGAAATCCTGCTTAGTGATATAAAAAAACATGAAAGTATAAAACACGCTGGTAAATATAAATATATTATTAAGTACAGAATACTCTACTGTGATAGTGGTGTATACATCACTTAACTCCACTATAGAGATTAGGAGTTCCTGTTGTGTCTCTGTAGTAATGAGCCCAACTAGTATCCATGAGGACATGGGTTCGATCCCTGGCCTTGCTCAGTGGGTTAAGGATCCAACATTGCTGTGAGCTGCAGTGTAGGTCGCAGATGTGGCTGTGGTGAGGCCAGCAGCTACAGCTCCAATTCAACCCCTAACCTGGGGACTTTCATATGCCGTGGGTGTGTCCCTAAAAAGACAACAACAACAACAACAAAAAGATTAAAAGATTAAAAGCAAAAGTGTTAAAAATAACTACAGCTACAATAATTGTTAATGGTACACAATATAAAATGATGTAAATTATGGCATCAAAGCATGAAATAAGTGAAGAGTAAAAGGGTATAATTTTTGGATGTGATCAAAATTGTTACCAGCTTAAAATAGACATTTACAACTATAAGATATTTTATGTAAGCCTCATAGTAAGCACAAAGCAAAAACCTATAGTAAATATACAAACAATAAAAGAAAGAAATCAAAGCATATTATTACAAAAAATCATCAAATCACAAAGGAAGAGGAGTTCCCTGGTGGCCTAGTGGTTAAGGATCTAGCATTGTCCCTGCTGTGGCTTGAGTCACTGCTGTGGCATAGGTTTAATCCCTGGCCCAGGGAACTTCTTCTAAAAGAAATCTCAAAGGAAGATATCAAGAGAGGAAGAAATAAGAGAACCATTGCTATGGCTGTGGTATAGGCTGGCAACTGCATCTTTGATTCGACTCCTAGCCTGGGAACCTCCATATGCCATGTGTGCAGCCCTAAAAAAAAAAAAAAAGCCAGAAACCAATGAGAAAGTAAAAAGGCAATCCTACTTACAATAGCATCAAAAACAAAATTAGGAATAAATTTAACCAAGGAGGTACCACACCTATCCTGAAAACTGTAAGACATTGGTGAAAGAAATATAAATAGATAGATATCCCATGTTGTTGGACTGGAAGAATTAATATTGTTAACATGTCCTTACTACCCAAAATGATCTACAGATTCAATGCAAGCTCTATCAAAACTCCAACGGCATTTTTCATAGAAATAGAAAAAAAATCCTAAAATATATAAAACCACAAAAGACACTGAATAGCCAAAGCAATCTTGAAAAAATCAAAGATAGAGCCATGACACTTAACTTCAAACTATAACGCAAAGCTATAATAATCAAAACAATATGGTACTGACATAAAAAGACATATAAACCAATGGAACAAAACAGAGAGTCAGAATAAACCCCACACATATACAGTCAACTAATGTTTGACAAGAGCACCAAGAACACACAACAAGGAAAGGATAGTCTCTTTAACAAATGGTAATAGAAAAACTGGATATCTAAAGGCAAAAGAATGAAACTGAACCATTATCATACTCAATTACAAAAATTAACTCATGGAGTTCCCATCGTGGCTCAGTGGTTAACAAATCCAACTAGGAACCATGAGGTTGCGGGTTCGATCCCTGGCCTTGCTCAGTGGGTTAAGGATCCAGCGTTGCCATGAGCTGTGGTGTAGGTCGCAGATGCGGCTCAGATCCTGCGTTGCTGTGGCTCTGGTGTAGGCTGGCAGCTACAGCTCCGACTGGAACCCTAGCCTGGGAACCTCCATATGCTGCGGGTGCGGCCCCATGAAGCAAAAAAAAAAAAAAAAAAAAAAAAATTAACTCAAAATGGATTAAAGACCCAAAGAAAATCTGAAACAGTAAAACTCTTGGAAGCAAATGTAGGGGAAAATCTCTTTGACATTGGTCTTGGCGATGATTTTTGGAAAAGGTGCCAAAAGCATAGGCAACAGAAGCAAAATTAAACAAGTGGTACTATATGAAACAAAAAAGCTTCTGCACAGCAAAGGAAACAGTAAACAAAATGAAAAGGCAACCTGCAGAATGGGAGAAAATATTTGGAAACCATGTATCTGGTCAGGGGTTAATATCTAAAATATATAAGGAAATCCCAATCCTGGGCATATATCCTGACTATAATTCGAAAAGATACATGCACCCCTATGTTCATAGCAGCACTATTTATAATAGCCAAGACATGGAAACAACTTAAATGTCTATCCACAGAAGAATGGATAAAGAAAATGTAATATATGGCAGCACTTGTGGTTTGTGGATAGTATTCTGTGGGTGGAAACATCTCTACTGAATTGATGCCCCAACCTAGTTTCTGAAGACAAGGAGATGTCTTAAAATACACTTGGCCAAACTGGATTTACCTGCCTATGGCAATGAGAGAAACTAGTCCTCGCTAAAAGCAAAGCAAATATCAAACTTATTAAATCAAAGACTGTTTTATCATTCACAGGGGAAACTCGGGCTGCTATGCAGGAGATTTCATCAGAAAGAAGAAGCTCTTATACCAGAATTATCAATAGTCATCCAACAATCATTTATCCCATGCATTCAGTATTTTGGGGCTTGTAACTTCTCAGTGGTTTAGGAAAAATGAGAGGGGCAACTGTCCCATTGCTAAATAATTTCGCACAATGGGAAGGAAGCACAGTGTTTTGCATATTAACTTCACAGAGCTACTGTGACTGGCAGAATGATGCTCATGCTGACATGGACTGGGGAGTGTTGAAAGGGGATGATAGGGGTGGGGAGAAGGCAGGATATGATGACAAATATGGCCAGAGAATTCAGTGGAGTTGTTTCAAAGCTAGTGATTTCAAATTGTGAATCTAGAATCAGAGCAATGGATGAGATCACTAAGGCAGCAGTTTTCTGTTGTTTGACCTTTCACACTCATTCTTTCTTGAATGTAGAGTGGAGTTTTCCAGAGGCTATAAGACATGCGATGTTACAACAGGCAATGCAGAAACAAATACGAGACTCCTGCTCTTAAGCCGGACCTTAAAGATATTCGCAAAAATGTTACGTAATGCCACTCTTCCACTGTTTTTGTTTTGGAAATTATAGTTGTTTTTCATAAAACATGACATTAATATTAGCAAGTATTGGGTTTGTTATTGTGAATTTAAATTAATTAAGATATGTAAATATTTTAAAGTTTTCATCTTTTAAACTTTATTTTTTAGAAGTTTTAGATTTACAGAAAAATTACAAAGATAGTACAGAGCGACCATACACCCCACATCCAGACATCCAGTTTTCCCCATTATTAACATCTTGCTTACATTAAAAATATGTGGTGCATTTGTCAAAATTAATGAACCAATACTGATACATTTTTATTATTTACTAAAGTCTATACTTTATTCAGATTTCCTCAGTTTTTCCCGGATCCTATCCAGGATACAACAATACATTTAGTTGTCATGACTCCTTAGGTGCCTCTTGGCTGTGACAGTTTCTCAGACATTCCCTGTTTTTTTTCTTTTTTTTTTTTTGGTCTTTTCTAGGGCTGCACCTGCAGCATATGGAGGTTCCCAGGCTAGGGGTCTAATCAGAGCTGAAGTCACAGGGCTACACCACAGCCACGCCAGCTCCAAGCCGCATCTTTGACCTACACCACAGCTCGCGGCAAGCCAGATCCTCAACCCACTGACAGGGATCAAACCCACATCCTCATGGATGTTAGGTTCATTAACCACTGAGCTACGACGGGAACTCCAGACTTTCCTTGTTTTTGAATGACCTTGACAGTTTTGAGGAGCAGTCACTGGTCAAGTGTTTGGTGGACCGTCCCTCTGATGCAATTAATTTGATTTTTTTTTTCTTCTAGTTAGACTTTGGCTACGGGGAGGGAAACCACAGAGGTAAAGTATCATTTTCATCACATCACAGCAAGGGTCCACTATCAACATGAATTGTCACTGCTGATGTTGACCTTGATCACCTGACTGAGGCTTGTCAGGTTTCTCCACTGTAAAGTTACTCCCCCCACCACACACACCCTTTTTCTGTTTTGTACTCTAGAAGGAAATCATCTGTAGCCCACAGTTAGGAATCATTTATTTATATCAGTATGGACTCATGCATATTTATTTGATACTTTGGGTCATAATCCAAAATTACTTAATTTTGTTGCTCAAATTGTCCCAACTTTGGCCGCTGGGAACACTTGCAGTTTGGCTCCTGCCTTCTTTTCAAATGCTAATATGGATAGATATAACCCACCTAAGTAAAAGCTCTTTAGGGTCCTTGATAATTTTTAAGAGTGTAAAGGGATACTGAGACGGAAAAATTTGAGAACAGCCACACTAATGGGCCCACCCGACCCCAGCGCCAGGTGTGGGCATGGTTCTTCTGCAGAAAATAGGCTGCAGACAGGGCAGAGGCAAAGCAGGCCACATTCCTTGCACCCATGGAGGCACCCACTTCTCCGTGCCGCGCACTCCTAAGATTTTCTTCCAGTTTGAAACGCCGGAGCCCCCACAAAGTCGAAGCTCACCCAACTATGCCTTTCCAGGAAATGCCACTGTGGGGCGCACGGCCCACAGAGTGAGTCACCCGCCAGAGTCGGGAAGGAGACGGCATCTTGGCTCTCGCTCAGCGTTTTCCTCCGCGGGGCCAGCGCCCAGGCCGGGCCTGATTGGTCTCATCCCTGTTCTAGGCTCTGGTGGCTCGCCCTCCCGGGCCACATCAGGCGTGCAGGTGTGGCGCCGCGGAAAAAGAGCGCTCCTGCAGCGGTAGCAGGGCACACAGGGAAGACTGGCCGATTCTCCAGACCTCAGAAGGGCACCCCCAGTTGCCCTGTCAGATCCCTGCTGAAAGCAGCCGGACAGCTCCCCGGGCCTCGGCCCTGCTCCCGCCCTTCCCTCGCTGGTCGGGCTGGCTGGGTCAGACAGACCATGTCTCCCGCAAGGGCACGACGACAGAGATAAACTGCTGCAGCTGGAGACCAGGCTAATTGATACAATAAGTTCTATAATTGCCTGGAAAATAAGGTAGTGATTTGGCAGAGGGAATGCTTTGATCTTATCAGCCAAGAAAGACCTCTTCAAATGAAACTTCTGAGAGAGGCTGGAGGCCTCTAACTTAAAGTGTGAAACCCAGGGTCTGCCTGCCCTGGGTCCCCTGTTCTCTGCCTGACACCCAGACTTTTCTGGAAGGGATGGAAAGACCCTTCTGGGAAAATGACTGGGAAGGAATATATGTGTGGTGAAGGGGTGGGTTCTGGGCTGTTAAGGAACAGGCGGAGGGCTGGAATGATTTCTCCAGCCCTAGAGAGGCTGTAGTAAAGGAGATAGGGAGGTGGGGGAGGAACAGACTGGGGTTATGAAAACCCTGATTTGGCTCAAGCCTGAGGAGTTTTCCTATGGACTCAGGGCTTGATTTGGGCTTTTTAGGCAACAGAGGGTAACAGAGGGAGGAGAACCTTGGTCCTGTTTTCTCTAAGAATCTGCCTGTGCACATGCCGGCACACGCACACACACACACACACACACACACACACACACACACACACACACACACACACACACACACACACACCCTCACTCTGCGCTGTGGGTGTCCCTGCCTGGCAGAGGCCCCAGCACAAAGAGGATTAGAGAGATGAGCTAATCTGGTTTATATCCCAGACATGGCCCCAGAAACGGACCTTGTCTACCCTGTTTAAGAGAGTAAAAGAGTGAGGGGTCCTTTTGGGGCCTGCTGGCTGACAGTATCAGAGACTCCTTCCCACTGGAAGTCTGGA
Organism: Phacochoerus africanus; assembly: GCF_016906955.1. NCBI lineage: Eukaryota > Metazoa > Chordata > Mammalia > Artiodactyla > Suidae > Phacochoerus > Phacochoerus africanus. Next base: position 108,346,298 of record NC_062549.1, on the reverse strand, counting down.
GGAGGCTGGAGTCCTAACTTTAAATTTAGGGAGTAAAGAAGCAGAACCCTCAGAAGAAAGGATGGGCTTTGCTACAAGAAATGAGAGATAAAGACAGAAAGAGGCCTGGATAGAGGGAACTGGATCTCCATCCCACTTGTTTCACATGCAAGGAAACTGAGGCCAGGAGTGGGAAAGTGACAGAGTCATGCAAATCTTACATGATTGAGCATGCGCGGGATGGTGTTGATGGTGGGGGCCTGATTTCTTTCAGTCCAGTGCACTTTGCACTGTGTTGGAGGGACTGCAGAAGAAGGTGTGAGGCAGAGGGCAAGAGAAAGAGAGAGGACAGACACAAAGAGAAACAAAGATACATAAAGAAAAAGAGGGACACAGAGGCTGAGAATCAGAAAAGATATGGAGAAAGAGAGATGAAGAAAGTGACAAGAATGAGAACGGGAGTCATACAGATTCATAGAGTGAAAGATGGAGGGGGAGACAGAGATACAGACCAAAACAAGAGTGACAGAGATAGATAGGGAGGCAGAGGTTCTGACAGAGGAGGAAAGGCTAGCAGATACAGGCAGAGAGACAAATGGAGACAGAGACAAATGCAGAGAGAAAGGAATAGACACAGAATGACAGAAATACGGGCCAGAGAGAGACCCAGAGAGATGATGACACAGAAAAGAGACTGGCAAAGAGCAAGAGGCAGAGTGAACCAGGGAAAGCAGACTGGGAGGGAGCCAGAGAGTGGGCTCTGCAGATGGTTCCACTGGAAGAAAATCTTACTTCCAGATTGTTCTGAAGCCCAGAACAGGTGGTGAGAGGAGAATGAGAACTCTGTGTAGTCCATTTGATACAGGCAGGTTGTGAGAGAGAGGCTGGGGGCAAAGTAGGACCACCCTCCCTTGGGGTTAGGCTGGTTAGTGACCACCCAGGATCCCAGCAGCACACCCACTGGCCTCACACAGAACCTGGGCCACCCGCCCAGGATGGCTGTCAGCCCGCCCACCGCCTGGCTCCAGTCTGATTACAGCCAAAGTGCTAAAAGGCTCCAGACCCCCGGGGCTCCGCCTCCTCAGGCCTCTGCTTCCCCTTCTCCCTTAGCTCTCTCTTTTCCTTTCTCCAGGGGCCCTTGGGGATTGGTCTACCGCCATTTGGCCACCAGCTGGGAGAGAGAGGTCTCTGTCTTTAGCCCTGCCCCACTGAAAGCCTTCCCCTGGTTTGGGGCAGATGCTCCTTCCTCCAAAGCCCTCTTGGCCTGGCCTCTTTGAGACAAGTCCAATGCTTCGCCTGGGAGCTCATAAATACCAAGGAGAGGCCCGTCAGGCTGTGTACAAAGCATTGATCCCCATCTCACTCTCCTTAAAAGCCCCTGGGTTCTTCCCAAACTCCCTGCTCTTCCCTAGGCACCTGCCTGGGGTGGCGGGAGAGGAAGAACAAGAGCTGGGGCACTAGGGGTCTGGGTGAACCTGGCCCCACTTCAAATGAGACTTGCCTAGCTTTGCAAAGAAATCTCAGCAAAGGCGTCTCAGGGCCCCCTGTGCAAGCAGCAGGCTCAGGAATTCCTTGACTCCTATCCAAACCTCCCCCCAGCCCCTTCTCAGCTTTTCTCTCTGCTCATTACCATCCACACCACCTCCCACCCACCGGGAAGAAGAGAAGGTCATCACCAAAGGGGCCCAGGGAAGCGGGGCCTCCAAGGGGGGTAGACCCGGGTGGAGTAAGAGCTGTTTACTTACACCCAAACTCCCCTTAGCTCATCTCCACTCCCATCCAAGGGCCAGTAAAAATTCAAAATCACTGAGCCACACACAGCTGAGAATAGTGGAAAAAGATGGGGGGGGGTAGTCCTGGGATTCTCCCTCAGACCTTTTCTGCCTCAGCAGACAGCCGAGCCTTATCATCCCAGCCTTTAGATGGCTTTATTGCATTTGCATGTAAATGCCTTGGGGGTGAGACCCTTTTACTCCTGTCTTTTAGGATGTCCTAGCCAGTGCTCAGTGTACAGCAGGACCTCAGTAAGTGCTGACTTGACTCCAGGCAGGGGCCCTCTCAACCAGAACTTGACTCCCAAATCAGCGACTCCTCCCCTGGCTCCGGTTACGATGGAGTGGAGGTGGGGGATGGGAGGGAAGAGCAGGTCAGGCGCTAGTTTGAGCCTCTGGCCTTGACCCTCTGCCTGGAAGCCCCACAACAAGCCCTTGCGTGAGGAGCTGAGCTCTCCAGTAGAGTTTAGGACCTTGAGGCTGGAAGTTTATTTTGAGATTTGAAGTCCAAAGTGGCAGATCCCAGAAAACCTCTTCTCTGGCTCCGTATTTGTTCTCAAGTTAAGTGGTTGAGTGCAGCTCTTGCAGTCAGCTGGCTCCTGCAGCCTGGGGTTCCTCCTGGGGAGTTGAGGGCTCTGAGGGGAGGGGAAGAAGGAGTGAAGCCCCATCCTGGGTTGTCCACTCTAGGGCAGAGGTAGCCTGTAAGCATTGGGGAGAAGTCTTGTCCCCTCACCCACTTCCCTCCCTCTTGAAGCTGCTGATGTGTTTCTGGGGGCCCCCTTAGCTCAGCAACATGCTTTAGTAGTTGAGCATCTATGTTGTGCCAAGACACAGTCCCACTTGACTATGAAGACAGCTGAAGCCAAAGAAGGGGCCTCATAAGTGAGTTCGGGGCCCATGTGGGCGAGTCCACCCAAGGTTAGGGCTGATGTGATCATCTCCAGCTCCCCACCCTCCAACCTCAGGCCCATATGTAGAAATAAACACAGGGCCAGAGTCACACCCAGGCCTACGCACACAGGGGAGCCTGGGAGAGGCTGCCAGAGCTTGCAGAGCTTAAAGACTGCTGCCCAGCATCAGGGTGGGACTGGGCTGGGAGGAGGTAAAAGAGTGGTCCAGTGAAAGGGACCTGGCCAGAAATGAGCCTGAGCCTACTTTCTCGCTCACCTGTCCCTATCAGGAAGCTCATCTGCTTCTTTTTTTTTTTTTTTTGCTTTTAAGGGCTACACCCGCAGCATATGTTAGTTCCCAGGCTAGGGGTCAAATTGGAGCTGCAGCTGCCGACCTACACCACAGCCACAGCAACGTGGAAACCAAGCCAAGTCTGTGACCTACACCTCAGCTCCAGGCAACGCTGGATCCCCGACCCACTGAGGCAGGCCAGGGATCGAACCTATACCTCATGGACACTAGTCGGATTTCTTTCCACTGCATCACAACGGGAAATCTGAGTCTGCTTCTTTTTAGGGAGAGGGCTGAGTGGAGCCTCCCGGACAGAGAGAGAGAAGGAAGGAGAGGGGAGAAGAGTCAGGTTGGCAGTGAGGGATGTGGCCAGCATGCGGGCCCCACTTGGTCTCTGTATTCACCCCTTGTTCATTCCCATCAGCTCCAGTCCAACCCCTACTTTCCACCCACCCCAAGGATGGGCACCTTCTTCCCTGCATGACTTGGATAACCCCTGTTACCTGTCTAAAGTCCTCTCCTCCTCCCTAGCTCACTCTGCAGTTAGCCCACTCCCAATTCTGTCTTGCTGGCTGTGCCGTCTGCTTGGGATGCTCTTCACCAAGAATCCACTGGCTTGTTCCCTCACCGTCTTCAGGTCTCTGCTTGAATGTCATCTTAATGAGTGAGGTCTACTCTGATCATCCTGGTTACAACTCTATTGTTTCTCACTTTTTAACATACTCTATGTTTTACTTATCTTCTCCCGAAAGAAGTTAAACTCCATACCCGCAGGAAGTGTTTTGCTTTCTTCACTGATGTGCCGAGCATAGTCTGCCATATGGGAGGGGGTAAATGCTTGTTGAACTATTGAATTCACTCCACCCCCACCATAGAAAGTGAGGTAAAGAGGTGAGAGATGGGGAGAGGGGATAATGGGCTCTCACAGCCCTTCTCCCTCATATCTGCCTATGGGATGTCTGCAGCCTCTTGGCAGCCAGCTGCACCCTGTCTGGTCACACTTCCGAGTCTCAAACACCGACCACCCCCAACCCCCCAGCCAAGAACTGACAGTGAGTTTGGGGTTGAAGAGGGTGGGCAGCTTCCAGCGCGTTGTTTACACCGGGGCTTTATAGTTTAAATAAAGACACCTGGGAAAGAGGGGCTCCGCAGGAGAAACTGAGGCTGGAGAAGGGGTTGGGGCCAGAACCCAGGCGGACTCTGGAAACTCTGCTTACCTCTCAGTAAGGGCCACCCTACCTCCAGAAGCTCTACCTGCCTGCTTAGGAAGTGCTGAGGAAAGAGGGAAGTCAATTTCTACAGCCACCACCTCCACACCCCTTCCCAATTTACCACGCCCCTAGGCAGTGAGCAAGCTGGCGGGGGGCCGTGGGGGGGGGGCGTGGGGTAGAGAGGAGGAAGGGTGGAAAGGTGGAGGAAATGGCTTCGGGGCTTCCACTTTCTCAGCAGGACCCCCACCCTGGCCTCTGGATCGGGAAAGCTGCCCAGCTGTTTCTGATTCTTTCGTACTCGCAGCCCCGCCCCAAGGGGTCGGGGACCGAGGCATCAGGAAGCAGGGCGAGAGTAAGCTCAGGGGATCCCGCGCGGTAAAGGGCGGGGAGTCCGCAGGTGTGCCCCTCCGCTTCGGCCATAGATTCCTGGTCAACAGGCGGGAAGGTGGCGTGAGGTCGGGGGCTGTGCGTAAACGTTGTGTGTACTCGAGGGGTGCGGCGGGCAGCGGATAGGAGTAACTGGAGGCAACGAGGCGTAGGTGAGAGAAGCCCCTACCTGAAGTTTGCTGCCCGTGGCACCCTTGTTGGCAGCGACGGAAAGGGAGATTCTCCCGTACTCCCCGTGGCGTAGATTCTACCCATTTCACAGAAGCGCGAGAACGAAGAAAGGACACGAGGAAATGACTGCGTCCTCTGTGGCTCACTCCACTGTCACTGTAGGTTAAATGACAGAGGAAAATGTCTGCAGCTCCCCTCACTCTGCACTCTTGGCCATTACCTACGGAGGTTGGGGTTGAGGAATGAAGGCGCTAGGACCCGGCGGCGCGGCCTCGGCAGGGACTGGGTGCTCCGAGAGCCAAAGGGCGCCACTGCGCCCGGTCGCTTCCACCCAGTGCAGGTGAGGGCGCACCGCAGTGCAAGGGGAGCTGAGGGGCCGAGGCGGCCGCCACAACTAGGGCGCCTCGGAGCGCCCAGGGCTGGTGCGGGCGGAGCCGCCCGCCCGGCCGCGTGTGTCCCAAGCCTCGGCCCCGCCCCGCGCCGTCCAATGAGAGCCCGCGGCGGGAGGGGCTGTCCGCACACTCAGTCCGTAGCCCCACTCAGCGCCGCCGACCCCCTGACACCGCATCCCAGCCCGGACAGCGCGCCCCAGACCCCGAGCTCTGCGCGCCGCCGTCGGCTTCCGGACACCGCTCCCTGCGCCCCTTTCTGGGACTTGACGCCCGCGCTCCTGCACTGTAGGTGCCCCTAGGTCTCCAGCCGCCGGCGAGCCCTATGGCGCCCCGGGGGGGGTGAAGTAGTAGCGGCCTGAGTACCCTCAGCCGGTGCCCCGTCCACGCCCCTCCGGGCCGCGCGGCGGGAGTCTTCGGGGAGCTATGCTGAGGCCGGGTGGTGCGGAGAAAGCCGCGCAGCTGCCCCCTCGGCGCGCCCGCGCCCCAGTCCCCGCGCCCAGACCCACGGCCCCCGACGGCTCTCGGGCTTCCGCCCGCCTAAGTCTTGCTTGCCTTCTGTTGCTGCTGTTGCTGCTGACGCTGCCGGCCCGCGTAGACACGTCCTGGTGGTGAGTGTGGCTCTCACGGTTGGGAGGGTGAGGGTGAGGCTGGGTTGGAGAGGCCAAATACGCTCAAAGGTAATATACAGCTCCTGATACCCGATGCTCTGGAGACCAGGTTGTCGCTTTGATGGAATTAAGAGACGATCCAGGCAACACTCTCACTTAAGTCGTGAGGGGCGCGGGCAAAGGAGGGCAGGCAGGAATAGGGGGGCGCCGCTCCTTCGTCTTGGTGATGTGGGCGCTGGATATTTGGAACAAGGTCGCCCGGTCTTCCAGGCTTCCCAGACCCCCTCTATTTTAGCGCAATCCTCTTAAGGCAAGAGTTACCTTTTGAGTTTCTCAGGGTAGATTCAAGAAACCAGTCGTCCATCTGGGGCCTTCGGTGGCCATCCAAGAGGACCTTCTGATCCCATAAGATTGTCCCCCCCTCGCCCTGAGACGTGGCGAAAGGGGCAGCCTGGCATGGGGGGACAAGCCTCTGGCTAGTCTACCCCAACCCCATAACGCAGTAAGGCTTTGGTGAGTCAGCAGCACCCAGGGCAAGGTTTAGAAATGGTATTAAGGCAAAAACTACCCCATTAACTCCCACAATTTCAATAAACAAAGCACTTGGGTCTGCATACTTTTAGACATTTTGTCTTCAGCCTCTGTTTTAAGGTTGTCACTTGGAACCTTGATATCTCCCCCGCCCTCTCTCGTTCTTTTTCTTCCCCTATAGTCCCATCTCCCATCTTTCCCCTCCAAGAACTTATGGAGTCTCAAAGCATTAAGGGATCCTCTCCTTAGATTTCTTGCAGGGCTTAGATGCCAGACACTCCACAAGCCAGCACATGAGGCAAAAGGAATTAAAAATCCACTGGCTATCTTTTCTTTTCCAATTCCCTCCCCCCCCCCACCACCACTTCCACCTTGAGCTCTGGATGGCACTCATTTTTTTCTCCCAGGAGTAAGAGCTGTTCTCTTCCCCCACCTTCCGGGGGCCGGGCAGGGGGAGAGTTGGACTGAGAACTGTCTTCTCATCTTTCCTCTTCACCCCACTAATCAAACTGGCCTATTGGACTGGGCTATTGCCCCTCTCTGCCCATTCAGTACCCCCCTTCTTTTCCTTACTCTGCCCCTCCCCCAATCCTCCCCCACCTCCACAAAGTGCTGTCTCTTCTCTCCTTGCACCCTGTGGCTTCTCTCCTCTGGACTTGGAATCTTGGCTGGAAGGGTGAGGGGTAGCTAGCTGGCTGAGGGGCCAGTGAGCTTGGGCTGCAGATTCCTATCATTTCAAGATGCGTCTTTCTCCATCTTCATTACCCCCACCCCACCCTCCGTTTTCCTGTTTGAGAAAATCTTTTTTATCTCCGCAGTGTTAGGGAGGGCGGGGGTTGGGGGGGGGGTTCTGGATGGGGGAGCAGGGAGGCCCATATCTTACATCTGGCTTGAGACATTCCTTTAGAAAAAGAAAAGAAGGGGATGAGGAGAAAAGAAAAGGCTTTCAAAGTTCAGAGTGAGATCAAAGCCACCCTTTACCTTCATGGGCTCAGTCTGGCTGGGGACTTGTGTCTTCAGTGCCCCAGTAGAGAAAGGATGAAGTAACCACTGGGCATCTTTATCCATCCCAGATGACAAGTTGATTTTAGGGACTCTTGATTGCTTCTTACCAATTTGGGAGGCAGTCTTGGTCCGCTTGATGTTTAGGTGAGGAAGTGACACTCTAGTAATTTCAGCATCCTGGTAGTGGTTCCTGAAGACTCAACTGGGGTTCTTCCTAGTCCCCATTTTGTTCCCTTGGCTACTTCCTCTCCCTTTTCCTTTCTCCCTCTACTACTCTCCCCCCATGTGGTTCATATTAAAGATTTTGGAAAAACTCCTGGGTGGAAGAGCTAGCTAAGGAGGGAGGCAGGCGGGTGATATAGAGGGATTTAGCAGTCCCTGTGAAAAGGAGGAAGGCAGCAACAGAACCAGGATGGGCAGTGAGTGCAGAGGTCATTTCAGTCTCCTTGCCTCACACAGGTCATAGCTGCAGGCCCCAGATGCCTGTCTCAGTGGCCAGCACTTCTGGGATAAAGTAGAAAGCTGCTTTCTAAAGGCAAGTCAGGCCCCCAGAGTGATTATCTCTCTACTTTAGGGGAAAAAAAAAACAAAAAACAAACAAAAAAACCCCATCAAGTCTGATATTCTGTACAACCGCCTGAAGAGATGCCTATGTGTATCCATGTTCAGCTCTGGAGCAGAAGGCATCCACTATCACCAGTTTACAGTCTGATCTTCCTCACAGCCCTTCCCTTTACTCTCCAACCACTCCTTTCTTCTCCTGATTTTTAACTGGAGGAAACAGATGGTCTCCTTAATCTACGAAAAAGAGAACAAGAAATAGGGGTCTCCTGGCATGTGCCTACCTATACCATTTAGTATTTTTTAGGGGACTGGGTGTAGGGCATCACAAGAGTAGGACTGTGTTCGTGGTTTCACAGAAAGAGGAACAAAGTGGTACCATGATGTTAACATTAGTTATCGACTACAGCTGCCATTTATTGAGCCCTTACTAAGGTCCAGACACTATGGCTAAACACCTATAAGCATCATCTTCTTCAACCAACATGATACTCTATTGGGGCAGATACTATTATTATCCCCATTTCACACATGAAGGTGAAGGATAGGAAGGGAGTAGTAAGAAACTCAAACCAATTTTGGAGCCAGGCTGGTCTACTCCTATGCCTCTCTTACCCTTGGAATTGAAAACAAACTTGGACTTTGTTCACCCAGTTCTCCTCTGACTAGCCCTGATGGACAGAGCTGGATATTATTAATCTCCATGAACCTCAGTTTCTTCACCTGTAAAATGGCAATCTCTCCCTCTCATAGGATTTTTGGGTACAAAAATGTTTTGTGAATTGTAAAGTACCAGGTAAATGATATTGCATTATGATATTCAGGAAGGGTAATGGTTTTATCCCTGTGTTCAAAGCCCTGCATAGACTGAGCTAAACCACACGCATACACTATGGACTGTGAGAGAAAGAGAGTAAATAAAAAGAGGATCCCTGACCTCGTTAAAAAACACAAACCTAAAACATCTGCAAATAGGCTGCCAAGATCAATAAGGAGTAAAGCTATAATTGAAATGAAGTTTATACCTAAGTAGGGGGAGAAAGGAGTTGGGGATAAATCAGAGCAGTTAGGTATTTATTCAACAAATAGTTATTAAGTACCTGCTTTGTGCCAGACAGTGTTCCAGGTACTGGGGACACTGAAGTAAACAAAACAGGCAAAAATTCCTGCCTTCCTGGAGTAGTAGTAGTCCTAATCCTCTGGAGATGTTAGAGAAATGCTGGTTCAGTAGGCCTGGAATGGGGCCTGAGGCTCTGCATTTCTAACAGATTCCCAGGAGATGCTACATGGCTCTTCTGGGGACCACATTTTGAGTAGCAGGGGGGCTAGAGTATGGCACAAGTCACTTTGTCAAAGGAAAGTATGTGAATTGGTCAAAAGCAGGTGAGGAGAGCTTTCTGGAGCAGGAAGCTGGGAGGAAGTAAAAATTCTGGAAGGGAAACAGCTAGAGAGTAAGGGGCATCTCACCCTTCTACCATCCCATCAGCTGGAGATGCCTTAAATCTATCTGTGCCCCTAAGAGCTGAGCTCATTGCTTGGCACACGGTAGGCATTTTGCAGGCATGTGCTGAATTAAGAGGGGGATGGATTGGGCCTTAGGCTGCTTTACTGGAGGCCCCCAAATTGACTACAAGTGGCTGACCACTGGTCAGGAGACAAGTGCCCTGCTCTGCAGAATCTTGAAGCAGCTCCTTCAAGGGGTAAGGACAGAAGGAGAGAAAATTATACTCTGGTCTTAGATACTGAACAGATGTTCCCACGCCCAGTGAGGATGTAAGAAGAAGGACTAATGTTGGCTGCAGCAGAATGGAGTTAAGTCAGACCACAGGAAGGACTTTTTACCAGAGCTTGGCCTGCCCCACTCCAGACTGTCTCATGAGGGCTGGATTACTGGTCTCCCATTCCCATCCAACCCCCCTCTTCCCAAGCCCCAGTTAAAAAAAACAAACACCCATTGCCTAGAGCAGTACTCCTCCAGACTGAACTGGGGAAGCAGAATGGTGGTGAGACAGGGACAGGCTCCAACTCCAACGGTCTTGATTCTCCAAACAAAGCACCGCGGCAGTGGGTGTAACCCCCGGCTGTGCGTCAGGCAGCCCTTTCCGGCCAGGCCCAGCCCGGGGTGTTTATTTTGTTTGTTCCTGGAAGCTGTTGCCCTGATGGACAGTGCTGGGGACTGATTCCATGGGATTTGTTAGTGGTGGACCAGCCCTCTCACCCCTCCCCCGGGACAGATGGGCCCCATCAGCCCTGCTGAGTTCCAGAAGAGGCAAGCATCAGCCCTCCTTGTGTTTGTTTGAGTTGGTGTCACCACTGGTGATCCAGTCTGTGGGTGAGGGCCGGGTGTGCAAAGGCAGAGGGTGGGGAGTGTTGCAGAGGACACAGAGCCCAGGGCAGTCCAGCTTTTCCCTTCTCGCCACTGGCTGCCCTCCCTCCTCCTTATTCACTTATAGGCCCTTTGGGGGCCCTTCCTAAACCACAGGCTCATCCACAGCCCAAACCAAATCTTTTCTGTCTGTAGTAGCAGCTACCCTCTGTAGCCCCAACCTGTTGAAAAAAGGGGAGAGAAGGCATCCTTTGATGTGTTAAGACAGGAGAATAGAGAATTCCCAGCAAATCAATGCAGGTGCTGGGTGTTTGAGAAATAGAAAGGGAATGAGAAGTGGGTGTGAGAGTCAGATCTCAAACGGTGACCTTATGGGGAGAAAAGGTGATGATGAACTCCTGCCTTCTCTCTGAAAGGTTCTTCCTGAAGCTTGTAGCGGAGTCCAGGGCTAAAAGTGTGTGAATAAAGAAAAGTACTGCCCTGAGAAAATTGAGAATGACTCTAGCAACCACCTGTCTTTTAGTAGCCCACCCTAATGATCTTCTAATAACTGTTCACACTGGGCAGACTGGGGACTGGAACATAGGGAGTGTCACCCTTTTGCTTGATCTTGGCCTTTGGCTTCCCACTGGAAACAGCCCTCTGCCTGTGCAGGTCCATCCAGGACACTGTGCCCTGTGAGTTGGGCAGGATGATTTTGAATGACTCGTTCAAAAGTCCATAGGGCCTGGAAGTAGAGTATGGGAAAGAGAGTTAGGGAGGGGTCTTCTTCCCCAGACCTCAGGATTGGGAATGAGGACTTTTTGTTACATAGGTCTAATTAGAGCTGTAAACATTACTCAAAATTGCCCACTGTATCTCTTCCCACTGGCCCCTCCCTGTCTCCATCTTTCTTCCCCAAACTATGTCTTTATGGACCAGCCATGCAGGACGTGTCTCTTAGATGTGGGTGTAACAATGTTGTCTCAGACTCTCATTTTGTTAGTTTATTTTTCCATGAGGCTCTTAATGTTTATTAAATAAACAGGCAATGGGTTTGTGTGACATGCCCACAGCTTCTGTGTATGTGACACATGCCTGGCCTGTGTTCTGGGAGTATGTGTCACTTTGGCCCTTGGCTGGGTAACTGGTAATGGTGGGAGACCACTCAAATACTCTCTCTGCAACTACTTAACTATTTCTCCAGAGCTTGTGGGGATCAGTTCTCCCCACTGCCCTTGGGGAATATGGGCTGGGGGGAGGGAAAGGAATCTCTCCAAGGTCTGAATGCCAAACCTTTCCCCTCCTTATTCCCCTAATGCAGAAAAAAGCCGGATGCTCTGACAGGGCCATCTCCACCTTGCAGGTACATCGGGGCACTGGGGGCTCGAGTGATCTGTGACAATATCCCTGGTCTGGTGAGCCGGCAGCGGCAACTGTGCCAGCGTTACCCAGACATCATGCGCTCGGTGGGCGAGGGTGCCCGAGAGTGGATCCGAGAGTGTCAGCACCAGTTCCGCCACCATCGCTGGAACTGCACCACCCTGGACCGGGACCACACTGTCTTTGGCCGTGTCATGCTCAGAAGTAGGGCCTCTTCCACCCTGCCCCAGCTCCTTCCCTTTCTATGCTTGGGGTGGTGGGTGGGTAGGGCAGGCATGAGCCCCTCTCTCCTCTCCTACACACTACTTCAAAATCAGAGAAAGGATTAGGGGCAGAGCCCAGGATACAGTTGGGAACAGATCCTCAGTACCTTAGCTATATAGGCAGTGGCCCCTCTAAATCCCCGTGTTCAGGGATGACTGGTCAAAGGAACGACATTCCTTGTACATCCTTCTCTCTTCCTCCCCAACCCCTAGCCTTCAGGTTTCCATATACTGTAAGGCTGAGGACTGGAAATGGTTGTTCTGTTCTTACCAACACCATCACTACCCTCACTCAACCCTCCCAACACTATAGTAATGGGAGCAAGGGATAAACAGAAAGGTGATATGTAAATATTTGGAGAGTGAGTGGCTTGGACCCAGCTCAGCAAAAGAGCTAAGCAGAGCTAAACAATAAACTAGGAGAGGGGGAATGAGATGAGAATCTGGAGGTGGCAGAGAGACAAGAGCAATGATTCAATTCTCAAGAGCAGGGAGGGAAGAAAGCAGGCTGGGGAAAGTAGCATGTCTCTCCAAATAGGATGACCCCTGGGCTGGGGTCTCCATTGTAGGGGAACTGTCCAGCAGAGTGGGCCTGAAAAGGCCTGGAATGTGGACTGAGGCAGTCTTTACTAAGCTGGGGTTGGCACTCTGTGGGGGGGAATGATTCACTGTGAAGCTTTTCCATGGCTGGACCCAAGGAGTTTGGAAGGAAGCAGGAATACAGGTCAGCCCAAGAGGTCAGATATACAAAGAAGCAGACAGAGTTGTGAGGGCTGAGGGGAACAGGCTAGCTACTCTGGGGAATGCTCTGAGAAGGGAAGAGTACATTGATAAGGGAGGAACAGGGGTTGACCTGGGAAAGAAACAGAGAAGAGGTTTCAGAGTTGGAAGTTATGTGGGCTGAGGAAGGGGACAGACGTGGGCCTCGTTCCTGAAACACATTTCTACCTTTTTCTCTAGGTAGCCGGGAAGCAGCATTTGTATACGCCATCTCATCAGCAGGGGTGGTCCATGCTATCACTCGTGCCTGTAGCCAGGGTGAACTGAGTGTGTGCAGCTGTGATCCTTATACCCGTGGTCGACACCATGACCAACGTGGGGACTTTGACTGGGGTGGCTGCAGTGACAATATCCACTATGGAGTTCGCTTTGCCAAGGCTTTTGTGGATGCCAAGGAGAAGAGGCTTAAGGATGCCAGAGCTCTCATGAACTTACATAACAACCGCTGTGGTCGCACGGTCAGTACTCATGTTTGCATATGTACACTCATTTTCTGGGGGTGACCTGTAGGTATGACCACGGACTAAATATGAAGGTGGAAGCGCTGAAGGCTTGTGGGTCACCTCCAAAAGCCCCAACCCCTGGAACAGCAGCAGTAAACACAAGGGATCTTCAGAATGGCTAGGTTCAATCTGGTGCCTGAAGAGTCTTCACATAGGTGGGAAGTAGGGAAAGGTGGAGAAAAGACGGGAAATTTTTTAAGAAAGAAAAGAACTGTATCCATAAAGACTGAGGAAGATAAGAGCTTGCTCTGGTCAGTTCATTGGCCTTTGAGCACCTCCTACATGCCTAGTACTGTGCTGGAAAATGACATGCAATAAAATTGGAAGGCATGGTAACGTGAACTCCAAAACACATGAAAACTAGAGGATGTTCCAGTATACGGTAATTGTGAACAGAATCCTAATTCTCTTTCTTTTAGGGCTGCACCCAAGGCAGTGGAGGTTCCCAGGCTAGGGGTGGAATCAGAGCTGTAGCCGCTGGCCCACGCCACAGCCACACCAGATCTGAGCTGCATCTGAGTCCTACACCACAGCTTAAGGCAATGCTGGATCCTTAACCCATTGAGCCAGGCCAGGGATACTAGTCAGATTTGTTTCCACTGAGCCACAACAGGAACTTCCAAGAATCCTAATGCTTTAAAGTTCAAATGGGCTATCATGAAAGGAAAGCACTGTTGGTCCAGGAAGGTTTCCTAGAAGAAGAGGTTCATGAATTCGATCAGGAAGAATGGGTGGGATCTGACTGGGGAGAGCACAAACAATGGTTCCACCAGCCAATGGTTCAACTAGGCCAGGACTAGCCGACCTCAGGGCATTCATGCTTTTAGTCCTAGAGATGACTATACAGTACCCTGACTGGCTGCCTCTCCATCACCTGCCTTCCCACCTCCCAGGCTGTGCGGCGCTTTCTGAAGCTGGAGTGTAAGTGCCATGGCGTGAGTGGCTCCTGTACTCTGCGCACCTGCTGGCGTGCGCTCTCAGACTTCCGCCGCACAGGTGATTACCTGCGGCGGCGCTATGATGGGGCCGTGCAGGTGACAGCTACCCAAGATGGTGCCAACTTCACAGCAGCACGCCAAGGCTATCGCCGTGCCACCCGGACTGACCTTGTCTACTTTGACAACTCCCCAGACTACTGTGTCTTGGACAAGGCTGCAGGTGAGTAAGGAAACAGGTGGGACATGGAGCCCCAGTTCTTAGTGCAGGCACCCCTGGTTAATCACAGTCTGTTCAGCCTCAGAAGTTAGGGGAGGAGGTGCTGCTGGAGGAGTCAGAGGAGTCAGAAAATGTTGAAATAAGAGTGTTGATTTATGCCTCAGTCTGCCAGGCCCAAATGTGCCTGAACAGAGAGGAGAGGACACTGAGCTCCTTGAGGCCTGAGGTTATTTATCACTCCTTCATATCCTGAGCATCTGGGATACAGTGGGTGCTATTCAGTGAATGTTGAAATAAATCACTCATTTTCAGTACCAAGCAGTGTATGGGCTATACAGAATCATAAGACGCAGGTTAAGTTCTGGCTCTTTACAATCTAGCTAAAGAAATGAGATATAACAGGGAGTTCCCATCGTGGCGCAGCTGAAATGAATCCAACTTGGAACCATGAGGTTGCGGGTTCAATCCCTGGCCTCACTCAGTGACTTAAGGATCCGGCATTGCCATGAGCTGTGGTGTAGGTTGCAGACTCGGCTCTGCAATGACTGTAGCTCCGATTAGACCCCTAGTCTGGGAACTTCCATATGCTGAGATTGCGGCCCTAAAAAGACAAAAAAAAACAAAGAAAGAAATGAGATAAAACAGGCAGACAAACGCAACTGAAAAAGAGGGCAGTTAAGGAAAGTTTATTTGAAAGTGTGGAATTTAAAGCTGTTTCTTGAAGTGTGGGGATTATCTGGGTAGCCAGAGAGAAGAATAGGTGAATACTGTCTACACATAAGTAGAATGGTAGGTGGGAAAGCACATGATCTGTTCCAGGAACAGAGAGCAGATTAATCTGACTTAAGTGGAGGTTTGAGGTAAGGGAGATTAAAAGTAGAAAGATAGAGAATAGACCATGAATGACCTTGAAAGGATTTATCCATTGTACTGCTACTGAAGATTCTAAAATGGAGTTGAGGAAGCAAGGAAAGAGGTAATAATTCCTCTATAGGCTCTTCTCTATAGACTCAGCAGTCAGGACTTGGGTAAGGCGAAGCCAAAAACCTTAGCTGGCTTCCCTACTATTTGTTTTCACCTAATGCATTTGTTCCTGGAGAGGCAATTAGCTCAGAGCAAAACTAAGCACAGAAACAGGATGAGGCACTACCCAAGTAACAGAGAAAGTAGTTTGTGTACTTTGAAGAGTGCTAGGAGAAAAAAGGTTGAAAAGCACCTGTGATTTCCTGCCACTAAGTTTTTTTTCTCCCCATGTGGTATAATTCAGAGGGCCACTCTCTAAGTGCCTAGATATCATTCCACAACATCCAAGGTGTAAGCCTACGCTATCATCCTAAAATGCACCTTTGGGGAAAGATCTTTGGAATTAGAAGGGAGGATGAATCGTATGTTTGTTGGTTTTTCTTAGAAGCATAAAATTCGATCTCATAAAACCCAAAGTGGAGCCTGGAATTCAAAGGGTACAAGTCATCCCAGAAGGGAGTCTGGAGCCTGGAATTCCCTCCACAGCAGTACTGTCCCAGTGAACTTTCTGTGATGGTAGAAATGTTCTACATCTGTGCTCTCCAGTACAGCAGCCACTCAGTCACATGTGACTGTGGAGCACCTGAACACTGACACCTATGCCTTACTGAGGAACTACATATTAAAATTTATTTAATTTTAATTAACTTAAATCTGAATGACCACATTTAACTGGTGGCTACTACATTGGACAGCTCAGCTCCACAGTGTAGAAGAGGCTTCCGGTGTATAAGAGAATGACTAAGACCCAGCCCTTGGAGGTAGAAGGATAACATATATAGTAGACCTGGTCAGCCCAGGCTCTAGAGCAGTAGGCTCCTAACATTTTGGCTTATATACCCCTATCATTTAAAAAAAATTAAGCATGGTACCTCCAACATATGTATATTTACTTGTGAATTATATCTTTGTTCCACTGTACTAATATGTACATTATAAAACATAAATACAAAGCATAAATATTTTATTTTTTTGCTTTTTAAGGCCACATCTGCAGCACATGGAGGTTCCCAGGCTAGGGGTCGAATCGGAGCTATAGCTGCCAGCCTACACCACAGCCACAGCAATGCAGGATCTGAGCCACATCTGCGACCTACACCACAGCTCACGGCAACGTCAGATCCTTAACTCACTGAGTAAGGTCCTGGGATCAAACCCGCAACCTCATGGTTCCTAGTCGGATTAGTTTCCACTGCGCCACTCCACTTCAAATTGATGAGAAAAAAACAAATATAGAAGTACTAGCATTTTCTATCCATACCAGTGGAATTTGGAGACTACTGCTATAGAAATCAGTTAATTTAGTCCCTTTCTTGAACCCCAGGCTAATGACTTTCCCATCTCTGGGAAAGGGTTGAAATATTTACTAGGATCCATCCTATCCAAAATTCTAGTGGCATTGGTGGTATAGTGTTGCGCATAGCTACTTTCCAAAATTCTATGATTTTGTGATCCTTTGCAAAAATCATTCAGAATGAGGTTGAGAGCATTCTCTGTACAGGAAGATAACATCATCCCTACCCTTAAAGATTCCAACTGTAAGGGATAAGGCAAAGGATATTTTTTAGGAATTCCTTAGCATTACTGGCAGGAAACATATCCCTAATCAGTTCACCTCCTCAGTTGAACAGAGATTATAGATATAACCATCTACTGAGTTAGGTGCTATTACCATGTCTCTTCATATGAGAAAACTAAATCCATGAGAGATTAACTGACTTGCTGGATCAAAGGGGGATAACTAAGACCCAGCTAAGAAATGTAAAACTGAGTTTTAAACCTAGACAACCGGACATCAGGCCCATCCTTTTAATGACCATGCTAGATTACTTTACTGCATAGCACAACTTTATAAACTAAGGTCCAAGATACTAACACATGGTAGCTGGACTGGAGTTTTAACAAGACTTTTTAGAAAAGGTAAATTACAGGAGTTCCTGTCGTGGCTCAGTGGTTAATGAATCCTACTAGGAACCATGAGGTTGTGGGTTCGATCCCTGGCCTTGCTCGGTGGGTTAAGGATCCGGCGTTGCTGTGAGCTGTGGTGTAGGTTACAGACATGGCTCGGATCCTGCGTTGCTGTGGCTCTGGTGTAGGCCAGTAGCTATAGCTCTGATTCAACCCCTAGCCTGGGAACCTCCACATGCTATGGGAGCAGCCCAAGAAATGGCAAAAAGCCAAAAAGCCAAAAAAAAAAAAGAAAAAGAAAAGGTAAATTACAGGCTAAGTTGTTTTTTTTTTTACTTTTTATTATGGACATTTTCAAACATAAATAGAGAGCCCTCACCCAGCTTTAACAATTATGGCATTTTAAAGCTAAGTTTTGCTGGAGATATGGAGATGGGTATTGGCAGAGAGGGCATTGCAGGAAAAGTCAATGGTCTTTGGGGACACTTGATGATGGGAAGAAACAAGCCTGGTGCAGAGGGCAGTGAGGCAATGATCATTTTGGCTAGTGGGTATATTTTCAGGAAAAGGGATTCTTTATGGTTTCCTCAGGAGGATGTGGGTAAGGGAACCCAGAGCAGCTGAAGTAAGAGGTAACTTGGTTCTCTCTCTCTCTTCCCCAACTCAGGTTCCCTAGGCACTGCAGGCCGTGTCTGCAGCAAGACATCCAAAGGGACAGACGGTTGTGAAATCATGTGTTGTGGCCGAGGGTATGACACAACTCGAGTTACCCGTGTCACCCAGTGTGAGTGCAAATTCCACTGGTGCTGCGCTGTGCGGTGCAAGGAGTGCAGAAACACTGTGGACGTCCATACTTGCAAGGCCCCCAAGAAGGCAGAGTGGCTGGATCAGACCTGAACGTATAAATACCTCACTCATCCCTATACTTCAAACCTCCTGACTCAAAAGCACAAGATCTTCGCATGCACACCTTACTCCACCTTCAACCTCGGGCTGCTACAGCTTTTATTTAAGGACTTTGAGAGTACTCCAGAGGGGCTCCGGTGTCCTAGCTGGTTCCTTGGCCCTGGGAAGAAGTTGACAGGGGATGTAAAAGACTGAGCAGCTCCCCGACTCCCCACTCTGGAGGTTAGCAGGGAGAGTGGAAGAAGTAGGGGTCTTCAGAGTGATTGAGTTGCACTAAAGCACGTGGTCAAGGCTTATTTTTTCTTTCCCTTGCACTGGCTTCCTGACACTTCTTTTTTGTGCAAGAGAAAGGGTACCTGGAGAAAACTTTTTTTTCCTACCTGGCTAAGGGTAGATGGGACAGAGATGAAACCACTATCTCTTCCCTGGGTCAGTCTGAGCTAACTGCCTGGGACTCCAAAAGAAACTCTTAGGCCGCAACATTCTTCCCATATTAAGAGCCTGGGATTGCTAGGTAAGAGTTAGCAATAGTGGACAAGGTTCCAGTCACATGCTCATTCATATGTTTATAAACTGCTGTGTTTTGTAGGAGAAAAAAATTATATAACTATACCAATATACATTTTCTCCCAATCTCTCCTTTTCAATCTACATCAGCCAGCACTGCCTCTTTTGCTCACTTGCTGCCTGTTCAGAGTGAGTGGCATGAAGTGTCATGCTATACCTAACAGATCTTTAGAATATTCTTGAATACTCCTAAGAAAGAGTAACTTAGTAGGTCTTTTCTACTTTTTAAAACTCTCCATGCATTATTCTGGTGGTCAGACAGGTTTGGGAAACACTAAGTAAAAGATATGTAACTCATAGAGGGTGGGAGAGGGTAACAAGCCTGATTTCAAGGGCCCATATGAGGCATCAGTGTATACTAGGCAGGTAGAAATCTCTGGCTTTGGCAATTTTAGGAGAGGATGCTAGCCTTTGAATCTGGGAGAAGCCAGTGCTTACAAAGGGAAGGAGAAAGAGGGCTTGAGGCCAAAGTGGTAAACAGCTTAGAAAGCAGCCTTTCCTCATTTATTCAACAGTCTTTATTTAGTGACTCTCCAAGTCCTGGTGATTATTATCCTTCACTCCATGTTTGGCTTAAATAGGGTAGTTCTGCTTTGCTACTGCCCATTGCCTAACTCAGCTTGCAGTAGTAGAGTCTGCACAGATAGCAGGCTTAATAAGCTAGAGGATAGGTCACAAAGTCCCCAAAACCATCATGCTCTATTTCGATGTGACTAGACAGTGGTTATTTCTTGCCTATTGATATTTTAAAGGAGAAGAATGGTATAGATCTTTGCAGCTAGACCTGGGTTGAAATCTCAGCTGTGATAGTTACTGTTCTTGATATTTTGAGGAAGTTACCCAAAATCTCTGGGCCTCTATCTTCTAATCTCTAAAAGGCGGTTATGAACCTATCTCAGATATAGAGTTTTAATTATGCCCAAACTCTAGCCAGTAGACCCTCTTACCAAAGGCCCAACTGGTCTAGCCCATCCTGACTTCTCTCAGAATCTCCAACTCAGGTAAGGTATTGACAGCAGGCTGTAGATTAAAAAGCCTACATAAGGAATTTTGAATACAGCACACACACACCCCCACCCGCCTTTCCTGAGTTCCTCTCCAGCACCCCTTGGGGGTCCTCATGTGTTTGTGGAGCAGCTTTACTCTGCAAAGGCAGCAAGAGGATGGTGGAGCCATAGCTCTGGGCCATAGGGGCAGATTTATTTGGATGATAGGACTAATATTTGTGTAACCTGCTGAGACCTGTGTGGGAGAGTTTAGGGTGGTTTTTCTTTTGGTGAGGGGGTTTGCTCTGGTTTCACATACATTAACACAAAACATGAGCTAGTCAGGGCCCTTGTGGTCTGCGGTGAGGGGATTCCTGTGGAGAAATGGGACTGAGTGAGTCAGGCCAGGGGAATGTCTTCCTTGCAAAGTGGAGTCAACTAGATAACTGATGAGCCAATGGTGGGATTAGGGAGGGGGAAATTGGAGGGGAAAAGAAGAGTTTCTGACATCTTGAGCTGGGATTAAGAGAAGGAAAGCTCTAGGGTAGTGGGAAGGCAAGGGGGTTATAGTCAGTCTGAACTTAAGAACAGAGTTGAATGAATTACAAAAGGGTGCTGTCTTGTATGCTGGGCCACTGGGAAGAGCCACAGGTCCCAGTTAGCTTCAGCTCTCACAGAAACATCCAGAAACATAAATGATAGCCTAGGCTTTCCATGGGAAATCAACCTGAGCTAAATCTACCTGTGCTCTATTATTCTTTTTTGGTTTTTATCCTATGCAAGGAAGTGGGCCTCTTCTGGCACCTCATGCTGCTCTGTGCTTTTCCCTGAGGTCCAAATTCTAGTTCATAAGGACTTAAAGTTTTACAATTTCCTATAAATGGTTAAGGGAAGAGCAAACTGTCCAGAGTGTGAGAAGTGTGAAAAGTGAGGTCGATAGTGAGAGAAAAGAAGTCCATGTAAGCCCTGCCACTTATGGTTCTTAGGCTATGTGGCTCCTAGAAGGAGTAATGGCCAAACAATTTTTCCTCTTGCTCTTTAGCTTGTCTCTGCATTCCGACTGGCTTTAGACAACTGGCATCCATTCTGTACTATACAAACAGAAACTAATTTATTTGGAACACACAGCAAAATGAGAACTTTATTTGGTACAGTCAGGGCTCCATTTAGTTTTGCTGCCACTCACTGCCTCTAACTTCCGCGCCCCCCACCCCTCCCCAACGGTCTATCTCATAGCTGTTTGTCCTTCAGATCAGGAGTCTCTTAGCATGCCCCCTCTCTTCAACTCCTTCCTGTTGGTCTTCATTTCTTTTAACGATTAATATTTAGGTAAAATGCATTGCAAAAATGCTACTTGGACACAAGATTAACTTAAAAGACAGTATCCTTAATGGAAAAAAAAAAAAAAAAACAGTATCCTTTAAGGATTTTAGAATCTTTTAGAGAAGACACATGATTTAAGTACCTCAGCTGCACATCCTATAGCCAATTTCTCTTATATAAGAGTAAGAATGCCAGCTTTAACACAGCCCGGTAGGAGTTCCCATCATGGCACAGAGGAAACAAATGTGACTAGGAACCATGAGGTTGCAGGTTCAATACCTGGCCTCGCTCAGTGGGTTAAGGATCCGGTGTTGCCGTGAGCTGTGGTGTAGGTCACAGACAGAGCTCGGATCTGGCATTGCTATGGCCCTGGTAACAGCTCTGATTAGACTCCTAGCCTGGGAACCTCCATATGCTGCAGGTGCCACCACAAAGAGACAAACAAAACAAAACAAAACAACCCCACACAGACCAGTAGATAAGAGCCAACTTATTGCTAGCCTTGAATAATAGCAAGAATCCATACTCTTCCTTAGAGTGACGCTGGAAAAATGAAGTCAGGGATTTAAGATTATTTAAAAGAATCAAGCATTGCCTGGTCCTAACAGTCTGCTTGCAAAAAGTCTTGTAAGTCTGACTCATGACTACTCACTGCCTCATTTCTCTTCCTGTTACAGAAAGTAATTTCTTCTCCTTTCTCTCACCTCTCTTAGCAAGCATACCAACCATTAAGTCCTTTGCCAAATGCTCAGAATGGGTTTCTACATGGCTTAATAGAAAAAAGATAATAAGGATTTTTTTCTCTCAGCCTCTCTGAGTTGTATTTAAATGCCCTCAGTGGTCATACGGCAGAAGCCCAAGGGAGGATGCCAGGGAGAGTATGTTTCTCATCCCTGGGAGGCCGTCGGCCTGGCTCCTGCAGCCAAATTACAGCACCAGAGAACAATGTAATGCATTCCTGGGCAGGTCGGTGGGACCCTGGGCGCCTGGGCCTTGTGGAGAGAGGTGCCAGACACAGAGCTCTCCGTAAGCAATCCTGCAGAGCCTCCCCCTGGGTGCAGAAATGAAATACGGGAGAGCTTCACATTACACAGAGACCTGTAGCTCACACCTGGTTATTGATGGCCTTGGTGGAGGCCTCTGCCCCCACCCTCCACTTGGGAACTGCTTGCTACTATGGGGGTTGGGCATCTTTGAAGCAATGTTAGAAAACAAGAAAGAGATGCCTCCTTTTCACCCCTTGCCTTCCTTGTCCGTCTCTGCACATCCGTGAGAATATATATACACACATGGACATATATGGACATATAAATAGGTTCTCTCAGGCTGCATAAGTGTTCTAGTTATCCTTCTTCCTCCCAGCAATAAAAAAGAATAAAAGGAGTTCCCATCCTGGCTCAGTGGAAACAAACCCAACTAGTATCCATTAGGAAGAAGGTTCAATCCCTGACCTCACTCAGTGGGTTAAGAATCCAGCATTGCCATAAGCTGCAGTGTAGGTTGCAGACATGGCTTGGATCTGGCGTTGCTGTGGCTGTGGTGTAGGCTGGCAGCTGTAGCTCTGCTTCGACCCCTAGCCTGGAAACCTCCATATGGCACGGGTGCGGCCCTAAAAAGTCAAAAAACCAAAACCCCACTAGATGTCAATCAAAAACTTCAAAAGTCATACCAACAACAAGGGTTTAGCTATAACCAAGGAATATTTAAAAGGTATCAACTGGGCGTTCCTGTTGTAGCTCAGTGGGTTAAAAATATGACTGGTATCCACAAGGATACCTTGCCTTGCTCAGTGGGTTAATCAGGCATTGCCTCAAGCTGTAGATGCAGCTCAGATCTGGTGTTACTGTGGCTGTGACACAGGTCAGCATCTGTAGCTCCGATTTGCATGGGAACTTCCATAAAGGCCACAGGTGCAGCCCTAAAAAGAAGAAAAAAAAAAATCCTTATCAACATGCAGACAGCTGTTTGGTTTGGGGACTGGTACTCCTGTGGGAGGTGGCAGGGGAAGGATACAGAGAGGGCACGGAGAGAAGAGATCAACAGTAGACAATTCCCTCCCAAGCAGAGTAGCTGAGCCCATAGAACTTCTCATGGCTGCTTCACGCTGGAGAGAGTACAATTCATGCCCTGTGTGCCGTGGATGAGCAGGCAGTCTCCTGTCACTGCATGAGGTATGATTACCAAGCCTGCTGCTCATGACCTGCTGTTGTTATTTTTAACTCTTACTAGGTTAGAACACAGGATACCTTTGGGTTCCAGAGAAAGGCATGAGAGGGGAACAAGCAGTGGCTCTGCTAGAGTAAATATGTTAACAGTTGCTGCACCAGGCTGAGCTTTCCCAGAAGCTGGTGACTGGCAGGTTTCAGGCCATATCAGTAATATGCCTGTCCCCGGTGCCAAAGGTCAAAGGGATAGAAGAGAGGGAGTTTATAGGTGCATTTTCCCACTTCCTGCTTATGGCTCAAATGGCCTCTGACCAGCTTTGTGGTTATTCCTCACAATGTTTTAGCCATCCTGAATTTGAGAAAGCAAGGTAAGCATTCTCCTCTTTGTCCCCTAATCTTATCTTAAAATTTGTCTTTGCTCACTTTCATTCTGCCAATGAGTCTATGGATGGAACTGCTGGACATGGGAGTTCCCTTTTTTTTTGGTGAAAAGAAGCTGAAATCTGGTGACTGTACTTCAGCACCACCAGCCCTTGTAAACAGACTTGACCAAACAGAAAAACTAAACTGGGAGTTCCTGTCGTGGCGCAGTGGTTAACGAATCCAACTAGGAACGATGAGGTTGCGGGTTCGATCCCTGCCCTTGCTCAGTGGGTTAACGATCCGGCATTGCCGTGAGCTGTGGTGTAGGTCGCAGACGAGGCTCGGATCCTGCGTTGGTGTGGCTCTGGTGTAGGCTGGCAGCTATAGCTCCGATTCGACCCCTAGCCTGGGAACCTCCATGTGCCACGGGAGCGGCCCAGAAATGGCAAAAAGACCAAAAAAAAAAAAAAAGAAAAACTAAACTGAATAAAAACGGAAGACAGTTTAACCCACAGCTGTTCTATTGGACAACTTTCAAGGTGGGGCTCCCCCAAGAATAACTGCGATGTTTATAAAAAGGTTTTTCATGTACAAACGCTTTAGCTTATATGTAATTGTCTCACCAACCCTGTGAAATAGGAGTTACGCTCATTGCACAGATGCCACTCAGAGAGGCTCTGTCATTTGTCCAAAGTCCTGTGGATACTGAGTGGCTCAGCCAGAACTCAAGGCAAGGGCTTCTGACTTCAAATCCTACGTGTTCTCCTCAAAGACTGAGGATGCCTAGGGCTGGAGGCACCAAAATCACAGCACCTTTAGAACAGAAACTGATACAAAATATCCTAGGAGAGTTTATATGAGCAGAATTGACAAAAGGAACATCTTAGGCCTTCCATAACCTCACCAATGAATCCCCTTTTGGCCATTTCTGCCATTAATACCACCACCACCAAATGATCACTATACGAAGTAGTCCATATTTAATCAGCTCCGGCTCTTAATTGTTTCTTTTTTCTTCTTCAGACTAACACTTGAACTTTTTTTTGTTTATCTAGTCCTTTTAAAGTGATGTTAAATGTACAGACAGAGCTGAAATAGTCATGAGAAGCTATGAGAGGAAGTTATTGAGGTTTGGGGCTTTTAAAGTATATATCAGAATTTCCTTTGAGACTTCAATCTTTTAAAAAATGCTGTCAACCCCTGTGCTAGGAAAATAAGAATAGGGAATGAAAGTGCTAACAAACTGTCCTATCCCAGGCCAGATGCCTACTAACAGCCTAGTAAAGGTCCTCTAGCCAAGACAAGCAATTTATCTACACCAAGGCAAGGAGTATCTACCCTGCAGAGAAACCCCTGCAAGATGAGGCAGACAACAGATTTTCACTTGATCAAAAACTTTTGCTGCTCTCAACCCCTCCTCCCCTCCTCATTCAAAATCCGGACTTCTGTTTAGGTCCGAGACAGTGAGACAAAGCAGCTCCAAGAGATGATGTGAACAAGGGGAACCCTTCCCTGTTCAACCCTGGAATGCATTCCAGTAGAGACAGCATAAGCCCTCACACACCCCACCTATCCCACTCCTGCACCCCAACCGTGAAGGCAGGAGGGAAAAGTGCAGGAACACAATGTTCATCAATCACAGATCTGGGATGCTGCAGCTCTGGGCCCCCACTTGATCAAGGGAAGAACACTTCATGCCAACAGTCTACCTATAGTCAGGATTTCTCATAGAACAAATCTTTACTTTTTGGTCTATCGATCTTGGCTCTCACTGTTCTCCCTGCTTCCCACCCCCACTGCCTCCGCATGTGGGCTCAGAAGTCATCATCTAAAGAATTCCATTGCTCACCTCCTGCATAGCAGCACAGCCCCATGAGGCCGCACACCAGATGGAGGGGATAAAAGTACGAGGTCATGGCTTCTAGCAAGAGGCTTTTTCTTAAACTAACCCTGACTCCTGGAAAAGAGGCAGAGCAGGAGAGTGTCGGGTGAGCTGCTGACGACAGCAGCTTCAGAGGTCTTGTATAAAAAGGAAGGAAAAAGCTAACTTGGCTTTCAGTGGAAATTTCCCTACTTTGGGTCTCACATCAACTTCTTGAAGGTGTATGAATAGAATGCAGAGAGTGTCAAACCAAAGGGTTAAATCCTTCCCAATTGTAGGGACCTATTCAGCAGGCTGCCACCCACATGCTGAGGAGGAGGCCAAACCCTGAACACATGCCCTGTTTCTCCAGGAAAGTAACTATGAATAAAGGGAAAGGATATGGAAGGTGGACTAGAACTTGGGAGAAACTGAAAAGGTTGCTAGCAGACCTTCAAAGTGTTTGTATATAATATACAAAGACAGGGGGATGGAAGAGGAACATCATTTCTATATCATTAAGCTTGCTGGGTGACAATGAATACAAGCAACAATTACAAAGAGACAAAACATTTTAAGTAACAGACTAAGAAACAAGTCTTAGAATAAAGGAATCAGGTGACTAAGATTAATTGGGCTTTCTATAGGAGGTGGCACTTTTTTTTTTTTTTCCCCTTTCTTTTTAGGGCTGTACCTGCGGCATATAGAAGTTCCCGGGCTAGGAGTGAAATCAGAGCTCCGGCTGCCAACCTATGCCACAGCCACAGCAGTGCAGGAGCCAAGCCGCATCTGTGACTTACACCACAGCTTGCTGCAACACTGGATCCTTAACTCACTTGAACAAGGCCAGGGATAGAACCTGAATTCTCATGGACACTATGGTGGGTTCTTAGCCTGCTGAGCCACAACAAGAGCTCCTAGCTAGTGGCTTTTGAGCTGGCTTTTATTTTTTTTTCTTTTTTGGCCGAACCCATGGCATATGGAAGTTCTCAGGCCAGGGACTGAATCCAAGCTGTAGCTGTGACCTACATCACAGCTGTGGCAACACCAGATCCTTAACCCACTGCTCCAGGCTGGGGACCAAACCCTCGCCACCACAGAGACAATGGTGGGTCCTTAACCTGCTGTGCCACAGCAGGAACTCACTGAGCTGGATTTTTAAAAGATGAGGTATGTCCTGGTTGAGAGCAGTCAGAGGAAGGCATTCTAAATAGAAGCAACTAGTTTATGCTGAAACTTAGAAGAATATGCAAGCAATATATAAGGAATTTCAAGCGAGTACATATTATATACACTGGGGAATACAAAGAAATTAGAATGCTGAGATCAGGGCTTAAACAATGTGAGGTGACTGCATGTGCCCAGACTGTCAAATGGCTCAGAGTCTCCTGTAGAGCCACAAAGCATCTTGACCTATGTCAGTAAACACCAGGGCACCTATGGGAAAACACAAAGATGAACCCATTTGTTACAGATATAGGGACTGGAAGAGAGCTACACTGTAAAGCCCCCCAAAATGCTAAGTACCATTAACTACAGCTCCCTATCATTTGCAATTCTGGGCTAAATAAGAGATATCGAATATCTCATCCAGAACTGTGATGCATTTAATATAGGCTTACAGGCACAAACCCTGGCATAAATCTAGGCAAACTCTTAAGAAATTAGAATGTAAAAAAGGAAGTCTTCAAAATAGAAAATAACATGTTTCTTTCCCTGACTCCCAAACTTAAAACTTGAATGGTCCCTTGTATACTGTTTGGCATACTGGACTTGAGGCTATAGTACATTCATCATAGTGAATAGGAGGGGAGCTACAAAAGAGCTTTAGGGACTGTAAAATCAGTTCACTAATAAGTCAGAGGATAGTTCTGCTGTACTACAGGCTGCCAGAGCAACAGCCAAAGACAAGATAAATTCCAATTTCATAACTTCGAATTAGGTCTCTGGCTTCTCTGCATTGTTGAAGGTAAAAGCAGCTATTTATAGGGCTTCTGTCCTGCTTCCTAAATGAACTTCCCTAAGGACAAAAACCACCTGTTCTTCCAGAGCACTTTCCTGGTACCACTTTCAGAAACAGAATATTGAAATGTATGTATATATAAAAATTATATTTATGAACACTGAATAAGCCCAAAGGTGAGCAGTATCCAGTTTCTGCTTTACTTAACTGGTACAACTTAGTTCTGCCTCTCGAAGGGAGGCAGCTACTTAACAGTGATAGCATTTGTTGGTATCATCTTAGTTTTTCCCTCCTCTCCTAGGTAGTTTATAAAAGGTGATTTCTGAAAACCTTCACAATAGAAAAGCTCCAGGGTTTACATTCAACTGTGACACCACTATGAATTCATTACGAAGCATGTTTCAGGTTGCACTATAATTTCCCTATGTAACATAAACCCATGGAATCTGACATAAGCTGATTGCTCATGCTGGTTATTTTATTTACATTTCTGAATGGAAAGGATTTTAATACTCATAAGGTATCAAACTGACTTATTATTTTTCATCTGTTCTCCCAGAGCAGCTATTATAAAATAGGCATAGAGACAGAAGTCTCAACTTGTATGACTGGTTAAGCAACCAGAGAAAGTTACTGCTCAAAAGCAATTTTTTAAAAAATAATTCAATACAGAACTTGAGGCCAAATGAGTTATCATTACTCTCACTGCCATCTGAAAGATGAAGTGTTTTTTTTTAAAATAAATATGTTCACTATCTTCATCAAAGTTGTATGGGAGCAGGAGGTAGTTCATAGAAACTCAGGGGGCCTGGAGTTTACTTAAGTCTTTCCCTAGAGACCTAATGTTAGCAGACAAAGCCTAGTATAAACAGAAGTGCAGGTGAATGCAAGACAGTGGGCTCCTCACGAACTAGAAATATGAATGTGCCTCTTTAGCAGCATGTTACAAATCAGACTTCTGAATTGTCATCATCTAATTCACTATTTGGAGATGTATGTTCTGTTCACATAGCAAAGAGTAATAGTTTCTGTTTATTTCAGTAGATATTGCAAGCTCAAATAAATTGCTAGAGAAGTTACAGTTACCAGTAAACTCCAAAGGCTGATCTGCTGTCATCTGCTTCTAAATCTTTGTTCAAATCATCCCACTTTTTCTGCCGCCACACAGAGTTAAATAAGTATACTCTCCAACCCTCTAGTACAACCTTGGACCTACTATTTTACTCAATACATTTTCATCACTTTACCATATTATTGATTACATGCCCAACAGTGTAAATTCCAAGGACAGGTTCTGTGCCTATTAAAAAAAATTTTAATATGTATTTCAAGGTCATATCCCCAATGATCCAATTAGTACATATATTTGACTGAGTCCAATAAAGACAGGAAGTTGTTTTCAGTTGATTAGAGAGAAAATCTTGGTAATTCCCATTTTAAAAAGGTAGAATTGTCTAGGATTGAGAATTGGTCAGCAAAACTCTCCTTGGAAGAGAGGGAAAAGGCAGCTTATTTTAGTACCTTAACCTAATATCCTTTTATTCTTTTTCTTAATTGACCTATTCTATTTTCAGAATCAGTGACTGCAGGGTACAGCATTGACCTTAACAGTGAGCTCTGGGAAATTCTGAGAAGTCCTTTCCCTTTCTTTCTCACATGTCCACACAGGCACATAATTTTAGTGCCAACTCTTGGCTGTCCCATTCTGCTTCACCAAAACATTATAGTGTTTCATTTACTAAACCAGGATGGTCCCTAGCCCTTATTAATCTGTCATTATTAGGAATGAGAAGATATAAAAGAGAAAGAATAAAATAGACTTTCTATTTCCTCTCATTTGACTGAAAGGAATCCTAATCAAATTCTTCTACAAGGAAAAAAGCCTCTATGAGTCTAGATCAACTTTTTTGGGTCACAAAATCTTATGTGAGGCATGTGAAAATAATTCATCAGTCACTTCTAGTCAAATGAATAAATACGCAAGAATGAACTAATCTACTGTTGTGGCAGTAACCCTGTCTTATACTAATACATCTTTTGCCTACCTTAACCCCCCTACTATTAGATTATGAGTTACTTGTGAACAGGGATTGCATTTTATATTTCAGAAAGGTACCCAATAAAAATCTGTTCATTGAATGAACAAATTCATTAGTAGTAACAACTTTTTTTTTAAGGTGATTTTTAATTTTTATTTATTTATTTATTTTGCTTTTTCAGACTGCAGCTGAAGCATATGGAGGTCCCCAGGCTAGGGGTCCAATTGGAGCTACAGCTGTCAGCCACAACCACAGCAACGTAGGGTCAGAGCCGCATCTGCAACCTACACCACAGCTCACTGCAACACCAGATCCTTAACCTGAGCAAGGCCAGGGATGGAACCTCCACCCTCATGGTTCCTAGTTGGATTCATTTCCCCTGCACCTTGACAGGAACTCCATTTATAATAACAACTTAATACAATGAATTCAAACATCAAAAACTTACAATATATTACGGGATAATCATTACCATACTATAGTATATACAGAACAATAGTTAACATGTTTTTAAATGCTGAAGCTCTGTAAAAAGCAAAACCAAACAAAAACAACCTCTGAAAACAAATTAAGATAAGCCCTACTGGAGTCTTTTATTCAATAAGCCAATACTGAAAGAAGAGTCTTTTCAGGGTATCCAGGACTCTGAAGTGCATGTTCCAGGGCCGGGTTTTTATGTGTGTTTTTTTTGTTTTTTGTTTTTTAATGCAGAATTACAAAAGCTAAAATACACCAAGAGCAAATTAATAAAAAAAGTCCACACAGCTAGGGCTTTGTTGAATTAGAATCCCTGGGCACCTAATAAGGGCTAACTCCCAAAGGGATCAGAGTCAAGTAAATAAAAAATCCATTTGAATTTTATCAGAGGGCAAAGTTTCAACTTTGAATACCCCAGCAACCAAGGATGAATTATGTATAAGATTAGTAAAGTGGTTCATCCACGCCCAAGCCAGAGAACATTCTTCTATCTCACTGTGTCTGAAGGAAAAACAGCAATGTATTTGCCTGCCAAGAATAGCTGTGGCTATACTCTAGACAGGAGTTTAACAACACTGAGGGATTAAAATTTAATTGTAAAGCTGCTGCTACCTGAGAGCAAAAGCTTGAATTCTGGCTTCAGAAAGAAACTGAGACTCCAGCATATTGAATAGATGAAAACAAGAGTTGGCATGTTCCTAACAAAGAGTATGAGAACATGTTCCCTTCTTAAGTTCTTCCCCAAACTGTTTCTTTCTCTATATATCCTATTTATAATATGCAAGGGTCCTCAATGGGATACAGCCCTTTTCTACACTTGGAATAGTATATATACATTTCATTTCCAGAATGCTTGAAATTACAGGATGAGGTTAAAGGGTGATTATGTGGTCTAAATTCCCTGAATATCAGTTCTCATAATTTTGTTCAGCATCACCTGAAGCCCAAATCATTTCTTTTCTTAAAAGAGCTGTTGAGATGGATCTAAAGCCATCTTAATATTATTACAGAACTAAGAGAGACTATTTTTTCCTCCAAGTCAGATAGAATACTACTAACAATCTTTTACTGAGGCCTCATCAGCATTAAGGAACGCACCAGGAGTTCCCTTTGTGGCTCAGCATAATGAACCCAACTGGTATCCATGAGGACATGGGTTCAATCCTTGTCCTTGCTCAGTGGGTTAAGGATCCAGCGTTGCTGTGAGCTGTGGTGTAGGCCAGCAGCCACAGCTCTGATTCAACCCCTAGTGTCGGAACTTCCATATGCCATGGGTGTGGCCCTAAAAAGACAAAAAGACAAAAAAAAAATACATCAAAGTTTCCTATGTATTGTTTCAACCACTAGAAGTACCAAAAATTTATTCTGTTCAAATAAACTTCCCCTCACAATTCTTCACAAACTTCATCTTTGATTTTGAAAAAAGAGTACTGTTGAAACATAAGATATACATTTGTACTTTATATTAAAACTTTTTTTGATCATTTCAGAGAGTTAATTTCCCTCTGAATCCTTACAAATGACCATGTAATAGACCAAACAGCATTCTGTCTTAAGTGGCTTACCAGCAAAAAGAGGAATGAAATTAGAGTGAATCAAACAGAAAAGCAAATGTACATTCTTCATTTTAAAACATCACAGAGATCATAAAATAGGTGTATACTATGAGGAATTCTCCAGGTAGTTTATATGTCTACTTATGTCTTTGCAGTAAGTATTTCTGCAATCTAAAAAAGAACTCTCTTAACTCTAATGGCTCAAACTCCCTCATTTATTATATTGGAAGATCACAATCTGTCCTCCAATGCCTCTGGTAAGAATAAATGAGAATATAAGCATAAACTCTCTCTCTCTCTCTCTCTCTCTCTCTCTTTTTAATGTCTTTTGGGGGCCAAACCTGCAGCATATGGAGGTTCCCAGGCTAGGGGTTTAATCAGAGCCGTTGCCATCATCCTACACCAGAGCTACAGCAATGCCAGATCCAAGCCGCGTCTGCGATCTACACAACACCTCATGGCAACACCGGATCCTTAACCCACTGAGCAAGGCCAGGGATCAAACCCCCAACCTCATGGTTCCTAGTCGGATTCATTTCTGCTGTACCATGATGGGAACTCCAAAGTATAAACTCTTAAAAAAAAAAAAAGAAAACTAACGAAGTCCATATTACTCTTGGTTTAGAACTGTAATATATTTAAGTAGTTGTCCTAATTTAGTTCTTTTGCGTATTAAATTGATTAGTGGGGGAATGAGCAAAATTCCAGTCAAAAAAGCTAAAATAACTATCCCTTAAGATTTTAATTTTCCTCTGTATCCCATTATTTTCTCCATTTAGAGGACTTTGCTGGCTCTGCAAAACATGAAGATGTTTTCTAAAACAAAAATAAGTAGTTTTCCTAATATGAATTCTAATACCACTAATGTAATGAGTTTGGAATGAGTGATTTACAGTAATATTTAGGCACAGCTCTTCTGAAAACTATACAGCCCATCTGACTCAACTGCTAATGAGCAACAATAAATATATTAGGAGTTCCCGTCGTGGTGCAGTGGTTAACGAATCCGACTAGGAACCATGAGGTTGCGGTTCGGTCCCTGCCCTTGCTCAGTGGGTTAACAATCCGGCGTTGCCGTGAGCTGTGGTGTAGGTTGCAGACACGGCTCAGATCCCGCGTTGCAGTGGCTCTGGCGTAGGCCGGTGGCTACAACTCCGATTTAACCCCTAGCCTGGGAACCTCCATATGCCGCGGGAGCGGCCCAAGAAATAGCAACAACAACAACAGCAGCAATAACAACAACAAAAAAAGACCAAAAAATAAAAAATAAATAAATAAATAAATAAATAAATATATTAGTAGCAGTTAGTGACTGGATATCCTAGACTTTGGCATTGAGACTTTCATTTTGAAGGGGAAAAGTTGATTAAATATACTGCCAAATAAATTCAAGGAACGCTTTTGTGAACTTCATACTTGTCAGGCACATGTTAATAGGGAAAGAGGGAGCTTTCCATAAACTTCAAAATTGAATTAAATCCTGGGGAAGGGATATAGACATGCATTGAAAAGTACATTGTCCTAACTTTTATTCTTTAGAGTTTACTACTTAGAAGATTTGGATAAAGAAGGAGATTAGCAATTTCATAAATTTCTAATCCTGGTTCTTTTTGAAAGCGAACAATGAAGATGCAGCATGAGAAATTACTCTTATAAAAAGTTGAGGACAACTTTTCTCTTGTTATTGCAGGTAAGAAAATCAAAATTGGAAAATGTTGGATTACCCAAATAAAGACTTTAGCAGCACTAAAAATGGAGCAAAATTGTAAACATTTAAAATTTTTGAACTGTCACAATAGGTTCATTTTATTATCAGGATAGTCTCTGGGAAATGCCTCAGATATATTACTATGGAAATAGCATGGTTACAGAATAAGATTTTACAGAAATATAAACTTAGTTACAATCCAAAAAAATTTTTTTTCATCATTTGAGGGCCACACCCACATAATATGGAGGTTCCCAGTCTAGGGGTTGAATTGGAGCTTCAGCTGCTGGCCTATGCCACAGCCACAGCCACAGCCACAAGGGATCTGCACCATATCTTCAACCTACACTACAGGTCATGGCAACACTGGATCCTTAACCCACTGAGTGAGGCCAGGGATTGAACCTGTGTCCTCATGGATGCTAGTCAAATTCATTTCCACTGAGCCACAATGGGAACTCCCAAAATATTTTAAAAACTGTATCAGTTCTTAGGAACTAGAGAAGTCTCACAGCTTTGGAAAATAATCCATTTTCAAATAAAGTGAAGAAACATTTTAATTGTCAGTTTAACTTATGAATGAGGCCCTACATACTCAATAAAGAAGAATGCAACTCTCATATAAGTTTTCAGTATTAATAAAGTCAGATGCAAAATATAAAAAAAATTTTTCACCTATAAACAGATTTCATGTCATAAAATGGAAAATTAGGAACTTTAAAAAACATTTTTTTCTTCTGGTATATATCAATATGGTTATAATTGCCTATCAATTCTCCTGGTTATGAAGACAAATTTGCCCTTGAAAAAATGATGATTATGGACAAACTGTCTCAAAAGTTCTGGTTACTATTCAGTAAAAGACACTTGGCATTTATATCTGCTTATTATTTTTAAAAATGTAATTTGGGGAGAAAAATGTTAATTATTTTTGGGAAGGGGCTTAAGAAATCCCAGCGAGACATTCTGTAGAGCGGTCTTTTGTTAGTGTAACATCTGACCTTCTATATCTTTGGAAATCATGCAACTTGGCTAATGTAGTCCTTAAAGAATTAATCAAGCAGATTGTTAGGCCCTAGTTACAGCGGAGCCAGCCAATTATGAGTTGCTCAGAAATTCATCACTGGCATGTCCAACCAGATTTTCCCACATAAAGATTAGTAGAAATATGTGGAAACAGGGCCCGTTCCCACCCCAGCACT
Source organism: Phacochoerus africanus (assembly GCF_016906955.1). NCBI lineage: Eukaryota > Metazoa > Chordata > Mammalia > Artiodactyla > Suidae > Phacochoerus > Phacochoerus africanus. Next base: position 108,312,063 of record NC_062549.1, on the reverse strand, counting down.
GCTACAGTGTGTTCAGTGAAACAAATTTTAACCATGTTTTAACTTAGTGAAACAATTTATTTGGGAATCTTTTTGATTTCTGCCTTTACCCATAATACCTTTTCTGTCAACATTACAAAGGCTGCCCTATTTAGTTAAAACTCAACTAGGGATTTTTATATTCAAACACACTTATGAATTCAAAGCACTAAAATCACGTGCCACAAGCCTGAATTTATCAGGAAGTAAATAAAATACCCAAAGACCATCTTCAGTATTTTCGCTGTTGTAATAACACCTTCCCAAGGCTTACTAAGAAGAAAGCTTTTCTTGCAAGAGAAATGAAAGTGTCCAGAGGAGATGAAGATTGGTTCTCTAAGAAGAAGGCTGCTCTTAAATAAAGAAGCTCCTTTCAGATAAGCAGAGAATCAGATTCCAGTTCATTGGTTAGCTGGCTACCCTTACTTTGAACTCTCATATTTAACCCAGCAGGCTTCAAAGCAGGTGAGAAAATGACCTACCACTTAAAAGTAATTTTTCCTTTTTCAGGAATTCTGGCCTTAGAGAGTATCAGCTCTGATATCAGCACATTCCACATCTCCAAGGATTTATGCAATTTTTTTCATTGCTCTATGTCTAATGTCAGACTAGGTTTTCATCTCAGCCAAGAGAAAAATCAGGGGAAAAAAAGTCCTAACTTGCTGAAAAGGAAGTCTTATTCCACACAGCTTTATATTATGCAAAAGGAGAAGGGGTACTAAAATTACTGACCATTCTAGTTCATTCCCTTCCATTTATCTAAATCTGATGCTCAGTGAGGATTACTAAAAATCATTCATCCCTAGCACCTTGCTTCACAAAAAAGCAATTTCTCTAACAAATAGATTTTAACAAATTCAAACTGAATTTACTCTAGCACGAGAGCTAATACAAAAAGATATTGCATGAGGAAAAGACAATGGTAACAATGGAAGAAATTTAGGAAACTTTCTTAAATCACTCTACCTTACTAAATAGAAGAACAAATATGTTTCAAAAATTCTTCACTGATTTCTACTGTACTTGGCTAGCAAATATCTGACCTAACTGAAAATTTAACACAGGCAGTTTGCAATTACCAACAGGTTCTGCTCTATAGGCAATTTGCTGTTGCTGAGAATTTGAAACATTTCTCCACTTTCTGTGGTTTATATACACATCAAGTACCAGAAGTATAATACTAATAGTGTTGTTTAAATGATACCAAACCACTAATCCTACGAAAAAAATGCATTTTGAATTTTGTGTTAGGACACAGCTCCTCCAAACATGAAGAGAAGCTGTAGGGTTTCCCCCTACAGCTGCACTTCGGTGATGATGATGCCACAAATGACGTCAATGGTGATGATGGTGGTGACAAGTAACACCTAGTTTTTACTCTGACAGACACAGTTCTAAACACTTGATATATTTTAAACGAATTTAATGCTCACAAAACCCATGAGGTAGTTCTATTCTCATTCTACAATGAGGGGGAAGAAAAGGTTAAGTAACTTACCCAGGGTTGCACAGCCAATACGTGTACGAGCTGGAATTCAAAGCAAAGCAGTCTGGCTCCAGAGCCTATGCTCATAAGGCTTCCACAAAGCTGGCTGTCTCCACCTTGATAAGGTGGCACTGCCCAGGCATTCTAAATTCCTCTTATTGGGGGCAGAACAGAGCAGGGCTTCTCAAGTTTTAAATGGGTATATAAGATCACCTGAGATCTTGTTAAAATGCAGATTCAGGAGGGCTGGAGTGGTGCCTGCAGTTCTGCATTTCTAACAAGTTCCTGGGTGATAAGAATGCTCCAGGGGACAGAGACTATACTATAGCAAGTGGTGAAGAAATAAAATTTGAGCCTCTAGTTCCCTTAATGTCTGTCTGTTGAAGTATTTATATGTTTAGCTTATAAGCTGGAGCCTGCTCATACTGCAGTCATTTCCCATTCTTAAATGGAGACTGCCCTTGGAACTGCTGCATATCAAATATTGGTTTGCAGGTATTTTCAGTAAATACTTGGCTTTTAGGAATTTAAAACGTACAAGTTTGCTGTCAGGCACATTATTAACACTATGTACCAACAACAAACACCAAAAGATAGTAAGCAAATGCCTGTTTATTGTTAATCAAGTAGAATCACAGTAAGTTAATAACTTTTGCTCTAAAAAAGCAGCTTCCACCTTAAAACGTATTATTCATTCTCGGACTCTGTTCAAGCAGTGCTAAGGAGCTTGTGCTATGCAATCTTAAAGGCTCTTCTGGTGCAAGAGATGTATTAGGTAAAGGCAGGCTCTATTGTACTAACAGTGATGAATAGAGGAGTGAGTACCCTCCACATTAATTTAGCCAGTGCCTCCTAGGAGTACACTGTTAACAACTGCTAACAGAACAGCAGAATCTATTAGAATCTAATAGAGTCTCTACTCCAGATTCTAGATTTCCATCCTCTCTCTCTTTCACTTCCTTCCCACTGGCCCTGGCAGAAACCCAAGGACCATCTCCCCCATTGCTTGCTTGTGATTTCAAATACACAGCTGAATTTTTTTCTCTGGTTGTTAAATGGATGGAATTTCCTGGCTAGTCCATTTTTTCCATGCCAGGTTATACAGTAAGGTCATTTCAGTTCGAGACACACTCACTCCCCAATCAGCACCACTGTAAACAACAAAGTTATGGTATGATTGCCAAGCTTCCTTTTTATACTAAAAGGAAATAGAAGAGTCAATTTCCAACCCAGATATCTATACTCCCTGGACAAAAGTGGAAAGTCATTCTTCTTGCAGTTTGACCCAGAATCAAGTGCATTATCAGACTCCTAGGCCTACAGCCAGTGGCAACCTAACACAGTATAAGTAGACCTTCAGGGAAAAAGAGAAACCAGTGTTCTTACTACTGCTGCCAGAAGAAAACCAACGAATCTTTAAGGCACAAAATAAACTATTCTTAAGGCAGGAAAGAAAGTGTAAAGAAACAGGGAGTCAGAATGAAGGCACATAGAGAAAAATACAGAAACTATATTACCAAGTAAGGGCTGGTGTTTCCATGGTTCTCAGTGCCTTTCTATTTGGGAATATAATGAATCGACATTTTCTTTTTGTATCTGAACTCTTATTACTTGGTAAAAATGCAAAGATGTAAAAGACATATTTTTAAAAAAGACTTGGAGACTTAAAGGGATTTATCTTTGGTAATTTTGCTTTGAGCCAGTGACATTAATTAATAGGTTTACGTAGATGAGTAAATAATTATGGGATACTGATACTAATCAGTCCTCAGGTACTTCTTGGACCTGGATCAGGAAATAAGGAAGCAGTTCAAAACTAAAGGGTAAAAATGAGTAAAAAAGTCTATACATGGTTCTGTGCCCAAGGTTGGGAAGGTAGTAAGAACAAGCAGATATAATAACAGGGAGAACTTTCGAGTAAAGGGGCACATTCTGTATCCAGGGCAAATGACCCAAGTGTTTCATCTTATGTACGTATTCTCCACCCTAGTTGCGCTCCTGAATTAACCTTCAGCAAATCCTTAGAACTAATGATTTCATTTAAATGGAAAAAAATAAAAAGTCTTATGTAAAATAAAGAATTTTTTTAAATGCGAAAGAAAATGCATTTAGAAAGAGTTGGACTATTCTTTAGCTAACAACAAGGGCTACGTTACCATCAAAAGTCATCTACAAAGACCACCAACTTTGTATTCTTTAAACTTCTAAGCAACAAAAATGCAACTCAAATCACCAAAAACTTATATTTGACATATTTATGGCAGCAACTTTACAAATCAATTCTTGTACTTTAACAAATTCCACTGCTCAACTGGTTTAGCACAAACAGATCATAAATGGTTTCTTGTGTGTTTTACAAATACTCCACACAAGTCCTTGAGACCATACTTACAGCTTTAGCAAAAACACCCATGATTTCAGGAAACTGGTGTGTGAGAAGAGCTATCATTGCTGTAGAAGAACACAGTCCTGCTGTGAAATGGATGAAAAAAGGAAGCTCCTTCTTTGGGTAAACAGAAACATGATGAAATGCTGCAAGAGAGGAAAATATAGAAATAGATTTTACTTCAGAATACCGTATAAGCCAGTTTTATATTCTCAAATGAAATCTATTTTTAAAAACTAAAAAAGACAGAGTTCCATCGTGGCTCAGCAGTAACAAATCCAACTAGTATCCATGAAGATGCAGGTTCCACCTGTGGGTCTGCTCAGTGGGTTAAGGATCCGGCATTGCTGCGGCTGTGGTGTAGGCCGGCAGCTGCAGCTCCGATTCAACCCCTAGCCTGGGAATTTCCCTATGCTAAGGGTATAGCCCTAAAAAGACAATCAATTAAAAAACAAAACAAAACCCTAAATTAAAAAGGAAAGTGGCTTTTAAAAAGAACAAGAAGTTTCTGGCCAAGCAAGGTAGAAGGAAGCTATCTACTATTTACAGCTTCAACAGCATTATCTACTTAGCCCAATGACTGTGCTGGGAACTGGGAATAGGATGGCATTGGGAAAGGACATTAATTGTAGTCATGCTGAGGTGGTTTTGAAAAAGAGCTTTGTCACTTACTAGCTGTGTCATCTTGAGTAAGCTGCTAAACCCTCTAGCAGTTGCTATGGAGTTGTTATGATGAACATGTAAAGCCTTTTATAAATGTGTTGTTATAATTCTTGTTCTTTGAGAGCTCAGAGATGAATATAGAGATCAAGAGACAGACATATGGTGGGAGATTCCCCAGAACAATCAGTTGATAATTTTATCCCCTTATTAATAAGTATCCCATATGCAACATCTTACCAAGCACTGTAAAAATCTAACCAGAACACCAAAGCCCTAGGATTCTAAATATAAATGGAGTCCCTTGTCTTATTTTACCACACTGACACATCTACTCAGGTATTATTTTTCTAAGCATTAGATATTTCATTGCCAATAGTATTCAAATATTTATTTCTTATTTGAAATTTGAAAATACCTGAATAACAATGCTGAGAGGAGCTATTACAATGATTGACAAACGGTAGGTTCAATAAATGTCTGTTAAACTGAGAGTTATTCTGGGACTTCATTAGTCCAGGAAGTTGACCACTCAGGGTTGGACACAAACCTAGGAATTCCTGATGTAATACCTTGCATAAGTAAAGAATGACTAATTCAGTGCTGAATCAAGGTCAGCTATAAATTTAACTGTTTTAAACATGATTCACAGAGAAGATTACACCTAAGTTTCCTTCAGTAGCTAGGTTATTTTTTATGTCTTATACTATCTTCAGAAAGCATATACCAAAAAAACAAACTCATTAAAAATCCAGAAAATTTCCAGAGCCTTGAATCATGTTTAAAGAGAAAGCATACCAAATCTGAATTTTTTTAAAGTTGGAAACATTTGAAGCTTTGGACAACATTGTGCTCTCAGCACCCAAAAAACCAGCAGTCTGTTTTGCTCTGTCCCTTAGTCATAAGAGGTAAACTTCTTCCAGCAAATCAATAGATACAAGCCATGGTATTTGCAAAGACAGGGAACAAACACTTATATATGCCAATAGTTACTATAATTGCTTTTGTGTGACAGAAAAATTAATAAATTAAACTGTATAGCACTTTATGGTTTACAAAGTACTTTAATTTATACTGGTTTAATTTTTTTCAACAATCCTAGGAAATAGATAGTATTACTCCTACTTTATAAGGTAGAAAACTGTTTAGCTTTAGTAACATAATTTTCTAAAATATGATATTTTTATACTGTAGGAGAGATTCAATTATTTCTTTTTGGATTGCTTTCTATAAATTCATTTGTCAGTCATTGTTTGGCTAATACATCAAAACAATGGATGACTAGTACAAAAACACTCCTTTGGAAGTACAGTTCAAATTTCATCACTGACTTGTAGAGAAAAATTTATCAGGAGGCATAAAAGACAACTAAATAGCTATGTGAACTAAGGGAATAATTCAAGTCTGAACTTATGAGGTTCATAAGCAAATTCCAGAATGCTGTAAGTCATATCAAGGTTGAAGGAGAACTGAAAACAAAAAACACTAAGTACTCCTGGGGATTAGAACTCCACATTATTAAAAATCTGTTCATTCTATTATAGTCAGAGACAGAAGAAAATACTCTAAGAACATAAAATACAATGTATTGCTTTCTGTTTCTTGTTAAAAACAAAACCCCAGAATATCCCTCCTTTCCTATCTCCTAGAATCTGCAAATGCGTAGAACCCTAGAAATAATAAAGGCCTGTCAAATAGCAAACTATCTGTTCTTAGAGCCTATGGCTCTGAGAAGACATAATAATAACCCTGATTTTATTCACATTACTATGAAAGTCAGCCTTATATCAGGCAACCTCTGAAATGATTTGGAGGGCATTATTTTAGGCTAAATGCATTAGCCTAACATAATAACACTCTTGCATACTGATGTTCCACAACTAAATATTTGTGTCTTTGCTGTAAATATCCTTGTTCCCACTAAAATAGAAAAGCAACAAAATAACTAGCACCACCATCCTAGGAAAGAAAATAAAATTTCTAACACTAATGACCGTCTAATGGATTCTTCTCAATAATCACCTTCCTAAATACCTCAGATACTCCTCCTCACTTGGAAATTTTTTCCTCCTTTCAGTTTCTATGATATCTAATTCTGGTTCTACCACTCCTTCCCTGAATCTTCCAGCTCCTTATCAGACACCCATTTTTTAAAACTTTTGGTGTTCCCCATGTTTCATCCTTAGTTTATTTCTCATACACTAGACTGTTTTCCTTAGTGATCTCATTCATGCCTAGAAAATGATCACTCCAAATCAGTTTTGTGATGTAAAGAGATGTGGAAAGAAAAAGATATCAGGACTGGTGGCAGTTTTATTTACAAAACCAGATCCTGTACCTAGGTCATAGCTGATTGAATCAGGGATGAACACCTGGGTAAATCTGATTCCCTCTCACAGAAGTTTTAGAAGAGGAATTGAGATATTCTTCATTCTATACTATCTGCCTGAAATGATGACATGTAAACTCAGAGCTGTATGGAGGTATCAAGCTGGGCTACATGAGTATCTAAAAAGGGAAAGCCAAACTGCAAAAAGAAAAATATAAAAATGAAACAGATATATTGAAAGAAGCAGAAATGAGACCTCATACAAAGATGCAGTAGGGGGAGGGAAACAAAAGTGAGAATAGGAGAGACTGAAAAATGCAATCAGAGACAGAGACATACAGAAAACTGACTCCTGGAAATCCTGATAGTTTCCCAGGTTCCTGGTCCTAGTCTCTTCCGAGGTAAAATTGTAATTGTTGCCTTTGGGTTCTTTGAGATAAATTTTCTTTCAACAAATTCTCTTTATGTTTAAGTTAGTTTAAAATAGTTCTCTTATACTCAAAGAATGCCTATAACATTTACTACTTGTATTATATATATTTAATAATATAACTATTATATAGATAACTTACAAATATATCTTATCTCCATATTCTTAGAGACAAAATACAAAGATTATGTATGTATATGTTAAATATATTAAATAATAAAATATTTAGGAGTTCCCGTCGTGGCGCAGTGGTTAACGAATCCGACTAGGAACCATGAGGTTGCGGGTTCGGTCCCTGCCCTTGCTCAGTGGGTTAACGATCCGGCATTGCCATGAGCTGTGGTGTAGGTTGCAGGCGCGGCTCGGATCCCACGTTGCTGTGGCTCTGGCGTAGGCCGGTGGCTACAGCTCCGATTCAACCCCTAGCCTGGGAACATCCATATGCCTCGGGAGCAGCCCAAGAAATAGCAACAACAACAACAACAAAAAAAAGACAAAAGACAAAAAAATAAAAATAAAAACAATAAATAAATAAAATATTTAAGCACCCATACATACATGTGTCATGTATAGGTGAGATGTCATACATGCGACATACTCAAAGCCTGAAATTATTTACTTCTCCCATTCCTATTCCTAAACCTGCTCCTCCTGCTGCATGATGGATTTACCATTCTTCAAATCATCTATGTCAGATTTGGGAATCATCCCTGACCGTGGAGAAACAGGCACTTCTGACTCCAGCTTCCTTATAATCTATTCCATGCATATAGCACTTGGTACATTATCAGTCTTTCTGTTAACCTGTAAGTAGCTTAAGAGTTCAAAGCAGGGTAAAGAGGAAAAGTCAATAATAGTTAACATTTTTGTTGAGTACTTACAATGTATCTGGCATGTTTATAAGAATAAATAACTTTGACTAATTCAAACTATATTTATTAATTATAAAATTTTATGGTGAACATTATAGAGAAACATAGAGGGACCAGTGAAGAGAATCCTGGCCTTCAAGTTACAATCTAGAAGGGGGAGATTAAGAAGTACACAAATCATTCTGTGAGTTCAAAGAAAGAAGAGACAACTTATCTCAGATGATGGAGGAAAATAAAAAACCCTGGAAGAAAAATACCAACATACTCATCTTCTATAATCTCTCCTAAATTTTTATCTATCTATTTGAACTTTTAAGCTCATTAAGCCTGATGGTTGTAAAAGTGCAGCTTTCCTTAGACTTCAGTTCTAATGGACCCAGAATTGTAAAAACTGTGGTAAAGACTTATATCATATGAGGAAACTAGTGTTTACAACTTTCAGCATGCTTACTTATTAGTTAAATCATAAAAGGAAAGTTAAACAGAAATTTACCAGCTCAGAGAGAAAAAGAATGAGTGGATGATAAAGAAGCTGAGACAAAAAGTATAGACTATACTTTCAAGAAGTTTGGTTTCCTGAATGTAGGAACTAGATGAAAACACTAGCAGCAATCATCTACATATACATTACAATATCTACATATTTCTGGTTCTCCTGACTCTTTGATTGCTCTTATTTATTTTTTGGCTGTCCCTGCAGCATGTGAAAGTTCCTGGGCCAGGGATCGAACTTGCACCACAGCAGCAACCCAAGCCGCTGCAGTGACACCACCAGATCCTTAACTCTCAAGGGAACTCCTGACTGCTCTAGGACTGCCAGCCTAAGCCACAACTACAGCCACTGCAACGCCAGGTCCAAGTCGCATCTGCAACCTACACTGCAGCTTGCAGCAACACTGGATCTTTAACCCACTTAGGCCAGGGATGGAACCCATATTCTCATGGATACTACTCAGGTTCTTAACCCCCTGAGCCATGATGGGAACTCCCAAATGCTCTTTTTAAAAATGGGAAGTATAGTCCCTCCAGCTTCACTCTTCTTTGTAAAGATTGTTTTGGCTATTGTGGGTCCTTTAACTTGCCATAAAAATTTTGGGGTCAGCTTGTAATTTGTAGAAACTGTATTGAATTTACAGGTCAATTTGAATTTGAAGAGATTTGCCACATAAATAATATTGAATTTTCTAATTCATAAACATATACTGTCTCTCCATTTATTTAAATTTTAATTTCCCTTAGCAGTATTTAGTGGATTTTAGTGTACAAGTCCTATGCTTCTTGTTAAATTTATTCCTAAACAGTTTGTTCTTTTTGAAGCTAATGTGATTGGAATTGTTTTCTAATTTTCATTTTGTTACTACTGTTATTTTCTTTGTTTCTTTTAGGGCTGCACATGTGGCATATGGACCCAGGCTAGGGGTCTAATCTAAGCTGCAGCTGCCGGCCTACACCACAGCCACAGTAACACCAGATCCCAGCTGCATGTGCAACCTACACCATAGCTTACAGCAACGCCGGATCCTTACCCCAACTGATCAAGGCAAGGGACTGAACCTTGCAACCTCATGGTTCCTAGTCATATTTGTTTCTGCTGAGCCACAATGGGAACTCCTTAATTTTCATTTTGGATTATTTATTGCTAGTATATAAATATGCAACTGAGTTTTACATATTGCTATTATACCCTGCAATCTTGATGAACTTGTTTATTAGTTCTAATAGTATTTTTATGGATTGCTTACACAGAAGAACATGTCATATGTCATCTGTGAATAAAGACAGTTTTACTTCTTTTTTTTTTGTATTTTGAGGGCCACACCTGTGGCATATGGAGGTTCGCAGGCTGCTGACCTATACCACAGCTACAGCAACTTGAGATCTGAGCCATGTCTGTGACCTACCCCACAGCTCACGGCAACACATGTCTGTGACCTCCCCCACAGCTCACAGCAACACCGGATCCTTAACTCACTTAGCGAAGCCAGGGATTGAACCTGCAAACTCACGGTTCCTAGTTGGATTTGTTTCCGCCGTGCCACGACGGAAACTCCTTCTTTTTGAATATGGATGCCTTTTATTTCTTTTTCTTTCTTGATGGTGCTAACTAGAACCTCAGTACAATGCTAAATAGAGGAAAGCAGAGGAGTTCCTGTCGTGGCTCAGTGGTTAACGAACCCGACTAGGATCCATGAGGATGTGGGTTTGATCTCTGGTCTCACTAGGTGGGTCTAGGATCTGGAGTTGCCATGAGCTGTGGTGTAGGTCTCAGACATGGCTCTGATCTGGTGTTGCTCTGGCTGTGGTATAGGCCAGGAGCTACAGCTTGGATTTGACCCCTAGCCTGGGAACCTCCATATGCTGTGGATCTTGACAAAAAACAAACTAACCAACCAAAAAAAAAAAAAAAAACAACCAAAAAAAGGGAACACATACATCCTTGCCTTGTTCCTGATCTTAGGGGTAAACATGCAGTCTTTCACCATTAACTATGACATTAGCCGTGGGTTTTTTGTAAATACTCTATCAGGTGGAGGAGTATTTTGTAAATACTCTATTCCTAGTTGGTTCAGAATTTTCATCATGAATGGGTGTTGGATTTTTGTCCAATGGCTTTCTGCATCTATTGTCCTTTATTCTATAATATTTTCAGATGTCAAACTAACTTTGCATTTGTGAGGTAAATCCCACTTGGTCATGGGGTAAAGTCCTTTTTATATGTTGCTGGATTCAGTTTGCTAACATTTTGTTTGTATCTATATTAATGAGGAATATTGTTCTATAGCTTTATTGTAATGTTTTTGTCAGATTTTGGTGGGTAATGCTGGAATCACAGAATGAATTGGGTAGTATTATTTTCTCCTTTATTTACTAGGAAGAGTTTGTGAAGGACTGTATTATTTCTCCTTAAATGTTTGTAAGATGGGAGTTCCCACAGCGGAAACGAGGTCCACTAGGAACCGTGAGGTTGTGGGTTCAATCCCTGGCCTCACTAAGTGGGTTAAGGATCCAGTGTTGCCATAAGCTGTGGTGTAGGTCGTGGCCATGGCTTGCATCTGGCATTGCTGCGGCTCTGGCGTAGGCCAGTGGCAACAGCTCTGATTGGACCCCAGCCCAGGAATCTCCATACGCTGAGAGTGCAGCCCTAAAAATACAAAAAAAATAAAAATAATAAAAATAAATGTTTGTAAGATGACTGCTCTTTTTAATACTTTTTTTTTTTTTCTTTTTATGGGTGTACCTGGGCACATGGAAATTCCTGGGCTGGGGTCAAATTGGAGCCACAGATGCAGGCCTATGCCACAGCCATGGCAACACCAGATCCAAGCTGTATCTCTGACCCACACCGAAGCTGTGGCAATGCCAGGTCCTCAGTCCACTGAGTGAGGCCAGGGATTGATTCTGCATCTTCATGGACACCATGTCAGGTTCCTAACCCCTGAGCCACAACGGCAATTCCCTTCTTAAATATCTTTAATCTTTGTGTCTTTTTTTTTTGTCTTTTGTCTTTGTTGTTGTTGTTGTTGTTGTTGCTATTTCTTGGGCCGCTCCCGTGGCATATGGAGGTTCCCAGGCTAGGGGTCGAATCGGAGCTGCAGCCACTGGCCTACGCCAGAGCCACAGCAACGCGGGATCCGAGCCGCGTCTGCAACCTACACCACAGCTCATGGCAACGCCGGATCGTTAACCCACTGAGCAAGGGCAGGGACCAAACCCGAAACCTCATGGTTCCTAGTCGGATTCGTTAACCACTGCGCCACGACGGGAACTCCTAATCTTTGTGTCTTTCATTGCACCAAGCACAAGGTTTTACCCCAAAAATACTTGGAACTGAACTAAATTGTACAACTACATTCAAGAAGTGGCTAAAAATAGTATTTAAACAATATCCTGAATTTCAAAAAGGTACTTTTAAAATGGGAGAAACATGAAAAACAATCTTACAGCTAATTTTAAGTTTGGGAAAACTTGAATATTTACTTACTAGGTAATAGCTCTCTGTCAGCGGTCTCTGTGCAGCTGGGGTAAGGGTAAAATAGATGGCCTTTCTCTAGTGGGTATGGAATCATTCTAAAAGCTGGGGGGAAAAAAAACATATGTTGGTATTCAATTCAATCTCATTTTCATCCTCTACTATAATCAAAGCTATTTTGGAGCTGTATTTTCATTACATTTTCTCATAGCATTTTATTTTTTTAGAGACACATTTTATTTTTTAATTTTTATTTATTTTTGCTTTTTTTTAGGGCCAAACCTGTGGGATATGGAAGTTCCCAGGCTAGGGGTTGAATTGGAGCTGTAGCTGCCAGCCTACACCAGAGCCACAGCAACGCAGGATCCAAGCTGCATCTGCAGCCTACACCACAGCTCACGGCAATGCCGGCTCCTTAACCCACTGAGCAAGGCCAGAGATTGAACCTGCATCGTCATGGATATCAGTTGGGTTTGTTAACCGCTGAGCTGCTACAGGAACTCCTAGAGAGACGTTTTAGATGAAAGAAACGAAGTATGCAAAAAGAATGGATGAGAAGAACAAGATTTATTTAGAGAATAGTGAATGGTCTGGCTGGAATAAAACTAAAGGGAGCAGTAGATGGATGATGAGACTGGGTATGTCCTTCTTGCCTCAGTCTCCTCATTTACAAACACAATAGATTTAACTTCCCAGGTGTAAATTCCACTTCTTAGGAGAATCACATATAACTATTGTAGTCATAACTGTTGGCAATCTAAAAGTTCTCAATGGCTTCTAACTTCGTATGTGAGCTGTTGCCAAAGTTTTCTATGAGCAGAGCTTAATTTAGATCAGGAGACACCAAGATCTCTAAATTAAGTATCTAAAGGGGTCACCTTTGGCCTGACCTGGCCCACTGTTTTTGTAAATAAAAATTTATTAGAATATAGCCATGCCTGTTCATTTATATATTATATAAGGCTGCTTTCATGCCTTAAGAGTTGGGGAGTTGTGACAGAGACCACGGCCCACAAAGATTAAATATTTACCATCTAGCTCTTCACAGAAAAAAATTTACCAATCCCTCATCTAGATTATCACCAACTCTTGTAGACTTCTTAAATAAGAAATCCTTATTGATCTATTTAAATAGCTGAGTACTCATCAAAAAAAAATTTTTTTTTTTTTTGCCATTTCTTGGGCCACTCCCTCGGCATATGGCGGTTCCCAGGCTAGGGGTCGAATCGGAGCTGAAGCTGCCGGCCTACGCCAGAGCCACAGCAACGCGGGATCTTAGCCGCATCTGCGACTTACACCACAGCTCATGGCAATGCCGGGTCGTCAACCCACTGAGCAAGGGCAGGGACCAAACCTGCAACCTCATGGTTCCTAGTCGGATTCGTTAACCACTGCACTACGACGGAACTCCTCATCAAAATTTCAATAAGGTTTTTGTTTTTCTTTTAGTGCTTGGCTCTATACACTTTTGTCAAAATATGAATTTTGTTTTGCTCCCATAAAATGTAGTGATTTGTCTATAAAGTCACAAAGCAAATCAGTGATAACACTAGGGAATCATTCATCAAGATGATTATGAAATACAGAATAAATCATATATGTACTGAAAACTTCCTATATGCTAAGCAGAATGCTAAGCACTGAAGACACATACAAGGTGAATGAGATAGAGGACCTGGTTTTGAGGAACTTACAGTCTACTGGAAAAAAAAGCAAAAGGGGAAAGTCTAATTATCCCAAAACATTTCAGTTCTTCAGTTTCAACAGTCCTACTTCCATTAATCTGTAGATTGTCATGTCAAGCACAGTGCCTGACTCTCAACAAAATGTTAATGTAGAGGTTCCCAAATCTTCTTGGTTCAAGGACACATGGTGCCTTTCATCTTTAGGTAATATGCTATGATGCCCCTATGCTGAAAGAAATGTCTAATGATTCCACTTATTAAGCAGTGGGTCTGACCAACTTTAAAAGTTTTTATTGTAACAACCTAGTGATTTGAAAAAAAATACACATAATTAAAGAATAATTATTTCATTTAAAAACAGCCATTATTTCTTCCTAGTGGGATACATGAGCCTATTGGGCATTGCATAATTTCTCAAACCTTGGAATCACATTGGACACCACCATCCTCATTTCCTGTTCCATACCGATTTTTGTGTGATATTTCTTTCAATTCCAGCAACTAAAAAAAAGTTAGCTTTGCAAAGCTATGACAACATTTAAAGAAACAGAATGAAGAAAGAGTCAACTAATGCTGAAATCATGAACTATTTAGAGATAGCAGTTTGAATGGTGTCTGACAGATGGATATTGCTGTGTTTCCACTAAAAATTTAAAATACCCCATGGCACTTTTGTGAACTTGGTGTAATACTCCAAGGTACTTCAGTGCAAAGTTTGGGAAGTGAGAGGGTTAAGCAACTTGAGGGAATGAGCTTTGAATTTTCATTGAGAGGTGATTTTAAGAAATAAAAAATAAGGAGTTCCCGTGGTGGCGCAGTGGTTAACGAATCCGACTAAGAACCATGAGGTTGCGGGTTCGGTCCCTGCCCTTGCTCAGTGGGTTAACCATCCGGCGTTGCCATGAGCTGTGGTGTAGGTTGCAGACTCGGCTCGGATCCCGCGTTGCTGTGGCTCTGGCGTAGGCCAGTGGCTACAGCTCCGATTGGACCCCTAGCCTGGGAACCTCCATATGCCGCGAGAGCGGCCCAAAGAAATAGCAAAAAGACAAAAAAAAAAAAAAAAGAAATAAAAAATAAGAGATATGGCAGTTACTTGAAAATAGTCCAGGTCTCCAAGAAATATACAAATGGACAATTAACACATAAAAAGATTACAAATTATTGGGAAAATGCAAATCAAAATCAAAATGAGATAACTACTTCACACCCATTATGATGCTATTATCAAAAAAACAGAAAATAACAAGTATTGACAAGGATATAGAAAAAGCAAAACCCTCATGCTTTGCTGGTGGAACGTACAATGGCTTAGCTGCTATAGAAAATACTATGGTGCTTCCTCAAAAAAATTAAACACAGAATTACATGATGTAGCAATTCTACCACTATTAGGTTTACACCCAAAATAACCGAAAGCAGGAACGTGAACAGATATTTATGCACCCATGTTCACAGCAGCATTATTCACAATAAGCAAAAGGTGGAAACAACTCAAATGTCCATTGATGGATGAAAGGATAAACAAAATGCTGTATACATTTTCAATGGAATATTACTAAGCCTTAAAACAGGAACAAAACTCTGACACATGCTACAACATTATGAGAGTGAAAGAAGCCACATACAAAAAGAAAAATACTGCATGATTCCACTAATATGAGATATCTAGAGTAGCCAAACTCATAGAGACAGAAAACAGAATGGTGGCCATGGGGCTGGGGAGAAGACAAGAATGGGAGTTATTTTTTAACAGGTCCAGAATTTCAGTTGGGGGTGATGAAAAGTTCTGGGGATGGACAATGAGGATGGTTGCACAACAATGTAAATGTACATAATGTCATGGAATGTACATTTAAAAATGTTTAAAATGGTAATTTTTATGTTATATATATTTTACCACAATTTAAAAAAAAACCTTTTTTTAGAGTCAAGTTAATATCGGTAATGAGGAAAATCGTTTCATATTGTACACATCTCAAAACAAACCCCTCCCAAAAAGGTGCAGTTTAAAAAATATTAAAACAGCTAGCCACATTTAAAACAATTATAAATCAAGGAATATAAGTTTTCATTTTCTTTCCTTATAAATATGTCATTTAAATGAACATACAGCAGAATATCCAAATAGTTTCTGATTCTGCTTCTCCCAATTGTAGCATTAATATAAGCATATTACACATTTCTTCTACCAAGAAACACCACTGAGTTCACTTTTAAACCAATCTGAACAACAAATCCTTAAGGAAACTCAACAATCTCATTAAAAAGAAAGACTGCCTCTGTGAATGCAATGAACAGTCATAAAGATTAGTGCTGCACCTGGAAAAGAATACTTACTGCCTTCCCACGTACACTGTAACAGATTAAGGGCACCTTCTATCCGCTTCCAGTGCTGAAGATGAAAGAAAGCATAGGCAATTGCTTCACTATCACCCCGTTTCAGAATGTGTTCTGGAGGTAAAATGAGACTTTTCATCTCTAGTAAATACTAGAAAAGAAACACACACACATGGACACACCAAAGGAAAATAGAAAAATTTATGTTAAATACCCATAAAAATGTAGATTCATATTTTATAAAGTTAATTTGACTTAACAAATATTAAGATAGTTGAAATGACATGAAGGTTGTACTGACAATGTGTATAAAACGCTTACATATATATTTATGCAAATTCCAAAGATCAGAATATTCCTATAGGTAAAAATAAAGTAATAAGTGGCTTATGTGTGACTTTACTAAATGCAAAAAGGAAACCCAAGCTGAAGAAATAATGTGCGAGCAAAGTATTTATTTTTCCAAAAAAGAATAATTGTAAAAAATTACAAAACATAATTTTGGAATAACACTTTGTGCTAACATTCATTTTTTTCTTTATTCCCCTTTTAAAGTGAATGAATTTAACTAAGAAGTTCCATCAAATTAATATTCACTGAGTGCAAAGCACTATGCTATTTAGGGAATGCCAAAACACTCTGTTCTCTGGAGCTTTTAATTACATTAATGAGAAAGATTTCTTAAGTTAATAATTATAATCAGACTATTTTGAGTGCCTTGTTAGTGGTATAAATGTATACAGGAATATGGATAGGAGGTATCCATGTTGTAGCATGTATCAGTACTTCACTCCTTTTTGTGCTTGAATAACATTCCATTGTATGCATAGACCACATTTGTTTATTCATTTTTCATTTGATGGACATTGGATGCTTTCATCTTTTGGCTATTGTGAATAATGCTGCAATAAACATTTGTGTATGAATTTTTACGTGAACAAAGGTTTTTCATCTCTCTTGGGTACATATCTAAGAGTAGAATTGCTAGGTCATGTCATAATTCTATGCTTAACAAGTATTAATTATGGGAGTTCTTGTTGTGGCTCAGTGGTAACAAACCCAACTAGTATCCATGAGGATGTGGGTTTGATCCGTGGCCTTGCTCAGTAGGTTAAGGATCCGGTGTTGCTGTGAGCTGTGATGTAGGTTGCAGACACAGCTTGGATCCCATGTTGCTATGGCTGTGGCATAGGCCGGCAGCTGCAGCTCTGATTTGACTCCTAGCCTGGGAACTCACATATGCCATGAATGCGGCCTTAAAAAGACAAAAAAAAAAAAGTATTACATTATGATTTAAACTACTTGCTGAAGTTTGGAATTTGAGCTGATAGGTAGAATATGGATGAGAAGATTGGAGGGTAGGGTGGGGAAAAGAATAGGAGAATACATTCAATGTTCAGGGCCAACTTGCACAAAGTTACTGATCCAGGAGAGCACAGTGCAAGAATGCATTTAAGGGATTAGTGAGCGTGCCTGTTAAAGAAGTTATAACCTATCAATTCTTATTCATATATGAAATTACATTCTATGTTATACAACTTCTTCTTTTTTTTTTTAATGGCTGCGCACCCCTGGCATAAGGAAGTTCTCAGGCCGGAGACTGAATCCAAGCCAAGCTGCAACCTACACCGCAATGCCAGATTCTTTAACCCACTGCACCAGCTGAGGATCAAACCTAGGCATCCATAGCAACCTGAGCCACCGCAGTCATATTTTTAACCCACTGCACCACAGCATAAACTCCAAAAACAAAATCTTTAAAAAAGTATTTAGTTCTCTAACTACCTTTTGCAAAGAAGGAAGCCAGAGTACACTTCCCTTACTAGAAAAGGTCTGAAACAACCTCTCTGGTTCTCAATAATTTGATAGCAAATTGTATGTCATAAAGTCCAAACCACATTAATGTCTATCATAAAATATAAAAAGAAACATTTCGAAGGTGTTTTAAAAGATACATTCTCACATTTCAAATTCCAAGTTCCTCAGGTTGTTACACAAACTAATGAGATAACAAATTAAACAGCTGAATTTGTGAAACACTTTGTAAAACTACTACAAACAGGAAGAATTCTAAAAACAAAAAACTGCAGTGGTTTCAAATTTTAAGCATCGGGTTATTAATTATATGTATGCACTTATGGTATTAATATATCTGAAGTAATTTCTCTTTTTTGTTTACAGAATGTGCCTTTCCAACACTTACTGAATGTAACACCCATCTTTAATCACTCTTATTCCTATACCCCAATAAAGCTGAAATTAAAAAGCAAAAAGATAAAAGAATAATTACTCTTAGTCTTGATGTCACTGGCTCTCTCCTCAAAGTGTAAGAATGTCATCAATTTATTTTAGCAGATGTCACAAGCTATGAGATTATTTACTAATCCAGTTCGGGGACTTAACATTTCCCATTCAGTTTCTTAAAGGAATGCAGCAGAGGTTGTGTCCTGGTCAAGCAAAGCCCATTTGCTGCCTGGCTGGGTTCTCTCCCCTTAGTGCCTTGGGCCTATATTCAGGAGGGTAATATTCTTTCTAATCCTTTTTAATCCTTGCTCATTTTTTTAAAACACAGTAAAAGATCACTCGCACCAGGCGGCTGTGGGAAAATGGACTCAAATAGCTGACCTCTGACATGACTCCTTATGCTCTCTGCAAGTGCACTAAGAGCTTCTTCAGTAGGAAGCAAAGAAAATGAGGCAATCACAGTGGAATCTCCATCATAAAAAGAATATCTTATATTCTGAGAGGTTTAATACTTAAACCATGTCCTTCTTATTAGAATTCTGCTTTATTTTACAGACAAAAGTATCTTAAATTATTTTCAATGAGTTTTAGCACCCTGAAGCTTTAAACTAAATCCTATCTTGGTAGACACTTAGAAAATGGTTAGCAAAAGTATTAATTTAACAATTATTCAGTAAAACTTATAAAAAAGCATCAACTTAACATATATCTAGAATATACTTTTTTGAATAGCAACTATATGTCTATATTTTCACTGTAATAATCTAAGTGACAATTAGTATAGTAATCAAACAGATACACCACACTCATTAGGAAATGTCCTTTACAGCTGACTTTAAATCAAAGCTACTCTTATTTTTCAGTTTCTAATAGGTCATTGAAATAAAATCTCACCCTTGAAATTTAAAGAAAAATTTTCAGTTTAAGGAAAATGTACTTAAAATAGGTAACTATAGGATTATTTTATTTCCTCCACAAAATACTACTCAGAAATTTCTACTACTCAGAATAAGCTGTAAGTTAGTGCACAACAGAAACCATATTCTTCATATTCTCCTGTCTTCAAACTCATACATATATTTCAGATTTACTTAAAGATATTTTCTAACTCTCTGGACAAACTGAAAACAAAAAAAAACAAAAACAAAAAAATTCTGCTACCAAGGCTTTACTTTCTAATGAAGAATGTGAAAGGTTAAAAAAACTAAGATGTGGGAGTTCCCGTCATGGCGCAGTGGTTAACGAATCCGACTAAGAACCATGAGGTTGCAGGTTCAATCCCTGCCCTTGCTCAGTGGGTTAACGATCCAGCGTTGTCATGAGCTATGGCATAGGTCGCAGACTCGGCTCGGATCCCGAGTTGCTGTGGCTCTGGTGTAGGCCGGTGGCTACAGGTCCGATTTGACCCCTAGCCTGGGAACGTCCATATGCCACGGGAGCGGCTGAAGAAATGGCAAAAAGACAAAAAAAAACAAAAACAAAAACACTAAGATTTGGTTTGGGTTTTTTTTGTTTTTTTTTTTTGCTTACAGAATACATGCTCACAATACAAAAATGCAAATATTGCAGAGAAACATAGAAAATAGTCTATGTTTCCCGTCATGGCTCAGGGGAAAACAGTCTTCAAGTTCCCATCATGGCTCAGCGGAAACTAATCTGACTAGTATCCATGAAGATTCAGGTTCAATCCCTGGCCTCACTCAGTGGGTTAAGGATCCAGCATTGCCATGAGCTGTGGTGTAGGTCGTAGATGTGGCTCGGATCTGGTGCTGCTGTGGCTCCAATTACAAGATTGGAAAATAAAAGAATAAAAAAATAGGAAGTTCCTGTGTGGCACACTGAGTTAAGGACCTGGTGTTTACCTGTGGCACAGGTGCAGTGTGGGTTCAGTGCCTGGCCTGGGAACTTCTACATGCCATGGGCGCAGTCAAAAAATAAAAAATAAAGATAATTTGATTTGTGTTTGTCTAGATTTCTTTTTAAAGGAAAACATACTGACTCCACTTTTCTTAACTATAGTATCAAGGAGTTCCCATTGTGGCACAAAGGAAATGAAACCGACGAGAAACCATGAGGTTGCAGGTTTGATCCCTGGCCTCGCTCAGTGGGTTAGGGATCCAGTGTTGCCATGAGCTGCAGTGTAGGTCACAGATGTGGCTCAGATCTGCTGTTGCTGTGGTTGTAGTGTAGCTCAGTAGCTGTAGCTTCGATTGACCCCTAGGCTGGGAACCTCCACATGCTGTGGGTGCAGGCCTGAAAAGCAAAAATAAATAAACAAACAAATAAATAAATAAATAAAATGCATAGAAAAATGTATAGCAATATATACAGCAAACAGAAACAGTGGTTACATGAGAAAAACAGAACTGGGAGAGAAAAATAGGGGATTTTTTACTTTACAAATTTCTAAAGGGTCTGAATTCTTTTTTTTTTTTTTTTTTTTTGTCCTTTTGCCCTTCCTTGGGCCGCTCCCGCGGCACATGGAGGTTCCCAGGCCAGGGGTCGAATCGGAGCTGTAGCCACCGGCCTACGCCAGAGCCACAGCAACTCGGGATCCGAGCCGCATCTGCAACCCACACCACAGCTCACGGCAACGCCGGGGCAACGCCGGATCGTTAACCCACTGAGCAAGGACAGGGACCGAACCTGCAACCTCATGGTTCCCAGTCGGATTCGTTAACCACTGCGCCACGACGGGAACTCCTGAATTCTTTTTAAAAAGCACTCACTAGGGAGTTCCCATCGTGGCACAGTGGTTAACGAATCCGACTAGGAACCATGAGGTTGCGGGTTTGATCCCTGGCCTTGCTCAGCAGGTTAAGGATCCGGCGTTGCTGTGAGCTGTGGTGTAGGTCGCAGACGTGGCTTGGATCCCACATTGTTGTGCCTGCGGCATAGGCCGGTGGCTACAGCTCCGATTGGACCCCTAGCCTGGGAACCTCCATGTGCCATGGGAAGTGGCCCTAGGAAAGGCAAAAAAAAAAAAAAAAAAAGCACTTACGACTTTTATAACAATAATTTTTAAAAAGAATAGGTAGTGAAAGTGTACAATGAGCAGTGACAGTGAGGATGGAATAGATGGCTAGATCTGGAAGACATTTCAAAATTATGAATTGATCATTTGGAAAGGGTAAAGGTTAATTAAAGAAGATGATAATAAATACATAAATCAAAATATAAAAATAAGGAAAGGAAAGAAAAGTCAGAGAAGAGACCAAAAGATAAATTTTTAAAAGTTCAGTCTGAGGAGTTTCCATTGTGGTGCAGCAGAAATGAATCCAACTAGTAACCATGAGATTTCGGGATTGATCCCTAGCCTCACACATTGGGTTAAGGATCCAGCATTGCTGTGAACCGTGGTATAGGTGGCAGATGCAGCTCAGATGTGGCGTTGCTGTGGCTGTGGTGTAGGCCAGCAGCTGGCACCTCCAATTCGACCCCTAGCCTGGGAACCTCCATATGCCGTGGATGTGGCCCTAAAAAGCAAAAAGTAAATAAATAAATAAATAGTAAAAAATAAAAATAAAAAAATAAAAAATTTAATCTGAGACACATTAAAATGTCTGAGATACCTACTGGATACCCAGGTAAAAACTTCCATAACTAGATAGAAATGCAATTCTATAGACAAGGAAGGAAGCCAGAGTTAAAAGACACAGATTTGAAAATTATCAGCAAATAAAATATAGTCAAAGATTGGTGTTTCCATTGTGGTTTCGCAGGTTAAGGACCCAACATTGTCTCTGTGAGGATGTGAGTTTGATCTCTGGCTCGCTCAGTGGGTTAGGGATCCAGCATTGCTGCAAGCCATGGCGTACGTCAAAGATGCAGCTTGGATCCGTTATTGCTTGTGGCTGTGGCGTAGCTCTGATTCAACCGTTGGCCTGCAAACTTCCATATGCCGCAGGTACAGCTGCAAGAGTAAATTAATTAATTAATTAATTAAATATAGCAAAGAAATAAACTAAGGTTAGTACCTAGTATGTGCTACAGGACCTTCCATATTTCCTCCAAATCGCCTTCTTGTTATATCCAGAATAAATCAAAAATTGCTTGAGCCAAGTTTAACTAGTATTCAACTGTGGACAATACACTCAAATAATTACTCAAGTCTCTTGCTTTTCACTAAAAATATTAAAAATTAAAGTTACTTTGGAAAGCTATAGTTAAAAAGACATAATGATGTATGGTCTGATGATTTCTTTTATAACTCTAAACCCATACCTATGCTTACACTCAAATTCACTCTAATTTTGAATTGCTTTGATCTTTATAATTTATCTTTAGATCACTTTGTTTCTATTACTTTGCAAATCTTACAACAGCTTTTGTCCAAAAGCAATATAATTCTGACCTGAAGTAATGATAATGCTTTATAATCTTCCTCTTAAAAGCAGAGGTTTAAGAAAAATCTCTCTCAAGGCATCTGAAATTAAGGTACTTTGCTCTTGATCAGTCATGCACATCAAGAACCAATTTATCTCTGCAATTAGTTTTCTCAGTGCACATTCTATGAGATTGGACAGGCAGGCCAATTGCAAAGCATCCACATGGAGGTATATTAGAGGGGAGACTAAAGACAATTTCCAAAGATAAAGTAAATAGAACTGCTGTATGAATAAACTGAAAAAAAAAACCCCACACATAATACTACCTAATAGCCTCAGGAACAAAGGGAAAGTGATCTTGTATCAAAAAGAGAGGGAAGGGAGGCGAAAGATGGCACAAGCCTTGGAACAGCTGCCTTCCACAGCATCCTATAGAGCAGCACCTCAAGAGATAAGCATTTCACATCTCAACCCTTCCACTTGGGCCACAGTACCAGGTAATGGAGGGGCAAAGGCCTCACTGTGCTCTAAGCATGGGCCACGGATTTTAACACCACTTCCCTTTCTTCCCTGTCCCCCACTATGCCAATCAGAATCGCAAGTGAGTGCCCGTTTCACCTTTTATATATGCTGCTATAATATAGGGAGTTTGGCCAAAGAAATGTAAGCCTGCTGTCTTCTCTGATGGATGGGACTCATAACATCCTATATGCTTCCATTTCTAATCAACCAGAATGTATCAATTTATTTTAAAAATTCCCCTTGCACTTAAAAAGGCCTCCTGGCATGGTCTACTTTCTTAACAGCACAATACCCAAAAAGTTTTATTGTAAAGTAAGAAATCATTTTTAAAAGGCACAGATAACATATTCCTCAACATGTACTCAAGTTGTAGAGATTTACTAAACAAGTTTTTGTTATTGTTTTGTTTTTACTTTTTCATTAAAAAAAATTTTTTTTGCCTTCTGTCTTTTTAGGGCCATAGCTGCGGCATATGGATGTTCCCAGGTGAGGGGTCTAATGGGAGCTGTTGCCGCCAGCCTACACCAGAGCCACAGCAACGCCAGATCTGAGCCACGTCTGTGATCTATACCACAGTTCACGGCAACGCCGCACCCCCAACCCACTGAGCAAGGACCAGGATCAAACCCGCAACCTTTCTTCTGCTGAGCCACGATGGGAACTCCTGTTTTATTTTTAAATGTTTTACTTCACGCTTTCCTCAAGGACTTCTCTAAGACACAACTGAATTGTCCTCAGGGTATTAATTAATTCAAATTAGTTAATTCCTAATTGTCTCAATATCTTCACCTTCACCTCATCTCAGCAAAGGAATCCCCAAATCTTATACATACTACAGTACTAAAATAATATTCTCAAGGAAAGAGTACATAACGAAACAGCTTAAAGAGAAGAGAAAATTGGAGTTCCCATCATGGCTCAGTGATTAACGAATCCGACTAGGAACCTTGAGGCTGTGGGTTCGATCCCCGGCCTTGCTCAGTGGGTTAAGGATCCGGCGTTGCCATGAGCTGTGGTGTAGGTCGCAGACGTGGCTCAGATCTGGCATTGCTGTGGCTCTGGTGTAGGCCAGCAGCTGCAGCTCAGATTAGACCCCTAGCTTGGGAACCTCCATATGCAGCAGGAATGGCCCCAGAAAAGGCAAAAAAAAAAAAAAAAGAAGAGAAAATCATAACAGAGTATAATAAAGAATGATAGCCATAATAATCAATGCTGCTGTCTGACACTAAGACACTGTGTTAAACACTTCACATAAATCACCTCATTTAATCAGAAGCCATGATACTTTTGACACTGCTTTCCATGTTGAGTCAGATTCTTTTTTCTTTATTGTGGTGTAATTTAAAAACAATAAAATGTACAGGTCTTAAGTATACAGTTCAATGAAAAATGTAGACAAGCAATACCATTACACAAGAGGGTTCTCCTTTCCAGTTAACACCCCTACCTTGACTACCTGAGGCAACTATACTCTTTTTTTTTTCCTTGTCTTTTTAGGGCCACACCTGCAGCATATGGAGGTTCCCAGGCTAGGGGTCAAATCAGAGCTGTAACTGATGGCCTATACCATAGCCACAGCAATGCGGGATCCAAGCTGAATCTGCAACCTACACCACAGCTCATGGCAACACCAGATTCTTAACCCACTGTGCAAGGCCAGGGATTGAACCTGTGTCCTCAAGGATGCTAGTCAGATTCGTTTCTGCTGAGTCACAAAGGGAACTCTGGAAACTACTATTCTAATTCCTACCACAACAGACTGCTTTTGCCTTTCCTTGAACATCACTTAAATTGAATCATTCAGTATACATTCTTTTTACAACACGATATTTTAAAGATTCATCCATGTTTTGCTATATCAGTAGTTCTTTTCTTTTTGTTGCCATATAAATTTTATTTTCTTGGATGTATACCTTAGAGTAGAACTTCTGGGTCATAGAGTGAGGTACATGTTTAACTTTATAAGAAATTGTCAGTTTTCCAAAATGGTTGAATCATTTTACATATTCTTAGCAGCAACGTATTAAAGTTCTAAATGTCCCATATTCTTAGCATTTTATCCATCTTTTTAATTTTTAGCCATTCTGATAGAAGTAATACCTTGTTGTAATTTCTTTTTTTATGGTTGCACCCACAGTACACGGAGGTTCCCAGGCTAGGAGTCAAATTGGAGCTGTGGCTGCCGGCCTACACCACAGCCACAGAAACAAGGGATTTGAGCTGAGTCTGCAACCTACACCACAGCTCACGAAACGATGGATCCTTAACCCACTGAACGAGGCCAGGGATTGAATCTGAAACCTCATGATTACTAGTTGGATTTGTTTCCGTTGCACCACAATGGGAACTCCCCTTGTAATTTCATATTGCATTTCCCTGATACCCAACAATTGTGAGCACCTCTCCATTTGTTTATTGGACACTCCAACTATCTTCTTTCCTGAAATATCTGTTCAAAGATTTTGGCTATTTTTCATATTGTTATCATTTTATATTTATATATTATGGATATGAGTCCTTTGCCAAACAAATTTCAAATATTTTTTTCCTGTTTGTGGTTTGCCTTTTCATTTTCTTAACACTGCCATCAGTGAGAAAAACTTAAATTTCTGAAAAGTCCAATTTAGAATTTTTTCTCCTACAGTTAACTGCCTATTGTGTCCTAGGAAATCTTTGTCTACTCCAAATTTTCAAAAATAGTCTTAGATGTTTTCTTCTAGATGTTGTATAGTTTAAGCTCTTATATTTGTGCAATAGATCCATCTCAAATTAATGTTTATGTATGGTAGGAGGAAAATCCATGATTTTTTTCCACATTCAGACATCCAGATGTCCCAGCACCATTTGCTGAAGAGTTTCCTTTCCCCACTGAATTGATCTGGTGCTCCTGTCAAAAATGAAATGACAAAATACATGTGGACCTATTTCTGTACTTTCTATCCTGTAATCTTGTTTTTAAGGAAATTATTTCAAATATAAATCTAAAAACAATAAAATTTAGAAGAATTTGGTGGTAGTATGCATATTTAAAAAAACTCCAGTGAAATACTGCAGCAAGCTATTACCAGATTCTAAATTAGACAATACTGTAAAGTGTCATACTAAGAACAATCACATCTATACTAAATCACCAACATTTGTGAATTCCATATTTACAATTTAAATCATCTGTGGTATCTCTGAATATCTATGATTTAAAAAGCCATATTTGGAGTTCCTGTCATGGCGCAGTGGTTAACGAATCCGACTAGGAACCATGAGGTTGCGGGTTCTATCCCTGCCCTTGCTCAGTGGGTTAAGGATCTGGCGTTGCCATGAGCTGTGGTGTAGCCTGGATCCTGTGTTGCTGTGTCTCTGGCGTAGGCTGGCGGCTACAGCTCCAATTCCACCCCTAGCCTGGGAACCTCCATATGCCGCAGGAGCGGCCCAAGAAATGGCAAAAAGACAGAAAAACAAACAAACAAACAAAAACCCAAAATAAATAAATAAATAAAAACCTGTATTTTTATTATTGAATAAACCCACAGATTTGAATCATGTACTCTGAAGCTTGTGCACACATGTAACTAACTTACCTAGCTGACTCTTTAGCATCCATATCTCAGCAAGGTTCATGAGCCATTCTCATGTTTTACATTTCATGGGTAAAATTCCATGTTATACTGGTATTCCTTAACTATGGTGATTCACAATGGTTTTGGACCATACTAATCAAGAATGTGAACAATGTTAAAGAATCTTTTTTATACTAAAAAAGGTGAATTTAAAAATGCACAATGTGAGTTCCTGTTATGGCTCAGCAGTAACAAATCCGATTAGCACCTATGAGGATGCGAGTTCAACCCCTGGCCTCACTCGGTGGGTTATGGATCTAGCATTGCCAAGAGCTGTGGTGTAGGTCACATAAGCAGCTTGGATCTGGTGTTGCTGTGGCTGTGGTGTAGGCAGGCAGCTGTAGCTCTGATTTGACCTCTTGCCTGGGAACTTCCACATGCCATGGGTACAGCCCAAAAAAGCAAAAATAAATAAATATGCACAATGTACTTGAATAGACATTTATCCAAAGAAGATATACAAGTGACCAATAAGCCCATTAAAAGATGTTCAACATCATTAGTCATTAAGGAAATGTAAATCAGAACCACAATGAGATGTTATTTCACACCTGCTAGAACAACTATAGTCAGACGATAACTGTTGGCAAGATGAACAGAAATTGGAGGTTCCACTGTGGTGCAACAAGATTGGTGGTATTTCTGGAGTGCTGGGATGTGGGTTTGATCCTTGGCCAAGCACAGAGGTTTAAAGGACCCCATGTTGCTGCACCTGTGGCACAGGTCGCAACTGTGGCTCAGATCTGATCCATGGCCCAGGGACTCCATATGCTGCAGGGCATCCAAAAAAAAAAAAGATGTACAGAAATTGGAACCCTTAAAAACTGTTGGTGGGAATGTAAAATAGCACAGCCACCTTTGAAAAAGTTTGGCAGGCTCTCAAAAAGTTAAACATAGGATTACCATATGATCCATCAGTTTCACACCTAGGTATATACCCAAGAGAAGTGAAACCATGTATCTACATAAAAACTTGCACATGAATATTTATAACAGTGAAAAAGTGGAATCAAACCAAAGGCCCATCAACTGATAAATGGATAAACAAAATGTGGTATATCCATACAACGGATTATTACTCAGCCATAAAAAGAAAGGATGTATTGATACATGCTACATTATGCTAGATGAAAGGCCACATATTGCATGATTCAAAACCCACAGAGACGGGAGTTCTCGTCGTGGCACAGTGGTTAACGAATCCGACTAGGAACCATGAGGTTGCGGGTTCGGTCCCTGCCCTTGCTCAGTGGGTTAACGATCTGGCGTTGCCATGAGCTGTGGTGTAGGTCGCAGACGCGGCTCGGATCCCGAGTTGCTGTGGCTCTGGCGTAGGCCGGTGGCTACAGCTCCGATTCGACCCCTCGTCTGGGAACCTCCCTACGCCGCGGGAGCGGCCCAAGAAATAGCAACAACAACAACAACAACAACAACAAAAAATCCACAGAGACGGAAAGCAAATTACAGTTATCAGGGACTAGGGGAGGGATGAACAGAGTGTGACTGTTAACAGGGTACAGGGTTTCTTTTGGGGGAAATACAAATGGTCTAGGAAGTTCTTCTGTGGTGCAGTGGGTTAAGAATCTGACTCTGGTGGCTTGGGTCACCACAGAGGTGTGAATTGGATCCCTGGCCTGGGACAGTGGGTTAAAAGGATCCAGCATTGCCACGGCTACAGCAAAGGTTGAAACTATGGCTCAGATTCAGTCCCTGGCCCAGGAACTTCCATATGCCATGGGAGTAGCCATTAAAAAAAAAAAGTTCTAGAATTAGATAATGGTGCTGACTGCACAACCTTGTGAATATAATAAAACCCACTGAATTATATACTTTAAAAGGGTGAATTATATGGTATGTGAATCATCTCAATTTAAAAAAAGAATACCTTCTATAAAATTCCTTGATGGTTGGATAATAAAAAGTATGAGATATAAAAATGAAACAGAATACTATGGAATATTTAAAGGTATGAAGTATTTTCCACTATAAAATTCTATTTTAAAAAATCTAAAGTATAGTTGATTTACAATGTTATGCCAATTTCTGCTACACAGCAAAGTAACTCAGTCACACACATATACACATTCTTCTTTTTCTATCATAAAATTTTAAAACCTATAATTTCTATACTAGCTAAAAGATGTACTATCTTTTTCTTGTTTGGTGACTAAAACAAAATGTTTATTGAACCAAAGCCATGCCTAGGTAATGAAGAACAAGTCAAAAACCATTAAAATATGCTGTTCTAATTTTTTCCTATTACTATCATAGTTACTGCATATTGAAATTTATTTGGTAGATTACAAAAATCTGTATAAGAGTTCCCTGGTGGCCTAGCAGGTTAAGGATTTGGCATTGTCACTGCCATGACAGGTAGTGCTGTGGTGCAGGTTTGATACCTGGCCTGAGAACTTCTGCATGCCATAGGCGCGGCAAAAAACAAACAAAAAAACTCCAATCTGTATAAGCAATCAATACTGATGAAATACCTAAAGCAAATTCATAGCCTGAGGAGATTTATGTGATCTTTTCCTATTGCACTTCTAACAGCTTCCAGCTTTAACAAACTGCACAGCTCTGGACCTACAGCCATTTCTGTTGTAGTTATGTGGAAAGTTGTCAAAATAGTTCCTGCTAAAATAGCTTTATTCTTTGTTATTTTACTGGTAAGATTCATACAACATTTGAAAATCTACATAATATATATATATTTAAATTTCACTGTTCATTAGGTTAAATAAGTTATCATGACCTACTACTGAAGTTTGAGGAAGAAAACCCATAAAGCCCTTTATATTTGCTAGCTCCAGCTGAAAGAAACAGGAATAGAGACTGTAACAGAGAGAGAGAGAGACAGAGAGAATATCTGTACATACTTCATCGCTTATAAAACCCTAGCAAAAGCAGACAGCTGTAAATTCCAGAGCTCTCCCAGTTCATATAACACTAATGTGATTTAAGTGGGAAATTATCCAAACTGTTGGAACATAAAATTTCCCCCCCCAAAACCTTAATTAATTATTGTGTTTGATAACACGCAGGTTAAATTAAACTGCCCATCCACAAACAATAATGTATAGTTACAGCACAATTCTACTTAGCTAGATACTTTGATAGAGTTGAACTGTCAACTGGCTTTGACATTTAGTTGAGGGGAAAATATGTAAATTTTCATCTATGAATAAAAATGATTTTTTTTTATGACCACACCCACAGTATACAGAAGTTCCAGTCAGAGCTGCAGCTGCTGGCCCACACCACAGCCACAGCAATGAAGGATCTGAGCCGAGTCTGTAATCTACACTACAGCTCATGGGAAAGCCAGATCCTTAACCCAAGTGAGGCCAGGGATCGAACCTGCATCCTCATGGATACTAGTCAGATTTGTTTCTGCTGTGCCACAAAAGGAACTCCCTAAAAATGATTTTTAAAATGTTGCAGTATATACATACTTATTTAAAATATTTATATTTTATTAAATAATATATTTTAGTTTTCTTGAGGTATACATTATATATCACAGATTCACCACTGTAAATATATAGTGCAATGATTTTCAGTAAATTTATACAATTGCACAATCATCATCATAAGAAGTTCCCTCATTCCTATTTGCAGTCAATTCCCATTCCTATCCCCAGTCCTGGAGAACACTGATTTGCCTTTTGTGTCTATGGTTTTACCTATTCCAGAAATTCCTTTTTTTTTTTTTTTTTGGTCTTTTTGCCTTTTCTAGGGCCGCTTCCTGGGGCATATGGAGGTTCCCAGGCTAGGGGGTCTAATCGGAGCTAAAGCCACCGGCCTACGCCTACGCCACATATCCAATTATTAATATGTATTACATATCCAATCATTTTTTTAAATTTTTATTTTTAAATTTTTCATTTTTTTTTTCTTTTTAGGGGTGCATGTGCGGCATATGGAAGTTTCCAGGCTAGGGGTCAAATTGGCGCAGCCACTGGCCTACCCCCACAGCCACAGCAACGTTGGATCCGAGCCACGTCTGTGACCTACACCACAGCTCACAGCAACGTTGGATCCTTAACCCACTGAGCAAAGCCAGGGATCGAACCCACATCCTTATGCATACTGGTTGGGTTTGTTTTCTGCTGAGCCAACGGAAACTCCCAACAATTTAATTTTATAATTTGGGCAATGCCTGGTATTTCCACTACCGTCCCCTCACCCAGGTACCTGGAGTAATAGTTGTGAAAAACAATACACAATGCCTACCATCAGTAATTCTTAGTGCTGAGAATATACTTTACTTGAGAAAGCTTTAAAGCAGAAAAGAACTATAGAGAGCAGATAGCCCATATTTTGTTATTTTGAGTGGGAATTAAATAATATTTTTAGACATCTTAATGGTGTATTTATTTTGAACAGTTCTGACTAATAATTTCTGCTCATCTCCTCACACAAGGAACAGATTTCCATCCCATCCTGGAATAATAATGATAACAAACACTTCTGTAAAGTTTACTACGTGTCAGGCACCCTTCTAAGCACTTTAAAGATATGAACCCATTTAATCTTATTAACACGTCTAAGAGGTAGGTATCGCCAGTTTACACATGAGCAAACTCAAGTTAAAAGAAGTAGTTTAAGGTAATACAACTAGGAAGTAGTGGAGTCAGACTTCAAACCTAGGCAGTTTAGTTGCAGAATCCATTCTGTTAAGCACTCTGCAACATGAGACAGCAGGGCATTTCATATGAACGTATTTTCAGGTCTCTGCTTCCAGTAATGGAAGACTGGGTAATTTGGATCACCCCTCCCAGAAAACTAGAAAAGCCTTCGACTTAAAAAACTTGCATCAAATACATCAGAGAATTACAAAGGGTAAAGAATTACCAGGTCAAGTCCAAAGAAGGCAGACATCAGAGAAGTAAACCACCCTTGGGGCTTCTTTTACTATAAGGACATTTTCCAATTCTGGAAAAGATGGCTAGGAAGCTGTTCAGCCACTTTGCTTAGTTTCATAAGGCTAAAAGAACATAAGTCAAAGTTCAAGGCCTGTCAAGAATGAGAGCCCTGGCAAAACGCTCAGCATTGGATTGGGAACCTGAAGTTCTGCATCTTAAGAATAAGAATGAACCAGAAATAAACTAAAGCTTTCATGGCCTGCAGTCCAACTTCAAGTCACCTGGGTAGACCAGAAAATATCAATCACTGAAACTGAATTAAGGGGATCCTGTCCTGTGAGTGCTTCTTCTAGGAATCTAAGGACAAAGAAATTCCTCTCTAAAGGAAGATAAAATTATCTTAAGTTTCAGGCTATTTCTACAATTTTTCCAATAAAATGTCAGGCACATGGGCAAAGAAAAATCAGGCATAAAATAAGACAATATGAACATGATGCAATGGGAAAAAAAAGACAATTAAACAAAAGAACTTACAAAACAGAAACAGACTCAAAGATTTTGAAACCAAATTTATGGCTACCAAAGGGGGAACATTGGCGGGGGGGGGGGAAATGGATAAATTAGGGGGTTGGGATTGACATATACATACTACTACATACTGAATAGAGAGGTAACAAGGACCTTCTGTATAACACAGGGTAATCTACTCAATACAGTGTAATAACCTATATGGGAAAAGAATCTGAAAAAAAATGGATACATGTTTGTGTATAACTGATTTACTCAGCTGTATACCTAAAACTAACACAACTTTGTGTTATACTTTATACTCCAATAAAATTTATTAAAAAAGATACTATAACTCCAGTGGATAATTTTGAGGGTATAAATATTCACTGTATTATGTTTATATTTTAAAGAATATAACTGATTTTTTTTATAAAGAGGAGTTCCTGCTGTAGTGCAGTGGGTTAAGAATCTGACTGCTGGAGTTCCCGTCGTGGCGCAGTGGTTAACGAATCCGACTAGGAACCATGAGGTTGCAGGTTTGGTCCCTGCCCTTGCTCAGTGGGTTAACGATCGGCGTTGCCGTGAGCTGTGGTGTAGGCTGCAGACGCGGCTTGGATCGCGCGTTGCTGTGGCTCTGACGTAGGCCGGCAGCTACAGCTCTGATTCGACCCCTAGCCTGGGAACCTCCATATGCCACAGAAGCAGCCCAAAGAAATAGCAAAAAAAAAAAAAAAGAATCTGACTGCAGTGGCTTGGGTCACTGTGCAGGTGCAGGTTCTATCCCTGGCCAGGCACAGTGGGTTAAGGATTTGGCTTTGCCACAGCTGCTGCACAGCTCAGATTCAATCCCTGGCTTAGGAACCTCCATAGACTGCAAGTGTGGCCATTAAAAAAAAAAAAAAAAAAAGTCATGTGTTTGCCTTCCCAATAGAATGTGAGCTCCAAGAAGACAGGAACTATACTTAATTCATGTTTACCTGGAATTCATCTAGGATCCAGTGGGTGTTCAATAAATACTTAAACGAATGAATAAGTGAGTGAATGAAGAGATGAATGTAGAAAAGAATGATTAAACGAAACACTGAAGCGCTTGAAAAAAAACAGATACACAGAAGTTCTAGATATTGGGATAATCAGAGAAAGACTTTAAGATAACAAATTCATACTATTTTCAAAAGACCACATTTAAATTTTTTTTTCTTTTTAGGGCTGCATCTGCAGCATATGGAAGTTCACAGGCTAGGGGTTGAATCAGAGATGCAGCTGCAAGCCTATGTCACAGCCACAGAAACATCAGATCTGAGCCGTATCTGTGATCTCACTAAGCTGGGCCAAGGATTAAACCCACATCCTCATGAATACTAGTCAGATTCATTACCGCTAAGCCACAATGGGAACTCCACTATATTTAAATTTTTGGTAGAGAATTTGATACTATAAATAATGTCGGAGATGTGAAAAATATTCAGAAATTCAAGAAGTGAAAAATGTTTTAAAGGGGTGAAATCACACAGAGTATGTTCTCTGTCCAAAACGCAATTATGCCAGAAATCATTGACAAAAAAATAACATCAGAGTTCCTGTAGTGGTGCAATGGGATCAGCAGCGTCTCTTGAGTACTGGGACACAGGTTCTATCCCTGGCCTGGCACAGTGGGTTAAGGATCTAGCGTTGCTGCAGGTGTGCAATAGGTTGCAACTGAGGTTCAGATCTGATCCCTGGCCTGGGAAATCCATACGCTGCAGGGAAACCAAAAAGAAAAAAAAAAAAGATAAACTTCATATGTTTGGAAGTTGAGAAATATACCTCCAGGAGTTCCTGTCATGGCTCAGCAGAAACGAATCTGACTATTATCCATGAGGAAGCAGTTTTGATCCCTGGCCTCATTCAGTGGGTTAAGGATCTGGAGTTGCCATGAGCTGCAGTATAGGCCACAGATGCAACTCAGATCTGGCATTGCTGTTGCTGTGGCAAACGCCAGTGGCTATAGCTCCATTCAGCCCTAGCCTGGGAACCTCCATATGCCTTGGGTGTGGCCCTAAAAAAGAAAAAAAAAAAAGAAAGAAAGAAAGAAAGAAATCTCTAAATGGAATAAATATACCTCTAAATTAAAGAGTAAGTTATAATAGAAATTAGAAAATATTTTGAACTAAATTATATTTAAAAATATAGCATGCGGTATAATATAGAATGCAGTTAAAATGGTATTTAGAGAGAGATTTATAGATGTAAATGAATATATTAGAAGAGTGAAAATTAATGAGTTAAGTACTTTTATAAGAACATAAAAGAAATTGCCACTAAGATCAGGAACAAGACAAGGATGTCCACTCTCGCCACTACTATTCAACATAGTTTTGGAAGTCCCAGTCACAGCAATCAGAGAAGAAAAAGAAATAAAAAGAATCCAAATTGTAAAGGAAGTGAAACTACCAATGTTTGCAGATGCCACAATACTATACTAGAAAATCCTAAAGACGCTACCAGAAAACTGTTAGAGCTCAACAGTGAATATGGTAAAGCTGCAGGACACAAAATTAATACACAGAAATTCACTGCATTTCTACATGAAAGAAATCAAAAAGAGAAATTAAGGAAACAATCCCATTTACAATGAAAGATCAAAAAGAGAAATTAGGGAAACAATCCCATTTACCATCACATCAAAAAGAATAAAATACCTAGAAATAAACATACCTAAAGAGACAAAAGACCTGTATTCTGAAAAATTTTAAGATGCTGCTGAAAGAAATCAAAGATGACACAAACATATGGAAAGACATACCCTGCTCTTGGATTGGAGGAATCAAAACTGTCAAAATGACTGAACTACCCAAGGCCATCTACAGATTCAATGCAATCCCTATCAGATTACCAAGGGCATTTTTCGCAGAACCAGAACAAAATTTTTTTAAATTTTAAAATTTTTTTATTGTTGCTTTATTTATTTATTTTTGCTTTTTAGGGCCACACCCACGGCATATGGAGGTTCCCAAGCTAGGGGTCGAATCGGAGCTACAGCTGCCAGCCTTTGCCACAGCCAGAGCAATGCAGGATCGGAGCTGTGTCCGCAACCTATACTACAGCTCACAGCAACACCAGATCCTTAACCCACTGAGCAAGGCCAGGGATCAAACCCACAACCTCATGGTTCCTAGTTGGATTCATTTCCACTGTGCCACAATGGGAACTCCTAGAACAAAATATTTTAAAGTTTGTTTGGAAGCACAAAAGATCCAGAATAGCCAAAGCCATCCTGAGAAAGAAAAATGGAGCTGGAAGAATCAGGCTCCCTGACTTCAGACTATACTACAAAGCAACCATCATCAAAACAGTATGGTCCTGGCACAAAAACAGAAATATATACCAGTGGAACAGGATAGAAAGCCCAGAATTAAACCCACACACCTACAGTCAACTAATCTATGACAAAGGAGGCATGAAAATGGAGAAAAGAGAGCCCCTTCAATAAGGGGTGCTGGGAAAACTGAACATACATGTTAAAGAATGAAATTAGAACACTCCCTAACACCATAAACAAAAATAAACTCAAAATGGATTAAAGACCTGAAAATACAACCAGATACTATAAAACTCTAAGAGGAAAGCATGGGCCAAACACTCTCTGATATAAACCACAGCAATATCTTCTCAGATCTACCTCTTGACTAATGACGATAGAAACAAAAATAAACAAATGGGACTTAATTAAACTTAAAAGTTTTGGAGTTCCCGTCGTGGCACAGTGGTTAACAAATCCAACTAGGAACCATGAGGTTGCAAGTTCGATCCCTGGCCTTGCCCAGTGGTTTAAGGATCCAGCGTTGCTGTGAGCTGTGGTGTGGGTCTCAGACAAGGCTCGGATCCCGCGTGGCTGTGGCTGTGGTGTAGGCTGGCGGCTACAGCTCTGATTAGACCCCTAGCCTGGGAACCTCCATATGCCGCAGGAGCGGCTCAAGATAAGACAAAAAAAAAAAAAGTTTTTGTAAAGCCAAGAAAACCCTAAACAAAACAAAAAGACAATCCACAGAATGGGAGAGAATATTTGCAAATGAAGAAACTGACAAGGGATTAATCTCCAAAATATATAAACACCTCCTGCAGCTCAATACCAAAAAAAAAAAACCAAAAAAAAACCAACCCCATCAAAAAATGGGCAGAAGATCTAAACAGACAATTCTCCAAAGAAGACATATGGATGGCCAAAAAACATATGAAAAGATGTTCAACATCACTAATTATTAGAGAAAAGCAAATCAAAACTACTATGAGGTACCACTGTATACCAGCCAGAATGGCCATCATCAAAAAGTCTACAAACAATAAATGCTGGAGAGGGTATGGAGAAGAGGGAACCCTCTTACACTGTTGGTAGGAATGTAAATTGGTGCAACTACTATGGAAAACAGTATGGAGGTTCCTCAAAAAACTAAAAATAGAACTACCATTGATCCAGCAATCCAACTCCTGGGCATCTATCCAGAGAAAATGATGCCTTGAAAAGATACATGTACCCCAATGTTTGCTGCAGCACTATATACAACAGCCAAGACATGGAGGGAACCTAAATGTCCATCAACAGTGGAGTGGATAAAGAAGATGTGGTACATATACACAATGGGGTATTACTCAGCCATAAAAAGGAAAGACATAATGGGATTTGCAGCATCATGGATGGACCTAGAAATTATCATGCTAAATGAAGTTAGTCAGACAGTGAGATACCAACATCATATGTTATCTCTTAAATGTGGAATCTAAAAAGAGGATACAATGAACTTATTTGCAGAACAGAAACTGACTCACAGACTCTGAAAAACTTATGGTTACCAAAGGAGAGAGGTTATGCGTGGAGGGATGGACTGGGATTTTAGGATGGAAATGTTGTAAAATTGGGTTGTGATAATGGTTGTACAACTATAAATATAATAAAAGAGGGCCAAAGATAGTTGAAAGAAGGTCATAAAGAGCAGAAATGAATGAGCCAGAAAACAAATAGCAGAGATCATCAAAGTCAGGTCTTGGTTCTTTGCAAAGAACAAACTGATAAGCTCCTAGGAAATCCAATACAGGGAGGAGAAAAAAAGGTAGTCAGTGTTATAAATAAAAAAGTGAACATTACAACTGATCCTGCAATATATTAACAAGGTAATAAAAAGATTTTTTAAAATCTTTACATCAATAAATTTGATTTTTTTTCTTTTTTCTTTTTTTGTCTTTTTGCCATTTTTTGGGCCGATTCCGTGGCATATGGAGGTTCCCAGGCTAGGGGTCCAATCGGAGCTGTAGCTGCCGGCCTACATCAGAGCCTACATCAGAGCAACATGGGATCCGAGCTGTGTCTGCGACCTACACCACAGCTCACGGCAACACCGGATCCTTAACCCACTGAGCAAGGCCAGGGATCGAACCCGCAACCTCATGGTTCCTAGTCGGATTCTTTAACCACTGAGCCGCAATGGGAACTCCAATAAATTTGAAATTTTTGATGAAATAAATTGTATCCTAGAAAAATAACCACTTATCAAAACTATGGTAAAAAGAAACAAGAAATATGAATAATTATGGAATGGTTAAAGAATTTTAATTTGTAATTAAACTATTAATCTAAAGAAATAAAATTTGGAATGAAACTCCTCACAAAGAAAAGTATTAGATAGCTTTGTCAGGAAATTCTACCAATCATTGAAGGCAGAAATAATTCTAATTTTTATACAAATTATTCCTAAGAATGATAAAAGAGGGACCACTCTTTGTTTTACAAAGCCAGCAATTAAAGGAAAAGTATAGACCAAAAATATAAGAAAAGAATGAAATGAACATAATTAATGCCACAATGGTGGTTACCTTCAGGCAGGAGACAAAAACTTGTAATTGGGAAAGATAAGGTGGGTTTCTGGGGACTGACAATGTTGTTTCTTGACCACACTGGTAGTTTCTACTCATCTTCTTTACAACAAATTATTAAGATCCACATTTCTGTTTTTTACACTTTGCTATATATATATCACAATTCATATTAAAATTTTTACATAAATTTACGGCACCAGTTTCACTTAATGAGAGAATGCCATTTATCTGCTGACTTTCACTCTTTTTTTTTTCTGCTTTTTTTTAGGGCTACGCCTGGAGCATATGGAGGTTCCCAGCCGAGGGGTCTAATTGGAGCT
This sequence comes from Phacochoerus africanus, assembly GCF_016906955.1. Classification (NCBI taxonomy): domain Eukaryota; kingdom Metazoa; phylum Chordata; class Mammalia; order Artiodactyla; family Suidae; genus Phacochoerus; species Phacochoerus africanus. The sequence continues at coordinate 108,273,637 of NC_062549.1, read as the reverse complement.
ACAGCTGTCAGCCTACACCACAGCCAGAGCAACTTGGGATCTGAACTGCATCTGTGACCTACACCACAGCTCATGGAAATGCCGGATCCTTAACCCACAGAGCGATGCCAGGGATCAAACTGGCAACCCCACGGTTCCTAGTCAGATTTGTTTCTGCTACGCCATGACAGGAACTCCCTGACTCTCATTCTTATATTATAATATTCTTATACTTACTCTAACAGATTTACGACTTCCATTTCTTAGAGATTATCTTTTAGAGATTAACCTTTAATGTTTACTAGTTTCCAAATTTCACTAACACATTATACTGGAATCAAAAGATATAATCACATTTTGTAATAAAGGCATATTCTTAAATATTTTATACTTCCTAACTTGGGCCATTGTTTTTAAAACCCAAAATTTAATCTTGGATGATAACAAAGATTAACCAATAATCCATATGTCTGCAAGGTATAACATAAAGACAAATGAGATGAGTACAGTTTCATTTGGGACTAAATAAATATCAACTCAGCAGTTTTTCTGAGAGCTTCCACATCTGTTTCCTATCATTGATTATTTTAATCTATTTGTCTTCAGTCTTTGCCTACCCAGCCCTCATTCAAAACCCACGCATCTGTCTAGTTGTAAAAAGCTTTTACAGCAACAGAAAATTTGATTTAATGATATAAAATATGAATGATCTTTTATTAGGACCAAGCCTAATATTAGTAATATTAGAATATTACTTCATCTCTATAGCTATATAATAGGACCAGCTAGATGAACAAAACTTCAAGTTTTATTTTGACAGCAATTATAAAGCCTATAGTGAAATACTGCTCTTATTCACCTTTCTAAATGCCTTTCTAATATCCCCTTTAAGGCAAATACTAAGTATCAAAATATAGCAGACCTAAACAATTATGCCTTAAATTATGGAGGCCCAAACTTTACTATTCAGGTTATCAATTTGATTATCTTAAATAAAAGTAGAATTTCTATCATAAAATTTCTTACTTTTGGAACATGAGGATTAAATTCCACAGCTCTATGAATTGCTTCCACAGCATTAATTTCTGCTGTGCTTAACCCTCTTCTGGAGGCTGTTTCTGGAGAAAATCTGTAAGAACACCACAAAATGAGGAAATAAATATTTAAATAAACAAACAAATAAATTTAGATCATAATCTGGCCCCCTGAATCAGAGGTTTCTGATGAAGGCCAAAGTTAAAGCCAAATAGTTACTAAATATGAAAGTAAAGTCTTCGGTTCAATATATAAAGGAAGGCAGCATAAGAAACAGAAAGCTTCAATTAAGGTGAAGAAAGCCTTCAGGAGAAGTCCACTGAACACACATTTTGGGCAAAGTAGTAAAATAAGAAATGCTACACAGGGACATCTAGAGAATCTCATGAAATAGAAGTACATTCTCATCAAAAATTAAAAAAAATTTTTTTTTTTTTTGCCGCAGCATGTAGCAGCACATGACAGCTCAGTTCCCAGATCAGGGATTGAACCCAGGCCACAGTAGCGAAAGCACCAAGTCCTAGCCACTAGATCCATCAGGGAACTCCCTCTTATCAAATTTTCATTAAGAGGAAACAGACTGAATATTCTATTTTAATTCATATCAAGGCATCTTAATCTAAGGTGAAAGAAGATGGTCACCATTTGATTGGTTTCTGAATATCTTACCTGTGGAATAAAGAGAAATTCATGGCAGCCAGAAATACAAGGAAATCAGAATAACTCAGAATTGTAATCTCAGGACAGATAACATGAAACATATTTCCCTACTATACACTTTATTACCATCACAGTCACTATGTACTGTATGTACCTTCCATCCAGCATTGCTTTGGACATGTAACTCACATAATCCTCACACAAACACTCTACAGTATTTTATGCTCATTTTACAGATGAGGAAGAAACTCAAACTGATTAACTTGACCTAAGTTCCACAGCTGGTATACTGCAGACTGAATTTGAATCCACGTTTACTTAGCTCTAAAAACCTTGCTCTTTCTACTACACATAGTAAGAAGCTTCAAAGTCCTGTAAAATCAAGGATTATTCAGCAGGAAGTAGGTCCCCCCAAAATAAAAAGCATTGATTAAAGTCAGTAAATGAAAAATATAATATTGAGTTTAGCAGTCTTTCTAAACTATTGTAGTTTTCATAATTACTTACTTATCTGAAACAGTCCTTGTCTTCAATAGTGCTGCTGTATAACAGATGGCTGCTGACTTTGGAAGGCTTATATCTGTAATAATAATGCTCAACTTAGGTAAGAATCACAAAAATATCTTTTTTTTTTTGGCTTTTTGCCTTTTCTATGGCTGCTCCCACGGCACATGGAGGTTCTCAGGCTAAGGGTTGAATCGGAGCTGTAGCCGCTGGCCTACACCAGAGCCACAGCAATGCGGGATCCAAGCTGAGTCTGTGACCTACACCTCAGCTCATGGCAACACAGGATTCTTAACCCACTGAGCAAGGCCAGGGATCAAACCCGCAACCTCATGGTTCCTAGTCGGATTCGTTAACCAGTGAGCCACAATGGGAACTCCCACAAAAACATCTTAATATTTTTTTTCTTTTTAGGGCTGCACGCATGGCATATGGAAGTTCCTAGACTAGGGGTTGATTTGGAGCTACAGCTGCCAGCTTATGCCACAGCCACAGCAATGCAAGATCCGAGTTATGTCTGCAACCTACACCACACCTCATGGTAACACAGGATCTTTAACCCACTGAGTGAGGCCAGGGATCAAACCCAAATTCTCATGGATCCTGGCTGGGTTCATTAACCACTGAGCTATAATGGGAACTCTAGGACAAAGTTTTTTTTTTTTTTTTTTGGTCTTTTTAGGGCCGCACCTGCGCATATGGAGGTTCCCAGGCTAGGGGTCTAATCGGAGCTGTAGCTGCCGGCTTACTCCACAGCCACAGCAACACTGGATCCAAGCCACATCTGTGACCTGCACCACAGCTCACGGCAACACTGGATCCTTAACCCACTGAGCGAGGCCAGGGATTGAACCTGCAACCTCATGATTCCTAGTCGGATTTGTTAACCACTGAGCCATGATGGGAACTCCCAAGACAATTTTTAATAAGAATAATTCATAGTGCAAATTCAACAGATATAACATAGTAGTAAAAGCACATGGACATGTAATGAGAAGACCTGATTTGAATCTTGATTCTACTTTTTTTTTTTGGCTGCACCTGTAGCATGTGGAAGTTCCCAGGCAATGGATCAAAACCAAACCACAGCAGTGACAATGCTGAATCCTTAACTGCTAGGCCTCCAGGGAACTCCCAAGCAGCAACTTCTTTAATCTCAGTTTTCTCTTCTCAAAATAGAGAAATAGTACTCTTCTAGGAGAGAGTAAATTAAAGCATGTTGATAGCCCTCACACATGATGGTAAAAGTACTTAACAAATGTTTATAATAATACTATACTGGGAAAAAGGCATAGTATAGTTATAACTATGTAAAAACTCTACCTATTCACAAAGAAAAACTAAGATTAAAAAAAGAATTAACAGTAGTAAAATTCGGGTTATATAACCACTTTTCTTCTTCCTATGTTTTCTGCATTTTCTACATTAAGTGACGGATTTTTTAAATAAAAGAAATGGAGGCATTCCCTGGTGGCCTAGCAGTTAAAGGATCTGGTATTGTCACCTGGGTGGCTCGGGTTTGATCTCTGGCCTGGAAACTTCTGCATGCTGTGGGCAAGCCCAAAAAGAAAAGAAAAGAAATTGTGAACTAAAATGAAATTAATTATATAAATTCTTTCTTAAAGAGTGCCTCAGATAAGAATTCCCATTATGGCTCAGCCTGACACAGTCTCCATGAGGATACAGGTTTGATGCCTGGCCTTGCTCAGTGGGTTAAGGATCCGGAATTGCCTCAAACTGCAGCACAGCTTGCAGATGCAGCTTGGATCTGGTGTTGCCATGGCTATGGCACAGGCCTGCAGCTGTGGCTTCACTTCAACTCCTAACCCAGGAATGTCCATGGGCTGTAGGTGTGACCATTTAAAACAAACAAACAAACAAACAAACAAACAATGCCCAAAATAATGTTATCAGAAGAGTAAGATTACAAAACTCTCTGTATTCCAGAGTTAGACCGGCAAATGGAGAACTAAAGAAGTAAACTTGCTTTTAACTTTTACATGATTCTAAAACGGTAAAAACTCAGGACTCATAAAAGTAACTGAAAACACAGAAGCATATACAGGTTGTTAGTTTTGTTTTAGTTTTAATGATAAGTCATATCTGATTTTTCATATTTGGTCCCTAGGCTTGTTCATCCCAAGTGTCATTAGCAGGCTGTGCCTCTGATAAGTAACATATGGAAAAAATTTCTCAGAAATTTCTCCATGAGCCTTACTATTCTAAAGCACTTCTTAAGGATTCCAGATGTTTAAAAGAAATAAACTTCTCTTTCCAAGTGTAACACTTTGCAAACTTTCCCAGTTATGGGGGTTCCCAAGCAAATGAGTAGGGGCTTACAACAGGACAGTATGAATAAATGACTTATTGTGTTCTGCTATAGTAAAAGATATGACCAGAAATATTATGTCAGGAAGTTTTCAGCTTCTGATCAAATGCTGAAGTCTCACTCAGAATGAGGAGGCAATGTTTCTTAAAAATTCTCCCAACTCTTTTTGTGGTAAACTAGCACTGTTACAGAATAATAAAAAGAGCCAACATATATTGACTTCTTACTGTTGGAAGACTTAGTAAACACATGAAATACCTAAATTTAAGTTCAGGCTTGCCACTTAACTGGCTAGGAAATCTTACCCAATTATTTAACCTTCTTCAACTCCAGTTTCCTTGTTTACGAACTGGAGATAGTAAAAATACTTGTCCTACTAATCTCACAGGATTGTTATAAGAATCAGATGAGATAATAAATTACATTTTGTAACTAAAAAGCATGTAAAATGTTACTCTGAATTACTCTTATGTATACTGTTAAGCAATTTCTCTTAGCTTTCCCTGACACTCCAAAACAAATGAGATAGCTAGTACCCTATACTTTTTCAGTTACCTCACCTAACATACTATGCTTCAATATGACTACTGTTCATTTGCCTGTATGTTCCACTAAACTGTAAACCCTATGAGGGCTAAGTCCATGTCTTCTTATTCACCGTTGTATTCCAAATGCCTCAATCACATCATGCTCAATAAACAAATGAATAACTCTTTTTTTTTTTTCCTTCCTTGGCCACCCTGCAGCATATGGAGCTCCTGAGCCAAGCAGCTGCAGCAAGGTCAGATCCTTAACCCATTATGCTGGGCCAAGGATCAAACCCATGTCCTAGTGCTCCAGTGACACCACCAATCCCATTGCACCACAGCAGGAACTCCTAAATGAATAAATCTTGACAGAAGTTAAGTTCCTCCTTGCAGTCTTTTGCTATCAAAAGTATGGTAAAGGAGTTCCCATCATAGCTCAATGGAAATGAATCTAACTAGGATCCATGAGGACGCAGGTTCGATCTCTGGCCTTGCTCAGTGGGTTAAGGATCTGGCGTTGCCGTGAGCTGCAATTTGGACAGCAGGTGCAGCTTGGATCAGGCGTTGCTGTGGCTGTGGTGTAGGCCAGTGGCTACAGCTCTGATTCGACCCCTAGCTTAGGAACCTCCATGTGCCCCAGGTGTGGCCCTAAAAAGACAAAAAAAAAAAAAAAAAAATTTACTGGTAAAAAAGCAACCTGAAACCACAGATCCTAAATAGTGACTGGTAAGAATGAAAAGAGAAAATCACAGAAATATCAGAGTAGGATCATATTTATGATTACTTGATTGAAATAAAAAATACTTTAACCGTGCTATCAACTAAGAGAATTATTGCTCACCGTCATATTTTGCTAGGACTGCTTGAACATCTGCATAAGCCTGTAATTCTAAAAGTGACTCTAGGAGATTTTCATGGATGTTCAACATGGTAAGAGGAGGAAATTCTTTCATCAACTGCATATTAAAAGGAAAAAGAGATTAAAATTATAGCAAAGGAACTCAACAGAGCTGAATTAGATTCATTGAAGTAGAAATTCTTTTGTTTCTTAATAAAACTTGAAACTCAACCTCTAAGAAATCTATGTTATAAAAATGATTAAAAAACAGTGATTCTGCATTAACTTAACTGGCAACTTAAAACAGATTTTGTTTTTGAAGGAATAAAAATAAGGTCAAGTCATCAAACTTACATCTCTCATTATTTTTACTGCTTCTCTTATTCTTCCTAATTTTCTTGCACACATTGCTAGTCTTCTTTTAATATATACTAGTACGTTGGTATCTCTCCCTATTCAAAAAAACAACAAATGACACAACTATCACTTTTATGTTATGGCCTGTTATTTCATTAACATATTATCCATTAATTTTATCTGCTTATTCTGAAAGGTTTAATTAAAATCAAATTGTGTCAGAATGGAAGAATATTAATAATTGCTGGATCTGGGTGATGAACACTGAGGGTCCATTATACTGCTCTCTCTAGTTTTACAGATGTTTGAAGTTTTTTATCAAAGGCTTAAGTAAATAAATATATACTGAATTACTTTTGTGTCTAATTTTTTCTTTAGCCATGCCTGTGGCATGCAGAAGTTCCCAGGCCAGGGACTGAATCCATGCCACAGCAGTGACAATTTCAGATCCTTAACCCACTGAGCCACCAGGGAACTCCTTACATTGAATTACTTTTGCCTCTACCATTAAGTCTTCTGAGTACAGTATATATAATTTGTGTATACTCGACAAGTGCATTTTAATATTAAAATAAAAGATATACATTAACAGGAAGAAATAACATTCTATTGTTACATAAATAGTCTATTAATATTCTCTATTATTTTTACTGACAAAAATATTAAAACAAACTTTTTATGGCTAGTATATTTTTGCTCAATAGCAAGTAAGTAACAAACTATAAACCACTTCTAGAAAGGGCTAACAAATATTTCTGTAACTATCTCATAACTATATTAGAGATTATACAAAGACAAATGGCATGATATTTTCACAGATATAGTTTCATTAATTCCATACTGAAAAATTATGTACTCCCACAGTTGTGTGTTATAACAACATATACTAATGAAACATACTATATACATCGATACTTAGATGGAAAACACTATCCAAATTTTAATTTCCACAAACAAATGATTTAGAACTTAGCTGCTAGCAGATAATGCATTACATAAACGTATTTCAATTTATTGACCACTATTTGCCAAAATCATGAAACTAAAACCCTCTGGCTACACAAAATGGCAGGAAGCAGCAGGACTGCAAATTCCAGTATCTTTGGTAAATGTATCAATCATAACTGGTAAAGTATGCCTAAAAGTGGAAAGAAAGGACCTCAGTTGCTATGGCCTATATAATCTCAAACACAACACAGAGAAAAATCAACCAAAGAAAGAGTCAATACCAAGTATGAGGCTAGGTTTTGGGCTAAAGGGGCTACTCTCTGGCACTACATTAAGATGTATGCAGCTGGAAGAGCGAATCAAATGGTATACCTCCACTACTGTCTGGGGGTAAAGGTGAGGATAAAAGTAATAGCTGCTTATCATTACTAGAAGGCTCTCCTGAATCTTGAGTATTTTTGAGTTGTGTTTATCCAATGACCAGCAAGCACAACTCTCGCATGAAATAAATACTGTTAAATTTCAGAGCAGCACATTTCTCAGTAACCAGAGCAGATCTGTTCCCTTCCACAAGACTTCTCTAGCTCATACACATTTCTGTCTTACTGATTTGAATAGACTTATCTCTTATGAAAAGTAGCTAACCTCTAAGTATTAAGTTTTTTTTAATTTTTGCCATTTTGTGTTTTAAACATAAAAGAGGCGGTTACAGGAGCTAAAAGACAGGTCCAAATTCGCTTACTCAGTTGAGCTTCATGCTGAGGACTTTGGTGCTGGCACTGCTGTGACTGCCTATAAATTGTTTCTCCTGCCTTGAGTGCTTGTTTAAATAACTTTTCAGCATCTACAATAGTTGTTGCTTCTTCCTCAGCCAGTAGAACATATGCCGTGGCACAGCTATAATGAAAGCAAGTAAGGCAATTTTAAGAAAAATGCAAGTATTTTCTTCTGGGTATGTCTTTTTGTTCTATGTCACATTTCCCTATCTTCACCTATACTTTCCATCTCTTGAAGAAGAAAACTTCACTCAATCTTTTAATTTATTAGGAGTATATTGGTATATTCTTTACATATGTTTCTACAACTTTTCCATTTTCTTATCCTTTTCTGTCTTTTTTTACTTCTGTATCCATTGTTTGACCCTTTATTCTGTATTTTCCATTTGTGGAAGAGGGGAGAAAAGAAAATATACAAGAAGTTATCTGTACAGATGTGATAAGTTCATTTGAGTAATAAAAAAAAAGTTGGGAGTTCCCGTCGTGGCGCAGTGGTTAACGAATCCGACTAGGAACCATGAGGTTGCGGGTTCGGTCCCTGCCCTTGCTCAGTGGGTTAGCGATCCGGCGTTGCCGTGAGCTGTGGTATAGGTTGCAGACGCAGCTCGGATCCCGCGTTGCTGTGGCTCTGGTGTAGGCCGGTGGCTACAGCTCCGATTCAACCCCTAGCCTGGGAACCTCCATATGCTGCGGGAGCGGCCCAAGAAATAGCAACAAACAACAACAACAACAAAAAGTTGTTATCTGAAAAGTAGTTCAAGGAACTAAATGGTTCTAATGGTCATGCCCGTCTTAGTCCCTATATACTTTGTAATATCTATCTAATGGGGACAAACATGGAAGAGCATGATGGTTGAAAATAAAGTCCCATAGCCAACTAGGCACCTTTAACATTTGACTCAGAAATGTATCATTCTACGACTAAACCTTTTTCCCAACCCTGAGTATTGCCTTTGCATGCTGCCCCATCTTCTCTTGGACTTACACGCAATCGTACTGCAGGAAAACCTCTCTGGGTCTGAATTCTAGCTTTTTCCTCCTACACTCCTACTCTCACTCACATCCATGCTTAGTTCAAGTTTCTTTTCTTAACCTCACTAAAACAAAGAAATTTCTCTTTCTGTCTTTTAAAGTCAAAAGCTAGCTAATATGACAAACTAACTTAGGTTTAGGCAAAAAGAGAAAAAAAATCTCCTTTCCATTTCTAGAAATAACAAGTACATCTCTTCTGGAGAGATGTTCTAGTTCTGATTATCTAAGTCCATATTATATAGTATTGCAGTTATTGGCCACATGTAGTTAGTTATAGAGCACTTGAAATGTGTCTCATCTGAATTGAGATGTATAAAATGCACACCAGCAAGTATACAGTCAGGGTAAAATGCACACTAGATTTTCAAGACTTAGAAGAATGTATAATACTTCGTTAATAGTTTTTTAAAATATTGATTACTCTGTTAAAATAATACTTAAAATTTTTGAATATAGCTAAATAAAACATGTCACTTAAATTAATTTCACCTTTTTCTTTTTGCTTTTTAAATATGGCTATCGGAAAATTGAAAGTTACATATATAGTTTGCACTACATTTCTACTGAATAATGTTTAAGGCAAGAGGAGATAAAGTATTGGTAAAAGTACAAGGCCAGGCATGAAACAAGCGATAGCAAGGTAGCTATCAACAACTGAGGTCAAGAAGGGTCTTTCAGATACAAAAAAGAGATTATTTCCCCTTAAAAATCTCTTGTTACTTGTTCAAAAGCACTTTAAATGAAGATGTTAATACAGGATTAATTTTACAAATACTTTGATGAATTTTACTACTGGGAAAGTTTTTTGGGTTTTTTTTGTTTGTTTTGTTTTTGTCTTTTTGCCATTTTCTTGGGCCACTCTTGTGGCATATGAAGGTTCCCAGGCTAGGGGTCGAATAAGAACTGTAGTCCCCAGTCTACGCCAGAGCCACAGCAATGTGGTATCCGAGCCGAGTCTGCAACCTACACCACAGCTCATGTCAACGCCAGATCCTTAACCCACTGAGCAAGGCCAGGGATCGCACCCGCAACCTCATGGTTCCTAGTTGGATTTGTTAACCACTGTGCCACGACGGGAACTCCAGGGGAGTTTTTTTTAAATTGAGGTCAAATACATATAACAGAATTAATCATTTTAAAGAATATAATTCAGGGACTTTTAATATATTTACAAGGTTCTTTCATGTTAGCATGTAGCAGTACTCCATTCCTTTTCATGACTGAATAATATTCCATTGAATGAATTTATGTACATATATTAAGTTGATACAAGGAGCTATAAAAATTAATTCTGTTAATATTAAAATAATTGAGTTAGAGCTATGTTTTACTTATTTTGAATTCTCTTCTCATGCCTCCAATTCCAATAGCAGCTATATTTCTCAAGCTGAATGAATGCTTTAAATGAAAAGACTTAAAAACAAAATTAAAACAGGTGGCATAAGTATTTCAGTATTTTTTAACTATCAAGGATTATCACCAATTAGATCAGTATTCTCCATTTTAAAAAGTATTTCTAGCATAATTTCTATTCAAAAGCATAGAAATTTTATAACTTCAGAAGCAAAATACAGATGTCAATAAACACTGCAAATTTTGCCTCTAGTATGCAAAAAGAGAAAGGTGGCTATTAATGACTCCAAGGGTCTTAGGAACAGACAAAAGGAAACAAAATCATTTGCCTGGATTTCCTTCAAAACAAACATATTTTTTCATATATTTCAAACTTACTTACTCATTGTTTAATTCTAAAGCTTGATAGGCTGCTTTGATTCGAGCTGGAGGATTTCTTTCCCTCCATGCCTTCTGCATAACTGTAGGAAAAATATTTCAAAAAATAGATGAGATGGTAAACATAATTATATGCAAAACTATGAAGAATGAGTTAGAAGAGTAAACAAAGATTTAAATAATATGCTCTTAAACATGAGAAACAAGGAATTGGGGTGCTAACTCACATTAACCTTAAGAAAGATTTACATTAAATTTGGATGCTTCATACGTAATAAAAAAAATATTCTTTCTCTGATTCATATGAATAATAACATGGACAGTACTTAGTAAGTTAATTACATCATAATTATACATGAACATTTATATATTTAAATGTATATTTAAATTGGTTTGAGTGACATCAGATTATAATATATGAAATATTCTTCTTTTATCCTCTTTAAATGGTTCTATAGAACTATTAAAAATATACAAAACACTTAAAAAACAAATATTTGTCTAACCAATGATTCAATCCATGAAGAATGTTTGAATTTTCATTTTATATAAAAAGGGGGGGAGGATTTCATTTAGAATACAGTACATTTATGGGAAATGTCAGTCTCAGTATACTAAGATTTAAGAAAAGCCTGAATTAGGATCTCTCTGGAATAACAATATGAGTTTTATTATCATTTACTGCACCAAAATGAAAATTTCACACTAAGCAAAGTTTCTTAAAAATTAAACCAACAAATAAACAGATCCATGAAATTATCTGGCCTATTTCAATTTTGATAAGAAAAATAGAGAATCTATGAATGTTGCTTTTGGAACAAAACCGACAACTGTCCAGAAAAGAATGATGTGGAAAATGTTTGAGTTTTCCTTTGGAAACAAAATATTAGTCTTGGCTTAGGAAAGGAGACAATATATTCTACTTGTGTAACAAAAATGCATTTGTCATATCAAACATGTCACCAGCTAGCTGACAGCTAATATTTCCTGAACTTGACAAATTGATCTAAGTCAGCACTCACATGATAATAACCAGGTAAAAAGTAGTATTTTGCTTAAATATTAAAATATTACATACAAATCAAATATAATATTTGACTTGCCATTTTTGATGATGAGACTCTGTTTTATAAGTTACATGATATTTTCAGGTCAAATTTTGACAGTGAATATTACAGTTTAAATGCTTATTTGAAAAAAAATAAAAGGAGTTCCCATTGTGGCACAGTGGAAACAAATCCAACTAGGAACCATGAGTTTGCAGGTTCGATCCCTGGCCTTGCTCAGTGGGTTAAGGATACATTGTTGCTGTGAGCTGTGGTGTAGGTCGCAGACACAGCTCAGACCTGGCGTTGCTGTGGCTGTGGCATAGGCCGGCAGCTGTAGCTCTGATTGGACCCCTAGCCTGGGAACCTCTATATGCTGCAGGTATGGCCCTAAAAAGCTAAATAAATAAATAGTTATTTGATATTCTAGCATATGAAGTATATTTAGTAACCTATTTAACCAGTTCTCTTTTGATGGATAATTGTTACATCCATTTTTTGCTAACATAGAAATATCATGATAACCATCTTTCAACATCTATTTTTGTATACCTGACCAAATATTTCATTTTTAGAAGTGGAATGGCTGGTTAAAATGTATGCATCTTTTAAAAGAATTTGGATATATACTCCCAAACTCCTCTCAATAATTTAACCAGTTGTATTAATTTACATTTTTAGGCAGTGCAGGAGAGCGACTATTTCCCTACTTAGTAACAGTGAGTGGTATAAACCTTTGATAATTTAATACATCAAAATTATCTCTTTTTATTTGCATTTATTCTATTTCTAGTAAGGTCATCTAATCTCCCATTAATCATTTTTTAAAGCTTTTTTTCCTTATTCTTGTGTTTTCAAATGCTCTATCCAGCATATCAAGATTATTTCTCACAACTCATGCAAATCCAAGCTAAAGGGGAAAGGGAAAATAGAGAAAGAAAAATATATACTTCTTTTTTTTAAAATATATTTTGCGCATACATGCCTGCAGCATGTGGAAGTTCCTGGGCCAGGGATCTAACCCATGCCACAGCCATAACCAGAGCCACAGCACTGACAAAGCCAGATCTTTAACTCACTGAGCCATGAGGGAACTCCTATACTTTTCCCTAAAACAAGGTTTAGGAATTTAAAGTAATATGCTGATTTAGTATTCAACTGTCCTAAGAACTCTTGATATGCTTTATAAATAACACAAGCAGTTAGCAATTCAATCAACTTTATCTTCCAAGTTAAATAATATTCTAATATGCTAACAAGCAGGAGAGACTAGCACTCATCCCAAGACCAGGGGTCACAAATATAAATGCCTGCAGAGACCAGTCAGAAAACAAATGAGTGAACTAAAAGCACATGTACTATCTAAAAGAGAGTCACACCTCAAGTCTGGTTACTGCCAAATGGAAATTCGCATCCAGTTTTGCCATATTTTCCCAATTAACAGGGTAAATCTGGAGTTTACTGCTAAATCTACTGATTTTTTTTTTTTTTTTTTTTTTTTTTTAGCCACACCTGTGGCATGTGGAAGTTCCCAGGCCAGAGATCAAACCCGAGTCACAGTAGAGACCACTGCAGTGACAACACTGGATACTTAATCCGCTGCTTCACTAGAGAATTCCTAAATCTCTTGATTTAAAAATGTTAGGGGGAAAAAAAAAAATCCATGAAAACAAATATCCAAAAAACACTGCTGGCTGGTGCTAAGGATATGTCTGCTTTCTGTCTTAGATAAATAAATAAACCAGATAAGAACAAAAATCCAATAATTTAGTAATTACTGATGACAATAGCAGAGAGAAATTTGTCACATTACACATATAGACACATTTGTCTTTTTAAAATATAAAACTATAGACATAAATCATCATTTTTATGTGTGTCTAAAAAGATCAATAGGGAACCAACAGGCCATTTCTGGATTACCATTCAGGGATAAAGTATAGTTCAGTCTTTGGCTGGGATTATGCATACCTCTAGACATATTACACAAAACTTTGCAAGGACCAAAATGAGACACATAGTTTTAGGAGATTCAATTTCTAAAGCTTCAGCTTTATATGACTGTTTCCTATAAATGATCTACCTGAAGAATATTCCTCTGATTGGTCCACTTGTCATGCTGGTTTTCCTTTCCTACCCAACATCTGCTCACCTCCACTCCCAAGCTCCCAGAAAGATATTACCTTCTCTTACTTCACAAAAGAAAAGGCCTAGTATTTCCCTAGTGGTGCACCAGGTTAAGGATCCAGCATTGTCACAGCTGTGGCTCAGGTCACACTGCTGTGATATGGGTTCGATCCCTGGCCCAGGAACTTCCACATGCCACAGGTAGAGCCAAGGGGAAAAAAAAAAAAAAAAAAAAAGCCTCCTTTCCAATGTGCATTGCCAGAAAGCGTAAAAATCTCCAGATGCCACAGGGATAATTCAATGTTTGGGTTTGGGGGACAACTTTGTTTTTTTTCTTTTTTGGCCACCCTGTGGAATGTGGAGTTCCCAGGCGAGGGGTCAGATCTGAGCCGCACTTGTGACCTACACTGCAGCTGTGGCAATGCTGGATCCTTTGACCCACTCTGCTAGGCTGATGGAACCTATGTCCAGGCACTGCAGAGGCACCACCAATCCCGTTGTGCCACAGCAGAAACTCCAGATGACAACCATTTTTAATCAAGGCACATATAACTGGGGTCTGTGCCCTTTACTTATTTAACAGTGAAACTCAGCATTAGAAACAGAGTATTCTGGGAGTTCCCTGGTGACACAACAGGTTAAGGATCCAGTATTGTCACTGCTGTGGCACAGGTTTGAACCCTGGCCTGGGAAATTTCTCATGCCAAGGGCACGGCCAGAAAAAAAAAAAAAAAAAAGAGTATTCTGACCCTTGGATGTTCTGAATTCAAGTATATTGTTAGAGTGGGGAGGGAGTGATAATTTTTATCAGTTCCATTTATCAGCTCCCCTTCTTCCCTTACTATCAAAGCATGCACTGCTCCTAAGAGAACATCCCCTCATAGTAAGCAAAGAAAGCATAAGTAAGGGATAATAAAGACAGTGGAATCTTGTTTTGGCCAAGTGATAAGCTCAAGGCAATGCTCCAAGATTTATCTATCTTAGAATCTGAATTCAGAAGAGAGATGGCTGTCATGGGGATGCATGTTAACATGGTTACATGAATTAAAAAAATGAAGTCTGACATTATTTTCTGACAGAAAATAAGCCTGATTTGGCTGATAGGAGTGACAATGGAATTCACCCAGCCAATTAGGTTATATGGAGGACATTTTCCAAAGTTGAAAGCTCCAAATATGTAGCTCCAAGGATTTGACAAAAATCTACATCTTTATGGTCACAAGAAATTTAAATTTTAAACTATTTATACAAAAAATGTTTATTGGGAGTTCCCGTTGTGGCTCAGCAGTTAATAAACCCGACTAGTATCCATGAGGATATGGGTTTGATCCCTGCCATCACTCAGTGGGTTAAGGATCTGGTGTCGCCATAAGCTCTGGTGTAGGTCACAGATGTGGTCTGGATCCTGAGTTACTGTGGCTGTAGTGTAGGCCGGCAGCTACAGCTCCAATTCAACCCCTAGCCTGGGAACGTCCATATGCTGTGGATGTGGCCCCCAAAAGACCAAAAAAAAAATTGTTTATTGTTGAAAAGCACTTGTGTGATATAAGACTCTCAAGGATAAAATAATTATATTATAATAAAATCATATAAAGGTATGGAATGGATATAAGTTCAATAAGAAAAAGTACTTATATAAAATGTATTACCATGAAAGCATTTGCTCATATATTTTTCAGTGAAATACATTTAAATATAGGGTATTCTAATTTTATTTTTAAATTATAAAATATGTTAAAAATTACATTCTTTGTAATTTTTTAACCGTATGATGTGGCATTAAAAACACGTGGGAGTTCCTTTGTGGCACACCGGGTAAGGGTCCAGCATTGTCACTGATGTGGCTTGGGTCACTGCTGTGGCACAGGTTCAATCCCTGGCCCAGGAACTTCCATATGCCTCTAGCCTGGCCAAAAAATAGTGTGAAGGGATAAATAGTTTTCAAAATTCTTTTAGGAGGTATGTAAACCAAAATGTCTTAAGACCTCAGCTTTAGTGGATAGCCCTTGTTGCTACCTCAAAAGCCTACCAAGGTGGGTGACTCTGCCCATGAGAAGGAGGTAAAGTCTAAATTTCTAGAGTCACTCCAGTCCTTAAAGTTAATATAACAATACTGATTCTTTCCACTGCTGTTATTTCCCCAACACCTACACTTTTGCCACTAATATAAACATTAAGGGTATAAACATAAAGCAATTCCCTTTTTCTTATTTGCAACTAGGCAACCATACCAAAGATCTTGGGTTTCCTATTACCACATACCCTTACTATATTTAATGCAGCAGAGCTACGCAATGAACTCACTTCAATGCTGGAAAACTGGCTATTTTTCAGACCCTAATTATTGGTGATTTTCTTCTGTCTAAAAATGTGGTGAGGAGAAGCAGAAATAGTGTAGGAGTTAAGAGCCAGACTTGACTTTGAAACCCAGCTTTATCATTTATTAGCTGAGTGATTTAGGGTGTTTTACTCGTTTCCCTATTTGCCTCAGTTCCTTTAAAATGAGGTTGAATCCAACTAGGAACCATGAGGTTGTGGGTTCAATCCCTGGCCTTGCTCAGTGGGTTAAGGATCCGGTGTTGCTGTGAACTGTGGTGTAGGTCGAAGATGCAGCTCAGATCCCACATTGCTGTGGCAGTGGCGTAGGCCGACAGCTACAGCTACAGCTGGGCCCCTAGCCTGGGAACCTCCATATGCCGTGAGTGCGGCCCTAAAAATACAAAAATACAAAAAAATAAAATAAAATGAGGTGGATAATAGTACTTATAAGGTGTATGAGAAGATTAAATTACTATATTTATATAAAATGCTTAGAAGAGTTCTTGGCACATAATAAGTGCTATACAAGTACAAGCTATTACTAGCAAAATTGCTCAAGACACCTGTGACATCTAGGCTAGTTAATCCTTCATATTTTCATCAATAAATAAACATTAATATTTAAACTATACCAGGCAATGTGCTAGATGATAGGGATTCAAAGATGATGAGAGTATAATTCCTACTTTCCAGAGTTTCATACATTAACAGAGAGAACAAATATTAAAACAAAATGATAACATTAACAAATAAATGTTTATAGTTGAATAAATTAGCTAAAATTATCTCTGATGTTTGGACTAAGTACTATAGAACTACAAAAGATCAGAGAAGGTTTCTTAGAGAATGAGATTTTTAATTTTGAAGGATAGAAGTAGAAGCATAGAAAAGGAGGGACAGAGCATTCAAAACAGTTGTGATAAAGATCCCTGATTTAAGCCAAACATTTAAGAGTTTCAATACTTTTGTCTACAGAGATTAGCGAGAATTAAACAGACATTTCTATGCTTTCCTACCACTTTACATGCATCTCTGACTTAGGACTGGAATAAAACATACCCCAATTTTCTCTACATGCTAAACCCAATGTTTAACTTTGTCTTACTCCTTTATTTCATGTATAATTGTAGGTGTTAATTTCTCAGACCAAAACTTGGTACACTCTTCTCTGCTTAAGTATTGCTATATTTGATCTGAAAGTTTTTTAAGTAATAAAACAATTTAATATTTTTATAAAATACTTCAATTCTTTGTAAGACAAGAAGGTAGGATAATAACTTAGTTTATACTCATAATTAGTTTCAACTTAATCTGGGTTCTTATCAATGATGCAAATAACTTCAAGCCAAATAACTTTGTATATTATAATAATTCTAAAAAATGTTTAAAATAATTTTTATGACTACTGTTTACCTGATGAGCAGCTATAACACATACCTGTGTCTGAAGGACGTAAAAAGTCCGTGTCACAGGTGAAAAAAGTCTGATGGTCCTGAGCTGACAAATTCATGTCATAATATGTAAGTGGCTCTTTACCAGTCACCCAAGTGTATCTTTACCAAAACACAAAAAAATATGTAAATTGAACATTAAAGAGCATCTGTCTGCTACAACAGACATTATTTAAAATTCAAAAATATACTGCTATGAATTTTATTTCAGGATGTTTTAAAAGCTTATTATAATCAATAAAACAAGAGATAAGCTATACAAACTACTTAGAGTATAATAATAAAACATCAAAAACCAAAAGGGAAAGAGTTCCTGTTGTGGCTCAGTGGGTTAAGAATCTGACTAGTCTCCATGAGGATGCAGATTCCATCCCTGGCCTCACTCAGTGGGTTAAGGATCTGGCGTTGCCACAAGCTGCAGCATAGGTCACAGATGCAGCTCAGATCCCATGTGGTTGTGGCTGTGGCTGTGGTCGGCAGCTGCAGCTCCAATTTGAACTCTAGCCTGGGACCTTTCATATGCTGCAAGTACGGCCCTAAAAAAAAAGCAAAAAAACAACAACAAGAAAAAAGAAAACAAATGAACAAAAAAACCCAAAAGCAAAAAGACTAGATTATTCAACAAACAGTGCTTCAAAATTGAATTTGAAGGGATAAGACAATTTGACTTGGATATATACCTTAATAGGTATACTTAAAAAAATTCTTAGTGAATTAGAATTAAGAGTAGGGAGTTCCCGTCGTGGTGCAGTGGTTAACAAATCCGACTAGGAACCATGAGGTTGCGGGTTCGGTCCCTGCCCTTGCTCAGTGGGTTAACCGCGTTGCTGTGAGCTGTGGTGTAGGCCGCAGATGCGGTTCGGATCCCGAGTTGCTGTGGCTCTGGCGTAGGCTGGTGGCTACAGGTGCAATTCGACCCCTAGCCTGGGAACCTCCAAATGCCGAGGAAGTGGCCCAAGAAATGGCAAAAAGACAAAACAAAAAACAAAAACAAAACAAAACAAAAAGAGTAAACTACATGAGTTCCCATTGTGGCGCAGCAGAAACAAATCCGACTAAGAACCATGAGGTTTCGGGTTCAATCCCTGGCATTGCTCAGTGGGTTAAGGATCCAGTGTTACCGTGAGCTGTGGTGTAGGTCACAGATGTGGCTTGGATTCTTAGTTGCTGTGGCTGTGGTGTAGGCCGGCAACTGTAGCTCTGATTGGACCCCTAGCCTGGGAACCTCCATATGCTGCAGGTGCAGCCCTAAAAAAGCAAAAAAAAAATGAAAAAAAATAAGAGTAAACTACAAAGAAACTATAAGAAAAGACAGGTTAATTTTTACTAGATGGCAAGATGATTAAGGTTTTTCAAAGCATGAAAGCAAAAAGAATCTTTTTTCAGATTTTACTAAAAAAGAAATTTAAACTTTTGGAGTTCCTATCGTGGCTCAGCAGTTAACGAACCCGACTCGCATCCATGAGGACTTGGGTTCGATCCCTGGCCTCGCTCAGTGGGTTAAGGATCTGGTGTTGCTCTGAGCTGTGGTGTAAGTCACAGATGTGGCTTGGATTCCTCATTGCTGTGGCCATGGCATAGGCCGGCAGCTACAGCTCCATTTCAATCCCTAGCCTGGGAACCTCTATATGCTGTGGGTGCCACCCTCAAGAGACAAAAAACAAAAATAAAAACAAAAAAAGAAATTTAAACTTTTGGAGTTCCCATCGTGGCTCAACAGAAATGAATCTGACTAGCATCCACAAGGATGCGGGCTCAATCCCTATCATCACTCAGTGGGTTAATAATCTGGCATTGCCATGAGCTGTGAGGTCCGTCACAGAAGCGGCTCGGATCTGATGTTGCTGTGGCTGTGGTGTGGGCCAGCAGCTGTAGCTCCGATTGGACCCCTAGTCTGGAAACCTCCATATGCCGCAGGTATGGCCCTAAAAAACAAACAAACAAAAATACTGGAGTTCCCACTAGACAAGGACCCAGCATTTGTCTCTGTCATGGCACAGGTTTGATTCCCAGCATGGTGCAGCAGGTTAAGGATACAACGTTGCCATAGCTGTAGCATAGGTCATAGCTGTGGGTCACATTCGATCCCTGGCCCTAGAACTTCCATTTGCTGTGAGTGAGGCCAAAAAATAAAAATTTTTTAAATTTAGAAAATAATAAAAATAATTTTTAAAAATAAATAAAACTACTATGCCCTGTACTGTTGTACAAATGAAATTTATATTCACATTCAGATTGATATTTTCTGGTGGCTCTTCAAATAAATTTTGAAATTGAGCACATATGCACAGGAATATGCTGACATTTGTAATTTTTTTCTTGATCTCAGCAATTCTTTGAGAAAGCTTTCTGGGAGTTCCCATTGAGGCTCAATGGATTAAGAACGCAACTAGTATCTATGAGGATTAAGGGCCAAATGTATATTTATTATATATACCAAACATATGGTTTATAATTTAAAAGTAAGTATAGTCAAGATGTTGCCAATTAAATCTTGGGATAATAGTTTTACTTTATTATATATCAGAATCTCTAACTAGAAGAGCTGGGGTCTATTAATAAAAACAAATGATTTCATAAATTTACTCTAAAACCAATGCCATAATTATATGAAAGCACAATGTAATACCTCCTATATTCTGCTCCTCTGAAGAGATTTAGAGGATTTCTCCATACCTTGCATTCTAAAAAACAAAGAGAAAAAAGGGAATAATGAGACAGTTTAATCAAATGCAGTTAAACTTCTATTTAACTGACATTTATTGCATAGTCGCTATATGCTAAGCACAGTGCTAGCCACATACAACACAAAGATGAATAAGGCATGGATCACCCCTGCTGTCACGCAGCATACAGTCCAGTCCAGTCATTCCTTTCTTTCTGTCTCCATAGCATTTGGTTCACTATTCATGTATAGTACTTACAATATTACAGTGTGAGTATATGTTAGGTTTTCTGCTTCTCCCTTTAGAATATGAGCTCATTTTTTGTATTTCTGGAACCTACCACAGCATTTGGAACTAACTCGTTTAACTGAATTAAATGTAGCCTGAGAATTAGTTATTTAAACTGCATAAAAGTGCTATGGTAGAGATACATGTTGCTCCAAGAGATAAGGAAGTTATTAAGTTTGCTCTGGGGAAATTAAGGAAGATTTTAGAAAGGAGGTGACATTTAAACTTGAACCACTGTAAAGGATGAGTAGAAGGTTGCCAGATGAACAATCTAAGCAGAGGAAGTTATCAGCATTGTTAGGTTAGAGTACATGGTACAGAGGGAGGGAGAGCTGTAAGTGAGGCCAGAAAATAGATTATGAGAAACTGATGAAGGAGCTTATATACTATATAAAGAGTTTAGATAATATCCTGAGTCAGTCAGGAGCCATCAAAGGTTTATAAACAGAAAAACAACAAATATCAGGTCTTTATTTAGATCAGTGGTTCTCAAACTATGATTCATAGAACAGAAAAGTAACAACTCATTTCATAATAAATGCTGAGACATTATTCACCTTTTTAACATGTTGCCTTGAACTCCATGCTGAGAGTGTGGGCTTTCTTAAAATTTATGCCCCAAGCACCTGACTTGCCTCACACTAGCCCCAGTCCTGCAAAGTTGAGCTGATAGTGCAAAATCAATAGCTGGTAAAACTGCTGGTTTTATAATAGTAGTCATTAAATTCCTTACCCCCACCTCCGTAAACAAGGCAACCAAGTATGGTGACTGCTTCCAGTATAAGCAATTGTTTTTTGAGCTGAATGTTCCATTTTTGCTTCATGGAACATCATTTTTACTTGAAAGAGCCATCAAGAGATAAACATGATTATTTGGACAGATATCTGGCAGACATTTTCTTAAACAAAGTGGGTCTAGCAAATTCAAGGAAGAAAAAACAGTATATGCTGCCAATGATAAAATTTGAGCTTCTAAGTATACGTTGGAATTTCATTAAAAAAAAATATTTTATGGAGTTCCTGTCATGGCTCAGGAGTTAACGAACCCGATCAGCATCTTGAGGATGCAGGTTTGATTCCTGGGCTTGCTCAGTGGGTTAAGGATATGGCGCTGCCATGAGCTGTGGTGTAGGTCACAGACATGGCTCAGATCCCGAGTTGCTGTGGCTATGGTGTAGGCCAGCGGCTACAGCTCCAATTCGAAGTCTAGCTTAGGAACCTCCATATGCTGTGGGTGCATCTCTAAAAAGATAAAAAGTCAAAAAATATATATTTTATGGCCACACACACAGCATATGGAAGATCCCAGGTCAGAGATAAAATTGGAGCTATAGATGATGCTTAACCACTGCACCACTGCGGAAACTCCAATTTTCTTTTCTTTTCAACTTTTAGGGCCTCAACTGCAGCATATGGAGGGTCCCAGGCTAGGGGTTGAATCAGAGCTACAGCTGCCAGCCTACACCACAGCTTATAGCAACACCTGATCTTTAACCCACTGAGCAAGGCCAGGGATCAAACTGGCATCCTCATTGATACTACTAGTCAGATTTGTATCTGCCGAGCCATGATGGGAACTCCTTTTTTTTTTTTTTTTTTTTAAGTATTAGAATTTTCCAAAATTTGTGTTTACTACTGTGAGCTTGACAATTTCCCAATACTTAAAGGCTTTCTTGTGAGATTAGCTGTGATATTAACAAATGTCATTTTTTAAAATT
Organism: Phacochoerus africanus; assembly: GCF_016906955.1. Classification (NCBI taxonomy): domain Eukaryota; kingdom Metazoa; phylum Chordata; class Mammalia; order Artiodactyla; family Suidae; genus Phacochoerus; species Phacochoerus africanus. The sequence goes on along the minus strand of NC_062549.1, from coordinate 108,251,306 downwards.
ATACCATAAGTCAACATTTAAAAGACATACATAACTCAGTGGAAAAGGTTTGTTGTTTGTTTTTGTCTTTTTAGGACCACACCCACGGCATATGGAGGTTCTCAGGCTAGGGGTTGAATCAGAGCTGTAGCCGCTGACCTACACCACAGCCAGAGCAATGCAGGATATGAGCCGCATCTGCGACACACCACACAGCTCACAGCAACACCAGATCCTCAACCTGCTAAGCGAGGCCAGGGATTGAACCTGAGTCCTCATGGATGGTAGTCAGATTCATTTCCACTGAGCCACGACAGGAACTCCAAGAAAGTATTTTCTAAACAACATGAATGATTTATAAAATTATGTGTAAGTGAAACAAACACCCATTCAAAATGGGTCACCAAGGGATTTAATGTTAACAGAAGAGGAAAAGTTAATTGATGTAGCTTCAGGTTCAGATTAATTGGTTTAGTTGCAACTAAACTTTTACCTCAATAAATTTTAATGTTGTATTAAAAAAGAATATCCACGACTTACTGAAAAGGTTATTAAAATGCTCTTTCCTTTTCTGACTACATTATCTGTGTGAGAATGGATTTTCTTCATAGATGTCAATTAAACCATTTCACAACAGGCAATGCAGAAGCAGATATGAGAATAAGCCACTTTTATTAAGGTAGACATTAAAGAGGTTTAAATAAACATAAAACAATTTAATTTACGATTAAATTTTTCTTGTTTTGCAGTTCTTGCTGTGGTACAGTGGGTTGAGAATCCAACTGTTGCAGGTCAGCTCACTACAGCGGCACAGGTTTGATCCCCAGCCCAGCGCAGTGGGTTAAAGGATCTGGTGTTGCCACAGCTGCGGCACAGATTGCAGCTGCAGCTCAGATTCAATCCCTGGCCTGGGAACTTTCATATGCCGTGGGTGTGGCCATAAAGAAACAAAAAACCCCAACATTTTCTTGTTGGGGAAAATTTATTTTTCATGATATGTATATTAGCTCAGGCTGCCATAACAAAATACCACAGACTGGGTGGCTTAAAAAACAGAAATTTATTTTCTCAGGGTTCCGAAATCAGGGTGCCAACGTTGTTAGATTCTGGTGAGAGCTCTGTTCCTGGCTTGCAGATGATACTACCTGTATCCTCACATGGTAGAGAGAGAAACAGATCTCTCTCTTCCTCTTCGTCTATGGCTACCAGTCCTATCAGATTAGAACCTCTTTCTTACAACCTCATTTAACCTTAACTGTCTCCTATAACTCCTATCTCAAGGAGCTCCTTGGTGGCTCAGCAAGTTAGGCTATGTCATTGCTATGGATCAGGTCACCGCCTTGGCACAGGTTTGATCCCTGGCCTGGGAACTTGTGTATGCCACAGGCAAGGCCAAAAAATAAAATAAAATAAAAGCCATTTCTCCAAATATAGTTACACTAGAGGTTAGAGCTTCAACATAGAAATTTGAGAGAGAAACAGTTCAGTTCATAAAAATATGTAATGGGCTCACTGCTATTTTAAAAATAATTAACAAATATTTCTTAATTTTCTGTGTTAATTTCTAATATGGTAAATACTGAGGATATAATCAACATATACATAAACAAAAGCTCTTGAGGTCCTCAAGAATTTTTAAGAGTATAAAGAATTCCTGAATCTAAAAAGTTTGAGAACCACGTATTTAAATAGTAAGGGAGAGAATGTACAAAAAGGAGAAGTATCATGGGCAGGGAAACCAGCAAGGATTCACAGCAGTAGTCCAGGAAAGAGATATTTAAGGCCTAGATATAGGGCAATGAATGGTGAAGTAAGAGAAGGTAAGATAGAGTCAAGATACTATTTGAGGGGGATCAAGAGAATATAATTTGGGCCAACTGTTCAGAGAAGGAAAGGGAGAGAAAAACAATATAAACCAACTCAAAGGTTTCTAATATGGAAATTAATAGATTTTAGGATTGCAGAAGGTGTCCGATGAAAGAAGATAATTAGTTTCACTTTGAACAGAGTGAGTTTAGGGTTGCTTAGGGCCAACAAAGGTAGAGATTTCTAGAAAAGAGTTAGAAATGAGTCTCTAGAATGGAAAGAAGAAATTTAAAGTTTGTTCTCTGAGTCCATATGTCTGTGGAAGACAGTATTATAGAATGAGAGGCAGTTATCCAGGGAGAAAAAGTGGAACCAAAGAAGAATTTTGACTTACCTTTGAGGTTAACTCAAGCATCTCTTCTGTGAAACATTCTGTGGCCCTCCTTCCAAGAATAACTGACTATTCCCTCTTTACGTCACCAGAGTAACTTCCATACACCATATAAAAGTATCTTTTACATCTTTTCCCATCACTTATCTATATTTCTGTATTCTCTACCAAGTTGGAATGTTCTAAGGTTATCTTCACTCTCATTATGCAGTGGTACACTCAATCTCACAATAGGAATAAAATTACATAATGCAGTATTGTTATAATTATTTATACACTGGACTCTAAACTTCCTGAAGAGAGATCTATGCCATATTCATCTTAATGTGCCTTATTCTTAAGAGTTCTGTAATTATTCTACGAAAGGGGAAAAAGAAGAGGGAAAAGAAAATTACCATTACTCCTTCCTGTACTGTTAAATGGCTGCCAATCCCATCCCTACTAATTCTGGTCAATATCCACTCATGCTTTAGGGCTCAGTTTAAATGTTTCTTTCTCAGAAACTTTCCCTTGACAACACCTAAATAATGCCAGCCATTGCACTCAGGTATAGTTTTCTATTAAACTAATATAACTCTAGTGGTCAGATTTATTGAACGAATTAGACATTACGGCATTCTATGGAATGAACTCATTTATATTATTACTGTATGATTATTACCTATACCAAATAAAAGGAACAATAATCCAAAAATGTCATTTCTCTTTGGCTTCAAAAATTTTACTTTCCTAATTGTATGTCATTAATAACATTTACTTTGTATTACTAGCTACATATAAAGAAACAGTCTACAATTTAGAATACACATGAATAATTAAGATTTTGTTGTCTCTGTAAATATTTTGAGAAGAGAAACTATTTTTCCTAACTTTGCTCTCTTGGTAGAGATGGCTAATTGTCTCTTTTTTCTCCTTTATCAGTAATAAGATCACCTTGTCACCTAGGCATATGTACACTGAGAAAATGATTACAATTTCTAGCCTCCCTTACAGCTAGCTAGGGCCATTTCGACAAAGGTTTGGCCAGTAGGAAGCATGCTGAAATAGTATGTTAAGCTTCTGGGAAGTGTCCCCAGCTGCTGCAGGTTGAGGTATAGGGAGAGGGCGTCTTTCTCCCAGTCTAGTCTCCTTCTGCTGACTAGAATGTGGATACGATGGTTGAAGACAGAACAACTGCCTTGGACCATAAGGAAAAACTGCACTAGAAATGGCAGGTTAACAAAATAGGAATCTAGGTCTCTGGTGATTATTGCTCTAGGTCTCTGGTCTCTGGTGATTATTGCTCTCTTTAAATATAGGATTACCTATATTTAAAGGAAAGACAAATTTCTCTCTATTGTTAGGAGTTTTCTATCTGTCACAGCCAAACACAATCTTAACTAAACAGTTCTGAAAATACATTAAATAAGTAGTAGTCACCCGACAAATTCTGTCTGCTGGTTTCACTTTCTCTGTTGCTAGAAGAACCTGGCTCTGAAATACTGCTTTCTGTTCCTCCCATCAATGGTCTCAAATGGCTTACAGATACTTGCTCAATAAAAGATGTGCCATGTTTATGGAAGTACCACCATTCAAATATCTGTGACAAACAGAAAACATCTTTCACTTAAATTAGAACTGATCAGCAGACATACGAGCTCAAATCAAAACACTCTCACAAGATGTTCCTGTTTAATTCACCATTTTAAGTGTGCTCTCCTTCCAAAAAATAAACCAAACACAAGATTCCCTGATTAACACATGCCAAATCAAGATAAAATACCTTTTTATAGCTTTGTTATAAAATTCAGACAAGCTCAGGTGATACCAGAATAAATATTTCTGTAAATAAACCATTAAAAAACAGTAAGTGTTTAACCTATAAATAATGTTAACTTATATTACACTCTCATTTTATTCTATCTGTAGTATAATTAAAAGAACAACAACAGGGGAGTTCCCGTCGTGGCGCAGTGGTTAACGAATCCGACTAGGAACCATGAGGTTTCGGGTTCGATCCCTGCCCTTGCTCAGTGGGTTAACAATCCGGCGTTGCCGTGAGCTGTGGTGTAGGTTGCAGATGAGGCTCGGATCCTGTGTTGCTGTGTCTCTGGCGTAGGCTGGCAGCTACAGCTCCGATTCAACCCCTAGCCTGGGAACCTCCATATGCCGCGGGAATGGCCCAAGAAACGGCAAAAAGACAAAAAAAAAAAAAAAACAATAACAACAAAAGAAGAATTCCTGTTGTGACTCAGTGGTTAACAAATCTGACTAGGAACCATGAGGCTTCGGGTTAAATCCCTGGCCTTCCTCAGTGGGTTAAGGATCCAGCATTGCCATGAGCGTAGGCCAGTGACTACATCTCCAATTAGATCCCTAGCCTGGGAACCTCCATATGCCTCGGGAGCAGCCCTAGAAAAGGCAAAAAGACAAAAAAAAAAAAAAATTGGGGGGAGTTCTCATTGTGGCTCAGTGGGTTAAGAACCTGACCAGTATCCATGAGGATGTGGGTTCAATCCCTGGCCTTGCTAAGTGGGTTAATAATCCAGCATTATTACCATGAGCTGCAGTGTAGGTCACAGACACAGCTCAGATCTGGCATTGCTGTGGCTGTGGTGTAGGCTGGCAGGTGCAGCTCCGATGTGACCCCTAGCCCAGGAACTTCCATATGCCACAGGTGTGGCCCTAAAAAGAAAAAAGAAAGAAAGAAAGAAAGAAAAGCAATTTTGAAACAGCTAGCATGGTGGATTAAGCACTAAACTAGTGTTGAATTGTCCACATGTGACTCCCACTTCAGTCATACATTAGGTATGAACTTTGGGCAAGCCATTTAACTTCTAAACTCTAAGAACTTCAATGTTCTATCTATTAAATATGATTAACAGGAATTATAAGTGCTTTTGAACAATAAAATACCACTACAGTATTTGCAGTATTGTTAATGTAGGTTAAGAATCCAATTGATTCCCCTATTTTTTTAACCATTTAAAAATCAGGATATTCATTTCTATTGTTTCCATCATTTATCACTGTAGCAAAAAGAGGAATCAAAAGCAATTCTCTGTGTGGAATTAGCAGAACGTTTCATACTTGGATACTCTAGGCTTCTCAACTCCCTTTGTCTGGCTCCTTTGGGTTTCAGCTTAAATAATACAGCTGAGGGGAACTTTTCCTGATCCTACAGAACAGAAAGCTATGTTATACACTCCCACTGGCTTGTGTTTTCCTTTCAGAGTAATCTTTTTACTTGTAATAATTAAACAATTGGCTCTGCTGCTATTCTTCAAGCTCCCAAGCACACTACCTCTTCAGGTAGAAATAACACAAGCAGCACAACTAGCTTCCTCATTTCAGGTAGTAAAATAAATTATAAATTAATAAATAATAAAATTTTGCTAATAAAAACTTAGTAATATTTCAAGGGTAATGACACAGTTTAATCTTTAAAATGTTACTTGAATTTCCTAATTTTTGTAAATTTAAAACTGGATTAAAAAAACTAATAACAATTTTTTTTGTCTTTTTGCTTTTTCTAGGGCTGCTGCCTCAGCATATGTAGTTCCCAGGCCAGGGGTCGAATTGGAGCTGTAGCCACCAGCCTACACCAGAGCCACAGCAACGCGGGATCTGAGCTGTGTCTGTGACCTACACTACAGCTCACGACAATGCCGGATCGTTAACCCACTGAGCAAGGCCAGGGATCAAACCCGCAACCTCATGGTTCCTAGTCAGATTTGTTAACCACTGCACCATGACGGGAACTCCAAAAAACTAATAGCAAATTTTAAAAGCTGTTTTACCTATTATACATGTAAGTTATGTATTATATACATAATATATAACATTTTCTCCCTCATCAGTGAGGAAATTAAGACTCAGAATTCATGTGACTTGCTCAAAGTTATCAGGTAGTAAGTGGTAGAGTCAAAACTACAATATCTGGTTCCTAGCTTAATGTTTTTTCCACTACATTAGCTGTTTAAAGATAGTCTATATTCTTTATTTAGATTTTTATATGCTACTGGCAAAATAGGATAAATTATGAGGAGGCTTTATCAATCTATAGATTTTGAGGATTTATAATAAGAGTTTTACCCCTAAATTCCTCAGTAATTTTTTAAGTCAAGAGAAAAATCTCTCATCTAACAAAATGGTTAAGTTTTCATCCTTATTTAAAAAAACAAAATAAAAAACAAACAAACCAAAAAACCAAATGCTATTATTTCTACATTTGTACTATAGTTACAGAGCACCACCTAGAGATAAGAAAAAAGAATACAGAAAAATTTCATTGGCCATGCATGCCATAATTAATACTTTCTATGATTTTTATCTGTAGCAGTATTTTTCCAAAGGGCTGAATTCAAGACACAGATAAATTTTGTTTGTCCAATCTTGCCATCATTAAAATATTGGAAGTTTTTAATATAAAAACTTTATATCCAGGTTCTCTCTCTCTCTCTCTCTTTTTTTTCTTTTTTTTTGGCTTTCCCTGGGCCAAGGACTGAGTCCAAGCCAGAGCTGGGACCTACACCACAGCTGCAGCAATGCTGGATCCTTAACCCACTGCACAGGCCTGGGGATTGAACTGGTGCCTCCACAGAGACAAGCCAGATTAACCCACTGCACCACAGTGGAAACTCTAATATATCCGGTTTCTCTTAAATATCATTTGAAAAATTAGAAGATCTGGTAATACTGGTGTGCAAGTTTGCATGGCAACAATTAGCTTTAGACTTTTCTAGAAGGAGCATGCACTGTCCAGATTATGTCTTCAAACTAAATAAAAAATTTAATTTTTATACTCTGCCCATTTTTGTTACCAAACTGAGCCTACAAGTATTTAGTTCATAACACACCTCCCACTACCCCCCACAACATATAATAGTCTTTTGTATGCAAATTAATACTGCCAATCTCCAAAAGTGGAGAGGAAGTTGCAGTGTTTTTCAAATGTTTTTACACTGGAGTTCCCGTGGTAGCTCAGTGGTTAACGAATCCAACTAGGAACCATGAGGTTGTGGGTTTGATCCCTGGCCTTGCTCAGTGGGTTAAAGATCCAGTGTTGCCGTGAGCTGTGGTGTAGGTTGAAGACATGGCTCAGATCTGCGTTGCTGTGGCTGTGGCATAGGCCATTGGCTACAGTTCCGATTAGACCTCTAGCCTGGGAACCTCGATATGCCGCGGCAGTGGCCCTAGAAAAGGCAAAAAGACCAAAAAAAAAAAAAAAGAAAGAAAGAAAAGTTTTTACACACTTTGAGAATGCTGATTTATAAGTATTTATAATTATTATAATAAACATATGAAGAGATTTGACTTTTAGATAAATACCAAAGGAAATGAAAACTACTTACAAATATTAGCCCTGATATCAAAGAAGATGTCCCTGTAAGTGCCACATAGAATTTGGGTGTCAATGAATTTAAAAAGACTGTCACTGCCAAAAAGAAAAAAAAAAAATTAAAGTTTAAAAAAGTACGACGTACTCAAGTTACAAATATGTGGGTGTCTTTGTGTGGAGGAAGAAGAGTATTATTAATATCTAGTATGAGATTTGAGAAAGTTGTAATTTTTTAAAAACTACTTTAAATTCTCACTGTATCATATCTTCAACTTGCCTTCACATATGTAAGGATAGGATTTTACACTGACTGTTAAATAAGCTGATTTGTTAAATAAGCAAATTAGATAATTTACCTTGCTTTTGAGAATAAAACCAAGAATATACAAATCATAATTTACACAAGAACTTTTGCAATTCCATAAGGATAAGCTAAACCAACATCCTGTTACAAAGGAGGTTTAAAACTACTCCCTAATTATCTTGGTTAAATACAAACCAGTGTTTCAAATTAGAGGGAAGGAAACAGTGTATTTGGTATGTCAGCTAGAGAAGCAAAATAGCCTAAAGAGAATAGCAACAAACTAAGGAGCTCCCAGACCTGATTCACTGAAAACCTGGACCAGATTCTTCACTTCAAATAACTATCTCATAAACACTTTGGGTTTTAGAAATAAATAGAAATCTATAAAGTCATTGACTCTCATCCAAATGGTGTATCTAGTTAATATGTAAAATAAGATAAAATAAAATAAAATAAAACCGATATACTCAATAAGGAACTTTTCACTGAGTGTACAAACGACAAAACTTCATTAACCTGTAACAGAAACATCAAATTAGCTTTTTCATTCTAAGAAGGCCAATTTATTATGTTTTAGTGTTAGTTGTATCTGAATTTCCATACTATTTCTTAAAAAATCCGAAATATTTCAGAACATTATCTCACAGTCTTTCGATTGAAAAGGAGACATTTGCCTTCTCTTGCTACAGAAAAATAAACTACGGTGCTGTCAGCCACAATCCTCACATAACAGAAATACTTCCATCTTAATCTGAGGTTGCCAACTTGTAATGACATGAAAAAAGGCCCTGGCTCCCATCCACTTTTCCTGGCTACAGCTAAAGAATAATATTTGCAGAATCCAAGCGATCATCACCTCTTACACGTCTTCTGTCGGCACCACAAATGTCGAAAGAACTAAGAACCCACTGCTGTTTGTGGCTCTTTTTCTTTTGACTTCCTGTACTGTTCTATTCTATTACTCAAGATAAAGCCTAAAACAGAACGGACAAAAACAGCACGAAAACGATTTCTTGACAAAACCATTTTAAAACATGAGAATGGTTGGCTAGGATCGTGGTGTTTTCTTTCTTTTAGCTTTTGTTGTCTGGGTATGGATTCTCAGTTGAGCGGCAGGAGAATTAAAGGAATTTTTTTCAAGGCATCCTACCAGTGATGGGTGTTTATAAATTCTGCATCCAAGTCAGAAAACGCTCTCATCTGTCCTACCACCTGAAGCTTACAGTTTTTCAGGTGCGTTTTTGCTCGGGTGAACAACTGACGAGAGAGGGCGGAACTTCAAGAGCTCTAGGGAGGAGCCGGTAGCTGCCGCTCAGGTTTGACAATCAGCTGCGAAGCGGAGACCCAAGAGAAAAAGAACCCACTCGCTCACGCTCACCGGCTCATTCTCCGAAGCCCTCCAAAGACTACTGAGAATCTCTGCCCTTTGGTCCTTGCCCCCCGCACCTCTCCTGGCCCCCTTCCCGCCCTCGGGGAGCTCTGGGCCTCTCACCCGCTGCCAAATTCTCACACAGCCTCAGCGGGACCCTCAGAGCGTAAAGCAGCCCCAGCCCCGCCACGAACCACAGCGAGGCCCCAGTGCCCGCCAGGCCGGCGCGTAGCCGCTCCCTCCAGCCCAGCGAAGGGCTCAGGCCGGGAGCAGGTGCTGGAGGAGATGCCGCAGCAGTTGCTGCTTCACCTAAGCCGTCACCGTCCGCCATCTTGCCGCTCTCGCAGGCGCCGCGAGTTGGGAGGGTTAGAAGGGCAGGAAACCGGGAGTCGGGAATCCTGGGATAGTGGAGGACCTGAAGTTGGCCTCCGTGAAGGCTGAGAGCCCCAGGGAGCCAGGACCGAGAAGATTTGGAAGGTGGAGGAGTGTTCCAAAATAGGGCTACCTATTCCTTCCGAGGGCGGGAAGGGCCGGATAGCGGCAGCTATTCCGGAAGAACTGGACCGAGATGTGACCCCGAAGTGAAGTGTTTTGCCTCCATACGAGTGAGTCACGATTCACCCCATCCCTGGGGTTGAAAAAGCCACCGACCGTTTCAGAGTCCGAGCAGTACTCAGCCCTTTGGACTCGGCTGCATGGAGAGCTTTGGTACTGGGAAAATCTACCGGAGCAAGCAACTGCCGTTTGGTCAGCTGGAGCGTGGGCGCCAATACCAGTCGAAACACGCACCTAGAGTCCCACAGATGAATGGGGAAATGAATGCAACTCAGTGCGAAAGATACTAGACTTAAAGTCATTTTAGGCAAGCCGACTTATTGGAGTGCCGGCGCCAAAGCCATCCCCCCGCCCGTAACTGACATGGCGCCCTCGCGGTCACCGTTTCCGGGCGGGTCCTTCCGACGGCTTTCGCTGTGATTCCATCACTCGGCTTCCTTCCCGGCCTGCCTCGCGCCAGGGCCCGGCTCAGCCAGAGCAGCCCAAGATGGCCGACTTCGAGGATCGGGTGTCGGATGAGGAGAAGGTAAGGGGTCCGCCTTTCTCTCACCTGCTCCCGCGGCAGGGAACCGCGCCCCGATTTGGCTGAGGTGGGAACCCTGGCTGTGCCCCCAGGAGAAAGAAGCCTCTTGGCCTGTGCTGGCATATGCTCTCCGCAGTCGGGACGCTTCCTTCTTGAGGGGCTTTCCTCTGCCTCACGGTGGCCCCAGTTCTCCATTCCTCAAGTCTCTTTTCCTCCCGGGCCTGAGGCACAGCCCAGTGGCCTTCCTGCGAGAGAAGAGACTTTCCGTTAATGAACCGTGACCATGGGCTCTTTTTTTTTTTTTTTTTGTAATTATAGAGAGGGGGCGACAATGGTCGCGACATAGGCAGTTATTTTACCGCCTTTAGCTGTTGGGGCTCACCCCATCCCCCCATTTTAAGATATGATTGGGGCTAGTTTAGGGCGAGTCACTTCCTGGTCAGGGTGGCCTCTTAACTTCCCCTTTACTCCTCCTTCCTCAGGAAGTGATTTTGCTGTCACGATTCCTCGACTGGGAGAGGTCCCTAAAATGTTGGCTGACTATCCACACACACCTCTTTTCCCACATACTATGGGCTGAACTAATAATAGGCAGTAATAAATGTGTGAGCCTCAGTACATTTGCTTCAGAATTTGAACTTCCCTGTAGACACTCCCTGGATTGTATGTATACGCCCCCCCCCCCCCCCCGCCGCCCGTGATTCCATCCCTTGCTTCTTACATCCTCTTAACGATATTTTCTGAAAAATAATTTTCAAATTTTTTTTTGTTAACAAATCAAGAACAGCCAACGGATTTTTCCCTTTAACTCAAAGGTTTTATGTAGAACATAATACTCATGTTAACACATTCAAGTCTGGACAAAGCATCTTCTTTAATGCTCCACTGTGGTGTTTTTGATTATAGTTGAACTTGAGAGTGTGCAATTTGTGCACTTGCTTATTAAAAAGTGTCTTAAATACAAGAGAATATTCTACCTTAGGTGGAATAACTTTTTTCCTGACAGCTGCACACCTTAACAGTTTGTCAGGCCTTTTAGTAACTATGTTAAAGATTTTAGAACCTCTGGAAATTACAGTAATTTCACTACATAACAGGACAAGAATTATGTCTTGTTTCACGCAGTGGCTTTTACAAAATGTGCACTCTTGAATGCTCTGTAAATGTATCTGGCCTCTTTCCTTTTTTAATAAAAGAGATTGGGATGAGAAGGGGACTATTTACCATCCAAGAGTAGTCAGTACAGAACAATTTGGTATATCATACTTAGATATACCATGTCATTTTGAAATGCTGAGGAATATGCTAAACAGTCAGAAGCCATTGAACAACACTTCAACATTAGATTTTTCTTACTTGGAAATTGATTCTCATAAATATATAAGATTTGGGGGAAAAGGGCATTTTATATTGTATGTGAACTTATCGCTACAGGGAAAACTATAATAAAATATTTATAATGTTTATTCTAAAGCAAGCAGTTATGATTCAGATGAAATTAAATTACAGAGAAAATCATGGGCTAACAGAACATTTAGTAGCCCAGCCGATGCTCTACTTACCTTAAGCAAAAATGCTATTACAGGAAAATTTCACTAAGAATTTAGATAGCAGTTCTGTTCCCAAGCAATACTACGTTTACCAATGTCGAGTTTTTGCTTCTTGAAACAGTGTTAGAATGCCTTTTTTTTTTTTTTTTTTTTTTTTTGCTATTTCTTGGGCCGCTCCCGAGGCATATGGAGGTTCCCAGGCTAGGGGTCGAATCGGACCTGTAGCCACCGGCCTACGCCAGAGCCACAGCAACGCGGGATCTGAGCCGCGTCTGCAACCTACACCACAGCTCACGGCAACGCCGGATCATTAACCCACTGAGCAAGGGCAGGGACCGAACCCGCAACCTCATCGTTCCTAGTCGGATTCGTTAACCACTGCGCCACGACGGGAACTCCTAGAATGCCTTTTTAATTAAACTTGGGGGAAAAAATACGTGTTTCGAAGTGGAAATTAAGATATCTTTGGATATTGACAGTGTTAAAATCAGTAGCATTAATAGCTTTGATTTTATAACAGCAGATCTGTGACCAATTTTCTGATATCTCCCAGCATACTTCTTTTAATGCTTAGTTTTAGTAATGATGGAGCAAGCAAATCGTAATTAGTAAGTTAAATCTACTGCCAGAAAATGTTGATGAATTTCATATTCAGTGCACAAGTTTTAGATTAGCTGTCTTGTCTTTGTTAGTGTAGATAATTAAAAATAGCTGATTTTTTTAAATCTCATATAATAAATTCATATGATTTGAGATTACTGAGATTTTGTTAGGTTTTTATTTCCAGAGATGAACTGATCTGTATTTCTCTGTTGTGGCTCTCTATAAGTAAAAAGAAAGGGCTTTGACTTGTAAGGTTACTTTAATTCCTCTTCAGCTTTGTACCTAACCTACCTTGACCTCTTTACCTCCAGGCTCCTGATGCCTTTTAACTGAATTCAAAAATTGAAAAATTATTTTTCCAAAAAGACTTGCTGATATGAATATCTTAGCATTCATAAACAAGTGACCCTTAAGTGAGATTCTTGTTGTAGAAAACTTTTACAACCAAGGCACCATTACAAACAAGTTATTTTCAGCCTTAGTTTGTGTTGATTCTTCTTTGAAGGAACTGTAACATTTTCATTTTTTTTCTTTTTAAATAAGACTTCAGCTGCATTCGATAGGATTTTTTTAATGCATGTGTGTCATGATACCAAATACATTTTAATACTGCTTTTTATTTTTCTGAAAGCAGTGAACCCAGAGGTGAATTTGGTGGCGATGGTCTCTGATTTCCTTGCAAGTACTTCTATAAAAGTTAATAAGGTCAATCATTCTCATAACTAACTGCTATAGTTTTTAATTACGTTATAAAGAGGAAGTTGGGTTTTTTAACTTCTGCATTGTTACCTGAAATGGTCATGATGAGCTGCCTAAATAAAACAGGAAGTTGAAAGTGTAATAACTTGCAGAAATAAATGCTTTTAGTCTTATCCTCGAGTTCAGTTTCTGAGAATGAGCTCTACTCCTCTAGTTACTTAGACTCTTTAGTATTTGGTTCCAAATGCTTAACAAGACCAAAATGACAAAATACCATAATTAGGAAACTTGAATTATGAGGTTAATTACTTGTTTGGGTTCTTTGCACAGTTTCCTTTATTTCATGATTCAACATTTTAAAAACATAAATGCAGACATAATTTTAGGGCTGAAAAATGTGCTATTTTTTTTCCTCTTTAGCCTAACTAGTAGAATATTTGTGTATAGCTTCAAAAATGCTGTAACTGAAAAATTATCTTCTGTGCTTTAAATTTAGACAATATCATCTTTAAGGCACTTTTTGAAAAACAGGTTTATCAAAATTATTTAGGAAAGATGTGGAAAATGTTAAAAGATGCAGAAATTTGAGGGCTCTGTTAGAGGTCGTGAAAAAGATTTATACTTCTAAACTGGATTTCTTTGATTATGTATTATCTCCTTAATTTACTAGGTGAGTTTAATTGCCATGTATATTTTCTTAGTGCAAATTAAGATGGCTTTGGATATTGACAGTGTTAATTGCCTAAAGCTTAATTGCCATGTCTATTTTCTAACAAGTCACTGATTAGTAATAATACTACCCTTTTTTTTTTTTTTTTAAGCTTCTTTTCAGTTAGCTTTGCTGAGTAGTAGTCATACAATCTGTTACAAAATCCTTGGGCAGGAGCATAAAATGTAATCAAATACAAATTCAAATTCCCAATATTGGTGAAGAAGGTAGGTTTATTATTTCTTCTAAAACATCTGTTTTTATTAGGACCAGCCTTAATGCTAAGCAAAGCAGTGTAATTTATCAAAAAATTCTTATTGCAGGTTGGTCTGATTCAGAAGCCTTGCTTTTTTTCACTGTACTGTTTTTTTTCCATGTAACTATGAATGAAAAAATCAGAATAAAGTAATCAATTTAATGAATTATAAATGAGGTATTGTAGCATAGTGGAAAAGAACGATTCTGAGCATCAGGAGACTTGGCCCCTCCTGCTGTGCTTTCAGCCACCAGTATGATTTTGGAAAAATTGCTTACCCCTGTGGGCCTTGAATTGGATCATGTTGACTTGACCAAGTTTAATGAACTTTTTCAAACTAATTAAAAAAAAAAAAACTCAAAAGTTTGAAACATCAAAATGTTCTAGGAGTTTCCATCAGTTTGGCACATTTTCTCTGATAACGAAACTGAAATCCTTGGTAACTGCAACCAAGTCTTTATCTGCTGCCTAGCCTAGCATAGCACTAGGTGTATAGTGTAGGCACAAGCAATTGCTATGAAAGAGACCAAGCAATCACAACTTCATTCATTCTCCTATTTCCCAAACTCATGCTTCCTTATCCCTCCTCCCCAGTTATTTCTGGTAATCTGTAGGTATCTCTTGTGTTCAGGAATGTGTCCACACTCTGGGTGCCAATTTGGGCATTCATTGTGCCCAAGCACCTTCTGTCATTACTGGTGCTCTGTCATGGCACTGCTGAGACCATTTAATCCCCTGGGAGCATTTTCATAGTGAAGTCCATAAAGTTGCAGAGCTTTATGGCATATCAAAATTAGTTTGTATACACTTGTCCTTCGGTATCTACTGGGGAGTGGTTCCAGGAACGCTTACCTGCTCCCTGACCCATGGATATCCAAATCTGTGGATGCTCAATTCCCTTATGTAAAATGTTGTAGTTTCGGTTAGCCCTCCATTTCTGCATTCATGGATACAGAGGGCTGACTGTGTATACTCTGAGCCTTGCAAAATGTCTAATAAAAGTATTTCCTTCATCTGCTGTAAGTCCTTTCTTTTAGCGCTCAGAAAAGCACACACTATAGGACCAGATGTCATTTGCTCTTTTCTCTCTCCGGTGCACAAACTACTTTCGTTTTTGGGCCAAAAAAAAAAAAAAAAAAGGTGCTTATATGGATCAGCTCCTAAAAATAAAAACCACGTCTTGGAGAAACTAGTGGGTAATTTTTTAAAGACAATTTGACTATTTGGGAATTTCTGAACTAAGTGATAATTTTAATATTATATACTATAATCTTCCTTTCTCCCTTTGTCAGAACCTTCTGCCAACCTCTGTATTTCTGTTCATCCCACCATTCTCTCTTAGTTACATAGGTTCAGAACATTGGCATCAAAAGGTAGGAATGGACGTAAATAAAATGTCCTTTCCCTCTCGTTTTCTAGCTACCCAGTTCCCCTAAGCAGCAGCCAGTGTTACTTAGCACTCTCTTTTCTGTCCCTTGCATGTTCAAACAGCTAAGTATACTTTTCACTTAACAATATGTCTAACTTGTCCACATTCCTCTACTGTTATCTTCATTCGGTGCCTTTTTTTATGCTTGGAGTATTTTTAACAGCATTCTTAATTGTTCTCTTTGCCTCCAGCCTCCCTTTTTCTTCATTTTTGCTGATTTACCACAATTTTTCACACTACTAAATTTTGAGCAGTACCTGAAATTTATTTTTGCTGTAACTGCCATACATATTGTTAGGGCAGTGTGTATTAGGTAGAATGTTTGGTTGAGTGGATCATGCAATGTAGTGTAGGTTGTGGTATATATACCATATAAGTAGGAAGACAGCATAAGGCCAGGCTGCAGCAAAGAAAAGTGGTGGATTTATTAGAACATGAGAGGACTTTGCTTCATGAAATTTTTGTTTTGCATGTACGTAACATTTAAGTGCTTATTGATGTGCTAGATATTTTATGCATTAAAATGTATTCATCTGAAAATATACTCATAGGATACTTATCCTCCTTTTACAGCTGAGTAAACTGATGCACATTTGAGGTTTAAAAATATGATCAAATGTCTAGAATTAGTAATAAAAGAGCAAATACAGTCTGCTGGTAATCTGCTTCCAGGCCTGTGCTCTTAGCCATATGCTTCCTTTTGAGTAGATAATAGGTAGTGAGTTGAGATAGCCGTTCTACTGAAATAATGACATGATCCCAAACAGTAATCAAGTTTAATTGGTGTAGTGATGTAGATGCTTGTATAGACACCGAAACGTTGATGTTCTCTGGTCATGACTTAATATAACTACAAAGTCGCTTAGTGGTCTTTTGAGCTTTTTCAGGTATGCCATTAAGAATTCTAGTATTTAAAAATGTGTTATAGGAGAGTTCCCATTGTGGCTCAGTGGTTAACAAATCTGACTAGAAACCATGAGGTTGCAAGTTTGATCCCTGGCCTTGCTCAGTGGATTAAGGATCTGGCATTGCCATGAGCTCTGGTGTAGATTGCCGATGTGGCTCAGATCCTGTATTGCTGTGGCTCTAGCATAGGCCGGCGGCTACAGCTCCCTAGCCTGGGAACCTCCGTATGCCGCAGGAGTGGCCCTAGGAAAGGCAAAAAAAACAAAACAAAAAAAAAAGTGTTATAAACTCAAAGTGTTGAGAAACATGACTGTAGGGGTTTAAACATGAAAGTTCAACAAAGCCAAGGGCCCAGTCTCTCTTAAGACCCTTAGAACATTATTGCCTTCAGTAGAATCACTTAATGTGTTTCTTTCACAAACAAGATTCTTTCTTAGACCAAATGAATCAGAATTTGGGTAGGGGACCAGCGCTCAGGAATTTATTTTTAATAAGCTACCGAATAATTATTGTGCAATTCGAGACATACTATCCAAATCTTAGTCCTCTGCCTGTTATGCTTAGAAGCTGGATTCATCAGGATGGTAAGGGACAAACACATATTAGCTAGGCTGATGAAACTAGTATATAAAAGGATGGTAACAATTTAATAAATATAGGTGGGACTAGATTCTTTTTTTCAAGTGGATCAATTACATAAATCAAATCATAATTTTTTCACTGTAACATAGAGTCAGAACCAAGGATGTTAACTGTATAGTTTAGCATTTTAATGACATTTTCTTCCATAGTAAGGATAATATATCCAACACCAATATCAGGTCAGATCTTTGGGTAGGGCACCTTCTAACTTTTAAAGCAGTGACTTTCTTTCTCTAGACAGATTTTACAAGGGTGGAAGGAAGCCCTGAAGTATAAAAAAATTTGCATATCGAAGCTGCTTCTTCAGTCTTCTTCCCTCTCAGTTAATGACACCTTCATTCTTCAGTATTATCTTTGTCCTGTTTCTCTCACAATCCACATATAGTCTGTAGCAAATCATGTAGGCTATGCCTTCTAAATATACCCAGAACTTGACTCTCACCACAGCCTTATTTCAACCACTCTGAAAGAAGTTACCATGATTTCCCACACAGATTATTGCACTGGCCTTCTCTCTGGTCTCCCTGCTTCTGCTTTTGTCTCCCCATAAGCAGTCTATCCTCAATGAGGCACTCAGAGTGATCTGTTTCAAAAATGTAAGTTGGAATATGTCATTTCTGCTCAGAATCCTCCATGGCTTTCCATCTTCTTCAGAATAAGAGTTAACTTTGACTACAAGTCCCTACATGATCTGGGATTTTACCTCTTTACCACTTTATATCTCTGACCTTATATCCTACCTATTCTCCCCTGCTCCTTTCTGTTCCAGCTATACATCCTCACTTAATAGGTCTTTGCATTTGTTCTGTTCTTTAGAGTTGTCTTCCATTTCTAGTTTTCCTTCAGATATTTAATCAAAAGTTACCTTCTAGGAGTTCCCGTTGTGGCGCAGTGGTTAACGAATCCGACTAGGAACCATGAGGTTGCGGGTTCGGTCCCTGCCCTTGCTCAGTGGGTTAACGATCCGGCGTTGCCGTGAGCTGTGGTGTAGGTTGCAGATGCGGCTCGGATCCCGCCTTGCTGTGGCTCTGGCGTAGGCCAGTGGCTGCAGCTCCGATTCGACCCCTAGCCTGGGAACCTCCATATGCCGCAGGAGCGGCCCAAGAAATAGCAAAAAGACCAAAAAAAAAAAAAAAAAGAAGTTACCTTCTCAGTGAACCCTCTGTGGTGACCATGTTCTATTCCCATCTACCATTTTATATCCCCTTTCCCTGCTTTAGTGTTTATTACCCCTTAGCATTTATCACTAGCTACCATGCCATGGAGTTTAGTTATGGAATTTTCTCTCTTTTCTCTCAGCCCATTAGAATGTAAGTTCTATGAGGACCATATACTATTGAATCACCATTGCCTAAAACAGTGCCTTTATAAAATAGGCCTTAAGATATTTGTTGAATGAATGAGTGAATGAATCTTGCTTTGATAGCATCTGTCTTGATTTCATAGTTAACTCTTAAAGGGCAGACCGATTTCCAGGTTTTATGAAGCCATATTGAGGACTCCTGTGCTTCCAGATTAATTTTTGTTAATGGAGTTTCCCACTCAGGTTTTGGCAGTGCTCCATCACCTACAGAATAGCAGGCTTAATGTCAGCATTTAACTACTGCTATCTGACTCATCTTATCTTACTCTTTCTTTCTCTTTTATTATCTCCAAATAAACCTGTTTCTACCAAACTTACCTGCTTACAAAAGGCTGTTTTCCCCCACCATTTTCATTCTTACCATTCTCTGTTTTTTTGTTTGTTTGTTTGTTTGTTTGTTTTTTGTTGTTGTTGTTTTTGCTATTTCTTGGGCCGCTCCCGCGGCATATGGAGATTCCCAGGCTAGGGGTCGAATCGGAGCTGTAGCCGCCGGCCTACGCCAGAGCCACAGCAAGGCGGGATCCGAGCCGCGTCTGCAACCTACACCACAGCTCACGGCAACGCCAGATCGCTAACCCACTGAGCAAGGGCAGGGACCGAACCCTCAACCTCATGGTTCCTAGTCGGATTCGTTAACCATTGCGCCACGACGGGAACTCCCTGTTTTGTTTTTTTAGGGCTGCACCCACAGCATATGGAAGTTCCTACGCTAGGGGTCGAATCAGAGCTGCAGCTGCCAGCCTATGCCACAGCCACAGCAACTCGGGATCCAAGCTACATCTGTGACGTACACCACTGCACCACAACAGGAACTCCACCATTCTCTTATTTGTAATGCCCTCTTTCTGCTACTCCCCTACTATCCTAAAGCACTTTGGACTTCCCTGGTGGCCTAATGGTTAAAAGATCCAGTGTTGTTACTGCTGTTGATCCCTGGCCTGGAACTTTTGCATGTCACAGGTGGCCAAAAATAAATAAATAAATAATAAAGAAATAAAACACTTTGTAGAGTCCAGTGTAGATCCTACTTTCCCCTTCCTTGTAGTTATTTTTAATGCCCAACTCATTTTCATCTCTTACCTCTTAATTTCTATGCTTTATATTGCCTGTGTAATACTGATTTGACGGTTTTGCTGCTTTGAATTATAGTTGTTTTTAAATGATTGACACATCTTTACTGAGGGCTATTGTTTATGTAAGTTGTTTTGCTAACAGTGGTAAGGTATACAAAGATTTGAAAAGCTGAAAAGCCAGGATGCTGACTGTATGCTTGTCATAGTTACTTGTGTCCACCGTAATGATTTGCACTTAATGTTAGCTTAAGGTAGTGGCTTTCAACCTTGGCAGCACATAAGAATCAGCTGAGGAAGCTTTTAAAAATTCTGGTGCCTTGGGAGTTTCCCTAGTGGCGCAGCGGAAACAATCCAACTAGGAACCATGAGGTTGCCAGTTCCATCCCTGGCCTCGCTCAATGGGTTATGGATCCTGTATTGCCGTGAGCTGTGGTGTAGGTCATAGACGGGGCTTGGATCTGGCATTGCTGTGGCTGTGGTGCAGGCTGGCAGCTGTAGCTCCAATTAAACTCCTAGCCTGGGAACCTCCACGCCGTGGGTGTGGCCCTAAAAATAATAACAACAACAACAAATTCTGGTGCCCAGGCTCTACCTTAGGTCTGTTACATCAGAATCTCTCTGGGTGGAACCTAGGCATCAGTAATTTTAAAGCTCCCCAGGTGGTCCTAATTGTTTGGGCCTTGTTCAGAACCATAGGCTTAAGGCAAAGGAGAATTTGTTGGTTTACTTTTGCCATTCTCTTTTTTGTCTATCTTTTGTACTCACCTCAGTGCCTGGGACCCAGTAAAGTGTTGTTTGTTTTGAGCGAATGAACAAATTGCTAAACACAAAGATCTGAACTTTTAGACATTTTACTCCGAATTCAGTAACGCTAAGGCATTTGTTTGTGGAAAGTATCTGCTATGTCTAACTCCATCTCTGTTAACCTCATTGGATTCTTAAGATATTGCTAGATATATGAGCAGGTATTAGACTCGCCAATGAAGAAACTAAGACCCAAGTAATTAAGTGCTAAAGCTGGCCTGTGGAACCAGGTCTGTCAGTGATTTTGAAGAAAAAGTAAAATTGGTAAAAAAGATACATGTTTAATTTAGAAATACCATAACATGCCAGATATGCACCAGATCTTAAGGCAGAATGCTTCTTTGCTTCCCATTGCATCTGTTTCTATCCATCATGGGCTCTCACTGCTGAACACTACACTCTTGGACTTGGCATATGCATCATTGCTTTCTGGCACCTAAATCTCAGGGTGTTTGGGGTAGATTTTCCCCTAATTTCTTAATTCGGTCCTGATTATTTCCAAAACAACACCCATTGTATCTGGTCACTTGGAACTTTTTACCTTTCTGCCCAAACACTTAGGGTTGGGTGTAAGTGTGTATTTTAACACATTTAAACTCCTAAGCAACTAGTTGCTTAGGTGATCTTTTCACTCACGTTTAACTTTTTTCCTAACTCATTAGAACATTATATCTCAGACTTTTATACTTCCTCAGTTCTTTTTTTTTAAGATTTTAATTTTTTTCTATTATAGTCGATTTACAATATTCTGTCAATTTCTGCTGTACAGCAAAGTGACCCAGTCTCTCTCTCTCTCTCTCACACACACACACACACACACACACACACACACGTACACATTCTTTTTCTCATATTATCCTCCAGAGTGTTCCACCACAAGTGATTAGATACGGTTCCCTGTGATTCTTCAGTTCTTGATCTAGTCTTTCAGGCATATCCTCCAAACCAAATAGGGTCCTTTTCCGTCCTTTCATATGTATATCAATGCTATTTTGCATTTAAGAAAAGTCAGCTTTTTTAATCTTTATTGAGATTGAGCCAATAAATTTTTTCCTGTTTAATGAGTGACAACTTAAGGTTTATCACTTTGAACTACTAAATGAACGCTTAAGATACATACTTGGAAATCTATCAACATTCTGGATGTCTTACATTAAGAGAGTCCAGAAAGAGGACTTAGGAATGATTTCCTTCTAACTTAGTGAATAGAGAAATTATAAATTAAAAGGGAATGGTTGGGAAAGATAACTAGAAAATAAAGTAGAATCTATTTTTTGTTCTTATATGTTGTAAATTTTATGGTTAAATATGTTATTTTAAACTGGCAGCAGGATTCTTGCTAAGATTGGGCAAGGCAAGCCATAGACGAGATGGAGAGAAGATCAAGGTCTAGTTGAGATGAGAGCTCAGAAGAGCCTGATTAAAATTTGGTCAAGGAGAAAGTCTTTGGCACCCTGTGTGTTATATAATTACTTTAATAAATCTTTAAGCAATATTTCTTAGAATTGGTAGAATTTTTAAAAATGAAATTGCTCTGTTTAAACTTGCTTGCCTTCTCTACCTATTCATCTATAGCTAACAAAATTTATATTTGGTTACTAACAGAAAACTGTTTCTAAAAACTACTTAAAATGGCTTTTTTAAAGAGTAAACATAGGAGTTTCTTTATGATGCAGTGGGTTAAGGATCTGACGTCACCATAGCAGCTCAGTCACTGTTGTGGCACAGCTTCAATCCCTGGCCTGGGAACTTCCTCACTGCCACAGGCATGGCCAAAAAAAATAGTAGTATTCGGAAGTATCACTATCTGTCTCTTACAATGTTGATCCTAATTTAAGACATACATGCTTTTTAAGCCTTAGCCTTTACTGATGATAGTAATTATCATCAAAATAAACTATATACATCTAAAATATTATTTCTAAGTGTGTTCTGAATCTTTATAGTATCTCCTGGTCTAAACTGGGAATATAATGTTTAGCTTATTGGAATTTAAGGAAACATAGCTAACAATAAGTTTTATTTAGTGAAACCAGTATTCCATTGGTCCTGGAGATCACTGAAAATGTATTTTCTTCTCAAATTACAGGCTCAAATTAAATTCTCACTAGTCTCTGAGAACTCTGGGCCGGCAGGGATTTTGTTTGATAAAGGCACTGAAACTGGAACTTTAGAGCTAGTTTGGTACTTAAATATATGCATGTCAACAGCTTGGAACTTAAACCTATTAAATTACTGCCCCTGGCAGTTTGTTGTTGATACTCTGAAAGCCTTAGGCCAAAAAAATGAATCACATTGAGGAAAGTGTTTTTTTATACAAAAGATTCTTTCCACTTGTTAAAATAATATCCTGGGGGGAGAAAGGGATGAATACGCAAAGCACAGGGGTTTTTTAGGGCAGTGAAAATACTCTATATAAAACTGTAGGGTGGTAGATATGTGTAATATATCTGTTCAGATACAGAGAGAGCACCACAAACAGTGAACCTTAATGTAAGCTATAGGCTTTAGATGATAATGATGTGTCAGTGTAGGTTCATCTGTTGTAACAAAGGTACCAGTATGGTGGGGATTTTAATAATGGGGGAGACTATGCACATGAGGGGACAGGTATATGGAAAATCTCTATGTTCTTGTCAATTTTGCTGTGAACCTAAAACTGCTCTTAGAAAAAAATAGTCTTGGAATTCCCACTGTGGCACAGTGGGTTAAGGTTCAGGCATTGCTGCAGCTGTGGCCTAGGTCCTAGCTCTGGCTCAGATTCGATCCCTAACCCAGGAAATTCCATATGCCACGGGGTAGCTAAAAAAGAAAGGAAAAATGGTCTTAAAATATGAAATAAATGGAGTTCCCCTTGTGGCTCAGCAGGTTAAAAATCCAACTAGTATCCATGAGGATGTAGGTTCAATCCCTGGGCTCACTCATTGGGTTAAGGATCTGATGTTGCTGCAAGTTACAGCCTGGGTCACGGATGTGGTTCACAGCCCACGTGGCTGTGGCTATGGTAGGCTTTCAGCTGCAGCTCTAATTCTACCCCTAGTCTGGGAACCTCCATATGCTGTAGGTGCACTTATTTAAAAAAAAAAGTGAAATAACAGTAGTAACATCCTAAATATCTTCAAATAAGAAAAACTCCCTTAAGAAATAACATTGAATTCTGTGCAAATTAAACTTCTTTATCAGGATAAGAATAAGGTACATCTCTTTGTGGAAGAGAAATGCAACTATTTATCCTTGAATATTTCTGGAGTGATGTAGAATAAAAATAAGTAAAATAAATGTTTATGAAAGCACAGTTTACTACTATTTTTTGAAGGGTAGCCTAGTTGAAAACATAAGTAAACTTCGAAAGATGTGTTATTTACTTTAAAGGGAAGAATAGCAAATTTATTTTGTATAAGGTTTTTTTGTCAGAAAAAAGTTGTTGCTGTTTATGGTTATTGATGAAGATTATAATGATAGAGAATATTGTGTGACTAGTACCCAAAGAACTTCTGGAAGAGAGGAATTATTTTCTTAATAATTTGAAAATTGTGCTCAGTTTAATATTTTAAGCAGGAATTATCTTGCCGTGACCAAGTTAACAATAGCTGACATTTACTGAGCCTCCATATTATATTTTAAATATTTTTGCCAAAGACTTGACATATCTTATTTAATCTTCACAACAATTCTAAGAAGTAGATACTATCCCACTTTAGGGAAAGGATGTGATTCAAAGAGATTGAGAGACTGAAATTCCAGTCCAGGTCTGTTCAGCTCTGGAACCTATTATATCTTTCCATTTTGCCGTAGTACCTCAAAATAATCTTAAAAACTAAGCACACGTACTTAGTGTCATTTATTCAGGAAGGGTTTTATAAACATTTACTATTTGCCTTTGTGCCATTTACTCTGCTAGACCCTGCATAGTACAGAAAAGGAAAGCAGGGTAGTTTGCCCAAGTTTTGGAGAACAGAATGGTGCCTATAGAACCTTATTGTCAACAGGAATTATATTTTAGGTGCTGTAATAAATGTTCAAAGAATGGTAGAAATACAGAGGAATTTCGAGACTATAAGTAATGGGGAATATATCTTTGAAAGAAACAGATGGCTCAACCTTAAAAGATAGGAATGGTTTAGACAGGCAAAGATGAGAGGCACAATATCCAAGGGCAGCGTGAGTAAAGGCCTGGAAGCAAGGTCTTTAATACACTCAGTAGACTAATGAGGGAGATAAAAGATTTTTGCAGATACCTCGATGGCAGAGATTTGGCTCCTGAAGTATACAAAATCTGGACAGTATAAACTGACCTGGGCTTTGCTGATAATTGGAATGTGGATATTATCTAGGAAAGATTTCTTTCTCGCCTGTTCAGAATTATCCACCTAATATTTACAAAGAGCTGTAGTTGTTAAATATTCAATGTGAAGTTCTTTTGTTAAGGAAATCATTTAAAAAGCTAGTTATAGGAGTTCCCGTCGTGGCGCAGTGGTTAACGAATCCGACTAGGAACCATGAGGTTGTGGGTTCGGTCCCTGCCCTTGCTCAGTGGGTTAATGATCCGGCGTTGCCGTGAGCTGTGGTGTAGGTTGCAGACGCGGCTCGGGTCCCGAGTTGCTGTGGCTCTGGCGTAGGCCGGCGGCTACAGCTCCGATTCGACCCCTAGCCTGGGAATCTCCATATGCCGCGGGAGCGGCCCAAGAAATAGCAACAACAACAACAACAATAACAACAACAAAAAGACAAAAAAAAATTAAAAAATTTAAAAAATTAAAAAATTTTAAAAAAAAGCTAGTTATAAGTAGATTTAATACTGAAATTGCAGGTTCTATTATTAGAAGATTATTCAGTAAGCTAAAAATTTGAGTTTTATAAAAATTTTGTAAATTTTTTTTCTAATATATTTTCTAAAGTTTCTTAATAAGATTAACAAAATTAACAAAATTAAGTAGTTTCTGGGAAACAATGGGAATATTACTTTCTCACTTTGATTAGTTTTTAAGCTTCGGTGCAGATATTAGTAATATAAAAATAAAATTTTTAATCTTGCAAGGTTTGGTTTTTTCTTTATTTTCCTCTTTGGAGAGGGGAGAGGGTAATGAGAATGGGAAGAAATTGAAATCTGTGAGAACTTACCTTTCATTGATACTTGTAGATTTTAAATTCCCCTTGTTTAGGTTAGAAACAATACAATGAATTGCATAACATTAACATTACTGGAATATTTAAATATATGAAGGGGTGAATTCTGTATGAGGCTTGAGTCACTCCCCCTTTAAAATACAGATGGAGTTATATACCCTTTACTGCATATACTATCATATGAATGCTGTGTACAGTGAAACTGTTACTTTCTAGAATAAGGACTTTTTCTTAAGCAAAGTGAAGTTTTTATTCAACTGAAACCTCCCTATCAGTGATTCTCACTTAGGTGAGGGTTGATATCCCTCTCCTCCATGCAATATACCTATTGTCAGCTTTCTTTCCCCACAGTACTCTTGAGAATGATGGACTAAATTACTGTTACTGCAAGTGTTGTCCCTCATTTGTATTGCAACAAGAATATTTTTGCAATAGCTTGCTGCTTAGCCATTTCTCTCTCCATTTTTGCTCGTGCCAGTGATTTTGTTAACCTCTTAAATTTCATCTTGTTTTGACACAGCATTGAGGCTAGACTTTTAAGTTCTTATCATTTTATTTATCCCTCCCAACTTTGTGATAACTGTAGCTTTCACAAGCAAAGCCTTGTCTCAATTCCTGGTTTAAAAAAGAAAAAATTCTAAAAGGACTAGGCCAGGAATTCCCACTATGGACAGTGGGTTAGGATTCTGACTGCAGCAGTTCAATTTGCGCGGAGGAGTGGGTTCAATCCCCAGCCCAGCACAGTGGATTAAAAGATCTGGTGTTGCTGCAGCTACAGTATATATAGGTCAAGGGGGTAGCCATAAAAAAATAGTAGGAGTTCCCATTGTGACTCAGCGGAAACAAACCCAGCTAGTATCCATGAGGACATGGGTTTGATCCCTGGGCCCACTCGGGGGTTGAGGATCCAGCACTGCCGAAAGTTGTGGTGTAGGTCACAGATGTGGCTTGGATCTGGCATTGGTGTGGCTGTGGTGTAGGCCAGCAGCTGCAGCTTTGATTCAACACCTAGTCTGGGAACTTCCATATGCTGTGAGTATGGCCCTAAAAAGACAAAGTAATAATAATAATAAAATAAAAACTATGCCAAATCTGTGAAACCACACTAAAAAGAATCCTGAATTTTAATAACTGTTAGTACTGTATAGTATAGTTGATTTTCTAGTTTGCTGCCATCCCTTTGTATGTATGTGACCTTGGATGCACTTCTGAACCTGTTCCTTCAGGGGATAATAGGCTCTTACCTCCCTATTTTAACAAGCTGTTTTAAGATCAAAAGAGAGACAGGTTATGAAAGAGTTTTGTAAACAATAAAATAGTATTCATTCATTTACATTTCTAGCATGTGCCAAGTCTCAGTCCTGGATACACACAGCAGTGAATAAACATGAATTCTTATGCACTGTGCCAGGAGTTGGCATATCTGGTCCACTGCCAGTTTTTATATGTCTTAGAAGCTAATATATTTTGAATGGTTATGAAAAAAATCAAAAGAAAAATAATATTTCACGATGTGAAAGTTACATGAATTAGAAATTGAAGTTTCTAAAGGAATGTGTTAATTAACTCAATGGGGAGATAGTTCTTTCAGACTGTATAGGTATATGTGTATCAAAATCATTGCCTCAGGAGTTCCCATTGGAGAGCAGTGGAAATAGATCCAACTAGTAACCTTGAGGTTGTAGGTTTGATCCCTGGCCTCACTCAGTGGGTTAAGGATCGAGCATTACCGTGAGCTGTGCTGTAGGTTGCAGATGTGGCTCAGATCCAGTGTTGGCTGTGGCTGTTGGGTAGGCCAGCAGCTACAGCTCTGATTGGACCCCTGGCCTGGGAACCTCCATGTGCCGCAGGTGTGGCCCTAAAAAGCAAAAATAAATAAATATACACTTTAAATATAACTTTGTCATTTATACCACATTTAACAAAAACCAAAATAAAGTCTTACTGGAATACGCAATTACGCTCACTAGTTTACAGTTGGGTTTACTATCTGGCCCTTTACTTTAGCAGTTTGTGGACTGCTTCTCTATGCTCTTGGAATTCTTTTGGGGGTGTTGAGCAGTAAACACAAGTATATGTTCAGTAGTGTCAAGTTCCTTGCAGAAAATCAAAGCAGGTAAAGGGGCAAGAATATGAAAGGTATGGAGGGTAGAGTAGCTAATTAGTATGTTGAAGTCAGGAAGTAAGAGAAGGGTACTTTAGTAGATGATATTTTTTTGGTTCTTGGTTTTTGGGGGTTTTTTTTTGTCTTTTTGCCTTTCTTTTTTTTTTTTTGTCTTTTTGCCTTTTCTAGGGCCGCTCCCGTGGCATATGGAGGTTCCCAGGACCTGTAGCCACCAGCCTATGCCAGAGCCACAGCAACTCTGGATCCGAGCCGCGTCTGCGACCTATACCACAGCTCACGGCAATGCCGGATCCTTAACCCGCTGAGCAAGGCCAGGGACCAAACCCACAACCTCATGGTTCCTAGTCGGATTTGTTAACCACTGTGCCACGGCGGGAGCTCCTAGTAGATGACGTTTGAACGGAGATTTGAATGAAGAGGAAAGTGAACTCTGGTAGAAGAACATTTCTGGCAAAAGGAACAAAAGTTGCAATAGCCCTAAGGTGGGAATACAGCTGTAAGTCTAGAAGCTAAGCTGTAGGAGAATGAGGGAGGGTGAGTCAAAATGTAAAATGCCTTGGAGACAATAGAGCAGACGTTTAGATTTTTTTTATAGTGATTATATAAATGTATCATTATGATTTTTAGTGTTCCTCAAGGTATTTTTATGGTATTGTTACAGTGACAAATCAGCTTACCACTTCAAAACCTGCCTTCAAAGACTAGCAAATGTTTATCCAGTACTAAGTATGGTCCTCCCATGGAGGAGGATTTGTTCAGGGACCCCCACAGATACCAAAATCCAAAGATGTTCAAGTCCCTTACATAAAATGATACAGCATTTGTGTATAACTTAAACATATCCTGCCATGTGTTTTATTTTGTTTTGTTTTGTTATTTTTTTAATAATGATTTTTATTTTTTCCATTATAGCTGGTTTACAGTCTTATGTCAGTTTTCTCCTGTACAGCAAGGTGACCTAGTCACACATACACAGTCTTTTTTCTCACATTATCATGCTCCATCGTAAATGACTGGATATAGTTCCCAGTGCTATACTGCAGAGTCTCATTGCTTATCCATTCCAGAGGCAATAGTTTGCATCTGTTAACCCCAAATTCTCAGTCCATCTCACTCCCTCCCCGTCCCCCTTTCTCCAAGTCCATGATTTTCTTTTCTGTTGGAAAGGTTCATTTGTTCCATAGATTAGATTCCAGATATGTGATATTATATGGTATTTGTCTTTCTCTTTCTGACTTACTTCACTTAGTATGAGAGTCTCTAGTTCTATCTATGTTGCTGCAAATGGCGTTATTTTGTTCTTGTTTATGGCTGAGTAGTATTCCATTGTGTATATATACACCACATCTTAATCCAGTTATCTGTCGCTGCCATGTATTTTAAATCATCTCTAGATTTCTTTTTCTTTTTTTTGCCTCTTCTTGGGCCACTCCCATGGCATATGGAGGTTCCCAGGCTAGGGGTCTAATCAGAGCTGTAGCCACCGGCCTACACCAGAGCCACAGCAACATGGGATCCAAGTCACGTCTGCTTACCTACACTACAGCTCTTGGCAACGCCGGATCCTTAATTCACTGAGCAAGGCCAGGGATCAAACCTGAAACTTCATGGTTCCTAGTCGGATTCGTTAACTGCTGAGCCACTACCAGAACTCCTAGATTTCTTATAATACTATGTAAGTGCTATGTAAATATTTGCCAGTATGTGATAAACTCGTTTTTATTAATTATTATTATTTTAAAAATTTATTTATTTTGACTGCATTCATGGCATGTAGAAGTTCCTGGGATCAACCCGAGCCGCTGCAGTGACAACACTGGATCCTTAACCACTAGGCCACCAGGGAACTCCACAAATTTTGACTTTTGGAACTGCCTGGAATTTTTTTCCCTGAATATTTCGATCCTTGGATGCAGAGCCCATTAATACACAGAGTTGACTGTAATCTATCTTCTTTAGTAACTTTCAGAAGGTAACATGGAGATTGTTTACTTTAACAGTGTTTTAGGACCCCATGGTAGCATCTAATGACTAAATTTATTTTAACTGCTCCTTTAGAACCTCACCCTTGCCATAGGATATTTATTCTCAAATCTCTCTACTTTTGTTTGTGAACTAAGAGGTGTTTTGATTTCTTTAATTAGACAGTTCTCATGTTCTTGATATTCTCAGATAAGTTTTTTAAACTCAAGGAGTTCCCTGGTGGCCTGTTGGGTTAAGGATCCAGCATTGTCACTGCTGTGGCACAGATTTGAACCCTGGCCTGGGAACTTCCGCATGCCATGGGTGCAACCAAAAAAAATTGTTTATTATATGGGTAATGTTATCATGCCTCTTTTATTTTGGGGGAGGACTGCACCTGTGGTATGTGGAAGTTCCAGGGCCAGGGATTGAACTCACACCACCCAGCAGCCTGAGCCACAGCAGTGACAATATTGGATCCTTAAGCTACTGAACCACCAGGGAATCTTGCCACTTTTTTATTTTTTTTATTTTTTTATTAAAAAAAAAACATGCTATATTGATTTGTTTGTTTTTGTCCCCTTAGGGCCACACCCACAGCATATGGAAGTTCCCAGGCTAGGGGTCCAATCAGAGCTGTAGCTGCCGGCCTACCTAATAGCCACAACACCACCGGATCCGAGCCATGTCTGCAACCTACAGCACAGCTCACGATAATGCTTGATCGTTAACCCACTGAGCAAGGCCAGGGGTCGAACCTGCAACCTCATGGTTCCTAGTTGGATTCGTTAACCACTGAGCCACAACGGGAACTCCCCTTTTTTATTTTTAAAAGAATTTTTAAATTCTTTTTTTCAGGAGTTCCCATTGCAGCTCAGCAGGTTAAGGACCAGATGTTGTCTCTGTGAGGACATGGGTTCCATCCCTGGTCTCATTCAGTGAGCTAAGGATCTGGCATTATCTGCAATAACCACTGAGCCACAGCAGGAACTCCCGAAGGAACTTTTGTATACCACTAGTGCTGCCGAAAAGGGGGGGGGGAATAAAAAAAACAAGAATTTATCATTTTGCTACCTTTTTCACTCAACAGTATGATAAATATCAACCCATGTCATCAGTAGGTAGAACACTTCTCCATTAAAGACCTAAATGTAAGACCAGGTATTATAAACTCCTACAGGAAAACATAGGCAGAACACTCTTTGACATAAATCGCAGCAATATCTTTTGGCTCCATCTCCTAGAATAATGAAAACAAATATAAACTAATGGGACCTAATCAAACATAAGCTTTTGCACAACAAAGAAAACCATAAAACAAAAAGTCTACAGAATGGGATAAAATATTTGCAAAGATTGTGATCGACAAGGGATTAATCTCCAAAATATACAGTTCATGCAGTTCAATATAAAAAAAAAAATCCGGAGTTCCCGTCGTGGCGCAGTGGTGAACAAATCCGACTAGGAACCACGAGGTTGCGGGTTCAGTCCCTGCCCTTGCTCAGTTGGTTGACAATCCGGTGTTGCCGTGAGCTGTGGTGTAGGTTGCAGATGTGGCTCGGATCCCGCCTTGCTGTGGCTCTGGCGTAGGCCAGACGCTACAGCTCCGATTTGACCCCTAGCCTGGGAACCTCAATATGCCGCAGGAGTGGCCCAAGAAATAGCAAAAAGACAAAAAAAAAAAATCAAAAAATAGGCAGAAGATCTAAAAAGACATTTCTCCAAAGAAGACATACAGATGGCCAAAAAGCAAATGAAAAGATGCTCAACATCACTAATCATTAGAGAAATGCAAATCACAACTAAAATGAGGTGTCACTTCACATGGGTCAGAATGGCCATCATCAAAAAAATCTACAAATATTGGAGTTCCTGTCATGGTGCAGCAGAAACAAATCTAATTAGGAACCATGAGGTTTGGGGTTCAATCCCTGGCCTCACTCATTGGGTTAAGAATCCGGCGTTGCCCTGAGCAGTGGTGTAGGTCGCAGATGCGGCTCGGATTTGACGTTGCTATGGCTGTGGTGTAGGCTGGTACATGTTCATTATCCATCTGTCTATCTGGATGAAGACATGTGCCATGTGCGCGCGCGCGCGCACACACACACACTAGAATATTACTCCACCACAAGAGAGAGTAAAATAATGCCATTTGCAGTAACATGGATGAACCTAGAGATTATAATACTAAATGAAGTTATGGCAGACAGAGAAAGACAAATATCATAGGATATCATTTATATGTGGAATCTAAAAACAGGATGCAAATGAACTTACTTACAAAACAGATTTACAGAGATAGAAAACAAATTGATGGTTACCAAAGAGGGGGCAGTAAATTAGGAGATTGGAGAGTTCCCATCATGGCTAAGCAGAAACAAATCTGACGGGTATCCATGAGGATGCATCCCAGGCCTCACTCAGTGGGTTAAGGATCCAGTGTTGCTGTGAGCTGTGGTGTAGGTCAAAGACAGGCTCGGATCCTGTGTTGCTGTGGCTGGTTGTCCTGGTTGTGTAGGCCAGTAGCTACGGCTCCAATTTGACCCTTAGCCTGGGAACTTCCACATGCCACAGGTATGGCCCTAAAAACACACACAAAAAAAAAAAAAAAAAGGAAAAGAAATCAATAGAATATCTGTCTGGAAAATAGAGCTCAGTTTATTGGTTTGTTTGTTGTCTATTCAGGGCTGCACCCGAGACACATGGAGCTTCCCAGGCTAGGGGTTTAATCCAAGCTGTAGCCGCCTGCCTACGCCAGAGCCACAGCAACTTGGGATCTGAGCTGCATCTGTAACCTACCCACAGCTCACGGCAACACGAATCCTTAACCCACTGAGCGAGGCCAGGGATTGAATCCACAACCTCATGGTTCCTAGTTGGATTCATTAACCACTGAGCCACAACGAGAACTCCCAGTTTGTTGTTTTTTTGTTTTTTCTATTTACAGCGCACCTATGGCATGTGGAAGTTCCCAGGCTAGGGGTTGAATTGAAGCTGCAGCCTATGCTGCAGCCACAGCAACACCAGATCCAAGCCACATCTGCCACCTGCCACAGATCCTTAACTCACTCATCAAGGCCAAGGATTGAACCTGCATACTCATGGAGACTACATCAGGTTCTTAACTTGCTGAGCCACAACATTTAACTCCCAGTTTATTGTTAAACATACCATGTTTTTCTTTGCCCCTTTTCAGCAAGTTGAATCATCTTTATACTCATCACATCAGATATTAAGGAATTTTCAACATCTTTTCTCTCATAGTGTATTAGAGTTATATACTGAGTGACCCATTTGAGGTCAGTTTTATTATTATCAATGCTAACATCATTTATTATATAGATAAAGATACTGCCACATGATATTCCAAATTGTTTTTTTCTTTATATTGGTTTATATATTCTTTGTGTTTCATATTTTATTTGATGAGAGATGAGAGAATGATTTATATGGCAAACTGAGCACATAGTAAAACTTCAACTTTTATTGCCAAAACTTTTAAAATGAAAAAAATAGGAAAAGTGAGAGTGGAAAGAGAAATAAATTAGTAACAGTTTAAATGGTAAGTCATCAGTGGGCCGAATTTGCTTGTAGCATTTCTTGATAGAAAGCAGAATGGTTCAAAAACATGAAAAACAGTTAAGATCAGAGGAAACCCAGATAATATTGAAGAAAATTGTTATGAAAGTAGGAGCCAGAGTTCCCATCGTGGCGCAGTGGTTGACGAATCTGACTAGGAACCATGAGGTTGTGGGTTTGGTCCCTGGCCTTGCTCAGTGGGTTAAGGATCCGGTGTTGCCATGAGCTGTGGGTAGGTTGCAGACATGGCTTGGATCCTGCGTTGCTATGGCTCTGGCGTAGGCTGGCAGCTATAGGTCCAATTCGACCCCTAGCCTGGGAACCTCCACATGCTATGGGAGCAGCCCAAGAAATGGCAAAAAGACAAAAAAAAAAAAAGAACAGTTAAAGTAATTGAATAACAAAATGGGCACAGCTAAAGAACATGTTAATGAGCTGAAAAATGCAGCTGAGGAATTCTCCCTACACAAAGCATAACATGACCAAAAAAAGATAAAATATAGGAGAAAAAAATTAGATATACAGGTTACAACTTAACATTTCAGCATCCATCTCTACAAGAAGACCCAGAAACAGAATGGCAGTGGTGCACAGGAGAGGGAATTAGAATGAATAATGGAAGAAATGTTTTCCACAGCATTCTTTAGGACAGTATTGAATAGTTTAGATGAGTGGAGTCATCTTTGTCTTACTTTTAAAATTAGTGATGCTGCTTATGTTTCATCATTAAAGAAAATCTTAAGGCACCCAAACTGTGAAGGTTCAAACAGGAAATTTTATTTAAAGGAATGTGCTAAAAATTTTTTTAACATGTTAATTCGTTCCCCTCTTATATGTTACTCTTCACAGTTCTTTTACTGTAAATTTTATTTCTCTTTAGGTACGCATAGCTGCTAAATTCATCACTCATGCACCGCCAGGGGAATTTAATGAAGTGTTCAATGGTGAGTAAGGATTAGTACTTAGTTATTTTAAGCCGACTCTAATTACATACAAACACTGAGTGCTTGCTATCTCTTTTTTTTTTTTTTTTTGGTCTTTTTGCCTTTTTAGAGCTGCACCCAAGGCATATGGAGGTTCCCAGGCTAGGAGTCTAATCGGAGCTGTAGCTGCCGGCCTACACCACAGCTCCCAGCAACACAAGATCCCCAACCCACTGGGCAAGGCCAGGGATTGAACCTGCAGCCTCATGATTCCTAGTCTGTTTCATTTTCCACTGCGCCACAACAGGAACTCCAGTGCTTGCTGTCTCTTAATCCTTATAACATTATGGCTAAAGATAAGGACATCAAGATTCAAAGAGATTAGAATAACTTGTCCAGTATCACCCAGCTGGTAAGTGTCAGAGTGAAGATTCACACCTAGGTCTGAGTCAAAAGCATGCTCTTACCCTGTAAATCAGGATACCTATCTTATGTGAGAAAAGATTAAAAGTAGTTTAATATTGGCGGCCCCCTTGTGACACATTAGGTTAAGGATCTGGTGTTGCCACAGCTGTGGTGGAGATTGCAACTGTGCTGGTTTGATCCCTGGCCCAGAAACTTTCACATACTGCAGGCTGCAGCCAAAAAATAAAGTAGTATAATATTGATAAATGTAAAAACAATAAAAAATTATTTTGATAGTTTTATATCTATCATTGTAAATCATAGCTTAAATCTCTTCAGAGCTTTTCCTTAGGAGATGCGATAAAATAGGACACTTTCTAGAGCCATTAGGGCTAAGCTGACTATATCTGGGAAGCTTATTAAATACACAGATTCCAGTGTTACCACCCTCTTAAGATTCTCGTTCATTAGATCTGAGGTGAAATAGGTAATCTGTTTTATCAAGTTCTCCCAAGTGTTTCTAAGTCACAGCCAGTGTGGAAACCACTATTCTAGTATATTTATAACTTTCCATACTGTTCTCTGTCTTAACACAACTTATAGAATGAAAAACGTAGATGAAGAGTCTTGAATTTAGTGTTGATATCAATCATCATAATCCCTTTTTAAGTTATAAATTAATTCATCTTAAAGTTCCTCTTAAGTAAAATCATAATCTTTGTGCATCTTGGTTCCATTTAGCACACACTTACTTTGAAATTCTAGTTTTACATTAGAATGTTACCTGCTTAGAGGAACTGTGGTATTCATTTCACCTTGCGTACAGCCCCACAAATTGTAGAACAATCAATAATCTCCACTGGTAAAATTAATGATGCAGAGGAAAAGTAGCTAGGGAAACATATAAATGTTATTTACTAGAAATAAAATAATACAATAGAAGTAAATCAAGACCGTCTTCTTCATAGACTTATTTTTGGATTTTTGAGCACTAACAGCAAGAAAAACAGGCAGCCTTTCCTCCCTGACTCTTTCTTCTGTATTGACCAAATGTAAAATTTCAGCAATGGAGCTTTTAGAAATGCTCCTTCAACTTGAACTTTATCCAACTGATTAGCTTAGACAAATTCTTTTTTTGTTTTTTTTTGTTTTTTGCTTTTTTGTTTTTTGTTTTGTTTTTGTTTTTGTCTTTTTGCTATTTCTTGGGCCGCTCCTGCGGCATATGGAGGTTCCCAGCCTAGGGGTTGAATTGGAGCTGTAGCTGCCAGCCTACGCCAGAGCCACAGCAACTCGGGACCCGAGCCGCATCTGCAACCTACACCACAGCTCACGGCAACGCCGGACCATTAACCCACTGAGCAAGGGCAGGGACCGAACCCACAACCTCATGGTTCCTAGTCGGATTCGTTAACCACTGCGCCACGACGGGAACTCCGACAAATTCTTAACTTAATACAAATTATTGGCTTTTGTAGTTAGAAGTACCTTGTTTTATTTCTGATAACTGGAAGTAATTTACAGGAATATCATAAGAATAATTGATAACGAAGCATTAGCTTAAGAGTTTGTAAGCTACTTGTGACATAAGGGCTGGTTTTTATTGGCATGCTACACGTTGGCCTCTGCCAGCCCCTTTCAGAAGCTCGAAGAGTCAGTTGCCTTTGGCTTATAATTAGCCTTCTCTCTTAGGTTATTGCTTGGTAGTTTCTTAGTAATAAGGACCCTCCTCTTCCAAAAGAAAAATGGCTAGACTCTTGACAGGCAGCTTTTTGAAAAGATCGTAAGCCCCTACAGCAGATTCTCCAAAAGAAAAACATATTCAACATTTTAATGCCACTAACTGAATTATGCCCAGCTTTCTTGGTCTGATGTTATAGAAAAGCCTATAATTCTTAATCTAATTTAAGATGATTCTTAAATACAAAATTTAACAGTTCTAACCATAACCTTCTGTAAACCATATTTTTTATTTGCTGTGAAATTCCTGGAGAATTTATTGTTGGATTATTGTGCCACAAATAATACTGTGCAAATCCATGAACATAAGATCTGGGTACATGTTCAGGACTTCTACACATACAGAATATCCAAAGATTAATCTTGCAAAGCCTAATTGTCTAAAAATCTAATCTAGAGATCTGCTAAAATTTCTCAAGATTGTCTTATACTGAACATTTTAATTTTAACATCTTTAACGTTGTTTTCCCTTTTCCCTCCTCAGATGTCCGGCTACTACTTAATAATGACAATCTCCTCAGGGAAGGGGCAGCACAGTAA
Source organism: Phacochoerus africanus (assembly GCF_016906955.1). Classification (NCBI taxonomy): domain Eukaryota; kingdom Metazoa; phylum Chordata; class Mammalia; order Artiodactyla; family Suidae; genus Phacochoerus; species Phacochoerus africanus. The sequence goes on along the minus strand of NC_062549.1, from coordinate 108,214,627 downwards.
GTATCTTTCTAAATCCACTTATAAGTTGTTCTAATATTGGGTGAACTTCATTGACAGTAAACTAGTACCCTTAAAACTAAGTTTAAAATACTTTAAAATAGGAGTTCCTGTTGTGGTGCAGCAGAAATTAATCCGAGTAGGAACCATGAGGTTGCAGGTTCAATCCCTGGCCTTGCTTAGTGGGTTAAGGATCCGGCGTTGCCGTGAGCTGTGGTGGAGGTCGCTGACTCGGCTTGGATCTGGCGTTGCTGCGGCTGTGGCATAGGCTGGCGGCTACAGCTCCAATTGGACCCCTAGCCTGGGAACTTCCATATGCTGCAGGTGTGGCCCTAAAAAGACAAAAAGACAAAAAAAAAGTAAAATACTTCAAAATAAAGTTGTTTTAACAGTTTTCGTTGCTTCCCCTACCTCCTCCTGCTTGGAGAAAATAATACTCCTCTAAAATATCGTTTACCTTCTTAAAGTTTATTATATGTTCTTACTTATTTTTGCTCAGATTTTCCATATTAAAGCAGAGTGTAATGTTAGCTATTAGGTTTTCTTCTATAGTTCATTTAGTTCAAGCTGAATTTTTTTTATAACTGCCAATTATAGAACGATTAGGCTGCTATTGAGGAATAAAATGTTTCTCAAATTACCAAAAAATAGCAGATATTCATGGAGTACCTTAGTAGGGTTAACTATAGCATAATAGCACAATTATTCTGCTCAGTCATTGATTCCTTATCACTGTCAGGTTAATTATTTTTTTCTAAAATAGCATTTTCATTTTGTCCTTGTCTTTTTATATTTCAGTTTTAACTGTAAATCATTTTTTTAATAATGATTTTTATTTTTTCCATTTTACCTGGTTTGCAGTGTTTGTCCTTGTCTTTAAAAACATTAGATTGTTGTTTTGTTGGTTGGTGGCTTTCTGGTCTTCAAATTTAAACTCTTTCAAGCCCCCTGTTCTCTGGCTTTATCACTGTTCCGCCTTACTCTTCCATACAAACTGCTCTTTCAGTCACTGTCTATCCAACTGACCTAGAATTCCTTTGTAAAGAGGAAACCAGAATTGGATAATGATTGAACAGGGATGGATTGGAAAGGTGGAACAAGGACTTTGATGCAGAGCAACAAATAATTATCATAAAGACATTTGTTGTGATATCTAAACGATTTAAGCTATAGAAAGTGTTTTTTAAGAACTGCCGCCTGGGAAACATAATTGCCATAATGAATGGTATCTCAATTTTACATTGCTTTTTCTTTTAATTATACATTGATTTAGGCGCATCCTAAAAATATATTCTAATACTGGTTTCTTTTAGATGCATAGAATCTGCCATAGAAAAAGACATTCATGATTTGTTAGTTCAACCCATCTACCCTCTGCCTTTTCATTGGAAGAATTTCATCTGCATTCTGTCAATAGATAGTTACCTAATCAGAGTGCTTTTAGTAAAAAGGAACTCACTGTTTCACAAGGCAAGTTCTTTGATTTGCCTTTCGTATTGGTCTTAGTTTCATCTTTGAGAACTATCCAGAATAAATCTTTTCTTTATTCTATTTGATAAGGTACTGCTGAAAGGGGGCATGGGAGTAGAATGACAGGACCTAAGGATGATTGCATCCTAAGCCTGTCATCCAATTTCCAATTAGAAGTGACCCTAGAATTTGGTATCTAGTTCAGATGCTTCAATTACTTTAATTGCACTGACAATAAAGGTTTGTATTTATAAATATTCTGGTTCTCATAGACTCTAGAATCTTGGAGAACCTTCTTGCTAAAGAAGAATGCTTTGCTCAAATAAGACTGATTTTCTGTAGGGATGAAGAGTTCAGTTTAATTTCTCTAATGAGGTGCCTCAGTCCCTTGGCCATAGTCATCATAGTACATGTTGCTTCAATAATTATCATCGTCATTATTGCCATAATGGAGTTTTGAATGACCCTCCTTTAGGATTTACCCTCTTTCCTGGATTTCCACCTCTGCTTCTGACCACGAGAACCATTCTCTGATAATTCCCAGCACTTCTGAATTAAGTGGCATGTTGTAGATCATGTTAAAGAGTAGATTTTATTCTGAGAAAGATAGGAAGTTATTAGAGGGTTTTGAATAGAGAGAAATATTTTATCATTTATCACTGGCCGCTATGGAGGGGGGCAGAGATTGAACTAAGATGAGTACTTAGAAGACTGCTAGAGTAGTTCAGAGATAAATGGTTGTAGTGTAGACTAGAGTGGCAGTTGAAGAGGTGGTGGGAAGGAGTAAGATTCTGAATATGTACTCAAGGTAGAATCTACAAGATTTGCAAATGGATGTTAAATGTGAGAGAAGGAAGAATCAGACGATCCCAAGTTTTTGGCATGTACAACTGATAGAATGGAGATAACTATTTACTTGAGATGAGATTAAGTGTTAACATACTTTGGTGGTAGTGTTTGTAATCTGTTGTTTTAGGACATAGTCTAGAATGGGGTACTTATTTTCTCCCTATTCCTTAAGCTTTTTTTTTTTTTTTTTTGTAAATAAACGTTTAATCCGGGTGTTCCCGTCGTGGCTCAGCAGTTAACAAACCTGACGAGCTTCCATGAGGACACAGGTTCCATCCCTGGCCTCCCTTAAGGATCTGGCATTGCTGTGAGCTGTGTTGTGGGTTGCAGACATGGCTCAGATCCCATGTTGCTGTGGCTCTGGCGTAGGCCTGTGGCTACAGCTCCAATTGGATTCCTAGCCTGGGAACCTCTGTGTGCCGAGGGTGTGGCCTTAAAAAGACAGAATAAATAAATAAATAAATAAATGTTTAATCCACTTTATATTCCTTTCTGATGAGCCAGCGTGTTTAAAACTCACTTTGCTACATGGGGATATAGTGTAAAAGAAAATTATTTATTTATTGTACAGCAGTAAAAACACAATGGGAGTTCCCTGGTGGTTCAGCAGGTAAAGATCCAGCATTGTCACTGCTATGGCTTGGGTCACTGCCGTGGCACAGGTTCTGTCACTGGCCTGGAAATATCCAGATGCCACAGGCAAGGCCAAAAATTTTAAAATTTAAAAAAATAAGAAAACTTAAGATTACCCTTAAATATTTGAAGATGTTCAAATATTTTTTACTTTGGTTCCTCTTTAAAAGTCTAGAAAAAGTTTAATGCTCTGCATAAAACCCAGTAGTCTAACAGGTATTGTAGTAGGTTAAAATTGGGCTGGATTCTTGGAAACTATGTCTGGTCACTTATGATGAACCATGATAATGTGAGAAAAAAGAATGTACATGTATGTGTCATTGGTACAGTAGAAAAAAATTGTATTGGGGAAATAATTTTTAAAAAATGAAGGTCACTAAAACAACATTGTGAATCAACTATACTTCATTAAAAATATTGATTAAAAAAATAAAAAAAATTGGGCCGGATTGATATTTAACTCTCACCTTGGCAAGTGAGTTTTGTGAGAAACTGATTCTTGTAAGAGTTTAAGTGTATGGTGCTATCTTTTACTACAGCTTGTTTCCATCTTTCTTTTGCCTCATCTTTCACTTTAGCTTACTTTGTAGGATATACTAGCGAGTCATGGAAAATATAGAGTTTCATAACTTAGCACTAGACAAATAAGCAATAATATTAGGCATGTACTTGGATTATTTATTCACATCTCTTTGTTTAATAGCCTCTACTCTGCATTCAGCTCTCCTCTGAGACTTGACTCGTACTCTGCTGTCACCTCACCCTCCTTCCATGTCACACACCTTCTAGTACATTTGATTATGGTCTTTCCTCTGCCTTGCCTCCCAGAATAAAGCAGACATTTCCAAAATGGTGCATTAGCTGAAGAGTCTTTTAAATTACCAAAAGTGTCTGAATGATTAAAACTTGTGGTAATTCACAGTAATAAGATGTCTTAAAACAGGAATTGTAAAAGTGGAAGCTCTACTGGAGCTTAGGGGTAGAGAAGAGAAAGTCATTTCAGAACTCAGGGTGCTTCTGAAATCTCTGTGGAAAGGACTTCCTTCAGAAAGCTGAAGACTATCTCCAGTTGTCTGGAGAGAAAGGGAAAGAGCACCAGGGAGGGTTTGCACAGTCTCTTTTGTATTTGTTTATATGTAATTATTTTCTCTCTTTTCTCTCCCTCTTCCCCCTCTTACTTTTTAAAAAACAGTGCATTTGCCCAGTATAACATGGATCAGTTCACACCTGTGAAGATAGAAGGATATGAAGATCAGGTAATAGTTGTTCCTATTAGATAGACTGTGCCTGGAAAATCACAGAAATCCTATAAAACAGATGTCTGAAGATAAGACGCTGAATAGATTCACTTCTTAGTTTTCTTAGATTTTGTAAATACTCTACATATTAGGAAATTCTTCCTCTCTCTGAAAATACTAGGAGAGCTGTCCCTAACATGAACAGTGAAAATAAAAGATGTTGACTTTTATGCAAGTTTTCTAGCTGTGTCTAATTCTAGAATAACAGGAGACATTATATTTAATGGAAAAAAAAAAGGAATTCCCATTCAGATACAGGAATAAAACAAATACATATTCCCATTATTAATATTATATGACATGTCTTAGCAAAGACTTCAAAGGCAATATGGCATCAAATAGCAAATGCCTTTTAAAAGTCTGAATCTTCTCTGAACCCATAAGTCTAAGGAATTTATCCTAAGGAAATAAGCGTATAAATGTGCAAAAAAGATTATTTGAAGCAAAGTTTATAATAATGAAAAGTTGAGGACAATCGAATTTTCCAACATTGAATTAAATATCTGAAGGCCAAAATTCTGTATAGCTATTGAAAACAAATAAAATATTGAACTTGGAAGCTGTTCGTGATATATTAAGCTAAAACATAAAGCAACATATATGCTAGTTTACTTTTTAAATATATATTTAAACAAACAGTTACTAGAATCAATGCATTTTAAATTCTATTAAATGTGCATCATTTTATGTGCCACTAAGAAAGAGAAAACACTATCAACTATGACACATTCTTAAGATACTGTCAAGTATAAGATGTATCCCATTTTATGAGATACTAAATCATGGGGGAAATGTCTACATCTTAAAACTCAGAAATAAAGTAGTATATAGAAATGAAAACGTGGGGAAATATATACCAGAATGTTAACTCTGTGTTGGGATTACAGGATTACTGTAATTAAAATGTTTTTTATTTGTTGTTTTTTCTTGTTTTGCTTTATATTTGTGCTTATCTTAATTTTCTCAATGAAAATATTATAACTATAAAAGACAAAACATGCTGGAAAGTCATAAATATTGCTTACAGTTGATATTGTATACTTTACTAATAATGCAGAATTATTGAGGTCCAGATATATGATTTAAGGACATTTTAGAAGTTCCCGTTGTGGTGCAGTGGTTAACAAATCCGACTAGGAACCATGAGGTTGCGGGTTCGGTCCCTGCCCTAGCTCAGTGGGTTAAGGATCCGGCGTTGCCGTGAGCTGTGGTGTAGGTCGCAGACGCGGCCCAGATCCCGAGCTGCTGTGGCTCTGGCATAGGCCAGCAGCTACAGCTCTGATTAGATCCCTAGCCTGGGAACCTCCATATGCCATGGGAAGCAGCCCTAGAAAAGGCAAAAAGACAAAAAAAAAAATTTAAGTGACAGCCAGCTTTAAAATGTAGTTAATAGGAGATCATGTTCCTAACCTCCAAAACAACAACGTATTACCTGGACACATAGGAAAATGAGAAAAGATATTTGAGTTATTAAAGTAGATGCCATCTCTACATATAATAGAAAATCAACTACAGTGGACTAACTAGAGTCCAGAGGTAATATTTAGGGATGTTATGACAGCTCCATATCATCAGGGACCAAAATTGCTTCTAACTCTTGCTATCCTTAGGTATGGTTTTCATTATCTTGCTCTCAAGATAACACTTCCATCTATGGGCACCAAATCTATGTCAGGAAGGAAGAAAGCGCAAGAGGTGCTATTAGCCATTCCAGAAGCAGCTTCCGCTGATAAATTATTGCCAGAACGCATATCACTTTATCATTCCTAGCTGAGAAATGTCATTTTTTTAGATCAAAACATTGCCTTCTTGAAAACCTTTGATAGATAATGGATATTGGAGGGAATGGATATTGAATGGGAAATTAAGGAGAGAGAGAAAAACTAGCAAGAGGAGACTAGCAAGGGATAGGAAACTAGCAGAAGTAACACACAGTTCATATACACACATATTTTAACGAGAAATGAATGGAAAGTTAAATAGGTTTAAACACCGAATTTCTGAATAAGAAATATAAATAATATGGAAAGTTTATATGAATAAGAAATATAACTAATATGGGAAACTTTTCAAATAGATTCCACACAGTTCCTCTGAAAATTTTAATAGACCATACAAGATTATTCTGGTCCTCTGAAAATTGTAAAAGACTGTACAGAATTATTCTGATCAAGAACAACAGTGAAGACTAATGCTAGCAAACATAAAGATAAAAGCAGTGATAGTAGAGCCTTAAACTAAGTATCATATCATAAAACAGAAGGGAAAAGGAAATAATTGATGAAATATGAGATTAATCTAACTTTTATTTCCAAAGCCAACTATATAACTAAATTCCAAGTGTAGTTCAAAAGTTAACTATTTCTGAAACATAAAAATTTAGTAGGAAATAAAAAGAGAATCATAACTGGAGTAATGATAAAACATAAGAAAAGTTTATAAAAGAAAGTGACTTCTGGAGTTCCCATCATGGTTCACAGGAAATGAATCTTACTAGCATCCGTGAGAACGCAGGTTTGATCCTTGGCCTCACTCAGTGAGTTAAGGATCCAGCGTTGCTGTGAGCTGTGGTGTAGGTCGCAGACACTGCTCACAGTGGCTGCAGTTCCTTTTTGACCCCTAGCCTGGGAACTTCCATATGCCACAGATGAGGCCCTAAAAAGACCAAAAAAAAAGGCAAGTGAAAAAAGTTTTTAAAAAGGAGGTTTAAATAGGAAAGGGATATGTATCTCAAACATAATAAAGAGGTTATTCAAATACCTAAGGACAGTGCCAAGAGTTCAGTGGATAAATGAGCATCAGACATAAACCAGCTTCACCTAGAGAATACAAAGCAAACTTAGAAAAGTGTTAAATCGCCTAGTAATAGTAATAAAGAAAATTCAAATTAAAATATTGTGAATATATTTGCCTTTTAGTTACAAAAGTTACAAAACTATGAGAAAACTTTATGAAGATAAGACTAAGGAAATAGTTTTATGTATTGTTCCTACTGTCATTATAAACAAGGTTTATTTTGTTTGTTTTGTTCTTTGCTTTTTAGGGCTGCCCCCAGGCTAGGGGTCAAATCCTAGCTACAGCTGTGGGCCTACACCACAGCCACAGCAACTCGGGATCCAAGCCACATCTGCAACCTACACCACAGCTTATGGCAACGCCAGATCCTTAACCCATTGAGCAAGGCCAGGGCTTTGAACCCGCAACCTTATGGTTCCTAGTCAAATTCATTTCCTCTGTGCCATGATGGGAACTCCCTGTTTGTCTGCACCTGTGGCATATGGAAGTTCCTGTGTCAGAGATTGAATCTGACCCACACCTGCAGCCATGCCAGATCCTTTAACCCACTGTGTCCCACTGGGGATTGAACCCTCACCTCTGCAGTGACCCAAGCTGCTGCAGTCAGATTCTTAACCAGCTCCCCCATGGTGGGAACTCCTAAACAGAGTTTTTTAAAGGAAGTCTGGTGATAAGGACAGGAGTCTCAAAACTAGGAATTCTTTCCAAAGAATTTTTTTTTTTTTTTTGAGAAGACTTTATTTTTACTAGAACTTACAGTGGCTTTCGATGGTAGAAACTGTAACTTAAAGCTCTTTTGGGGAGTTCCTGTCATGGCTCACCTGAAATGAATCCTACTAGTATCCATGAGAATGCCGGTTCAATCCCTGGCCTTGCTCAGTGGGTTAAAGGATCCAGCGTTGCTGTGAGCTAGCCAGGGAACTTCCATATGCCACAGGTGTGGCCCTAAAAAGCAAAAGAAAAAGGCTCTTTAGATTCAGAAATAATCATTTCTGAATAATCATTAAGTGTACAACACTATGTCAATATAGTGAGATCATGTATGATTATTTTAAAAGGCAAATGTGTCAAGAGAAGGAGAAAATATGTAGACCTCAAAACACATGTAAAAGAATAATCCAGACTTCAACTGGAGAAAGACCAAAGACCCAGTGGAAAAGTGGACAAAAATTAGGTACACATAGTTCACAAAAACTTTTTTTAAAGGTGAAAAGGAATGCCAGTTAAAATTTCTACTGATGATGGGCTTGACTTGGTAGAACATCCTGTGATAATGGGGAGTTTGTCAATCTCTGTCAAAATTATGCATGCATTTACCCTTTGACCCAGTTGTCCTGCTTCAGGAAATTTATCCCACAGGTTTGCTTGGCACATGTACATAATTTGTAGATAATGAACATCCAAGGACAGTACTGTTCGTAATAGCAAAAGATTAGGAATAATCCACATATCCATTAATAGGGGACTGGTTGAATAAATTTTTGTACATCCATACAATGGAGTTGTATATAGCTATAATAAAAAAACAAGTTCTCCAGGCACTGGTATAGAAAGATCTTCTAGATATATTAAGTTTAAAAAAGAAAAGCATAGTGTGGTATGCTAGTTTTTATGTAAAAGAAATAATCTAGAGTTCCCTTTGTGGCTCAGCAGTAATGAAACCGACTAGTATCCGTGAGGACGTGGGTTCAGTTCCTGGCCTCACTCAGTGGGTTGAGGATCCAGCATTGCTATGAGTTGTGGTGTAGGTCACAGACACGGCTTAGGTCTGGAGTTGCTATGGCTGTGGTATAGGCCTACAGCTGCAGCCCTGATTTGACCCCTAGCCTGGGAACCTCCACATGTCACCGGTGTGGCCCTTAAAAAAAAAAAAAAAAAAAAAGCACTGAAAGAATAATCTAAATCAGAAATTGGCAGGTTTCTTTTCTGTAAAGGGTCAGATAGTAAATATTTCAGTTTTGTGGCACAAAGAGTCAATCTTGACTACTCAACTCTGCTTATTGTAGCAGGAAAGCAGCCAAGGACAATACAGAAACAAACAAGTGGGGCTATGTTCAGCAAAACTTTATTTACAAAAACAAGTGGCACTGCATGCATTACTTGCCAACTCTTACTCTAAATTAATAAAATCAGTTACCTTTGAGGGTAGAGAAAATTTGTTGGGAATTTGATGGGTGAGGAAGAAAGACGAGAAAAAGATGCCACTTTATTTTCACTTTTTTTTAATTATATGATTTTTATTTTTTCTATTACAGCTGTGTGGGGTTTTTTTTTTCTTTTTTGAACCATCATGCGGCTATACTACTTGTTTTAAATGCTAAGTATAATGACTCTGGAAAGGGTTCATAAAATAGGTGAAAAAAGAATACAGAAGTGAACATATAAGTTATTATAGCTATCTAATAATATATATATAAAGTATATACATAGGTTGTATATTAAACAGAAACCAAGAAATGATGGGCATTTTTAGGATGGGGGAAATGTTGCACTTTAGAGTGACTTACCCCAAAATAAAATATTTTTATGAGAATAGATTGAAAAATCTATTATGAAAGAGAAATCTGACTAAATGAAAAGTTACTTGTCTTCAGAATTTTTCCTTTTTTTGTAAACTGTGACAAGAACTGTCTTTTTTTTTTTTTTTTTACAGTTACTTACATTTTATTATTATTCTTTGGAAGGTCTTAATTACAGAACACGGTGACCTGGGTAATAGCAGATTTTTAGATCCAAGAAATAAAATTTCCTTTAAGTTTGATCACTTACGGAAAGAAGCAAGTGACCCGCAGCCAGAGGAAGTAGATGGAAGTCTGAAGTCTTGGAGAGAATCCTGTGACAGCGCTCTAAGGGCCTATGTGAAAGATCATTATTCCAACGGCTTCTGTACTGTTAAGTATCTGCCTACCTCATTATTAGTGTTTTATTTATTTACCTTATCCTTTGGAGGCTTTGGCCAGCCACAAACATCTCTTCTTAGTTACGATTTTCTCTGCATTTTATTCCCTAAATCATTTTTGAAATGGGTATAAATGGGAAATTCCTAAAATCCCAGTTACCTACCTTTGTCTTTATTCATGAGCAAATTGCCTTACACCCATCAAAAAACTTTTTACAGAGGTACTTCTAATAGTTTGAATGATTTCATTGGATAGTCAAAACTATTTGAACTGAACAATTTTTTTAAAAGTCAAGGGTGAATTTGACTTTCTTTTAATACCTCTTTGTGGGAACAATAGAAAATTTAATTCTGTCATTTCTCCTTTGTAAAATTGTGACTATTAAAAACATTGATTAGAAATATTAATGCATATAAAGTGCTTTAAAAGTGCCTGACACAAAGTAAGCTCTGCATAAATGGTACTTATTATTGTTATATATTTGATTTGGTTTTGTTCTTGTTTTTTGTTTTAAATACAAATGGAGAAAACGCATCACGATGTACAGAATTCCATTTTGGAACCTAGTATTACAAAGGGAGACATGACACACCCTCTTTTAGAAATTGACTGTTCGTTTCTAAATATACTTTGAACTTATTTGTTAACCTGTTCAGAATTTGTCACTACTCATTTTTTTATCTTTTTTTTTTTTCTTCAGGGCTGCACCCACGGCATATAAAGGTTCCCAGGCTAGGGGTAGAATCAGAACTATAGCTGCCAGCCTACGCCACAGCCATAGCAATGCCAGATCCAAGCCGAGTCTGCAACCTACACCACAGTTCACAGCAACACCAGATCCTTAATCTGTTGAGTGAGGCCAGGGATCGAACCCTCAACTTCATGGTTCCTAGTTGGATTCGTTTCCGCTGTGCCACAACGGGAACTCACTACTCATTCTTAATTTGGAGAGCCTCCACACTGAGGACTGCTACCCTACTGTGTCCTTTTCTCACTTCCAATAGTTAAAAAATGAGCTACAGAAAGTCATGGAATTATTCTAACAGTGTTTCATTCTCAGCTCTTCTGCTTAGTAATTTTTTTTGTAAGATTTTTTATTTTTTCTATTATAGTTGATTTACAATGTTCTGTCAATTTCTACTGTACAACAAATTAACCCAGTCATGCATATATATATGCATTCTTTTTCTCACATTTTCCTCTATCATGTTCCATCACAAGTGACTAGACACAGTTCCCTGTGCTACATAGCAGGATCTCATTACTTATCTACGTGCTTAGTAATTCTTAATTTGATCTCAGTAGTCCCTGATATTTTCGATATGCAGTTGATCCTTGAACAATGTTAGAGGCACCAACTCGTGCAGTTGAAAATTAAGTATAATTTATAGTAGACCCTGCATATCTGCAGTTTGTTTGTATCTACAGTTCTGCATCTGAGGATTCACCCAACCCAGAATTCATCCAGTGGCAGATCATGTAGTACTATAGTATTTACTGTTGAAAAAAATCTTTGTGTAAGTGGACCCGTGTAGTTCAAACCCATGTTGTTCATGGGCCAACTATACTATGTTCCAACTGACGTGAAATCTTTTTATTCCTCTTTCCACACTCAGAAATCTTCCCTTTCTTCCTCTTCTTCCATTCTTCTGAGGAAGAAGGATCCATATGTTCATTTCATACTATCCTGTCTACTTCAAGATATCTAATTGTGACTTTGTTTTCTCTTCCAATGTAGTTCTCTTTACCTCAAAACATTTTTATTTCTTCTGTCCTTTTAAGCAGGATGGAGGGTGAGGGGGGAACATTTCTTCAGTTATAATAGTAATTCCTATAAGTTACTTCTCTTCTCTTTCTACCTTGCCCTTCTTTCCTCTCCCTTTCCTGTCTCCTGTACAGCCAAACCAGGGAGCATTCTGCTCCTACTAGTGCCTTCCTCATTACCTATCCATTGCTTAACCCTATGAATTTTGGCTTCAGTCCCTATTCTATAGACACTGCTCTCTGAGGCTACTTATGGCTCCTGAATTTCCTGACCTGGGGTCCTTTTCTTAAAAGGTTCTTGACTTTTGTATGGCATTTCACACTGAGGCCAACCAGCTACTTCCAGAAATGATCTTTTCTTAAACTGTTGTGTCAGTATTCTTTAATTATTCTTATTCTATCTCTATTTATTTCTTCTCCCCTACTTTTTAACTGTAGGCATTCCTCATTGCTGCTTTTTTTCTCTCTTGAAAACTTGTAGTTTAAGATAGGGAAAGTTACAGAATTTGGTGTCAGAAAAGCAGTGGGGGAGTTCCCGTTGTGGCTTAGCAGGTTATGAGCCCGACTGGTACCCATGAAGATGTGGGTTTGGTCCCTGGCCTCGCTCAGTGGGTTAAGGATCCAGCGTTGCCATGAGCTATAGTATAGGTCGCAGACATGGCTTGGATCCTTTGTTGTTGTGGCTGTGGTGTAGGCCGGCAGCTGCAGCTCTGATTTAGCCCCTAGCCTGGGAACTTCCATATGCCATAGGTGCAGCCCTAAAAAGTGGGGGGGAAAAGAAAAAAGAAAAGCAGTGGGTTCAGGTTCTATCTCAACTACTTTCTGAATGACCTTGGTCAAGTAGCTCTATGAACTTCAGCTTTGTCATCTGTAGATAATAACAGTGTATTTCAGTATATCAGAGCAAAAGGAAAGTACATATAAAAACATTTTGTGGACTATAAAGCATTCCCCCCCCGCCCCCCCGCCCAGTGGTCACATTTTTGTTCCTCTCTCCTACACTAAGGAACACTTAGTGTTTCTGACTCTTAGCTGGATATCTCCATCTGAATTTTCCCATTTGTCAGTGACACCACCATCTTTCTAGTCATTCAAGCGTGCAAGTACTTTGGCTCCTTCCTTACAGACTTGCCTTTCATTTGCAGTATATTGCCAGACTTGATTGTGCTTCTCCATCTGATACCCAGTGATAACTACCCTAATTTACTGCCTGGATTAATTCTTTGGCCTCCTAACTTTCAACTTTTTTCCATTTTACCCTCTCCTCCAATATTGATTATTCTCCCAAAATAATACTTATGGTAATGTTGTTTTGGTATCTGTCCATTGCTTGTAGAATATAGTCATTTTCTTACCTTACATCTACTACTACATGACCTAAATATGCCATCCTGTATTATCTCCCACAAGTCTACTTCACACATACCCTCTAACCTGACAAAACTACTTACCATTCAGTCATTCACCGAACCAGCCCTATTTCCTTCCTGAACTATTTATTCGTCTTTATTTTGTCTCTGTTTATCATAATCTTATTTATCTTGTAAGGCCCAGCCCAACTGGGACATCTCTTGTACCCTAAACCAGGAGCGGTATTTCTCTATTAATTATACCACTGTCTCTTCTAGAAATTAGCATGTTGTGCTTTCTGTTCATATTGCATGAACCCTTGTAAGCTCATCCCATTTGACTCTTTATCTTACCCAAAGATTGAGCATACTAAACGTGCTAAATCCTTGGGGATCTGATAGTGTTTGTTGTTTAAATATGTTTTCTTAAGTCTTAACCTTTTTTTTTTTTAATAATAGGTTTATGCTAAAAATATTGATGGGCAGCAGACCATTATTGCATGTATTGAAAGCCACCAATTTCAGCCTAAAAACTTCTGGTAAGAAAGTATATGTTCTCTTCTTTTTTAATCTAATTTATATTGGAAAGAAACCAAACTAGCAGTTGAGACTTGGTTTTTAGCAGTCCATCACCTTAACCACTTGGCTACCTCGTCCCACGAGATTTAGTTTTTAATCTAACTAGCTTGGGATAAGTTATTTGACATAGAGGCTTTAGTTCCCTACCTGAAAAATGAGGGATTTGGACATAATCATTTAGATTTCTGCTAATTCTAAGGCTTTATAATCTATCTTTAAAAATTACTCTTACATTGAGTGAGAATAAGTGATTAATGAAGTAAGTATCCAGTGGAAAGTATGAGTTTTACTTGGGTTTAGTTAATAATACTTGAGTTAATTGCACAACTCAGTGGCCCATCCGTTTGTGGAAGAGCCTCCCATGAACAGAATAGGCATGGTTTTCTACCCTAAGATTAAAAAAAATGAAAAATGAAAGAATAACTTAGAAAAGGCTTATGTATATAAGCCACTTGAATACATATTTGAGCAGATAGAGCCTTGTGTTTGTTAAACTGTAAATGATTGGTTTATGTTACTTTCCTCTTTCCCAAATCCTCTGCCTCAGTGGCAAACCATCTCTTTCTTACTGCTAATTCTACAGTATTGTGTGTGTGTTTTAATAGGAATGGTCGTTGGAGATCGGAGTGGAAGTTCACCATCACACCACCTACAGCCCAGGTGGTTGGAGTACTTAAGATTCAGGTGAGATCCCAACTGTTAATAGGCCATGTTAAAGCATCAGATCTTTAAAACAAACATGCAAATTGGTACTTGCTCGGATATTAGAAATAAGGAACAACTATATGTAGATGCAAAGGGAGATCGATGGTGAATAGAAATAGAAGCCTTCTTCCTCGGGAAGTACTATCGTTAAACAGAGAGTGCTCTTCTGGGTTGATAAAGGGTAGTCATGTGACGTGTACTGCTTGCTTGTTTCTTTCAAAGATAACCAAAGAGCTTTCCAGGAATTATCAAACAGCAGTTCTCAGAAAGAAGAAAACAATTAATTAAAAGTATACATATATGTGTATGTCTGATTCACTTTGCTGTAAACCTGAAGCTAATACATTGTAAATCAATTCTACCATGATAAAGTGGTTTTAAAAATTATTAAGAAGTGGAGTTCCCGTCGTGGCACAGTGGTTAATGAATCCGACTAGGAACCATGAGGTTGCAGGTTCGATCCCTGGCCTCACTCAGTGGGTTAAGGATCCCGCATTGCCGTGAGTGTGGTATGGGTCGCAGATGCGGCTTGGATTCCATGTTGCTGTGGCTGTGGCGTAGGCCGGTGGCTACAGCTCTGATTAGACCCCTAGACTGGGAACCTCCATATGCCACGGGAGCGGCTCAAGAAAAGGCAGAAAGACAAAAAAAATAAAAATAAATAAATAAAAAATATAATAAAAATTATTAAAAAGTGATTATATAGCAGCTACTATAATTAGCATCTTTTATGTATATAATCTCATTTAAATTTATACATATATATTTAAAGTTAATTAACTCTTAGTTCTGAAGAAAGCTACATGAATGGACTTGTGTTGTTTGGGTTTTGGTTTTTTTTTACAGTAATGACTGGAAGTTTTAAATTAAGTAAATAAAACTGGAACTAGAGATAATGGCCAAGTGTGATTAACCAAGCAGAGTAGATTTCTAATGCTGGTGTCAGGACAGATAGTAAGGTGAGTAAGAAGCTTGTTGGAGTTCCCTGGTGCCACAGCAGATTAAGGATGCAGCATTGTCACTGCCGTGGCTTGGGTTGTTCTGTGGCATGGGTTTGATCCATGGTCCAGGAACTTCCGAATACTGTAGCTGCTGCAAAAAAAAAAAAAAAGCTTATTAATTCACTTGATGCCTATCTGGATTGAAGTCTTTTGATATCCTAACAAGTTGACTTTAAAAACTCATAGTAAAGAGTTCCCATCGTGGCGCAGTGGTTAACAAATCTGACTAGGAACCACAAGGTTGCGGGTTCGATCCCTGGCCTTGCTCAGTGGGTTAAGGATCCGGCGTTGCCGTGAGCTGTGGTGTAGGTTGCAGACGCGGCTCAAATCCCACATTGCTGTGGCTGTGGCGTAGGGCAGCGGCTTCAGCTCCCATTAGTCCCCTAGCCCGGGAACCTCCATATGCCGTGGGAAGCGGCCCTAGAAAAGGCAAACACACACACACACACACACACACAAAACTCATAGTGATTAATTCTTAAGCCTAACACTAAATTTAGATTAAACAGTTACTAATAACTGAGAGGATCAGTACCTAATTTTACCTCTATTATATTGTGGTAAGTCTGGCTTTAATAACCATTAGCAAGAGTTGCCTTTTTAAACTTTTTATTTTTTTCCATTATAGTTTTTTTTAATGGTTTTTATAAGTTGCCTTTTTTTAATGTACCATTTAACCAAAACACACATAGTAGATGTCCTCTGTACCCACTCTTTTCACATGTAGTGATAACCTCCTGCTACAAGTAGCTGCACTCCTCTTCCTGGAAGCTTTTTCTAGCTGCAGGGGCATGCCCAGCTCAGATGAGGCAAGTTGGAAGTGTTAAGCTCACAGCTCTAGAGCAGCCCTTAGTGCCACAGAAGCTGTTGAGTAAATAGGCCAGCTTCTTCACCCCTTAGGTGTGACAACTCTACAGCATGTTCTGCATAGTCTTCCAGAGTCCAATGCTAGAAGCCATAATGTGCTCATTAATGCACCTCTAGCACTTTCTTGCCCTCTCTGTCTCACTTCTTCAGTCCCTACCAGTGCTTCCTGAGATTATCTCCCAAATAAACTAATTTTTTTCAAATATTTATCCCTGAGGTCTGTTTCTGGAGGAGCCCAACCTAAGACAATGTACCGTTTTATATGTTGACTATGTCTAGGAGTAGCCCTGTGCTCTAGACAGCTTGTAATTGTGGCATCAGCATTAACCTGCAGCTTACTATAAATTTGTGCTAGGATTCATTTTCCTTCTAGAAAGAAATATAACTTGTGTTCCAGCTTTGCCAAGGCAAACCTATAAATTAAATAGTACACATCACAGAGGTTTCTGATAAGAATTTTACAGCAGGGCCCAGCACTCAGACATCATTTTTACCTTTTAACAACAGGTTGTAAGATCACACTTTGGGGAGAGGCTTACTTCATTTCTGTTTCTTTTAAAAATCAGAGTGGGAGCTATTTGGAAAAGTCATTAATATATTTAGCCCTTTGGTTATTCTGTAAGCAACAGGATAGCTCTGGGAAGACAGTTTTTCTGAGGATTTATGCTGATAATAGTGATGTTGAAATTTTTACTAGCACATGAAACCTGGAAAAGGTCTTGTCATTTTTGGTGACTGTGAAGCTGGGGAGATCTTAGTAAGCCCACAGATTGACTCCTCCCCTAAGCCCCTGAGTAAAACAGTTTAATTCCACCTCTAATCACCCCCAGAAAAAAAGAGAAAGTTTTGCTTTGAGACAAGTTAAAGCTTAAAATTAATTTGTCATTAATATATTAGATAGTGAAATTGATATTTTTTAGAATTTTCAGTTGAATTCATAAGCCTTACCTATTTATGATTTACTTGTCTTACCTATATTCCTATCCATGTCCAAGTTCTTAAACATAATAGAAGTTCAAGCCAATTGCATAGTCTAATCTTAGACAAAAAAGATGTACCCTGTGTATCTCCTTCCTTCAGATGGAGTCTGAGATATGTTTCAAATATGCAAGTTCTCTTTTCTTTTCTGCATTTTTTTTTATAAATCCTCTGTCCTATTTGTACTCACTTCCCTTCTTAGTGTTCTTTTCAACCTTTGGACTAGGAGTTTCTTAGTTAAAAAACAATCAAAAAAAGCTAGTGTTCTGGTGTGACCCACTTGTATTTTAAATATCTTTGTCATTGTCTATTAGAATTTTAGTCTTTGGAGTTCCTGTTCAGCGGGATGAACCCAAATAAGGATCTGTGAGGTTCCAGGTTCGATCCCTGGCCCCCGCTCAGTGAGTTAAGGATTCAGCTTTTCCATGAGCTGTGGTGTAGGTCACAGACATGGCTCAGATCTGGCGTGGCTGTGGCTGTATGTAGGCCAGCAGCTGCAGCTCCAATTCAGCCCCCAGCCTGGGAATTTCTTTGTGTCGCAGGTGCAGCCCTGGAAAAAAAAAAAAAAGGAATTTTAGCCTTTATACGTCATCATTATTTAGGCCAGTCTTTTTTGTCCAAATCTTTGTTCTAATTTTTGCATGTAATTACTACAGGTCTTTGTCAGCTCCCTCCTTTTCAGGTGTATTGTTAAATTGTCTTTTCCTCTTTAACCTTTTTTAGAAACCAAAAAATGAGGAGTTCCCTTGTGACACAGTTAAAGGAACCGGTGTTGCCACAGTAGTGGCTTGGATCACTTCTCTGGCACAGTTTCAATCCCTGGCCAGGGAACTTCTAGGCATGGCCAAATAAATAAATAAATAAACAAACAAAAATTTAAACAAACAGAAAGCCAAAATGAAATTTCAGGGAGTTGATCGGGTATGGAAATACTAGTTTCTCTTGCCCATCTGGACAGAGCTATTTGTCCTCATTAAGGTAGACCCCTATTTTTGTCCCTTAATGTTCATGTTGCCTAGGGAAGTCCTTTTGTTGCCAGTAGGGTCAGAGTTTCTACCTACATGGAGCTTGGCTCTTTTTAGTCCCTTCTAATGATATCTTAGAAAAGTAAGTCCCTAACAAGACAATTTGCTTCTTCCTAGAATAGGGAATTTTTAACTTTTGACAAAACACAGCACTGAGAAGCATTATGCATGTTGGATAAGGTTTTAGTTCTGGAATTTGATAGCTCCTCCTCCAACTAGATATATGAACATGGATAAGTTATTAAATTGCTTCAAGCCTCGGTTTCCTCATCTGTAAAACAGGGTTAATGGCAGTCCTATCTCAGAGTTTTTGTAGAGATTGAGATAAATAATAAGTAAAATGTTTTGTATAGTGCGTAACACACAGTAAGGACTCAATAAATAATAGCTATAATAGTGTAGATTATTGCCTCTTCTCTGCTTAGTCTCTAAAAAATTCCTTTTTGTTCAAATATCCCCTGGTGTTATAGATTAGATGAAGGGAAGAGGTATAACCTGGACTACCATTCCAGCATTATACTCTTAATTTCAGCTCCCTCCACTTTATTTTCTTCATAACACAATCTAATTTTTCTTAAATATTCCTTTTCCCTGAATCCCCAGTAAAGTCTGAATTCTTAACATGGTTTATAAACGATTTGTTCCGCACAGTCTATCTACAACTTGATAGCAGGATCTTCTGCCACACTCCCCTCCACACATACCCATTTGCAGGGAGTTCTTTGTTCTTCCCTAAACTAAACCAGTTGTGCTCTATCCCCTTGCTTGATACCCTTTTCTACCTTATTCACATAGCCTGTTCTCAAAACCTTGCTCAAATGAACTTAACAAAAGGATACTTTCATCCTATTCTATATGGCCAATTTGTAGCCATGTTAAAGTGACTGACTCTCTCTTCCAAGTGCTAAAACTTCCTGAGCCTTATTACTTCTCCTTGAATGGTTAGTGTGTCTCTTGTGTAACCCTCCTTCTTGCTACTTGTTATCATAATTGCAGCACCCTACTTTACCTTATATCCTCAGAACTGCTTTTGTCTTAATTATTTTTATAACCTGATTTACCAATAGAATGTTTATTTTACAGTCCTGTCCTTTTTTTTTTTTGTCTTTTTTTTCTTTTTAGGGCTGCACCCTCACCATATGGAGGTTTCCAGGCTGGGGATTCAGTCGGAGCTACAGCTTCCGGCCTATGCCACAGCCATAGCAACACCAGATCTAAGCCACATCTGCAACCTACACCACAGCTCAGGGCAACGCCAGATCCTTAACCCACTGAGCAAGGCCAGGAATCAAACCCACAACCTCATGGTTCCTAGTCAGATTCGTTTCTGTTGCACCATGATGGGAATTCCCAGTCCTGTCGTTAACCCTCAGTTAAGCTTTTCCTGCACCTAGTCAGGTCTGCATAACCAATATTGATGATAATGTATGTGGAGAAATGTTTAAAGGACCAGGATCCATTAAAATTTCTTGGATTTCACAGCAGAATACTAATATTCATTGATTTTATTTTAATTTTTTATACTTTTAAGAGTCGAGTCGTAAGATCTTTGTATTCACAGTGCCTGAAATGAATAAGCGCATAATAAATGTTGTTTATTAGTTAATAATCAGTTTTCTCTGCTAAGGAAAGATAATTCTTAAATTTAAATGTTCTGTGAATTTTAACCACCACTGTAAATTGCCATTGGTTATATTAATTATTTGTTCAGAGTTGGTAAGATTGGGGCTGGCTTAAGGCATGAATCTTTTCTCTAAGCAATGTTTCTATGTGACCTACATATAACTTGCTCAAACATTGTCTCACAGGTTCACTATTATGAAGATGGCAATGTTCAGTTGGTTAGTCATAAAGACGTACAGGATTCAGTAACTGTTTCGGTGAGTGTGAATATTTAATTTGTCTTGTTTTTCTTTAAAAAGATTAGTTTTGATTCTGAATACTGATTCTGCCATTTAGAAATTCGGCTTGTTATCAATGCTTTGATTTTGGCAACTTACAATAGTATATAACGAAACAGCTTTGTTGGTTGGTTTGATTTTAGTTCATAGTCTGACCCAGAATAGTGATACTGGCTTTACAGAATTCAAACTTCTTTCTCTTTCTCAGTTGTGAGATTTACTGAAGGACCTCAATATCTTCAATAATAAATACCAGGAGGAAGGAAAGTTTGCCAAACTAAACCCTATAGGGTTTATCATTCATACATTCATATCATTAGAGAAACTGAACATTTTTAGAAGTAATTCAATTAAAAAGTATTGTGTTCTATAGTTGGAAAGAAGGGACATAATTTTTCATGCATTCATAGTACTTCTTTATATTCCTAGAAGTTATCGAGCATTTGCAAATAAGCTTTTGCTTACGTATCAGTATTTACCTTAGTTGAAATTAAAATTGAGAAATGTTAAAAATATACTTAGTAATTTAAAAATAACAATAACAAACCCATTGCTTGTTAATTTAAATAACACTTTCCCTAGAAAAGGTATATTTTCCAAAACAAAATTAGTGAAAAGAATATTGTCACTGATTTACATTTTCAGTGTGTAATGTCTGACTTAATAAAATGGATTCTCGTGTGCTTTACATATTAGCCCTCAAATTAATAAAGTCATCATGTATCATATAGCTTTTCTGAAACTGCATTGTATACACATGAGAGTAAGAATGAAAAAGGCAAGTAACTATGTCTTTGTATTATTATGAATTTTTTTTTTTTTTGACTCTTTGAAAGCATCTTGAGATGCTACCCTGGGATTAAATCCTACCCTTTTTAATTGTTTTACCTAATTGTGAAAGAAAGAGATGAAATTTATTTTGTACCCCAATCATGTAAAGTAGAATGTGATTGGTTGGCTTAGCATCATAAGTAACAAATGGAGGAGTCTGTGAACTTAAAGTATATGACTAATACGTCTGAGGGCATTGTTTATATTTATATCATTGTTAAACCGAGATATTTTCAAGGCATAAAAATTTCAAGACTTTATGATGTCTTTGGGGCATATTGTAATAGATTGGAAAGAAGCATGAAGCATGGTTTTTGGTTTTGGGTTTTTTTGTTTTTTTGTTTTCTTTTGTCTTTTTGAGGGCCGCACCCATGGCATATGGAGGTTCCCAGGCTAGGGGTCCAATCGGAGCTACAGCTGCCGGCCTACACTACAGCCACAGCAACGCCAGATCCGAGCCGTGTGTTCGACCTTCACCACAGCTCACGGCAACACCGGATTCTTAACTCACTGAGCAAGGCCAGGGAATGAACCCGCAATCTCATGGTTCCTAGTTGGATTCGTTTCCACTGCGCCACAACAGGAATTCATGAAGCATGGGTTTTTTTGCTCAAGACCTGGATTGGGATCCCATCTTTTTTTTTTTTTTTTTTTTTTTATCTTTTTAGGGCCGCACACTCGGCATATGGAGGTTCCCAGGCTAGGGGTCAAATCAGAGCTGTGGCCACCAACCTATGCCACAGCCACAGCAGCGTCTGCAACCTGTATCACTGCTCACAGCAGCACCGGATCTTTAACCCACAGAGGGAGGCCAGGGATCAAACCAACAATCTCATGGTTCCTGATTATATTCGTTTCTGCTGCACCACGATGGGAACTCCCTGGATCCCATCTTTATGATTCAAAAGCTGTGTACTTTTGGTTAAGTCACTTAAGAGAATTTTGTTTTATCAACTGCTAAATGGAAATGGTAATAATAGCAGATCTGTGGAGTTCCCCCTGTTGTGCAGTGGGTTAAGAATCCAGCATTGCCTCAGCTGTGGCATAGGTCGCAACTGCAGCTTGGATTCAATCCTTGGCCCTGGAACTTCCATATGCCTCAGGTGTGCCCAATAATAATAATAACAATAACATCTGCTCCACAGGGTTGTTATGAGAATCAAAGAAGGTAATGTTTTGGGGAACAATTGAAAAACTAAATTGTTAACAAATGTTAGTAAAGATGGATTTACTTTTTTTTTTTTTTTGGTCTTTTGTCTTTTTAGGGCTGCACCTGTGGCATTTGGAGGTTCCCAGGCTAGGGGTCGAATTGGAGCTAGATCTGGCAGCCTACGCCACAGCCACAGTAACTCCAGATCCAAGCTGT
Organism: Phacochoerus africanus; assembly: GCF_016906955.1. Lineage (NCBI taxonomy): Eukaryota > Metazoa > Chordata > Mammalia > Artiodactyla > Suidae > Phacochoerus > Phacochoerus africanus. Next base: position 108,192,318 of record NC_062549.1, on the reverse strand, counting down.
GTTTGCAGCCTACACCGTAGCTCACAGCAACACCGGATCCTTAACCCACTGAGTGAGGCCAGGGATCAAACCTGCATCCTTATGGATACTAATCAGATTCATTTCCAGTGAGCCACGACGGGAACTCCAGACTTACTTTTTAGTGTCTTTTTATTCACTGCTTACTGAATTTTATTCACTGCTTAGGAACTTTAAAAATTTCTTATTTTCCCCTCCTCCTCTCTCCATTAGAATGAAGCCCAAACTGCCAAGGAGTTTATTAAAATCATAGAGCATGCAGAAAATGAGTATCAGGTAAGATGTTTGAAACTGATTTTTCTAAATCTAGTGCCTTATTGTTTTGCTTTTAACATAGTTAAACTTCTCTGTCCTTTTAAAGTAAATACACATGTTGTTCAGTGTTACTCAGTGTGGAGAGTTTGCAGACTTTGTAACTGCATTCTGGTTACAATCAAGGTTTTGGCATTGGAAGGTACTACACATTTCCCCCACTATCCCAAAGTAGAGTGTTCCTATGAAACTTTTCCTAAGACCAAACGGGGGTAAAGTGAAGAAGCAATTAATTACCTTAGGACATATCTTGCTATCAGACGCACAAAATAAATTAAGATACAGCACAGATAACCACAGACACAGTTCAGAGCCCTGGCTTGCATTGTGTTCAGATGCTGAGTATAGTTCTTGGGGAAGGAGCTTGATGGGGCCATTGTCATTGCTCAGGGTGTGCCCAGCCCCTAACCTCACTGCAAAACAAATTTTCAGTGCTTTGGTAAAAGTAAAGCAATGGAAAGCAAACTTTGGAAAAGCAGGGGTTGGGGGACCGAGGTGGGTACTTATATAGACCTAGTTTTAGAAATAATATAGGCAAAAAAAAAAAAAGAAATAATATAGGTTTCTTGACCTCCTTCAGAGATTGGAGAGAAGCTTACTAGAAATATTATGGCATATATGTCCTTAAGGGACTCAAGCATGTTCTTTGGCTACAGAGTTACTTTCCTATTCACAACCATGGGGTCTCTGTTCAAACAGTGTATCTTCAATTATCTGTTGCAGACAGCAATTAGTGAAAACTATCAAACAATGTCAGACACCACATTCAAGGCCTTGCGCCGGCAACTTCCAGTGACCCGCACCAAAATCGACTGGAACAAGATACTCAGCTACAAGATTGGCAAAGAAATGCAGAATGCTTAAAGGCTGAACGTATGATTCTTCAATACATGGAAAGAAAGGATTCAGCGTGTGGTCTTATGATAAATAAGTGATTTATAAACAAGAGCGATATTTTGCTAGGGCTTTCAAAGTTAACAGGTTTTCTAGCCTCACGGAATACTGTTGAACATATAGCATTGTCTTTATTCTTTTGTGTTTTCCGCCTTGTGATTTTCTTTTTTCACTATATCTACTTGTAAATCCTTTGTTTGTTTTTCTAATTTCTTTTTAAATTCTGCCACATTTAATGATGGGGAGAGAGATCTATCCTGGGGTCATTTTACTGTTTTGAAAATTTTCCTAGCCATGAAGCCCTGTTACTGATAGAGACAGGTAATATGTTCAGTACTTTTCTATCCCATCCTTCAAAACACTTCTGGTACTTCAGTGGTTTTTACTGATCGACCAATAGCTAAAGAGGCTATGCTGCAAACTGTAACTGAATGGAAGACACATTCATCCTTCTCCCTCCAATTGCTTTGATCATCATTTTTAACATCTCATAACTAGTTTTCAAACATTTGGATTGGGGTTTTTCGGGTCCATTTTGGAGGCAAAGGAAGTTTTCTGGAAATTCCATTACAGCCAGCTTCTCTGAGGAAGTTGTTTTTAAATCCAAAGACTTGAACCACATTCCTTGCATATGTACGTGTTTGCTTTCTTTCCCTTCCCTTATTGTCTCCCTCCCATTTAGTACCATTATAGTTATAGACGTGCATTTTTTAGAAGAGTTCTACTCATTTATTATTATTTTTTTAATATTCAAAAACTGCTGACATACTAGGGATATAGTAGAGTATAAAACTTGAAGAAATGCAGATATTGAAGGAATTACAGGTATCTTGTGCTTTAATACTTTGTGGCAGGATTGTACTATAAGCAAATGAATCAAACAGCTGTGTGAATCACAAACAAAAACTAAAAATGAACCAAAGTGAAACGGATAACTTTCAGGCAGTATCTTTCTATTGTAACCTGTTATTTAAGGGAATACTAGTGAATTGTTCTAAATAGGATGTAAAACTTGTTCCAAATTACTCTTCCTCAGTCTGCCTGCCAACTCAAGTGTAACTGTGATATAGTAACCCTTTCCAGCTTTACTGGCAGGTGTAGGTGTGATCTCAGAATACACAGGTGACGTAGATATGATATGACAACTGGTAATGGTGGGTTCATTTACATTGTTTACACTTCTATGACCAGGCCTTAAGGGAAGGTCAGTTTTTTAAAAACCAAGTAGTGTCTTCCTCCAAATACATGTCAAAAAAGAAGGGTGTTTGTGCTTCAGCTTTGTTTTTGCTCAGTAATACAGTCAAGCAAGAGTTTGTTTCCAAGTGACCTGTTGAGCTGTGTAAGCATTTTTGTTTATTTCAAATAAAATATATTTGTATTATTTGTCATTCATACTATCCATCCATACCACATTATCCTCTGTATCAGGTAGTCCAATAGAAATATACCTGTTTTGTTCTTAAATTGTCTGAGTCTCCTTTTTGAGCCATCTCCAGCCTTTGTGATCAAGGTAAGATGTGAGACTGATCTTATTTGATAAGAATATTCAAGCTTTCTGAAAGTGGTTTCTACCTTTAAGTACAACAGATTTGATGACTATCCAAAGACTTGCAAAGAACAGCTCGGTTTTTTTTTCTTTTTAGCAATTTTTCTATGGATCCTAAAGTACACTCAGTGGCTACTGGTGGTTCAAAGGATTGGTCTTGCGTTTTCCATTTCTTTCAAAAAGAAAAATCTACTCTATCTTCTCTACCTGTCACTCAAAAAGCAAGGCCCAAGTAGTTAAGAGTTACTAGGCAGGAGGTAGGAATGAAAGAATACCTGTACCTTGAACTTGGGTAATATTTCATATCTACTTAATTCTTTTTTTTTTTTGTCTTTTTGTCTTGTTGCCATTTTCTTGGGCCACTCCCACGGCATATGGAGGTTCCCCAGGCTAGGGGTCCAATCAGAGCTGTAGCCGCCGGCCTACGCCACAGCCGCAGCAACGCCAGATCTGAGCCGAGTCTGCAACCTACACCACAGCTCACAGCAAGGCCAGGGATAGAACCTGCAACCTCATGGTTCCTAGTGAGATTCGTTAACCACTGAGCCACAATGGGAACTCCCCATATCTACTTAATTCTAAATGCTGCTTTCCTTCCATATGGATCTAACTTACCTACAGACATGTTGGAAAGGCTTTTATTCTGTTTCCCAATAGAGAGCCAGAGAAATTTCAGTGCTTCACTCTCCATTCATGGCCAGTTCAAATCCCTACCCTTTCGAGGGACATTTAGGTATACTGCACTATGTATTTATACTGCAAACAGAACCAAACATTATGATCTCTGCCTTTGACTTATAACCCCATCAAGCTGCCCCATTAATGTCCTTAGCCCATATAGACTTGTAAAGACTCTTAATCTCTTGGCCATCGAAAGTCCTTGATTTCTTGTATATTTGGGTGGAAGTCAACCCTCCTTGCTAAGTCCTACAGATATCTCCTGACTTCCCTAGCTTCCTTCAGCAGAATATTTGCTTGAATTGTATCTGTTTTATCACATGTTGAAATCAACCTCTGGTATCCTAGGGCAAATGTTTCTGGCCGGAGGGAAAGGAGTTTTGTGTGAGGCCTCACTCCTGTATTGGAGTTTGAAATTACACTGTTGAATACCATTTCTTTTGTGCCTGGATGGTCGTGCTTCTGTTAGTTGCCTAGTTCTTGTGCCTGTTCTGTTTTATAATCTAGAACTTTGATGCTAGACTCAATCTAGGTTCATGAGATATTTGGCAGACCTTGGCACATTCTTTCTCTAAACTCCTAAAAAGACTGATAAAATCCAAATGACAATTTATAATTTAAATAGAACTACTAAGCTACTTACTTGGGAAATCAAAGAAAGAAAGGAAGATTGGTAAATATGGAACAAAACTGGATAGTCTGCTAAGTTGAGCTAATTAAATTCTCCCTTGAATAGAGTATATTTAAAAAAAAAAGTAGATCTAAGTCCTCTGAGGGCAGAAACCAATTGTATCAAAAAGCATTCTGTTATATATATGAATATACAAAAAATATATACAGTTGATCTTCATTCACTGTGGTTTTGTTCTGCAAAGTTGCCAGCAAACACTAATTAGCACATACTGAAATATGTAGAGGGATACAGAGTTGGGTTCCTGCAAGCTTCTGGTCACAACATTTTTGTCATCTGATCAATACATAATCTTGTTTTACATGTTTCTATTTAAATCAGCTTACTTAATATTCATTTTTTATTAACATTGAACTCATGGCTAATAGCACTCTTAACTCATGCTTGAGCAAAGCTTATCTAACATAGGAATTTTCTCTGTGAGGAACATCACAGCCTTCTTGTACTTAGGAACACTAAACAGCATGTCGGCACTACCTAGGCTTGGGGGCCACTTTCACCAGGGAAATCACCAACAAAAAGCACAAAAAGGGTGTTTGTTTATAATACAAGCTGAACAAGAAAACAGCACATGGCCTTGTTCTACTTCAGCTGAGAACATGCACATTGGGCAGCTCAAAATTTTCCTGCCACTCTATACATCCACAAATGACTAGAAGTGCTACTAGGGTTAATTTGGAGGTTACAAATTTTAGGGAGTAGGTAAATTTTGCAAGTACAGAATCTGCACATAATGAAGGTCAATTGTACCAGCCACAGCAATTCCTTTGGTCTATGGTAGACCAATTTTAGTATTTCAGTTTAAGGGCTATTTCTAGTTGCCTTTGGGAGTACAGTCTTGGCCAAATACGCAAAGTTAGAAATTCAAATGTTGAACTGTAGAATCTGAGTAACTACAGAATAATGAAAATTATGGAAAAAACAGCACATTTAACACTCTCCAAAGTAGTTATCAGGGGAGGTGAGGCTGTAGGTTTGTTTCAGTAATGTTGCTGGCCAGAGTTAACTTTCAGACTGCCTTCAGTCCTACTTAGACCCATACTAAAATCAACCTTATTAAAGTTAGATTCTTCTAAGTGCAGATGAATTTGGGGAAGACTTCAAGAAAGTGAGACCTGAGCTTGTCGTGAAAGGTAAGAAGGAAGACCATTCTAGACATCTGCAGTGAAACAACAATTACAACTCCGAGTAGATTTTTTCCAGATGACACTGGTTTAGAGAGGTTCCCTGTAACAAAAGCCACATGACATCACATCTTCACCCAAGTCTTTACTATCTGTGTATTTTTTGTGGTTTTTTTGTTGTTTTTGGCTTTTTAGGTGGAAGTTCCCAGGCTAGGGGTCAAACAGAGATACAGCTGCTGGCCTACACCACAGTTCACTGCAACACCAGATCTTTAACCCACTGAACAAGGCCAGGGATCGAACCCGCAACCTCATGGTTCCTAGTCGGATTTGTTTCTGCTGCACCAGGACAGGAACTCCTATCTGTGTATATTTTAAGAACCTCCAGGAGATAGCATAATCAGAGAAGGGGGAGGTTATGTATCCAGTATCCAGGAATAATGGGAGCTACAACTTGCTGATGAGAATGGAGCCAGACATTCAGTTTATGTAGGTTGGTAGGTTTTTGAAATGGTAAGTAGCATTGCACGTCCAAGGAGTTCACTCTACTGCTCAGGCCTCACCAGGTAACTGGGGGCAAAAAAAAAAAAGGTAAAATCTTTGGCTACATTCCTAATTTTTACTTCTACTTTACATAATCAATTTCTAAGACATAACGTTTTCCTCTGTTCTGTTTTCCCCGCTCCCTGTAGCTTTGGTTCCCACTGACTTTGAATTTCCTCTTGCCTGTTTTTCTTCTTCTAATGATTTTTATTTTTTTCCATTATAGCTGGTTTACAGTGTAAATCCTATTTTTCTTGGCTTTATTTGGTTGTTGGCCTGGAAAAAGGTACAGGAGTAGCCCAGCTGGAGCATGACCTGGGTTCTGGGCATTCTTCACACTGTTGTTAGATTGAGTATGTGACCTCCTACAGGGAATTACTTTGGAGAACACCACCTCCTTGGATATATTTGGAACTCTGGTATTTTTTCTTTGAAAAAAAATTTTATGTAACTCTTATTATCTTCGCCCCGTACTAACGTGTGTTTTTGTTATTATGGAAGATAAATAGACACAGAGGCTTGTTTTATAGTTCTTGTTGTAGCCCCACCCCCTTTAGTTTGTCTTAACTGTTTGTCTTCTGAAGCAGGATGCGGTCTTTTACTTCTCTTCCTGGTACTGATGCTGTAGCTATTAACCATTTATGGCCTAACAGTCTCTTGCTCTCAAGAGGCTAATATTTTGATGACTAGGGCACCCTTAGTTAAACACTAGTAACAGTTTAAGAGCAATACAGACTGGAGTGCAACTAAGTGCCCACGTATGTGGCTCAAGGGTAGGCATCACCAACCTTCCCACATAACAAAGTCTGTGTGGCAGAGAAAAGTAATGACTGTTCATCCCGACGGAGCCCCTTGTCCCTCCCACACAAACACACCTTTATCAGAGACATTTGGTTCTTTCTCCCAAACTTCTTGGCTCTTATGCCTTCCTCCCAGCGTCTGAAAGCCCAAGAAGGGAAATGGGGGAGGGGGGCGTGCCCCTCGCTTCCGCACTGGTCTGTCCCAGGCAGTCTGGGGGAAGTGCTGGATGAGCTGCCCCAGTCCAGCTGCAACCGACTCAGGTCCCGGCCCCTGCACTTTGCTCTCCTGCTTTTCTATAAGTCCCGAGGCCCTGGTGGGGAGTGGGCGTGGGAGTAGCCCAAGCTGAGGCTAGGAGGTCCTCCCGTACTGTTCAGAGGGCCCCAAGCGATAGCCACGTTCAGATTCTGGCTGGAAGCCAGGGGAGGGAGCTTGGGGTAAGGGGAGGGCCCTGAGGGAGGGGTCAGACTCTTTAGGAAAGAGTTAATGGGAAGCGGGGGAGGGGATAGGACGAAGAGACCGAAGGGAAGGCTCAGGTAGGAAAAGCAAGGAGGAGGGAAGCCTGGTGGGGGGAGAAAAGAGCCTGCAGCATCAGAGGGGGTCAGAGTTAGGGGGTTTCCCCCCTGCTGCACCCTCATCCTAGGGCCGCCAACTTCCTGCCGCGGCGGCGACTTTCAGTTTCATTTCCACGGACCCTCCTGCCTGGGCCGCAGCCACCGCCGCGATGCCCAGTAAGTTCAACTGCCGGCAGCTCCGGGAGATGGGCCAGCGCTTCGAGGATTTCCTAGTCGCTGAGGGACTGGACATGGAGACAGATCGCGAGCGGCTCCGGACCATTTATAACCGGGACTTCAAGACCAGGTACGGGATCGGCCCACTGCCCGGCCCCGAATCGCCGGCCCCGCTTGCCGCCACGACCTCCTCGGCGGGGCCACCCTTCCCGCCCCAGGGCGCGGAGGGACGCAGCTCCCCCAGTGGCTCCGGCCGGTCCCGGGGCAGCGCAGCCCCCCTCCCGCGCAGTGCCCACGCCCCGCCCGCGCCGCCAGCGCCGCCCGCTGCCCGCCGGCCCTGCCCGGGCCGGGCCCCTGTGCCGAGTCCCCGCGAAGACCCTCCCCTGCAGCCGTCTCCCCGGGCGGCACGGGACCCTGCGGGGAAGCGGGGTGCAGCGCCCACGCGCCGCCTGCGGGGGCTGGGAAGGGGGGACAGCGCTCGGCGTGGGGGAGGGGAGCTCGAGAGGGGGGCCCGGGCTCCGCGGGAGCGCGGGGAGTAAGCTGATGGCGCCAGCTTTACGGGGACCTCCGCCCCCTTGTTGAGGGGCTGCTTCCTCGGGCGTTCACTGTCTCAGAGAGCTGAAGAGACCCAGTGTAGGAAAAGGAGTGTCAGGGAGCTCGGGGAGGAGAAGGGCGCAAACTGCGTACGTACCAAACCTCCATTAGCACCTGTGGCTTCTCCATGGAGACCCGGGCCGGGGCCAGTCTCCTGGAGGCCCCTTCCCATCCTGTGGCAGAAGGCTGTTGTGTTCCCCTTGGCTGTTTCCATCCAAGTGAAACATCAAAGAGACCTCTCTGTCAAACCACAGAATTGTGCCTCAGAAACACCTCGATCAACAGGCTGCAATCTTGGGCCAAAGACCGAGAAACAATTTAACAGGAATAAGTGTCAAGATTTATACAAATAAACATGAGGTGGTGGAAATTTAGGCTTAATAACAGACCTCTTGAAAAAGACCTGTGTTTAGGCAGACCAAAAGGCAGGTATGGCCAGCTGAAAGAGCCAAAAAAGTGTTAGACTCTGTTAACAGAAGCGTGGTTTGGGGTGGAGGGAGGAGGTAAGTGATTCTCCAGATTAACCAGGTCATATCAGGAATATTGTTTTCCATAATGAGTGGCACGTTTTCAGAGGGACATTAACAGGCTTGAGCAACATCTGAAGAAGAGGCAAAAATGATGCCCTGTTTTATGCCTCCCCGCCCCCGTGCTGGGCACTGTGGGGAACACAAAGATAAAAAAGGCACAATCCCAAGGGAGCAGAAGAGGCTATGATATGCATACAGTATACGCATGAGGATTATAATAGAGATAATAAAAATGCTGGAGGAAAGAAAGAACAATTACCTTGGAGTCACATCATCAACACTTCCCATCCATGAACTCACCTGTGTCCCCTCCCAAAAAAGTACAGTGTGGCTCTGAACACTAGTCGACTACTTTTTTGGCTCTGTTGAAGAGATGGTTATTCTGATATTTGTTGAAATGGTTGAGAAAGACTCTATTCAAGACTCTTGAAATAGGGGTTATCACAGTGGGGAGAGAGACCTAGCTCAGCTCAATACAAAGACAGCTGGGAATTTATAGCCCCCAGCAGAGTGAGGGGGTCATGGATGGAAAATTACTAAGTGGAGACACTGAGGGGGAGAGGAGAGGGGCATGGTTGAGGCCTCATGGATAAGAGGGTTCAGAGGGGGCTTGACTAAAGTTTAGTCAAAGAGGCTTTGTCAGCTCTAAATCAAAAGTTACACAATGTGTTCTAATCCTGGGGAAAAACAGACTATGTCAGACAACCGCAAACAGGCATACAGAAAACCGCATAAATTGTATATTATGAGTGAATTTAAGCGATTTCAAAAGTAATTTTTTTTATGTGTACTTGTTTTTAGGCAAGCAAATACCACTCCACTGTAATTATTAGGGAATTCAGTGGAAAAGGTGGCCTTGGCCTTGGAGGCTAGATGCAGTGTTAGTACTTGGAGGAGGAGGAAAGGCTTCTGATTTGTTCTTTTGTGAAACCCAGTCAAAGAAACAGAGAAGTGTTTACCTTGAAAATAGAAAAATTGGAGAGGACAAGATAGTTAGCCCTGAATATTTTAAAGACTGTTTTGGGGAAGAGGGTTATAGTGTCACTCCAGAAAGCAGAACTAGGTTCACTCAACTGTGGCCCCCTCAGCCTGCACCAAAGGGAGCTTTCTGTTCTGATTGGAGAGACTTTGGCCTATGCCTATGCCCACACCCACGCCATCCTTCCCCCATGTTCCCCCAAGGGATCAAACTTGCACCATAGCAATGACGATGCCAGATCCTTAACCTGGCGAGCCACCAGGGAACCCCAGAGAGAACTTCCTTATTTCTTCATTAATGCTGTGACCTCAATCCTCAGCCACTCAATGGAAATTCATTTCTTCCTCTGGGCTCTCATAACTCATTCTTCATACCTTGGTTATAGCCAGGTGACACCTTGCCTTGTGTAAGAGCTAGTCCCCACCCGACGGTAGAGCCTCTAAAGGCAGGGACAGGCTTTTCATCATGTTGGCACCTTCTCTCAGCCCCCAGCATAGAGCCTCATATGTGGTAGATGTTCACAAATACTTCCAGAAATGAATTGTATTAGTAAGTAGTGTTGATCTTCAAAAAAAGAGGCTCTGGCAAAGATAGAGCAAGCCACCCTGTATCAGCAATTCTGGGGAGCTTCCTCCACTGAGAGGGATAAGTCCATTCCAACTAGATTATTTTATGATGCTCTGAAGTGCCCTGCTCTCAACTCTTGGCTTTTCCCATCTCTTATATTTTAGTGAATATATTTAATGAGGCTCTGCTATATGCCTGTGTCTTGGTTCCTGCCTCCGAAGAGTGTAGTCTAATAGGGAGCGGCACATATGCAGTCAAACGTGTCATTTAGCACTGCAGGTGCTAATGTTGTGTTTCGATAGCTAGAGTTCAAATCCTGGCTCTGCCTTCCCCCACTTACTAGTTGCACTTGATTTTGAACAAGATCTACATTTCCCTGTTAAGTGTGTAAAATACTGCCTTTCAGAGTTGTGTGGGTCCGAAATTAGAGATCTATGTAAAGCATTTCACCTGTGCAGCAGAGTGCACGGGCTTTAGAAGTGGTGGCTCTCATTAACAGTGCTGGTTTGAGTCCATCGTGTGGAGCAAGCACTCGCGTCTTGGAAAGATTCTGAGAGAAAATGATTCTTGCCTTGGGCAGGAGACTCTTTTTTTTTTTTTTTTTTTTTCTTAAACCCACACTGTGGCATTTGGAAATTCCCGGGCCAGGGATTGCATCTGAGCTGCAGCTGCAGTAATGTGGGATCCTTTAACCCACTGCACCAGGCTGGGGGTTGAACCTGCACCTCCGTAGTGACGCGAGTGAGCCACTGCAGTCAGATTTTTTTTTTTTTTTTTCGGATTTTTAGGGCCACGCCTACGGCATTTGGAAGTTCCCAGGTTAGCAGTCAAAGCTACAGCTGCCAGCCTACACCACAGCCAGAGCAACGGAGGATCCTTAACCCACTGAGCAAGGCTAGGGATCAAACCCGAATCCTCATGGATCCTAATTGGGTTCATTAACTGACTGAAAGGAACTCCCTGCAGTCAGATTTTTAACCCAGTGTGCCACAGCGGAAACTCCAAGAGACTCATTCTTTTATTCAACACCTGTTGGCTGAATGCCTCCTAGGAGCAAAACAAAACTGAGTTGCTGTAGCTGTGCAGAAGGAACCTAATTGAAAGGAAGGAGGAGGAGGCAGGCACTTAAACAAATAAATATTTAGTTATTGTCATGGTAAGTGCTCATGAGAAAAAGTTCAGGAAGCGTAGGACTTGGAGGTCTGACGTAGTCTAGGAACCAGAGGTTTCTGGGAGAAGGTGAGTTTTGAGCAGGTAAATGGAGTTAACAGGTATAAGGCCAAGGGGAGGGTGGTCCAGACAGAAGGAGCAGCACCTTCAAGAGCGGGGAGCAAACTCACAAGAGCAGGTGACATGAGGCCAGAGGGAGGCAGGGGCTGCATTGGGCAGAACCTTGTGGGCCACGGGGAGGTGTTGTGGGGTTTGGTTTTGTTTTTAATCTTAACGGAGATAGGAAAGCACAAAAAGTTTCAAAGTGGGAGACTGACAGAATCAGGGTTTTTGGAAAGATCATTCTGGACCTCTGTTCACAGTAAAAAATACAATGTACTTTGGGGCCTGGTATACACAGCTTTCACAGAACAGTATGTGTCCTTGAAACAAGGACATAGCCCCACTCCCTGCCCTCTGATATTTTTTGTTCTATTTTACCTTAATTTTATAAAAGCCCTGGTCTTGACCCACGCACGAGAGTTGCAACCCAGTTTGTAAACCACGGAACTAGAGGTCCCTGTGAGATGGCTTCCAGGTCTGATGTTGTGTTCCGAAATACCATTCTCCTGGCTAACAGGCTCTTCTGAACTGAGTCTAAAAAACTAGTCCTCTTTCACCCAGTAAACAGCAGGGGCCAAGGGCAGGGCATCATAGACCAAGGGTGTCCAATGGTGACAGAAAAGTCTTGAGGGGAGTGGGTAGTCCAGTTGCTGGGAATGGCTGAGGTGCCATTGAGAATGAATGTGGGACAAGGACATGTTCCTCAATTTCTTGTTCTCTAAGATGGGATGGTAATAGTTGCCACCAGGAAGGATTGCTGTGAGGAGGAAATGAGATAAAGCATGTAGGGTACCTAGAACAGCACATAGTAAGTGCTCAATAAATGTTTTCTCTTGTTGATGATGTTACTGTGTTTGCACTATCATTGTTCATTGTGGAGCATCCACGTGGGCTATATTAAAGGGTTGGGCTTAATCCTGTAGACTGTGGAGTAATAAATTGGGAGACACGATTTGATGTGTGTTTGTTGATAACTCTTGTGGACTCTTAGGCGATGGGACCAGGAGAGGGATATGGAGTCAGAAGGAAGGAGGAATAGTTCTTAGGGCTTGGAAAAATGATAAGTTCATCAAGCAGTTCACAGAAGAAATAGAAATGAATTTTAAACAAGATTTTTTTTTTTTTTTTTTTGGCTTATCAGATTGTCAAAAATTTAAAAGATCGAAGATTTCTGATGTTAGGATCTGGGAGAAGGGTTTTCTCAAATTCTAATTAGTGAGAATATAGGTTTGCACAACTTCTTTAGCAGACAGTTTGGCAGAACTTAATCAAAGTAAAGATTTGTTTTCTTTGACCCAAAAGGTTATTGTAACATTTGAAATACCCAAAAATTATAGGCAGCTTAACTATCACTGAACAAATAGTTAAATACACTATCCTTTGCAGCCATTGAAAAGAGCTAGGTGCCCTGGTAAAATGTTGTTTTGGAAGGATGTTTGTTCATGGTGGTAAAAGAAGTTTGTGTAAAATACAAAAAAATATGTCTATATGTTTCTATATATTCTTTTTTGGTCACACCCATATAATAGGGACTTTCCCAGGCCCAAGCCACTGCAGCAACAACACCGGATAACTAACCCGATGAGTCACATGAGAACTCCAAAAAATATATTTTTCATATTTTAAATTATTTATTTATTTATTTATTTAGGGCTGCACGTTAGACATATGGAAGTTCCCAGACTAGGGGTCAAATTAGAGCTGCAGCTGCCACAGCCACAGCCACAGCCACAGCAACACCAGATCTGAGCCATGTCTACAACCTGCACTGCAGCTCACGGCAACACTGGATCCTTAACCCACTGATTCATCCTGCATCGTCATGGTTGCTAGTCGAGTTACTGCTGAGCCACAACAGAAACTACCCAAAAATATGTGTGTGTGTATTTTTTTTTGTCTTTTTTGCCTTTTTTCGAGGGCCGCACCCTTGGCATATGGAGGTTCCCAGGCTAGGAGACTAATTGGAGCTGTAGCCTCTGGCCTCCGCCACAGCCACAGCAACACAGGCTCCAAGCCGCGTCTGCGACCCACACCACAGCTCAAGGCAACGCTGGATCCTTAACTCACTGAGCGAGGCTAGGGATCGAACCTGCAACCTCATGGTTCCTAGTTGGATTCGTTAACCACTGATCCAGGACAGGAACTCCTAACCTCATGGTTCCCAGTCGGATTCATTTCCGCTGCGCCATGATGGGAACTCCCTGTATTTTTTAAAGACAGAAAAGGGCCTGGAAAAATATATGTCAGACAGTTAAGCAGGTAGTTGGGAATGAGAGTGGAAGCCCTAATTGTTTTATGTTAGGTATTTATCCTATTTAAATGTTTTTTAATACTTTTGGTGACCACCCTTTTGTTATCTCTTTGCATGTGCATATTGACATTCTTTGATATTCAAAGGGGGTTGGTTCCAGAACCTCTCACTTGTCCCTCCAACCCCCTCAGGTTCCAAAATCTGACGATGCTCTAGTATCTTACATAAAATAGCATGGTATTTGCGTGTAACCTACACATATCCTCCGGGTTACTTTAAATCATCCCTAGATTGCTTATAATACCTAATACAATGTAAACATTATGTAAATAATTGTACATACGATATAAATGCCATGTAAATAGTTGCTAGTGCATAGCAAATTCAAGTTTTGCTTTTTCCAACTTTCTGGAAATTTTTTTTTTCTGAATATTTTCAGTCTGTGGTTGGTTGAATTCTTGGATACAGCACCCACAGCTTCATCGGGCCGACTCTAGATACCTCACACCTATGCAAGTTTACCCACAAGGGATCATCATGGTTTATCCTTTCTATCGTCAACCCCCCATATCAGCATTGCACCCCCATTTCCACCTTCTACCCCCTACTCAGTTACCTCATGCTATCAAGCAGGGTTTTGGTTTTTTGTTTGTTTGTTTTCAGTTACTGTTTTATCTTAAGAGGATCATGTTATACATATTTTCCATATCCTGATTTTCTCACTCATCAATACATCATGGACACCTGATTGCCCGGCATATGCTTCTAATGCATTGTTGGGGGGGGTTCCAACATTTTGTTATGACAAATTTCAAACATTAAAAAAAAGTTGAAATAATTTTTCAGTAAACAACCATATGCCTTTGTCACCAAACTCAAGTTCTCGTGACTGACACATGGTGAAACCAAACCTAATTGCTGGAGTTTGGAACAGAGAGAAGTTTATTACAGGGCCAAGCAAAGAGCACGGGTGGCTTGTGTTCTAAAAAAACCCTGACCCCCCACCCTAATGGTTTTTATAGGCAAAATTTGCGGGGAGGGCTGCAGGGTCAGTGAATTTCCTCTGATTGGTTGGATGTGCTCCAGGAATTTTGTGCTCAGCCCGAAGTTACCTTCTGCCACCCTGGGTGAGGGCCTTAATACCTGCCAAAGAACTCAAAAGTTTTTGTGGCGTTCCCATCATGGTTCAGCAGTAACAACCCGACTAGTGTCCATGAAGACACTGGTTGGATCCCTGGCCTTGCTCAGTGGGTTAAGGATCCAGCTTTGAGGTGAGCTGTGGTGTAGGTTGCAGAGGAGGCTCAGATCCTGCATGGCTCTGGCAGTTGCTGTCCCTAGCGTTTACAGCTCCAATTAGACCCCCAGCCTGGGGACTTCCATATGCCTGGGGTGTGGTCTTAAAAAGACCAAAAAGAAAAAAAGAAAAGCTTTTGTTATATATATTACTTGAGGAGGAACCAGGACCCTGGCCCAAGGCTGTGCTATTGTTTCCTGACTGCTCCTCCCCTGTCTCTGCATCCCCTCCCTTCTCTGATTAGCAATTGTTTGAACCTGCCCTTTGGAACTTGGGGAAGGTCGAGGAGCCCGAAGGAAACCTTTTTTCTACCAGTGAAACAGGGGACACAGAAAGACTTGTGTGCCAGGAGGGCCCCACAGGATCCCACTTGGTTTCACTCTCACCTGGATTTCTTAATTAGTATTTGACACGTGCTTGCCCATAGATCCATCCGTCTAGCCATCTTAATTTTTTGATGCATTTCAAAGTGTGTTACAAACATCAATACAATTCACCCCTAAACAATTCAGCATGGAGTTCCCTCTGTAGTGAAGTGGGTTAAGATTTTGACTGCGTCGGCCTGGCTCAGTGCAGAGTTGTGGGTTCATTCCCCAGACGGGGGAAGTGAGTTAAAAGATCGGCATTGCCACAGCTGCAGCTCGGATTCAGTCCCTGGCCTAGGAACTTCCATACGCCGTGGCTGTGGCCCTAGGGAAAAAAACAAACAAACAAAAAAACACTTCAGCACGGTTATTAACTATAGGAGTTCAAAACTGGTTTACAATCATTTACTTATTTAAAAAAATTTTATTTTATATTATTAGTATTATTATTATTGCTTTTTAGGGCCGCACCTGTGGCATTTGGAGGTTCCCAGGCTAGGGGTCAAATCGGAGCTACAGCTGCTGGCCTATGCCACAGCCATAGCAACATAGGATCCGAGCCCTGTCTGCGACCTACACCACAGCTCAAGGCAACACCGGATCCGTAACCCACTGAGCGAGGCCAGGGATCAAACCTGTGTCCTCATGGATGCTAGTCAGATTTGTTAACTGCTGAGCCACAATGGAAACTCCAGTTTTGAGCTATTTTGAATAAAACTGCTATGCACATTCTTTTACAAGTCATTTTGTGGACATATTGGACTTATATTTTCATTTCTTCTGGGGCTACCTAGAAGTGGAATTGCTGGGTTGTAGACATTGTTTCTTTTCTTTTAAACCTTGGGCAAGTTGCTCAACTTTTTTTTTTTTTTCTTTGGTGGTGGCAGCAAAATCATCCAAATTGTGACCTTCCCTGGGGTTAGGCTGTCTAAGTTTGGACAGTATATATAACCTGACACTTAAACATCCCAGGCCATTTGCACAGCAGTGCCATGTGCCAGCCGGAGATTCGATGTTTGTGTTGTGACCTGTTTTATCTATAAAATAATAATCAGTGTTATTTGATATTACTTTCACCCATTCTCCCAGGAAATAGTTATTGAGTAAATACCAATGTTCTGTCAATTTCTGGTGTACAGCAAAGTGTCCCAGTCATATATATATGTGTGTGTGTATATATATATATATATATATATATATATATATATATACACACATGCACACACACACACATACAGTTTTTCTCACATTATTGCATTATTTTTAATGAATTTTTATTCCATGCATAATAATAAATTCTTTTCATTAAAAGTCAGAACACTGAGGTTCCCATTGTGGCTCAGTGGGTCAAGAACCTGACTAGTATCCATGAGGCCTCGCTCACTGGGGTTAAGAACCTGGTGGTGGCGTGAGCTTCGGTGAAAGTCTCAAGACGTGGCTCTGATCTAGCATTGCTATGGCTGTGACATAGGCTAGCAGCTGCAGCTCCAATTCAACCCCTAGCCTGGAACTTCCATGTGCCAACAGGTACAGCCCTGAAAAGAAAAAGAAAAAGGAAATAGAACTTTGTATGTTTAGTTCTACAAGAAATTAACAGACCTTTTTCCAAAGTGATTGTACCGTTTTATATTCTAACCAACGAAGTACAAGCATTCTGCTGTTTCTGTATCCTTGTCCACATTTGGTGTTGTCAGCCTTTTAAATTTTAGCCTTTTTGAGCAGGTGCGGTTCGTGCTTTTAGTGGCTGTATCATATTCCATGGTGTAGCTTTTACAACTTATTCAGCCATCTCCCTGTTGATGGACATTTGTTTCATTTGTTTCATTTCCAGTTCTTGGCCACTGTGAATGACTCTATAGTAAGCATCTTGCACTTATGTTCTTGTATGTTGGTACTTTTCCATGGGATACATTCCTATGAATTAAAAGATACCTGTATTTCTTGGGAGTTCCCATCGTGGCTCAGCAGTAACAAAATTTACTACCATACATGAGGATGCAGGTTTGAATCCCTGGCCTCGCTCAGTCGGTTAAGGATCCAGTGAGTGTTACCATGAACTGTGGTGTAGATCACAGACGAGGCTTGAATCTGGCGTTGCCGTGGCTGTGGCATAGGCTGGCACCTGCAGCTCTGATTCAACCCCTAGCCTGGGAACTTCCATGGATGGGTACAGCCCTAAAAAAAAAGGCTACCTGTATTTCATATGTTAGGCGATATTGCCAGATTGTTTTTCAAAAGGTTGTACTCCTTCAGCTCTCTGCCAGCAATGTGTGAAAGTTTACTTTTTCCACATAACAATGCCTAATATACAATGCATGTGACTTTTTTTTTTTTTTTTTTTGGCCTTGCCTACAGCATGCAGAAGCTCCCAGGCTAGGGATCAAACCTGCACCATGGCAGTGACAATGCCAGATCCCTAACTGCTAGACCACCAGGAAATTCCTGGCGCATCTTTTCATACTTCTTTGGTCATTATTTGTTCTTCAGGTTGAATATTCGATTTTTCCATTGAATTTTTCTTTCTTTCTTTTTTTTTTGTCGTTTTTTGCTATTTCTTGGGCCGCTCCCTCAGCATATGGAGGTTCCCAGGCTAGGGGTCAGATCGGAGCTGCAGCCTCCGGCCTACGCCAGAGCCGCAGCAACATGGGATCCGAGCCGCGTCTGCAACCTACACCACAGCTCACAGCAACGCCGGATGCCGGATCGTTAACCCATTGAGCAAGGGCAGGGACGGAACCCGCAACCTCATGGTTCCTAGTCGGGTTCGTTCACCACTTTGCCACGACGGGAACTCCTCTATTGAATTTTTCATGTTTTTTCCCCTGGAAATCTAAGTGACTAGATGTATGATACAAGAATTGGTGCTTTTTTCAACATGTATGTACCAAGTTTGTGATTTAAAAAACTTTTTTTTTTTTTGTAATGCCTGTCACCTACCAGGAATTGGTGAATTTGAGTGGTGGTAATAGGAGGAATAATTCAAGAGCTACTTAGGTGGTAGCACCTACAGTAAAAGTTGTCAAACTTGAAAAATTTGGTTCCTCTTGCCCATGTGTCCATGCAGAAAGCCCCCAAAGAGAGAAGATTTCACCTTAAAATTGTGACGTGGGCTTCTCTTAAAAGCCAGATCTGGCTGTCTCGGGCCTGCACTCCCTGCTGGCCACGTCTTTCTGGAGTAGCAGTTACCCCCATTTAGACAGGACTTGTGCTCCTGGGTTTGCCCAGTCCTCTCAGTGCTGTTTCCTCCCGAGCACTCAGCTGAGAGCTCCAGGGCATTTCAGGGCACCTGCACTTTCGTTTTCTTAGAGTAGATTATAGCATATTAGTATAAGAAAGACGAGTGGAGTCCTTCTTATACTGATGACTCAAAAATGGAACTGAGAGGGCTGCAGGTATGAGATAGCTATGGAGCCTAGCGTCTGTCGGCATTTGAGTGTGCGCCTAATCCCTGGAACTTAGTGACTCCCTGGCCAGGGGGCCCTGGTGAAAGTTACCGATGACCCCCTGATTTCAGTCCCTTTTCCTGGACCCTCAGCAGCAGGTGAGCCTGATACCTGGTTTAGAGATTTCCTCCTGGTTCTCCTCCCTCTCTCGGGGGCTCCTGCTCTGTTTTCTTTTCCTAGCTGGGTTGTGCTGGCCTCAGCTGCTCTCAGAAGCCTCACCCTCGCTGGGGAGATCCCCAGTGCTTCCATGGTTGTAACTGCTACCTGACGTCTCCCTGATACTAGGCTCTGCTTTGACTTTGGCCTGAATTCTCAGCTTCTGATTCATGGAGCTGGCTGCCTCCGGACCACGGGAACCTCAGACTGAGCCTGTCCACATCCGCATGTGGTCAGTCCCTCCAACCTCCTCCTCCTCCTCCTGTCTCTCTCAGGAATAGTCCCTGAAGCCAAGCCATAGGTTTGTGTATTGTCTTCCACTCTTCCCTCTTCCCAGCCTGCATACCCCCTCCAGTCCTAAATCATATTCTGCTAATTTTGTATTCTAAATATCCGATCTGGCCTCTCTTCTGTTCTCACCGCTGCTTCTGTCTGGCCCTTACCATCTTTTAATTGGACTATTGCAATGGCCGCCTTCTAACTGGTCTCCCTGCCTACAGTCTTGCCTCCAGCAAATCCATCCTCCAGTGCTGATGCCTGAGTGATCTGAAATGCAAATATGATCTTGCTACTCCCCTGCTTAAAACCCACCAACCGGGGTGGTTCTGTAACCACAGTGTAGCCCCTGGTACGGGCTGAAAGTAAGTTGTTGCTACTCCTACTCCTACTGCTACTATTAGTACTACTATTGCTACTAATAGGATACTAATAATAGTAGCTAACATTTCCTGAATATTTTCATTGTTTTTTTCATATGATGTATTATCTTTTTAAGACAAATCGGAGCTGATTCAAAGTTTTCTTAATAGTATCACTCATTTGCTTGGGGTGAGGGAGAGAGGCAGAGTTATAGGCAGGAGCCCCCAGGAAAATGTCCATTAGCATAAATGATCTGATACGCTAGTGAGTGACCATGGTTGAGCCGTAATAGTTAAATAGCAATGACCATGGTTCTTAGGAACTAGGATTTTTCTTTCAGTCCCTACAAAGCATGGAAGGGGAGTGGTCTGTCCAGATCTTGAATGTGTCTATGAAGTGTGTCACACGTGGGGATGTCCTCTGGCTCCTGGGTCCCCTTAAAGAAGAGCTGCTGGCCTTCAGGGTCAAGGGTAGGCTTCATGGCTTGGCATGCAAAACTATGCAAGACCTGGTCCCTGCCCACCTCTGCTGCCTCCTGCCACCCCCTTCTTTGCACTCTTCACTCTAGTGCAACCAGACTGTTGTGTGGTACTAATCATACTGCACCTTACTGAGATCTTATGTGCCAAGCACTGGGCTGAGTGGACACTACAGTGTCTGTCTCTCACCTCAACCCGGGGAGCTGAGTGCCGTTACCCCCCACCCCCACCTTTTCTCGAGGAGCAAAGTGAGGCTCTGCGAGGTGGAATAACCTGAGGTGACCCAGCCACTGGCAGAGTGGGCTCTCCCCTCCCCAGCCCTCTGCACTTGTGCTTTGCAGACCCCCTGTACCTCAGCTCACACTCGGCGCCCCTCCTGTGCCTGGATGACGCCCCCTTATCCTTCGGGACTCGGCTCTGGCACTGTTTCCTGGAGAAGCCTCTGGGGCTGGGCTGGACTGGGGGGCCCCAGAGCCACTGAGCTCCCGGCAGCAGGCTGGATTTGATGTGTCTGCCGGTGCCCCTCGAGGCAGGTCTGGGTCTCCTGCCTCTTTGAATTCCAGCATCTAGCGCAGTGTCTGGCACATAACAGGTCTCTGTAAGTGTTTGTGTCGAGTTGACTAAACTGAATTCCAGGCGCTGAGCTTTGGGGTTATTTGTCCTTCTGACCAGTTTTCCCTGTCTTCACCTTCTCTAGGCTCAAAGCCAAGCTATTTGATCTCTGGAGAAGGATCCTTTCCCTTCCTGCTGGGGTTCCACCTGCACCCTATGACTTCGGGGGCAAACTGCTGTCTGATCAGCCACCTTGCCCACACACCCTGGACATCTGTTCTCTGTCAGCCCCTCTCTCCCTCCTCACCGGCGGGCTGGACGCCAGAGGCCCCCCCCCCCGCCCCCGAATCAGCTTATTCCCCTCAGCTTTAGCTCCTTCCGCTGCGTTGCTGGTATCTTTTCTGTCCCCAGTAGCCCCCGCCCCCACCCCCAGTCTTCAAGTCTTTCTCTTCCCTCAGTCTTCCAAGCCAACAGCCCATGACTGGGCTTTTCTCCTCAGAGGTGCACCATCCACCACCTGCTGTTCAAAAACAACCATATTTTGGCGGGGGAAGTCCTGTCGGCTTCCCCGGAAACATTGAAAATTCTTTCGGTCCCCATCCTGAGCCTCTGCCCCGGGGCCCGTCCTGCCGCACACCGAGTGGCCCTCAGACGCCGTCCCCAGCCTGCCAGCCGCCGTCCCTCACTCCCCAGTCTCCTCTGCTCCCGGCAGCTTTGGGAACCCCACCCCCGGCTTCTCCTCCATGCTGTATGGAATGAAGATCGCCAATCTGGCCTACGTCACCAGGACTCGGGTCAGGTTCTTCAAACTCGACCACTGGGCCGACGTGTGGTTCCCAGAAAAGAGGAGAATGAAGCTGGGCTCGGAGATCAGCAAACACCACAGGTCACTGCTGGCCAAGATCTTTTATGACAGGTGTGCGTGTGTGTGAGGGGGCGTGCAGAGAGGGGCCTGGGGGAGCTGGTTGGGGAGCGGGCTGGGGGGTTGCCTCCGCTTGGGGCGAGGCCCCCTCCTTCAAGGAGCTGGCCACGATCTTTTATGACAGGTGTGCATGTGTGTGAAGGGGCGTGCAGAGAGGGGCCTGGGGGGAGCTGGCTGGGGAGCGGGGTCGGAGGTTGCCCCGCCTTGAGGTGAGGCCCCCTCCTGCAAGGAGTAGCGGGAGGGCCGGGAAGGAGCTCACTGGCTTGGGGGAGGGGGAGGATGCCTGAGCACAGCTGGCACTTGGCCAGCCTCCCCAGCCTGCAACTTTCCCAGGGCAACCCCCACGCCCTGCCCCTGACTCCCGCTCTCTCCAGGGCTGAGTATCTTCATGGGAAACACGGGGTGGACGTGGAAGTCCAGGGGCCCCATGAAGCCCGGGATGGGCAGCTCCTTATCCGCCTGGATTTGAACCGCAAGGAGGTGCTGACCTTGAGGCTTCGGAATGGAGGAACCCAGCCTGTCACCCTCACCCACCTCTTCCCACTCTGCCGGACTCCCCAGTTTGCCTTCTACAATGGAGACCAGGAGCTGCCCTGCCCCCTGGGCCCTGGTGAGTGGGTTTCCAAAGGAAAGAGCCCCTGGCGGAGGGCCTACCCTAGGAAGAAACATGCCCTTGCTGGCCAGTGGGCTCCTGCCTTGGCCTGGAGCTGCCTGGGGGCCGTGCCCAGGGTCGGGATGCTGGTGGGAGGCTCCCTCCGCCATGCTGACTCACACAGCCGTCCTTCCCCCAGGTGAATCCTATGAGCTCCATGTCCACTGTAAGACCAGCTTCGTGGGCTACTTCCCAGCCACGGTGCTCTGGGAGCTGCTGGGACCTGGGGAGCCAGGTTCAGAAGGAGCTGGCACTTTCTACATTGCCCGCTTCTTGGCTGGCATCGCCCACAGCCCCCTGGCAGCACAGCTGAAGCCCACAACACCCTTCAAGCGGACCCAGATCACTGGAAACCCTGTGGTGACCAACCGGGTAGAGGAAGGAGAGCGACCGGACCGGTAACTCCTCCTTCCAACCCAGGCCAGGCTCAGGGGTGAGAGGGGCACAACAGCACAGTGCGGGCCCTTGGGAAGAACACAGAGCTGGCAGCCAGTCTCCTTTCCTAACTGTGAGTTCTGAACCCCTCCAGACCCCAGAGGGCTTTTTCTGTCCAGGAAGAACGTTGCAGATAGGAGGACAGTGTGAAAAAAATTTCAAGAATTTTCACCTGTATGATGGATCATCATGCAACCCGAATGCACATCCCCCCCAACAGCTTTATTGAGACAATTCACATACCATGCAATTCACCCATTTAAAGTGTACAATCCGTGATTTTTAGCACATTCACAGATATGTGCAACCATCACAATCCGTCTTAGAACATTTCATCACCCCAAAAAGGGAACCTGTACCGTTTCGTTAGCACCCCTTCTGCATCCCATCCCCTCCCAGCCCTAAGCAACCCCTCTGTAGATGTCCCTCTTCTGGACATTTCATATGCATGGAGTCATATTTTGTGTGGATGTCTCTTTTTGACGTCCAGATGTTCACCGAATATTGAGCAAACTGTTAGACCATTGTGCTCTTTTTTTTCATGTTTTTACTAAAGTATAGCTGACTTACAGTGATGTGCCAATTTCTGCTGTACAGCAAAGTGACCCAGTCAGACATGTGTATACATTCTTTTTCTCATACTATCTTTCCTCACGTTCTATCCCAAGAGATTGGATGGATATAGTTCCCTGCCATTGTGTCCTTTTTGTTGAAAATATGTGTGTATAGTAGAAATTAACGAAGAAAAATAATCTAGAAGGCTACACACCAAAAAGTTAACATTGGTTAATCCCTGGATGATAAGAATGTTATATATTGTAATATCAAAATATTACCTATTTTGACTTTTTTCTCTAATGAACATATTTATACACATATATGCATCATATATATATGAGGTTTTTTTGGGGTTTTTTTTTTTTTTTTTTTTTTGCTTTTTAGGGCTGAACCCACGGCATATGGAGATTTCCAGGCTGGGGGTCTAATCAGAGCTACAGCTGCCAGCCTACACCAGAGCCACAGCCACGCAGGATCCGAGCCACATCTGTAACCTACGCCACAACTCATGGCAAGGCTGGATCCTTAACCCACTGAGTGAGACCAGGGATCAAACCCGCAGCCTCATGGTTCCTAGTTGGAATCATTTCCGCTGCACCACGATGGGAACTACCACATATATTCCAAGTATCATGCTTTCCAAAAGTGAGAACAGTCTGACCTTGGCATGAGTAGCCTCAGGAGACAATAAGCCCTGCCTCGTAGGGTAAAGGCCTTTAGCAACAGATTTGAAGCAGGGCTTTGAGCCTCCTTCAGGGAGGGGGCTTTTCAGAGTCAGTGAAGGTGAGAGGTCTCAGTATTTGTGAGAACTTTTCTTCTGCTCCTGCAGCTCTAGGAACTATGACCTGGAGTTAAGTATGGCACTGGGGACATACTGCCCACCCCTGCGCCTCCGGCAGCTGCTCCCCATCCTTCTTCAGGGAACAAATATCTTCACTGCCCCAAAGGAGATTGCTGAGATCAAGTAAGTACCACCCCTCTGCACCCTTCTTGCTGCTTTATATGTGTCTCCCTCTCTGGCTTCTTCCCATCGTCCCATGCCTCTGTCCTCAGCCTCCTGAGCTCCATTCTTTCATCCCCCTACTGAGCACGTACCATGTGCCAGGCACCGTTCCAGGTGAATGACTCACATGAGGTCTCTGCCATCCTCCTGGGGGACAGTGAGCATTTATCATCTTATTTCATGTTGTGATGAGTGCTCTGAAGAATTAACTAAAGCTATGGAGTTCCCATTGTGGTTCAGTGATAACAAACCTGACTAGTATCCATGAGGATGTGGGTTCGATCCTTGGCCTCACTCAGTGGGTTAAGGATCCAGTGTTTGCTGTGAGCTGTGGCATCGGTCCCAGATGCAGCTCGGATCTGGCGTTGCTGTGGCATAGGCCAGCAGCTGCAGCTCCGATACAACCACTAGCCTGGGAACTTCCGTATGCTGTGGTGCAGCCCTAAAAAGACAACAACAGAAAATTAACTAAAGCTAAAGCAGGGTAAGGGGTGGGCAGTGCTGTTTTGCAGCAGGCAGCTAGTCCTGGCCTCTTGGAGAAGGTGACATTTGAGCAGAGGACATGGAAACGAGGCAAGCGAGTGAGTCCTTGGAGGATCCTGGGGAGAGGGTGCACAGTGGATCCACAGGCTCCAGGCTCTGGGATCCACAGTGCAGATGGTCTGGGGTGGAGAGCGGGGACCCCCTTCCTCGAGGCCTCTGGTACCCATCTGCTTCTCTACCCTTCCAGTCTTTCCTGATTCCCGATGTCTTCTAGTCCCAGAGCTGTGGATGGGAGAGGGTGGGTACTCCCAGATATAGGGGTTGCCTGACCCATCCTGTTCCTGTCCCCTCCCACCCCTCACCCATCACTGCCAGGGCCCAGTTGGAGGCAGCCCTGAAGTGGAGGAACTATGAGGTGAAGCTCCGGCTGCTGCTGCACCTGGAGGAGCTGCAGATGGAGCATGACATCCGGCACTATGACCTGGAGTCGGTGCCCATGACCTGGGACCCCATAGACCAGAACCCCAGGCTGCTCACACTGGAGGTCGGGCTCAGATCGGGAACAGGGAGGCTGGGCTGGAGTCAGCAAGCTCCGGCTGTGGGCAGCACAAAAGGAGGAGGATGTTGTTCCTGGCCCCAGAAGGTTCAGCAAGGAGCAGAGAGCAGGCATCTAGGCCCCAAAAGCGATGTCAGAGCAGCGTGATGGGGAGGACCTGGGTTTTAGCCCAAACTTTGCTACTGCTGGCCATGTGACCTTGGACAAGTCGGCTGTTCTCTCTGGGCCCTGGCGCCATCCTCTAAAAGGCAGAGAGCTGGACTAGATAATTTCTAGGTCCCTTTCCAGCTCTCAGATGTTGAATGTGTGCGCAGAAGCCCAGAATTAAACAAGAATGGCTTCCTGCACACGTGTGCTGAGGGGGGCACCCAGGGAGAAGGGCCAGCAGCAGGGGATGATCAGGGCAAGTTTCTCACAGGAACTGAGCTTTGAACAAGATTTGAAAGGCAGAGTAGGAGCTGAGCTGGCCAAGAGGGCAACTGGACAGGCTGGGACACTGACCCCAAGTCCTGAAATCATGGCCTGGAGAGGTTGTCGGAGCCCTGGGCTCGACATCTCTGAGCAGCTTGGACAGACTTGTCCCTTCCTCATCCCCAGATCCTTGCCCTGTCTGTGGAAGAAGGAGGTAAAGCTGAAGCTCCCTGAACCTGGGGTAAAGGGCAGAGCCTCAGACCTTGTCGCTCAGGTGGGGTCTGGAGAGCCTAGGGCATCCACTGGCCACCTCTGGGATAGAAGCCAGCCGGTGTTCATGCCCCATAGGTTCCCGGGGTGGCCGAGAGCCGCCCCTCAGTGCTACGGGGTGACCACCTGTTTGCCGTTTTGTCCTCTGAGACACACCAGGAGGACGCTGTTACCTACAAGGGCTTTGTGCACAGGGTAGAACTCGATCGGGTCAAGCTGAGCTTTTCCGCGAGGTGGGTGCTGGGGGAACTCTACGGGGGAAGGTCTACAGATGTCCCAGAGGTCAGGGGAGGCGGGTGTTTCTCCCCAGAGTGCGTTGGACCCTGGGGACAGGGTGTGGGGACCCTGAGATGCTTCAGCAGCTTCCTCTCCTAGAGGATGGCTTGGAGGTCTGGGAAGGGGAGTAGAGTCAATAAATGGAAAGAGTTCTGGCCTTTTATTGCCCCCCCCAACTGGAATTCTTCCCCCACTCTCTCCCCCCTCCCAAAGCCTCCTGGACCGCTTTGTGGATGGGCTGACCTTCAAGGTGAACTTCACCTTCAACCGCCAGCCCCTGCGGGTGCAGCACCGAGCCCTGGAGCTGACAGGGCGCTGGCCGCTGTGGCCCATGCTCTTCCCTGTGGCCTCCCGTGGGGTCCCGCTGCTGCCCTCCGATGTGAAGCTCAAGTGAGATTGTGGGCAGGGGCTCTGGGGCCACTTGGGGTGTGGGCATAGGGAACAGGCAGGGAAGTCTGGGATGCGGACAATGTCTTCTCGAACCTCTGCCAGGCTGTACGACCGCAGTCTGGAGTCCAACCCGGAGCAGCTGCAGGCCATGAAGCACATTGTTATGGGCACCACCCGTCCCGCCCCCTACATCATCTTCGGACCTCCAGGCACTGGCAAGACTGTCACCTTAGTGGAAGCCATCAAGCAGGTGGGGCCTGAGCATAGACCTGGTGCCTACACTCTGTCTTCCCCTGAGACCAAGCAGTTGTCCCCAGGTTCCAGTTCCAGCTCCCAGAATACACGGCCCGAGCTGGCTTTGAGCCCCACTGGGGCTGTTGAGCACTGCTTGCAGGTTGGGTACTTCCCAGCTCTTGGAGTCACCATTCACGTCTCAGTCATCGTAGGCTTGTGTATATTTGCTGCAGCGCTTTTCCAGCATTAAAGTGCTGTTGGACTGGCAGGGGGCTGAGCATCAGACCTTGCCTTTTGAGTCACTCGCTCCCTCTGCAAAGGGAGGCAGATGCCACACCAGGCCCTCTTGAGTCACAGCCTCGTGTCTCCCTCTCCCTTCACCCTGGAGACCACAGCTGCTTCCCACACTGTGCTTACTACCCTCCCCCCCCCCCGCCCCGCCCCGCCCAGGTGGTGAAGCACTTGCCCAAAGCCCACATCCTGGCCTGCGCTCCGTCCAACTCAGGGGCTGACCTCCTCTGTCAGCGGCTCCGGGTCCACCTGCCCAGCTCCATCTACCGCCTCCTGGCCCCCAGCAGGGACATCCGCCTGGTGCCTGAGGATATCAAGGTATCTGGGGAAGTGCTGAGGGCCAAGGGCAGGTGCTGCTCTGGGCAGACGCTGCGGCCGGGAAACTAGGAGACCTGGATTCTGTGGCCTTGGGTGGGTCAGGACCCCCCTCTCTGGGGTTCAGTTTCCCTATGTGTAAAGTGAAAGAGGTAAATAAAATTGCCAGGGGTGGGGCCAGAGCTGACTCCTCCCTTCCCTGCACACCCCACAGCCCTGTTGTAACTGGGATGCACAGAAGGGGGATTATGTGTTTCCTGCCAAGAAGAAGCTGCAGGAGTATCGTGTCTTGATTACCACGCTCATCACTGCCAGCAGGTGCAGAGTGTGTGTGTGTGTGTCTCTAAATTGTATGTTAAGAGGTAGCAGGCTAAGGAGTTCCCATCGTGGTGCAGGGGAAACGAATCCGACTAGGAACCATGAGGTTGCGGGTTCGACCCCTGGCCTTGCTCAGTGGGTTAAAGATCCAGCATTGCCGTGAGCTGTGGTGTAGGTCACAGACGTGGCTCAGATCTGGCGTTGCTGTGGCTGTGGTGTAGGCCGGTAGCACAGCAACAGCTCTGATTAGATCCCGAGTGTGGGAACCTCCACATGCTGCTGGTGCAGCCCTAAAAGGACAAAAGACTAAATAAATAAAAATAAAATCTCAGCAAGGTATTAAAAAAAAAAAGAGGTAGCAGGCGAAGGAGATGGGGAAGAAGGGTTCCTGGGGAGTGAGGGGAGGGGCCACCTTGGGTGGACATTCAGGTTTGGTGGTTGGGTGCCTGGGTATGACACACCCTGCCTGGCCTGCCCCCTCCCAGGTTGGTCTCAGCCCAGTTTCCCATCGACCACTTCACACATATCTTCATCGATGAGGCTGGCCACTCTATGGAGCCAGAGAGTCTGGTGGCCATAGCAGGTGAGGGGTTCGGGGGTGGGGGGGCTGCGGATAGGCCACCCCCCATGGGGTCAGGAAGGTCCCACCACACACCTTTCTCCCCACACTCCCCACCTCCCAGGGCTGCTGGAAGTCAAGGAAGCAGACAATCCAGGAGGACAGCTGGTGCTGGCAGGAGACCCTCGGCAGCTGGGCCCTGTGCTGCGTTGCCCACTGACCCAGAAGCATGGACTGGGGTACTCACTGCTGGAGCGGCTGCTCACCTACAACGGCCTGTACAAGAAGGGCCCTGATGGCTATAATCCCCAGTTCATAACCAAGCTGCTCCGCAACTACAGGTATCCCACACCCGCCGTGCCAGCCCTGCCTTCCCAGCCTCTGCAAGCCCAACTGGAGGCTCCGGCCCGCAGTCCTGCTACTCATGGATGGGGTGACTTCGGAAGTGGCCTCATCTAGAGCAGTTTGCTTATGTGCCTGGAATATGTCTGATGTGGGTCCTGGCTGAAAATTCCAGACCATCCAAGGAGAAATGAGAAAAATACAGTGTATATTTTTCATAAATCTAACAGGTTATTCAGGTTAAAGAGTTATATTTCCCTTTAGTCAGTGAGTTTATATACCTGAAATGCTCCAGTGAATTCCTGTGTCCTTAGTTCCTCAGGTGAGTCCATGACGAGTTCAATAAATGATAGCTGTCTGCTTATATTTTTGGATTTAACACATCATGTCATCAGATCATGGCGAGAGTAGATACTTGCTTTCGTATTGTCCTTCCTCAGCTAAACTGAAACCTGGGAATGGGCCGCTGCCTTCTTGGTGCTTTCTTTTAAATATGACTGGTCTGTGAAATCTGTGGATTGGATGCTCTTGAGACCATCTTGCTTTCTGTGGTTAACATTGCCTAGCAGCAAAACCCGTAGCTGCATGAGTCTGCTGTGCAGTGGGCCGGAGGGCAGGAGGGTGGTGTGTGAGAGCCCCGAGCAGGGGGAGTGGGGTCCCTGAGAGGGAGCGGAAGTAACCGGGCCCCGGGTGTGGCTCTTCCTTTCTCCTCCTGCCTCCCAGGTCTCACCCCACCATCCTGGACATTCCTAACCAACTCTATTACGAAGGGGAGCTGCAGGCCTGTGCAGACGTTGTGGACCGGGAGCGCTTCTGCCGCTGGGAAGGTCTCCCTCGACAGGTGAGGCTGAGCCGGCAGGGGCTCAGGCTCCTCCCCCAGGACCTCCCCCTCCCTCTGACTGAAGGCGCTGGGTAGCAGGAGGCTCTGAGTGCAGGGCACGAGCCCCTCCTCTTGTCACCTTGACCTGGGATCCCACATTGCCTGGAAGGCTCTGGGGGTGGGTGGGACAGGACGCAGGGAGGCCGCACTGATGGTTTCCCTTGCCCCTGTGTCCAGGGCTTTCCCATCATCTTTCACGGTGTAATGGGCAAGGATGAGCGTGAGGGCAACAGCCCATCCTTCTTCAATCCCGAAGAGGCTGCCACAGTGACTTCCTACCTGAAGCAGCTCCTAACCTCCTCCTCCAAGAAGGGCAAAGCTCGGCTGAGCCCCCGAAGCGTGGGCGTCATCTCCCCATACCGGAAGCAGGTCAGGCCCCCAGTTCCCATCAAGGGTCACCCCTGCCTACTCCCATAGCCAGACCACTAGGCAGAGGGTCCAGCTGAGGCCTCTAAGGCCCCTATCTCAGAAGAGCTCAGAGGTCAGCTGCACCACCCTGGACTCCTGCGTGGCTGCCTCTTTTTCTTCTTTTTAGAGCCGCACCTGCAGCATATGGGGGTTCCCAGGCTAGGGGTCCAATCGGAGCTACAGCTGCCAGCCTACGCCAGAGCCACAGCAATGCCCGATCCCAGCCGCATCTGCGACCTACAGCCCACGGCATAGGCTGGATCCTTAACCCACTGAGCGAGACCAGGGATCGAACCTGCAACCTCATCGTTCCTAGTCAGATTCGTGTCTGCTGCACCATGGTGGGAACTCCTGGCTCCCTCTTGAACTAGGATAACAGCATGAGAGAAGGGCACCTGTCCCCATCTTCCAGGTGGAAAAAATCCGTCATTGCATCACAAAACTTGACAAGGAGCTTCGGGGACTGGATGACATCAAGGACTTGAAGGTGACCTTCCTCACGGCTTCCCATTCCCTCCCTGACTTGTGTCCCCCTCACTTCCCCACTGCCAGAAAACCGCCGCAGGTCCCAGCCCTGCTGCTCCAGGCCAGCCCAGGTCCTGCCTGAGATGAACTTGCGCTTTCCCCAGGCCTCTCCTTCCTGGAGATCCCAGCTCGTAGGTCTGGGATGGGACCCAGAGGCCTGCATGTTGAGCAAGCCCACACAGTTTTTATGATCAGGCTTAAGGTTTAAGGTCTCTGCCCTGAGGAGAAAGTCCAGAGTCCCCAGCGTGCCTGACCTGACCTGTCATGTGCTGATGTCCCCACTCACCTCTCCCACCCTCTGAGTTGGTCAGTAGTAGCTGAACTCTTTCAGATAAGAATCACCTGGAGAGCTTTAGCGCTGCGGCTCCACCCAGCCAATTAACACAGCTATCTGGGGGCCGAGCCAGGGCGGCTGTTTTTTATGGCTCCTCAGGTGATCTCTGTGCAGCCAGGACTGAAAATCAGTGCTTGAAGAGTTAGAGGCCTCTCCTGTGTAAATTCTGATTCAGGAGGTCTGGGTTAGGGCCTGAGGTTACATTTTTTTTTAACAAGTACTGAGTGATTATCTTCAGGAAAGTTTGGAAAACACTGCTGAGTTACAGTGTTCTTTGCAAGCCTGTTTTCTTTGCTTAGAACCCTTTCTAGCCCCCAGCCCTTTAACTGGATTCCCCCTTCAGGTTTCAGCTTCCAAGGCACCCTTCTGCCCTCTTTCCTGCCTGGCCGGACACTGGCTCATTCCATTGGGACAATTGCCCTCAGGCTCACTGAGGCGGGGCTGGTTCCTTGGTCCCCTGCTGAGCGCCCTGGCCTCCAGCCCTGCCTCCCTCCCCTCTAGGTGGGCTCCGTGGAAGAGTTCCAAGGCCAGGAGCGCAGCGTCATCCTCATCTCCACCGTGCGGAGCAGCCAAAGCTTTGTGCAGCTCGATCTGGACTTTAACCTGGGTTTCCTTAAGAACCCCAAGGTTTGAGGGCTGGTGGGTGGCAGGAACTCCCCTCCTGAGGACCCTTCCCTCCTGTGACCCCACCCCCTCTTCTTCGCAGAGGTTCAACGTGGCTGTGACCCGAGCCAAGGCTCTGCTCATCGTGGTGGGCAACCCACTCCTCCTGGGCCATGATCCTGACTGGAAAGCGTGAGCATCCCACCTGCCATCCCTCTGGGTGGACAGCTGTGGGCTCAGTCCATCTTCCCATCTTATCTTAACGTCATCCCCCGCTTGCCAAGGTCGAGCACCTTGCCTGAGCACCTTGCCCCGAGGCAAGGTACAAGCCAAGTGCAGGACCAAGGCTGGGCCTCCAGCCTCTGCTGGCGCTCAGCCAGCCCTGTGCAGCCATGTGTGAATGTCCCTGTACCCCACAGGTTCCTGGAGTTCTGTAAAGAAAACGGGGGGTACACCGGGTGCCCCTTCCCTGCCAAACTGGACCTGCAGCAAGGACAGAACTTACTCCAAGGTCTGAGCAAGCTCAGCCCCTCTACCTCAGGTATGGCCGGGCCAGGGTGGACTGAGTGGGGGACAGTGCTGAGGGAGGAGGGAAGTTACTAAAACAGAGCTCCTCTCTTTTCTTTCTAGGGCCCCGGAGTCACAACTACCTCCCCCAGGAGGGTGAAGGGGGCCTGCCCCTGCAAGTGGAGCCAGAGTGGAGGAATGAGCTCTGAGGACACAGCAGCCAGCCTTCTCACACCAGCCAAGCCTTAACCTCCCACCCGACCCTGAGCTAGACCCCGAACCAGACCCCGGCCTGAACCAGACTCCAGCTGTGCCGTACCTCTGGGGGACAGGAAGGCTGGAGAGGGAGTTTACAACCACACCACCCCTTCCCTGCTGGGGAAAATGACACATCAAGCTGCTAACAATCGGGGGAAGGTGGAGGAAAAAAGTCTGAAAAAAAAATCTTTATGCCTCCTTGTCTCCTCAGCCTGGCCCCAGCTTCCTGAACTCCCAAGATGACCCCACAGGGGAGGGTGGGACTCTCACACACTGCCAGGGGCCATACCCCCACTTCCCTGCTAGAAAGCAACCCAACCCCCATGTCTAGGGGAGGAAACCCAATGGGAGGTGGCAGGGAGGCCACCCACAGGCTTCTAAGTTTAGCCCCTGCTCTAGACCACTCCCCCCTTACCCTCCTCCAAGGCCCAGAGCCAGGCATGACCTCATCCTTTTCTCTAAGACTCCACCCTGCCTGCCCAGGAGTCCTGCCTTTACAGACAGGGGGCCAGCCTGGTGAGCAGTTTGAAGAGATGGGACTCCAGGCTCACAGCCAAGACAGGGACCAGGAGAGAAGGACAGGAAGCCACACACAAGTTGGAGCCTGTGGCCTTTATTCATGCCCCCCACCAAGTATAGCCAAGAGCCAAGGCCTCTGCCCAAAGCAGAAACACCAGGGACCAGGACTCCGGGTTACACCCTCCAGGTCCCCTACCCCAGCTTCTCTCCTGTGAGCCAGACGTGTATAAAGTGCTGGTGTGATGATCCTCTGGGGAAGGCCAAAGGGAGCAAAGGCCCCACCCCTGGACCAAGGCAACAGGAGCAGGGACGGCTCTGGACAGGCGGGACACAGCCCTAGGTTCCCAGGGCCGCTGGCCACCGCTGGCCACCACCCTCAGGGCTGGGGAACGATGCAGTCCTGGGCAGGAGGGAACTGGGAAAGGGAGCCTTGGGCAGGGATCCCTAGTAGGGAGGGGAGCTTCTGCGCCCTGTGAAGGGAGGCAGGGAGGCAGGGGAAGCTGTGGGGAGCTCAGAGAATGGGGCAGCCTCTCCGGCGCTTATTCTTGCGGACCTGGAGGCCAGCCCGAGTGGCCATCTCAAACACCTCCCGCACCCCCTCCTTGGTCTTGGCTGAGCACTCAAGGTAGCCAAAGGCACTGATCCGGTTTGCCATGTCCCGGCCCTCCTCAGATCGAACAGGCTCCTGGGAAGGTGGAAGATGAGAGGTCAAAGGAAGTTGCTGGCTAGGTGCAGCAACCGGAACAAACGATCTCCTCCAGCCCTGGCCCCTATGGGCAGGGTCTGGCTAGAGACCCAAGACTCAGGTTTACCTTCAAAATTCTCTTCATTGGCTTTACACCCCACGGTTCACCCTTCTCTTACCTGAATCAGGATCTCCTAACTGACCGACCCTGCCTCTGTTCTCACTCACTTCCAGTCCATCCTGTAGGGCTGCCAGATTCATTTTCCTAACATGCTGACCTGACCACACCTGTCCCCAATTTAAAACCCTGCCACATTACCCTTGGAGGACAGTCCATGTTTCTTGGCCTGGCAGTTCTCCCTGATTAACTCACCTCTGGCTAGAAAGCCACTTACTGGGACCCCAAATAAGCTAGCTCCCCCACTTTGCCCTTGTTCCAGCCACTCAATGCCCTCCCTCCTGCATCCACCTCAGCCCATACCTCCCAGGTGTACTTAGGTGGCTCTACCTGCATATCCCAAGCAAACCTCTATTGCAAGAAGCCAGCTCCCTGAGGGCAGAGATTTTCTGATTCATCTTTCTAACCCCAACATCAAACAGCGGGCAATGGATAAGCTGCCAAGTGCCCTTGGACAGGTCACTTTGTCCTCTGACAGTTTCATCATATACTGGCTCAGACACTAGGGCCTGTTTGGTTCTCCCTCCCTCACCATGGTGTCGACACAGGGGGTAGGAAGTCACAGGGAGTCAACAGGAGAAGGCTTCTTTACCAGCCTGTCAGCCCTCAGGGGGGTCCTTCCTCGCCGGGGCCCGGCAGCCACACTCACCTGCTTCATCTTGGCCAGCTCCCTCCGTGTGTGCTCATCTTGCCTCAGGTCCTTCTTATTTCCCACTAGGATGATGGGCACATTGGGGCAGAAGTGCTTCACTTCCGGGGTCCACTTCTCAGGGATGTTTTCTGTGCAGACACATCCCGACAGGGGTCAGTGCCCCCACTTAGGCCAGAGGGCTCCCCAGGGCCCCCTGTCTCCCCAAGGCAGCCCCTTTCACAGCTCAAAACCCCTCTCCCTCACAGCACACACCCTCCCGAGTCCTCTAAAGGCCATAGTAACCACAGGAGGAGGCCAAGGGGCTCCCCGGCACCTCCCCCCAGCCTCCGAAGAGGGTTCAAATGAACCAAGGCAGAAGCTCCCTCCCGCTGGTGGATTCAAAGGGATTCTCAATCCCCTCCCTCCAACAAGCTCACCCAGACTGTCGGGGCTGTCAATGGAGAAGCACATGAGGATGACGTCAGTGTCCGGGTAGGAGAGAGGCCGCAGGCGATCATAGTCTTCCTGCCCTGCTGTGTCCCACAGGGCCAGCTCCACCTGACACACAGGGCCAGTGCTTCACTAGCCTGAGGGCCCCAGGCACACCCCCGCACGCCCTGCCACCCAGGGGTCCTCTCTGAAATCCTGGTCCTTTAGGTTCACTGGGCACCTACTGAGCACCTACTACATGCAAGGGATAGTCCTCATCCCAGCCACACAACATAAGGTGAGTTCAACCCTGAGACAATGTGTTTGGTCTTTGTGCAGTGTGAACTGCCATTGTGAGCACCACCGTTTTATTTCATCTTCACTGAAACCCTTTGAAAGAGGCCCTACTGTTATTCCCATTTTATAGTTGGGGTGGGGTCGGGGCTCAAGCCCAGAGGCCAAGGGACTGGGCCCAGGTTAGAGCACATGTGTAAAGAACCAGGAGGCTGGATTTCCAGGGACAGCAGTTGCACTTCCTCACTTCACTGCTTTTAGCCGGGAGAGTGGAGCAAGGATGTGGGTGGGGGGAGAGGAGGGCCATCCCAGGCTCCTACGTGATGGGGGCGGGGTGCCGAGGCGCGACGAGCAGAGGCTCCTGGCCTTTACCTGCTTGCCGTCCACCTCGATGTCTGCGATGTAATTCTCAAAGACGGTGGGGACGTAGACCTCTGGGAACTGATCCTTGCTGAAGACGATGAGGAGACAGGTCTTCCCACAGGCCCCATCCCCCACAATCACTAGCTTCTTTCGGATGGCAGCCATGGCTGGGGCTAGCAAAGAAGAGGCAGTGGGAATGTTGGGGAAAGCCACGAAGTCAAAAAACACATCTCTAGGGCCCCCCAAGACCTCCCTGGAAACCACGGAAGGAAGGGAGGAAGAGGGGCTTTTTGCTCAGGCACCTTCTTGCCAAGAACCAATTGTTGAAGCAACTGAGCTTGAAATTCTTAATCTCAGGGTCAGGGACAGACCTGCCCCCATGGGTTAGAACACAGAAGTGGGAGGTGGAAGAACCACCCACTTGGGAGCCAGAAAGCATGAGTTCTAATCTAATCCACTCACCAAGTGTGGGCCCCTGGACACCTAGACAGGTGTCTGAAGCAGCAGCTTTTATTTGCTCTACATAGCAGGGTATCAAGTCAGACTTATTTGTTACCAGGATCTTGATACTTTTCAAATTTAATTATCTCAAATGTCCAATCTAGAACACACTGTCCCTCACTCAGCACAGTCATGCATGCCCAGAGAAAAACCAAGAGTCCCCACCAATATGGGTGGGTAGGGAAGGAATATTTACCATGCCCCTGGGTGCCAGGCACTATGGGGGGCGCACTGACAAAAATCACCTCCCTCAGCCCCCAAAAGCCTGGAAGGTTGAAAGTGGGCTTCCCATTTTGACAAACTAGGAAAGTGTGGCT
The DNA here is from genome assembly GCF_016906955.1 of Phacochoerus africanus. Taxonomy (NCBI): domain Eukaryota; kingdom Metazoa; phylum Chordata; class Mammalia; order Artiodactyla; family Suidae; genus Phacochoerus; species Phacochoerus africanus. The sequence goes on along the minus strand of NC_062549.1, from coordinate 108,156,415 downwards.
CAGGAGGTTTAAGACAATGTGTATGGAGCCGTGACAGTGATGGCACTCAAAGCAGGGCATGCGACACTAGTCTGCTGTCTTCTCTACATATCACCCCAGAGGTGGGAAGGAGAGCAGATGGATGGAAACCCAGATGGAGGGCAGTGGCAGCAGCCAGCCGGTGTCCCTGGCCCACCCCATCCTGGTCCCCAGAGCCCCAAGGCACACAAAGGAGGCTCAGTCTGGGCAGTGCCCACAGCCCACATTCGGGCAGCCTGCCTTCCTCCCCCCTTCCTCCTGGGCCTGGCAGCAACACTGGGTCACTCAGCCCCAGGCAGGGGACAATGACCATACTGTAGGGAGCCACACATCTACCACAGCAGAGGGACTGAGAATAATCCACTAGGGAATCACCTCCACCCACTCCCTGGAACAGCCCCTTCCTCCCCTCTGTCCAGCTCACCCCAAGGCCCTGCCCACCCCTCCCTGTGACTCAGGGCAAGGAGTCAGCTTCCCGGGGTTTCCAGTGTCTCCCGCCCCCGACACACACCAAAGAGCATCTGCACAGTTCATCACACCTTCCTAGCTTCCCTGCCCCTGAGCTGAGCCTCACTTCCTCCTTCCCTGGGGAGAGGAGCCGACCTCCAGCCGGCTGGAGTTCCCAGGCTGAGGCCTGGGAGGAAGAGAGGGCGGGCTCTGGAGCTGAGATGAAGTTGAGGCTGTTGGGGGGGGGGGGAGGCTAGAGCCAGTACTGGGAGGAGCCCCAAAAAAGAGACAAATGAGTCCCAGCACCAACCAGGCAGGGAGCAGTTAAGAAAGGAGGAGATGGTAACCCGATCTCTGCCCCAAACCTGGCTTTTTCTCTCAGTCCCACATCCTGTCGTTCTAGACTCAACTCCTTCACTCTCCCCACACCAGCATCACTTCACACCCCTGCCTTGGTCTGTCTTTTAAGAGGCGAATATCCCAGCCCAAGACAAGTTTTCTTCCACAGTGGGATCCTGGGTGGCCTCCCTCCCCTACACAAACACACACACACACAACTGGGATGAGGGGAAGTGGATATGAGTCAGAGGGAATTTATAGGAGTTGAGAGTGCACAGCCACTCTCCCCACCACAACAGGGGCTCCCCCTGATACCCCAAAAGACAAACAAGAAGGCATTCACCCTGCCAGCAGATCCCTTCCAAAAATGGAAACCATCCTTCAGAAAAGGGGGGAGTGTCCCTGGAAACTCTATCCAGGTGACCAAAACTCGCTTACTTGCTCCCACAAGTTCCATTGGTCCAGCGGTGGGAAAACAGGCTGGGGTGGCCCCAACCAGGGCAGGGCCCTGCTGATGGAGGGCTGGAGGGCATTCACCACTGGGGTGACTGCCAGTTGCTTAGGCACGAATGTGCCACTGCCCTCCCCCAGCAGGACAGTTTAGGTGGCACCAGATGGTGGGGGGCAGAGGCCAGAACTCTGGGGCAAGAGCATGCATTAAATTACCTGGAGCCCCCAGCTCAATCATAAGACTTTCCCTTCAAGCTCAGTAGAGTAGTTGGCCCAGGCCACCAGGCCCAAGGCCAAGATGGCAAGGACAACAGCTCCCTGTGAGAGGCTGCCCCTGAAGAACTGCCCCACTGACCCTCAGAGAGGCAACCAAACCCCACACTGGGCTGGAATGGAACCTGAACTCCTGGGGCCTTCCTTGGGACTAAACAGCTGCCCTCTCCTCCATCCTTCTGTAGATTCCCAGATGAACCAGGGGCTGCAGTACCCTGCTGGCCACCCCTGAGGTCCAGGGAAGAAATCAGATACGTCCTCCTGAACGTGAAAACCAGAAGTGATGGCAGGACTCAGCCTTGGGGCTTCCAGCCCAAACCCCCAGGACACTCTCGAGCCGGGTTGGGAAGTGTGAAGGCGGGTGGGGGGTTGGAAGGGAAGAGATTCTTGAACTCACACACACACACGCACGAGCTGGATCCTTCCCAATCTCCCCTACCTCCCACTCCAGGCCGACTCCAGAAACCATCCAGGGCGACGGCCAGACCCCCGGAACAGTGGCCACCCCCACGGTCACACCCAGCCCCTATTCCCGCCACTCCACCAGCCCGGCGAGGGGAATTCCCTCCTCCATCCGGACTCGGACCGGGACCCACACCCCAGCCCAGGTCCACAGCGGGCCGCCGGGCCTGGGAACTAGAGCGTCTGGCCTGGGGCTCCCTCGCAGAGACCCAAGTTGCCCCATTTCCCCTCGCCCGGCTGGGCAGGTTCCGGGAAGTCGGGAGGGGAAGGCAAGGGACTCCGGCTTGGACACCAAGAGGCGACAGGCCCTGCGGGGCAATTCCCGGGGCGCCTCACGGCGGCCCAGGAGGGCAGGGAGGGGCCGAGCCCGGCCGACCCCCGCGCCGCCCAGGCGCCGCGTCCAAGGGGAGGGCAGGCGGCCCGTACTCGGGCCAAAGCCCCTCCTCCCCGGCCGGCGCCCCGAGCTCCGGCCAAGCGGAGAAGGGGGAAAGTGCTCTGCCGGGACGAGTTCCCAGGACAACCCCGCCGCCCCCAGCCCTAACCCGAGGTACCTTCCGCTCCGCCGCTCCCAGCTGCGCGGCCGGTGCCGGAGGCAGACTGACCCGAGGGGCACCGCCCCGCCCTCCTTCTTCGCCGCGGCGGGAGGGGCGACTCGCGGGAGGGGCGGGCCCGGCAGGGGGAGGGGCGGGCCGGGCGGCCCTAGGCTCCGCCCGCCCCCCGCCCCCGCGGGTCGCCGAGCGCAGGCCGCGGGGGCCGCGGGGGCCGCTGGGGGGGGGGGGGGGGTCCCGGGTGCCGGCCGGGGGCTCGGGAAAGAGGCCCGGGCCGTGGAGGCGTAGGCGGCGGGGCACGGCCGACGGGACCCTGAAGGACTCTGCCTCTGCCCCGCCTTCCAGCTCCTAGGGGAGAACCGGTATCGGGAAAGTTGAGAGGCGCTCGGGGTGGAGTCAGGAAAGGGCCGCTGCTGCCCTCCTGTGGCCAACTGGCCACCCGCGTCTACACCACCCGGGGCTTCGCGGGACTAGGAAAGGAGTCCTTGGGGACGCCCGAGGAGAGGGCCGCGGAAGATGCCCACCGTCTGTTCGTAGAATCACTGCGGAGTAAGTACAGTCCGCTATCATCCTCTAGCCTTGGAGACTTTTCAGAACCTTTGAGATTCAAGGCACCTGGTTCCACCTCACAGTTCCCTTCGTTTCTCCCTGCCTGGAGTTTCCAACTCCTATCCATCCCTCAAAAGGCAGTCCTGGAAATCCTTCCGGATCCCCAGCTTTGAATTCAGTTCTCGCCCCCACTGTATTATTTCTGTGCTGTTAGGGACACCTAGCCGGGTTCGACTTGTGCACCGGGTGTTTACCAACAGGTGTATTTTCTTCCCTGAAAGGTGCCTGAGGAGGTAGGTGGAAGATGAGGAAGTCTACTCACATTTTATTAGCTTGGGATCGTACAATACATAGCTTTTAATATTCATCACAAATCTTCGGAATAAGTATATCCGTCCCCTTTTGCCTGTTAAGGAAACTGAGGCTCAAGGAAGTTAAGCGGCTTGCCCCAAATTTGCCATTTGTATGTGGCAGAGCAAGCACTTCCTGGTCAGCCCTGTCTGGCTCCAATCTGGTCCCTCTCCCAGCTGCCTACTGTGATCCTCCAATCTATGCCTCTCCTGTCTGGCACAGTGTGTGGCACGTAAATAGGTTTTCAACAGATCTTTGCTGAATGAATAAATGAATGTTAGAAGTCAAGCATACCTTAAAGATCTGAAAAGCAACTCATTATATTTGCTAAATGAGGAAACTGAGGTCCAGAGCTGTGTGGTCCCCAGGCCTCTTAGCTGACTCAATAAATTGAGCTATGTGCTCAGTTGAGGTCGATTTCTGCCTTCAAAGAAGGTACAATCTAAATTCAGAATGCAGACAACTTAAAGATAGCTCATGGCTTTTTAACTCTTGTTACATGGACCTGGCTCCGCATACGTGAACTCCTTTCGTCATGCTCAGAGAGACGGCAGACCTAGTAATGGGTTTGGCATCAGGACTCTCAAGCTCCTGCTCTTAACTGTTATTCTGTACCAGCTCCTTATAGAGACAGTTGTAGTACAGGAGGTAAGCACCGTAGTGGGGGTGTGTGTGGACTGTGGAAGGATAGGTGAAGTGTTCAGGATAAGGCGATGTGTAGATTTCAAACGAACTGCAGCTACTTCAGACCTGGAGAGTTATGGAAACCTCACGAGGGTGGGAGGGAGGGGGGAGACAGGACCGAAGGAAGCCGTGGACAGCTCATAAAGGTCTTTCTATGCTGGGCCCAGGAGGAGAATGTCAGTTTTGGTCTAGGTGCAGTAAGGAGCCACTGAAGTATTCTTGGAGGGATGGATTCACACTGTGGAAAGGATTTCCCTGGCTGCTACTTATGTTGTGTATTGGGGGAAGCAGGGAAGTGACCTGGAGACAGAGTTAGGCAGCTAATCTACTAGAGGACTAAGGCAGTGACTATAAGGACAAATAGGAAATATATATATATATATATTTTTGTCTTTTTGCCTTTTCTAGGGCCACTCCCATGGCATATGGAGGTTCCCAGGCTAGGGGTCCAATTGGAGCTGTTGCAGAGCTGGCCTACACTAGAGCCATAGCAACGCCAGACCTGAGCTGCAACCTACACCACAGCTCACGGCAATGCCGGATCCTTAACCCACTGAGCAAGGCCAGGGATTGAACCCACAACCTCATGGTTCCTAGTCGGATTCGTTAACCAGTGAGCCATGACAGGAACTCCAAGGAAATATATTTAAAAATAAATCACGGAGTTCCCGTCGTGGCGCAGTGGTTAACGAATCCGACTAGGAACCATGAGGTTGCGGGTTCGGTCCCTGCCCTTGCTCAGTGGGTTAACGATCCGGCATTGCCGTGAGCTGTGGTGTAGGTTGCAGACGTGGTTCAGATCGCGCGTTGCTGTGGCTCTGGCGTAGGCCGGCGGCTACAGCTCCGATTCGACCCCTAGCCTGGGAACCTCCATATGCCGCAGAAGCCGCCCAAAGAAATAGCAAAAAAATAAAAAATAAATTAATAAATAAAAATAAATCATCAGCTATACTTAGTGATTGATTCTCCTGATGAGGAAGAAACAGAAGCCAAATGTGACCAATTCCAGGGTTTCTAACTTGAGTAGCTGAGCTGGTAGCCCTGAGATGATGCACCCAGAGAAGGATATGATTGTGGGGGAAATGATAAATTCAGCTGGAGGAGCGTTGAGTTGACGTGCCTGTGGACTGTCTCGGAGATGTTCAGGAGACCACTGGGATATGTAGGTCTAAAGCTCAGGAAAGGTCTGTGCTGGAAATAATGACTTAGAAGAGGCCAGCACATGGATGAAGCCATAGAAGCAGATGAGAATGTGTGGAGCAGGAAGAGCAGAGGGCAGAAGAGCGAGCCTGGGAATGTTACATTTTTAGGACTGTTTTGGAGTTCTTTCCACCCCCACCCCCACCCCCGTTGTTTTGCCTTTTAGGGCTGCACCCACAGCATATGGAGGTTCCCAGGCTAGGGGTCTAATCAGAGCTGCAGCTGCCGGCCTACACCACAGCCACAGCAACTCAGGATCTGAGCCACGTCTGTGACCTACACCACAGCTCACAGCAACGCCAGATCTTTAGCTCACTGAGCGAGGGCAGGGATCGAACCCACATTCTCATGGTTACTAGTCGGGCTCGTTACGGCTAAACCAAATGGGAACTCCACCTTTCAGTTTCTATTCAAAGTAAATAAAAACACACACCTTTATCCATCTGCTTTATTTGCCAAGAGATATAATTTTGGATCTAACTGGCACCCCTTCTTCGGTTAAATTGCCGCTAAAGGTCATAGAGACAACTTCAGAATTTGGGTTGGGAGAGGCGTAAGCATGGAGAAGCTGGGATCGTGGTGGGAGGTTCGGGGCTGAGCCCCTCAGGAGTAACTGCCTGGCCCTCCCAGGGGGATGACGAAGACCGAGATGTCATCCCCGGAACCCAGCTTGTTGTTGGGGAGACGCCAACCACGGTCCCGGGGGGTGCCCCGGGCCCCCAGGACCAGAGCTTGGGCCAGAGCTGTGTACCTGCCAGGAGCACATGTGCACATTCATGTACCAACATGTATATGGGAAGACAGTTACACCGGCCCTCATGTGGGTCCCCAAGCATTGCTCCCCTTTGTCCCTTCCTTCCCCATCGTCATCCCCTTGCCGCCATACAGCCCCTACCTGCTGGGGTCATTGGGCTCATAGGCTGACAGCACCTTGTCCACAGTGGCAGCTACCTCACAGTCACTGGTGACGTCCCACAGCCCGTCTGTCCCCAGGACTAGCACGTCATCTGGGCAGTGCTCGTACTGGGTCAGGTCATACACTCGCACCTGGTGGGGAGAGAGGGTGCAGAGGGAGCTTGGGGGTAAAGAGACGCTGGGTGAGAGCCAGCCCCGGACCCCTGGAGGAGGAAAAGTACGACTGAGGAGGCCCCCATGCCGCTCACCTCAGGGAAGCAGGAGAGGAAGGGCTTGATGGGCAGGGTGGAACTGCAGACCCTGAGGTTGTGGTCTCCCAAGCCCCGGGTCACCCCAATGGTGGCCATGACTCGAGCCTAAAGGAAATGAGGAGGGGGTAATGCTATAGCCCTCGGCCGGACTCTCTGGGACCCTGGACCCTTCCCACCCCTACCCTCGGGTAGAACCTCCACCTCCCTAGATAACTCGTGGTGGGTCCTCCGGCCCTCTCCCACCTCTACCATGGAGTTTACCTTTTTGCCCTCCCCACAGACCAGAGGAAACCTGAGATCCTCCAGCTCGATCTTTTTGTAGGCCCTGGGGAGGGGGGAGTAGAGGAGGCATCACCCAGGCATCAAAGCCCCTCTCCCCTAGGAGCCGTGCCCCTCACACAAACCCCTGAGAAGGACCACATCCCACCAGCTCCCGGCTTGACCCAGCCTCCAGCTTCCACCTTGCTGCTGGCGAGGGACTGGTTGTGTTGCCACAGAAACGGGTCCCAGATCTGAGGGAAGTGTTACCAGCCAGTCATGTTCTGGTCCCGGTACAGCATCCTCTGCCCCAGCTCCTTAGGCTGAACTCTGCGGGGGAACTCAAGGTGGGTGAATTCACCACCCAGCAGCTCTGGTTTCAGGAAGCCCTAGGATTGGGAGCAAAGGGCCAGGGCGGTGTTAGGTTTACAGCACACCCTAGTGTACAGATGGTGTTAATTATAGCAGACCCTTAACTGGAGTTTACCATGTGCCATGCGCTGTTCTAAGATTAACATTTATTAACTCATTTAATCCTCACAACAACCTTTAAGGCAGGCACTCGTGATGCACGGAGAAGTTAAAGAAATCGTTGAAGAGCACACAATTAGCAAAGTACTCAAGCCTGTATTCAATTTTAGGCACCCAGCTCCAGAGCCACTGCTTTAAAGTACTAAGCCAGGAGTTCCCGTCATGGCTCCGACTAGGAACCATGAGGTTGCAGGTTCGATCCCTGGCCTTGCTCAGTGGGTTAAGGATCTGGCCTTGCCGTGAGCTGTGGTGTAGGTTGCAGCTCAGATCTGGCGTTGCTATGGCTCTAGTGTAGGCCAGCTGCAACAGCTCCGATTGGACCCCTAGCCTGGGAACCTCCATATGCCATGGGAGTGGCCCTAGAAAAGGCAAAAAGACAAAAAAAAAAAAAAAAAAGCACTGAGCCATACTGCCCCTTTGGACCTTTGCAGTTTCCTTCCCTCACCTCTGACCACACTTCCTTCCTCAGTTGGGGCCACCGTGGGTGCACTGGAGCAGCCCACGCTCCTCTCTGCTGCACCCTTTACATGAGCTCGGCCCCAGTAAGCTCCCAGGAAGGAACTATCTGTGTGGTGGTGGTGAAGAGTCCTTGGGACACAGGGCACAGAAAGGCACAGGATTCAACAAGGAGTGGGAGCAGGGAGTCTACTTCCTACTCACAAGCAGCTGAAGACGCTGGCGCTCAGTCTCCGGGGTGAATTCCTGGGACATTGGAATGATTTCACCGTTCCGGACGATGATGGCTCTGCCCAGAGAAAGAAAAGATCTGGCTCTGGCTCTCCTCAACCGCCTCACAAGAATTCCCCAAAGATCAGGCCCTCCCTGGGTCCCTCACCCAGACTCCCAGTGTTCCTCCCCTCCTAGTTATGTCAGGCCCTTCCTTATGTCTGTGAGCCCTCCTGAACCCCTCCAGTCTTTGATTTTGAACACCCACCACCTCACCCTTTTCTATTCCCCCATTCCCGCCCCCGTAGCCATTTTCCAAGCCCCCACCCCATACCTGCTGTCACCTGCGTTTGCCACGTACACTTTGCCTAGTAAGTAGACCACAACCAGTGCACAGCAGCCCCCCTCCACTTGGTGGCCACGCCGCTCCCTCGCCATTTGCTCATCCTGACATAGGAGGAAGGTCAGAGGAGGTGGATGAAGAGGAGGTTCCAGACACACAGCCGCCACCCCACCCCACCCCCCGCCATGTCTGCCGAAATGAATTGCCCAGGCAAGCCGCACTGGCAGAGAGTGGGGAAGACATCGTTATGACACTCGCTTCTCCCTCCCTCTGAACCAAGCTCTGCTCAGGCTCTCAAGGCTGTCGTGGGCTCTTAGGGTCACCTCCTGAGGCCACCTGACTCCCATACAGAGTTGATCAGAGTGTCGGTCTGGCAGGCCCTTGACCTTGGCCCCCCACTTACCATGAGCTGGAAGGCATTCTCAATGGCACCCACTACCAGGCTCTCATGGGTCACTTCCTTCTGCAAAGGCCAGCAGGGCTGAGGACCAACCAAGTGAGAAGAATCAGAGGAACCTGGAGCCCCCGGGGTGGATGGGAGGCAGAGGGGAGGTGGTGAGGGGTCCTGGAGTATCTCTACCAGGTCCTTTAGCTGCTCCCGAATGTGGCGGTGCAGGAGCCTAGAGGCCATTTCAGCAGCTCCACCCCCTGCGTGCCCATCGAACAGACCCCAGTAGTAGAAGCAGAGTCCCTGGTGGAGGAAAAGTTGAATGTGTGAGTGAGTGTGTGTTATGCAGGGAGAAGAGGAAGAGTGTGGGCATCCATATAAACATCGGAGAGGAGGTCAGAGTTTGGTCTTAAAGGGGAATCGTATTTATTCGCTCATTCACCAAGGGCCATATGTGTCTAAAAGCATCGAAAAAGTCAAACTCAGAGGATAAAAGGTGCAAAAATAAACATTAGTGGTTACTTAAATCATCAATAAATACATGAGCATCTACATTTTAAGTGGAAAATGGAACATTCATACTGACATGGTAGAATCTCGCGGATCAGTCAATGCCAGATAAAGGTTCTGTGCCAGAAGGTAGAAAGCTTGTAAGTTAGGAGGGAGGTCTTTCACAGGGCTCAGACTAAAACCAGATGCCTAGAATCCCTGGGGAGAGGTGTCACTTGTGTCTCTGCAGGCTAGGAAAGGGGGTAGGGGCTCACCTGGCCTCGGCTAGGCTCTCTGGGTGCCCCTGAAACGCTCCTCCGACCTTCCACGTACACCACCTCACAGCAAGCCTGGTCCTCATTGTGTCGGCTCTTGCCAGCGTTGATGACCCTGTCAGGCCACAGTGACCACATCAGGTTGGACACCAGACCGGGTCCTGGAATAACTCCCACCTTAGACACACATACCCTCTCTGGAGCCTGCTGGCCAAGCTGAGAAAGGTCACAGCCACCTGGGAACCAGGCCAGAGGAAAGAAAAGGGAGGCAGGGCAAGGCACAAGGAGTACTGTCTGGGTGTCAGGCCCCACTACCTCACAGAAAGGCCACAGCAGCACCTTCCTGCCTCAGTCCCCTGGTCCCTGGCTAAGGGGACCTCCCAAGTGGTGCTGCTGCTGTGGAAGGACCTCGACGGAGGGAAGGAGGTTTTAATTCCTGACTTGCCAAGACCCTATATCCCACCCTGACCCCCAATCAACTCTTCTAGTGCCTTGTCCACAGCACCCCACCCTCATGAGCACACCCACCTTTATTCTAATATCATCCAGTGAAAGTTTCTGCTGCTTTGGCAATAAGTGCTCCAGCCCAGATCAGGAAAGAGGAATTGAAATAGGGTAGGAGTGGATGCCCCCCTGGACTGCGCAGGAGCCACATAACCACCAACTCTTCCCAAAAAGGAAGTTAAAGGAGCTGGGAGTGGGGTCACGGAGTCACCAGCCACCACCCTCAGCACCTCAGCGCTCCTGTCTCCCTCAGTGCTCCGCTTTTCCAGCAGATGCATTAAAAATACAAGCCGGCTGCTCCGGCCACTCCGACAGCTCTGGCCCGGGGTCCACTTTCTTGCCTAGCCAGGGCAAGTCCACCCGCCGAGGGGTGTTCAAAGGGGGCCCTTCCGCTTCTCTGGGAGGCCCCCTCCCCCGCTCCTGGGGAAGCCGGCGGCCGCCTGGTGTCGCCGGCTATTTCTGGGTGTGGAGGGGGAGGGGAACGGTAAAAGGAACAGGGAACTGGGGCGCTGGGGTCGGGAAGCCCAAGGAGTTTTTCCAGTCACCACCTCCTCTATTAAAAGGGCCCCTCGCTCCTTGAAACCTCTCCTCCCTTAGTCATTAAGCTACCGGGCCGCAACTGAGAACTGGCCAACTCATCACTCGCGGGCCCTCTACCCTCCGGGCTCTGGAAGGGAACAAGGTCCTGAAGCGGCGTGGGTGAGGGTAGTCAGCGAGCCAGAAGGTCCTAAGGAAGGCTCACCCGACTTGGGAAAGGGCTGGGAGTGGGTGCGGCCCGAAGCCCAGAGAATAGCAAAGGTCCTGGGGAAAGGAAGCTCCTGGCCCCTAGCGCGGCGAGGGGGACGCATCCCAGTGCCCAGGATGCCGAGATGGGGAGGGGTTTGGGGATGGGAGTCCCATCTGAGTAGGGTGCTCCCGGGGTCGCTCACTCGGCGTAGCCCGTGCTCCAAGGCAGGCGACGGCCGGTGTCCGGGGGGCTTTGCACAGCCCGGCCAGCGTGGTCGTCGGCGCGTCGCAGACCCCCAGGGCTCAGCTGCAGAAAGGTCGGTCGGGAGAAGCTCGCTCGAGCCTCTGCTATCTTCCTGGGCGCCGCTCTCGCGCTCCCAGCCCTCGCCGGAGGGCTCCTGGGAGCTTCTGGAGGGGCGGCAGGCGGCGCCGAGGTTGCGGTGGGCAGGTCCGGCGATTTGGGGCGCGGAGGCGGTCCACCCCCAGAGCTAACCAGGTGCGCCACGGCCGAGCGCACCCGGTTTAGCATGCTGCCTCCCTGCCCCGCCCTCGGCCGTGGCCCCGCCCCAGGGAGGGCCCCGCCCCCTAGGGCTCGCGGGAGGCGGTGCTCGCTCCCGCCAGCCCGGCCCTGCCATTGGCTCCCGGCCCTCAGAGCCGGTCCTGGGCAAAACTTCCTCGGCCTCCCGCTACCCCGCGAACAGCCCTGCCAGCTTGCGGCCTCTTCCCTGCCCCGTTCCGGCTTCGCTCGCCTCAGTTTCTTTGGGGAAGAAGGGCCTGCTGTAATAGGAAGGGGACGGCGAAAAGGAAACTCTATTTGAGCCTTGCTCTAAGGTTAGGCATCAACTAGAACTTCCCCATTGTGACGGGAGGGTGGTGTCTCTTCGTCCTCGGTTCTTTGTGGCCAGCCTACCCAGAGGGTGATGGAGCTGGTGACCTCAAAACGAAACCAGTCGCTTCGGTGACCTCTGGATGTGAATCTCCTGGTGCGATAACACCTCTGGCTGGGGCCGCTGGAGTGAGAGTGAGAGCAAGCGAGCCGCTGCTGGGGGTGGTGTGGGGGTTGGGGACTAGACAAGCTGGAGCCCATCATCCTGAATTAGGGATCTGGGGATAAGTTCCTGGATTCCTGAGGGCGCTGTTCCCTGAAGACCACTTATAGATCCGAGAGAGCGTTTACATACTTTAGGTCTTTTACACCGCGCACCAACCCTGCAAGGTGGGTTTTATTATGTTCTTTTATTTACTTATTTATTTGCTTTTTAGGGCCGCAGGTGCGGCATATGGAAGTTCCCAGGCTAGGGGTAGGATCCGAGCTACAGCTGCCGGCCTACGCCACAGCAACGCCAGATCCGAGCTGTGTCTGCAGCCTACACCACGGCTCACGGCCACGCATGATTCTTAACCCACTGAGCGAGGCCAGGGATAGAACCCGCGTCATCATGGTTACTAGTCGGGTTCGTTACTGCTGAGCCACAACGGGAACTCCCTTTATTATGTTCTTTATAGGGATGAGGCAGGACTGAACAGTCAGTGCGAAATTCATACCTATGTCAATTCCCAGCTACCAAAGCCGATTGTAAAGAACGAAGCTGACTTGTCTGGGTCAGAAAGGAAGGGTTAAGAGGTAGATACCCAGCAGAAGGGTGGGGGTCCCTCCTCTCCCATACTCCTCCTCTTAAGCCAGAGGCTGAGAGCAATCCAGGTTCTGTGGCTGCCGCCGGGGGGAGACAGAGGCCAGGCTAGTAGCCTGACTGAGCCAGGAGGGTGGTAACTGACCTGAAGCCCTGAACTGAAGAGCTATGTGCCTAAGCCTAGGAGTCCATTATTAGGCCTCCAAAGACACCTCTTATTCCACACATGGTTCAAATGGGGACAAGGCCCTATGGCCCTAATGCAAGTCGAAGGTAGCCCTCAGGAACCACTGGCACCCAGTTCATAGTGGGGACTCCACCTCTGGACTGTCAGCTGGGTGCTTCCTGAACACGACTCTCCCTGCTCCCGGCTAGACCGCTTCCAAATAAAAATCTCACAATAGTCATTCAGGTTTGTAGACTTCTATAATTATGACTCGACTCTGGGCAGAAAGGAAGACAAAGAATTCACAAAAAAGGAAAAAAAAAAAAAAAAGATCAGACCCAAAGGCACATAGAACGGCCAGGCAGATAGGGAGATAAAGAATATGCTGCTGGAGTTCCCGTCATGGCTCAGTGGTTAAGGAGCTCAACTAGTATCCATGAGAATGTGGGTTTGATCTCTGGCCTTGCTCAGTGGGTTAAGGATCCAGCATTGCCGTGAATTGTGGTGTAGGTAAGCAGAAGCGGCTCGGATCTGGCGTTGCTGTGGCTCTGGCGTAGGCCTGCAGCTACAGCTCCGATTAGATCCCTAGCCTGGGAACCTCCATATGCCGTGGGTGCAGCCCTAAAAAGACAAAAGACCAAAAAAAAAAAAAATGCTGCTGCTATGGGTATTTCCCTCTTGTTTGAGAAAAGCCCTGGAACCAGCTCACAGATAAATGGCATAAACAGCAGCAGCAAGCCAGAGACAGAAGAAAAAAATATATAACATCCTGGCTATTTTTATTATTCAGTGTTTCTGGGACAGTTTGCTTACCACTTCTCCATGTCACTCCGCTCCCTAATCCCTACGCCTTACAACACCCATCATAGTGTGACCGAAAGTGGGCCACAGAGCTAAGGCCCAGAGACTTCCTAGTTCCAGCACTAGATAGTCACCACGGATATTAACAGCTCACTTGGGCTCCAGAATAGACCCAGTACCATACGAAAATCCCAAGGCTCCGTTCTCTCTAAACTTCTCACCTCCTATTCCTGGCTTCATCATCCCTCCTCCATCCTCAGACTGCCTCAGAACCTGGTGAGGTCACCACCTCTATTCATCCTGAGGTAGCACCAAATGAGAAGGGAAAAGGGGGTGGGGTGGGAAGAAGCAGACCTGTGGGGTATTCTTCTCTGCTGAGAATTGCTCAGAGGCTGGTCCTGCCTAGGGCATGGGAAGTCTCAGCTAGCGGCGGGAATTGGGCATCCTCAAGACAGGTGACCTTGTCCTGGGACCATGCAGAGGTTCAGAGCCCAGAACTGGGCCTCTTCCCTTTGCCTCTCTCCTTCCCATTACACTCTTAAACTAATCCCAAAGCACTCTTAAACTAATAGGAGTGTCCTTCAATTATGAGACAAATCCACAGACAACCACCTCCCCCTTTCATCTGTCTAACACTTTTGTATCCAGAATCTCACCTCTAAAGAATTATATAATATACAAATGCAATTATATTACAATTTTTATGGTGAAGAAACTGAGTCCCAGGAGTTCCCCTCATGGCTCAGTGGTTAACGAACCCGACTAGCATCCATGAGGACATGGGTTCAATCCCTGGCCTCGCTCAGTGGGGTTAAGGATCTGGCATTTCTGTGAGCTGTGGTGTAGATCACAGATGCAGCTCAGATCCTGCATTGCTGTGGCTCTGGCATAGGCTGGCAGCTACAGCTCTGGTTCAGTCCCTAGCCTGAGAACCTCCATATGCTGCCCGGTGCGCCCCTAAAAGACAAAAAGACAAAAAAAAAAAAAAAAGAGTTCCCATCATGGCACAGTGGTTAACGAATCTGACTAGGAACTATGAGGTTGCAGGTTTAATCCCTGGCCTTGCTCAGGGGGTTAAGGATCCAGCATTGCCATGAGCTGTGGTGTAGGTCACAGACGTGGCTTGGATCCCGTATTGTTGTGGCTCTGGCTTAGGCCAGTGGCTCCGATTCGGTCCCTAGCCTGGGAACCTCCATATGCCTCCAGCGCAGCCCTAGAAAAAGACAAAAAACAAAAAACAAGAGTCCCAGAGTTTCATCCCCAAGTTGGAGTTCATACCCATCAGCCACAAGCCTACCAAAGCCATCCTGTCTGCCTGTCCCCTAGTCCTTCCTGTCCCAGAAGACACCACTCCTAGGGTAGAGATCATTCGCTGTTTCCTCTTGGTTTTAGCATTTTAACAATGGAGGGCTAGCAAAGCAACCTGCATTGCTATGGAGAATTTTCAGATAGGATTGAGGAGGGGTGCCCCTGCAGTTTATGGAAGTTCTGGGCCAGGGATCAAACCCACACCACAGCAGCAACCTGAGCCACAGTAGTGGCAATTCCAGATCCTTAACCCACTGCACCACCAAGGAACTCCTCAAATAGGAATGTTCTACATCTTTTCTGCCCAATGCAGTAGTCCCTAGCTACATGTAGCTATTTAGTACTTGAAGTATTGTGAGTGTAAATGAGAAACTTAAAGATGTTTAATTTATATTTCAATTTAAGTCACTACATAAGGCTGGTGGCTAGTATTGGACAGTGCAATTCGGGAATATTTAAGACTCAGAACTCCTGAAGATCTGGGCTATCACTTCTCACACTCAGCACCCCCACCCCAGGCCCTCCAGAATTTTGAGCGACCTTTCTGAGTTACCCTGGCAGCACCAGGGAGGTAGATGGTCCACTGGACTGCGCTGTGGTGGCCTGCGGCCCTCTTTTACCTGGTCTCGCCTCGGCCGCCAGGGGTCGCTGCGCCCCGGCTGGGAGCGCCAGGCGGACTGAGCGCTGTGTGCGGTGCCCCGCGCGGTCCGGGAGGAGGCGGTGACGCGGGAGGAGGGCTGGCGAAGCGGGGGCGGCCCCCGGAGAGGAAAAGGAGGCGGCGGTGGCCGCTGTGTGCTCGCTGGCGGTCCTGCGGGCAGGAGCCTCGGAAGGACCCTGGCTGAACTCTGCAGAACTGGCCGGGCGGGCCCGGAGCTCCTCGGTGCCCAGAGCGGGCCCGGCATGACCGTGATGCCAGTTTGGCCAGAGCCCCTCCGCCTCGGGGACGCATGAACTTGGTGAAGGGGACAGGGCTCCGGACTAGACAGCACCCGAGCTGGCCGCTCCCGGCTGCAGTCTCCCTTTCGGAGTCTCTATCCCGGGCTCAGAGGCGAGGAGACTCTCGGGCAGGTGGGTTGAACCAGTGGGAACCATCGTAGGGTAACCAGTGGGCACCGCCGTGGGGCAGGTAGGTCCCAGGATGGGGGTTCAGAATTGGGAGGACTGAGCGGGTGCGGGGCGGGGGCGGGAGAAGACAGAGAAAGATTAGAGGATCTTGAGGTTCTCATTCTCAGCCCATGCTAGTATGCAGGGGTTGGGTGAAACAGCCTGGGAAACTGAGGCGCGAGCGTGGAAGCCTGAGAACAACTCCCAGAAGCTTCTTTCTCTAGATCTCTCTGAGGGAGGGGACAGAGGGCGGGAGGACCCACCCCAGTGCCCACCCCAGGTCTGGTATTGGGGTCCATAGGAGAGAGGGGAGGGGTGGCAGCTCAGAGAGAAAAGACACAGCTGCGTTTGTCATGATCAAAACGAAGTGTTCTGATGGGGACAGGGAGAGAAGACACCTCCTCAGAAAAGAGGTACTTCTAGAAGTTCTCTGCCTATGGAGTACACCCACCCTAGAAGTACTGACAGCACTCCCACCCTCTGCCCCCATTGTCCTTTCTGGGCTCTCACTCTGGGAAGCTAGGGCATGGGTTCTCCGTCTCTCTTGGGCCCTACTATCCTACCTGCCTCAGCTCCACTTCCCTTTGGAGGCTGAAGGAGGGGAGATCTTAGGGAGAAATGGAGAAGCTTTGGGGTTAGGGCCTCTGGGAATGGGGGTGAGGGTGGCAGAGCTGAGCCAACTCCTGTCAAGTTCAGGAAGCAGGTGTGATGGGGCCAGGATGAGGAGGCAGAGAGGATTCAGGACCTCGGTCAGTATTCACAGGCCCTTCTTTCCAGCATCAGTCTCAGCAGCAGGGCCTGAAGGCCAAGAACTCTTCCTTGGCCTTCAGCTCCTTCCCTAGCCAGAGAGATGACAGCGTTGATTCTTAGACACCTCCTACCACCAGCCCTGCTTCACTCCTGGGACACAGACACTCTCTCCAGTTTCTCTTCTGAGGCTTACCACCCTACTGTGCTCCCAGAGTCTGTAAGGACCCCTGTGGATTCCCAGGGCCAAGGAAGGACCCCCCCTGCTCTCAGAATTGGGCTCTACCTCAGTGCCCAGTCCACCCCCCATGTTCCCCCCAGGCCCTCCTCCATCTCCTGCAGGGCCATGGGCTCCTTCTGTCCTTGGCAGACCCTGAGAATCTTTCCTCCTTATCTAGGTAGAGTGAATCTGAAGCCAGTGGATGAACAGACAGAAGCTAAAAGATCCCCAAAAAGGTGAGTGAGGAGGCGGTTGATCAGGGGGAGTAGGAGGGTGAACAGAGATGAAGCACCCAATCCAAGGGAGCAACCATCTGGCCTCTGGTGTTTCCAGCACGTGCTGGTGCCTGAGGAAGCCCAGTGATGCTGCAAGAGGCCAGCAGTGCAGCAGAGGGGGTGGTCCAGGCCCCTTCCATGCTTGGATGGCTCCCAGCTGCTCTGTGCCTCTGCTTCCCTGGGATTCTTCCATTTCTACTCCCCCCTTGGGATAGATTTGGGCACCATCAAGGATGGAGGAGAAGGAAAGGGGAGGAGAACACAAGCAGGGCAGTGCAGTGGGTCCCGGGTAGGCTCCTGAGCTCTGGGCTCTGCCACCCACTTGCTGCCTGGCCTTGGGCAAGTCTTTGGACTTCTATTGGCCTCCTTTCTTCCTTTTTAGATTTAAATTTTGTTTAATTTGAATTGCTAGGACATGCCCATGGTTTCAGAACCCAAAAGGTTAAAGTGCAATAGGGAGAACAATATCTTCCTTCTACCTCTGTATCCCAGCCTAACCAGTTTCCTTTCTGGATGGCAAACAGTGTTATTCGGGGGGTTGGGTACATTTTCCAGAGCTAGTTTACCCATATTTGAGTAACATATATAATCCTTCCCTTTGACACTACACCCCATCCCGCAGTCTGCTTTTTCTCCTAAATGATTCTCACTGGAGATCATCGCATCCCTCGGGACATGAAGCACTTCCTCATTCTTTTACAGCTGTCTGGATGGGACTGCACTTGCACACATGGCCAACATGTAATTAGCCAGCCTTTTATTGATGATTGTTTGGTTGTGTCTAGACTTTTTGAGTATCAGTTTGCTCATCTGTAAAATAGGTACAAATAATCCTACTTTGTAAGATAGTCATGAAGACTTCAAGAGTATGTTTGCAGAGAGTGTGGGACAAGTGCTCAAAACATGGGAGTCAGGGAGTTCCCGTCGTGGCTCAGTGGTTAACGAGCCATCCTTCTGGGATGGCCTAGCTCAGTGGGTTAAGGATCCACATTGCTGTGAGCTGTGGTGTAGGTCTCAGACACGGCTCAGATCTGGCATTGCTGTGCCTGTGGCGTAGGCCAGCAGCTACAGCTCCAATTCAACCCCTAACCCTGGAAACCTCCATGTGCCATGGGTATGGCCCTAAAAAGACCAAAAACAAACAAACAAACAAATAAAACACGTGGGAATCAGCACTATCGTTCCTCTGATGTCACAGCCCTCCATGGGATAGTTCACTCTTTAAGACCCTTCCTGAATGTCATCACTTCCGCAGAGCTTTCCACGCTTTCCCCAGCAGAACAGTCTCCCGACCTGCTCCCCTTCCTGTGGAGCCTCATCACTTTCTGCAGTGAGCCTGTGTCAGGCCCAGAACTACCTGGGGACATGATGTGCATCCTGCTTGCCTCTGTGCCCCCTGGAAAGCATGGCACAGTGATGCCAGGACTGGGCACTGGGGGGTGCTCCTGCCTGGAGTCAAGCGGGGGGTATCCTTCTCTCTGCAGGATGCGTGAGAGGGCCACACAGAACTGGAATATGGGCAGCTGGCTGCTGGCTCTTTGCCTGGCCTGGCTGTGGACCCGCCTGGCCTCGGCTTCCTCGCAGCTTCCAACTCCCACAGGTTTGGGAGAGGTGGTGGGCCCCGGGGGGCAGTTTCCCAGGGTACCTGGAAAGGTGGACACCCCCCTACCCTGTTCTGTAGCAGCTAGATCTCCGAGACTGAGTAAAACCCCCAGATTCTAGGGCTTGTGGCCCCTGTGTTCTTCACTCGGAAACTCCACCCTTCTTCTGTTCTCCCAGCCCAAGGAGGCAGGAGCAGACCCAGTGCTCACCTTCCCCTCCAGGCCAGAAGGTGTTCTGTGGGGAGAGGAGCTCCAGGATCAGGGCTTAAGTCTCGCCTCCTGGCCTAATTCTGTGGTTTTCCTTCTGGAATGGCTAAAGCCCGTGTAAGCGGATGATCCTCCCCCCGCATCGTAAGCCCACAGGGCCCTTGGCCTCACCCAGAGGAGGCCGGGAGGTGGGGGTTGCTGTGGACTCCATCTTTTTCCTGCCCAAGGGCCGGACTCAGCCAGGGTGATGAGCGTGGTTTCAGTGGAGAGGAAGGAAGGACAGGAACCCTGGGAAGTGGCAGGAAGAGTCTATGATTGGAAATTCTTACCTACTGCTGCCCGGGGCTGGGAGGAGGGGCTGGAGGATAACCAGCTTGGGTGGGAAGGGAGCGGGGTTGCCAGGCTAGGCCGGTACCCAATTGATCGTGCTCTGGCCCCTCCAGTCCTTGTGAAGCAGGGCACCTGTGAGGTGATTGCCGCTCACCGCTGCTGTAACCGGAACCGCATTGAGGAGCGCTCCCAGACCGTCAAATGCTCTTGCTTTTCTGGCCAGGTGGCAGGCACCACCCGGGCAAAGCCCTCTTGCGTGGACGGTGAGAGAGAGGCCGGGACCCGGCAGGGAGGGCCCGGTGGTCAGGGAGATACGAAGGTCTGTCCCTGCTTCGCCATCTGCTGGGGATACAATTTCATGCCCATCTCAGGGCTTTCGCAATCAGAGTCTCAAATGATGGGGCCATCCCTGGGGGGAGGGGCACGGATGTGGCCATATCCATCTCATAGATGAGGAAAGCTCACACACACACACACACACACACACACACACACACCCTCCATCCTGGCAGCACCCACTGCCTGGCCCATACGCAGATCGTCACCTTTCATGGATCCTTCCATGCCTCCTGCCAGGCTCATGGCCTCACACCCACTCCGCCCCACCTTGACTTCACCTGTGGCTCCTTCCCAGGCCTCTTACACATGCCCTCCTCTCGCTCTCAAGCCAACCCTCACCCGCCCCTCTCATGGACACGCGTGTGTCCACTGGACGTGAATTCCTTCCTGTCCACTCCTTTCCCATCGACCCACTCATGCTCACTTTCTCATGCTCACTTGGCAGCGCCATAAACGTGCCCACTTGTGTGCACACACACCAAGGGGACATTTGTGCACTCCCGCCTGAGGATCCCTCCAAATGGCACGCACGCTTGCTTGCACCCACCAAGGGGGATGTTGAAAACTGTGCCTCTCTGCCAGTGACATGGCAGCTCAATTCAGGGGCTGCCTTAGAGACAATGTCCCCTGCCTTCGCCCGCCTGTCTTTGAGGAGATGTAGGGTCAGTGGGATTGAGGTCGGCGTGGTTGTGTCCATCAGTCTCAGCCTGAGGATTGCCCTGCCTGGCAGCCTGGGAAACGCAGGCCTCAAAGCCAGGGTGTGTAAAGCGTGCCCTTCACTCTGCACAGACCCCCCCCCGCCCCCGCCACTGGACAGCTGCATGCTGACTTGCAGAGAACTTAGAGCTGCCCTCCCTGCCCCATGCTCCCACAGCCTCCATCATCCTGCAGAAGTGGTGGTGCCAGATGGAGCCCTGCCTACCTGGGGAGGAGTGTAAAGTGCTCCCGGACCTGTCAGGATGGAGCTGCAGCAGTGGACACAAAGTCAAAACCACCAAGGTACCCACCCCCTCTCTTCCCCTCCTCCTGGGGTAGAGAAGTGGGCACAGGAGCCCCAGGTTCTAGGATGTCAGTTTCCCAAGGTGACATCTGCAAGCCATGTGAGCCCATCGCTGGACAGGTGCCCTGGGTTCGTCTTGACTCTGGGGAGTCGGAGCCTCTGGATTTGAAATCCACCGTGACCTTGGGGGCGAACTCCTGATGCTCTGTGAGCCTTAGTTTCCTCCTCTGCCTAGAGTGAGCTTGCCTCCCAGAAAGTGTCAGCTCCATAGAAAAAAGTAGAGAATTGAGGAAATTATCTGGATAATTTAGAGGAGACTCTCCACCATAGCCAGCCTGCCCACCTACACCTGCCACAGGCCCCATCCCACACTCCCTTCAGCTCACACCTGCCCTCCTCTCGTTGGATTGCTTTGCTGGGACAGCACCTGAGAGGATTATTCTTTTCCTGGTGGTTTGCTGCCTGCCCCACAGAGCAAGGGGTGATTAAAATTTTATTGAACTCTTCAGCAGTTCCAAGTGTGTCACAGTTAATCAGTTGTATCTCTCTCTCTGTCATGGCCATTTGTACAGATGAATGACCCTTTGGGGCAAGCCAGAACTCTGCCTCTGCCTTCCCTCCCCACCACCACACCCAGCAAACAACCACGCCAACAAAACAATAGAGAAGGAAAGGCGGTCTCTGAAGAGATCACCGTTTTCATAGGACATGGAACAGGAGCTACAGCAAGAAAAAGTGTGGCTGGATCTAAAGTAGGACTTCCTATCTGCAGACAGACAAGGGAGACACCTATTCTGAGTATATGTAAAACTAGAAGAGACCCACCACAGAGCTGGTGGCATTTGTCACTATTTTTATAGGTTTGGGTTTGTTGCCTGAAGATCACTGTGCCTGCAGTTTGGTAGCTATTCTGAAGCAAGCAGTGGTGACATGTCCTTGATTTACTCTGGCATGAGCCATCCGGCCACACTTTTCCAGCCTAAACTCCAGAGGGAAGGGATTGGCAGCAATGACCTCTGCATGACCTGCGAGCTGTGCATCTTGGGGAATCTCAGGCATGCAGGGTGGGATGGGACCAGCATCCCTTCTCTAACCTTCCCCTATCACTTGCTGTCTAGGTTACACGATAGCTCTTGGGGTCACAACCTGACAGCTTGCTTGAGCCACAAACTGGAGAATGGCAGCCGGTTATCAGCCAGCACATATGGAGATTCAGTTCCCTGGGCCCACGCCCTGCGCCAAGTGCAGCAGCACTCTTTCCAAGGCCATTGCTATTAATCTGCTCAACAGAGAGGGGACCTCATATCTCCAGGCTGATCTCCAGCCACATACCTGTGAGGCTGGGCTCTCCTGGACACAGAAGAAGGTCAAGATACAATTCCTGCCCTTAAGGTATGTTTTGTCAAGTTGGAAAGCTGATGCAAGGCAATCCAGGAGTTCCTATTGTGGCTCAGCGGTAGTGAACCCAACTAATATCCATGAGAGCGCAGGTTCAATCCCTGGCCTCGCTCAGTGGGTTAAGGATCCGGTGTTGCCGTGAGCTGTGGTGTAGGTCACAGATGCAGCTCAGATCCTGCATTGCTGTGGTTGTGGTGTAGGCCAGCAGCTGCAGCTCCGATTCAACCCCTAGCCTGGGAACTTCCATATGCTGCAGGTGTGGCCCTAAAAAGAAAATGGGGGGAAAAAAAGTAATAGGAACCTGCAAAGAACTGGCTGAATAGCAGCAGGAACTTTTATGAAGGTCCCTCCTCTCTGAAATAATCCAGAATATCTGCACACCAGGATGTGGGGCCACTGGATCTTGTCTCTAACCTCAGCCCCCAAACTTGCAAACAGACCCCATGACGGCCTGGAGGTCACTCAGCCCAGCCACAGCTGGGCACTCTGAGCTGGCAGCTCCATGGCCCACTCTAACTCGTCTCTTCCCAAGCCCTTAAGCTGTTCCTCAAAGAGGCTTTGGCTCCAAGAGAGGGTCTGGCTGGGGTCCCAGAGCTGGTCAGAGTCCTTTTCCTTCAAAGGCCCTACTGGGCAGCAGAGGAGCCCCTGCTGGGCTGGACAGAGCTTCTGTCCAGGACTGAGGATCAGTCAGTCAGGCTGGCGCCCTAGCTGGTTTGCAGATGACATGCAGGCCTTGGGGACTCCAAAACTTGGCTGTCTCATTAGGAAAAGAATCACGGTCTCAGTGACAGCTGACCTCAGCTAGGATCAGCTGGGGTCCCCGGGATTGTGATGGAGCCTTGAGGGGATGGGTGTCCGTAGAGACCACCTGAGACAGCGCTGAATTCTGACCCTCAGAGAAGACAGATCAGATGATGGTTTGAGATTGAGTCTCAGCCCTTCCCTGCTTCTCTCCCTCCCTCCCCATGCAGTAGAATCAAGATGGTTCACCCACCGCCTTGGGTTCTTGCTTTTGCTTTTTTTGTTTGTTTTTGGTAATGGGATGAACAGTGATGCCAGCTTCTCACTAGACTATAGATATCAGAACTCTGACTTCAAACCTCTGTACATAGTCGGGGCACGGGCTGGAGTGGTCAAGGAGCAGGTCAAAGGTGATCATCACCTCTTTCAGGGTCGGGGAATGGTTTAAGGGGTTCGCACACTTTCGGGAAAGGCTAATAAATATTTTGGGCTTTGCATGCCGCCGACAGTCTCTGTGGCATATTCTTCTTTGTTGTTTATATTGTGTCAGGGTTTTTTTGTTTTTAAACCTTCAAAAAAGGTTTGTTTGTTTTTAAAAACCTTCAAAAAATATGAAAACTCTTCTGAGCTCAAGGGCTGTACAAAACCAGGCCCCAGGCACTATTTGGAAGGTTGCCAACCCCCATGACCCTTGGAAGGCCAGCTATCTCTGCAGCTTGAGTCTGCCTCCGGCCTGCCTTCGGTGCAGTGGGAACCTGAGCAGGAGGGCTGGGTCGGGTGTTGTTTTTCTCCTAATGTTCCTTGAGAGATTGGTGAGTAAATTATTTAGGCTACAAATGAGTCAGCTTTAGCAGGGTCGGGCAATAAGAGCCCGCTCTCCTCGAGGCCAGGATGTGGACTTCTCCACTCCCTCCCCATCCTGAGAGACCGTGTCCAGGAGACAGGCAGAGGGCTCCGGCCTCCTGCCCATCGTGCTCGGCTGTGAGCTGGGGGTGAGCCTGAAAGTGGAGAGATGATGATGGGCAAACTCCCCTCGAGCCACCAACCCCGGGCAGCCTTGCTTCCGCCAAAGTCCAGCCTCCTTGTCCGCCCTGACTCCCCCCTCCTCCCTGCTTCAGAGGAGACTCTTTCCTTTGGCACATGCTGGAATTTACTCATTCATTTTTTTAACCCCTCAAAGCCTCTGTTTCCTCCTGACCTAATCATATATTTATTTGGCGGGCTTTGCAGGGTATTCTTTTATATGGTCAGGAGAGCCCCACACAAGAGGGTCTGCTGGAGAAGGGGAAGCATCTCACCTCCCAACAGGAGCTCCCTCGGGTCTTGCCTCCAATGAAGTCAATATCTTTGCACATTTTGTAGTTACTTCGATGGATAGGAATGCAAATTAATTTTTCCTGGAGTGCAGGGGTCCTGGAGTCATTTGTGCCCCTTTTCGCCCCTTAGTGGGATGGGCCATCAGATTACCTGAAGTTAGCTTGTACCCCTACCTGCTCAGCTTTGGAAGGTTGCCAGCTACAGAAGATCATGAGGCTAATTTCTGTGGCCTCCTGGCAGTTTCATTAAGGTCTGTGAGTGACACCCTAATTAATAGTCCCAGACAGTTGCCTAGAGTTTTGAAGCCTCAGCTTCCTAAAATCATAAGCTTAGAGCTAGAAAGGATTTTAGAGATCATTAGCCAACTCCCTCACTTGACAGATGCGGAAGGGAAGGCTCAGAGAGGTTAGGTGATTTGCTCAAAGTCACACAGCGAGCAGGTGGCATACCCTGCCCAGTGATCCAGACAAGTGCTCTTTATATTACTGCACATTACCTCTTACCCTAGGACAGATGGGGGCCCTGAAAAGAAGCCAGGATTTTAGCAGGAATGAATGGGAAAGAATCTCACTCTAAAATCACCCCACCCTGTGAATACAAAAGGACAGAATGAAGAAGAACAGGAAGCACTTACATATACACAAAAAGAGGGCAGAAGGGGACAAAAAGGGGATTGAGGTTACTCATTCAGAAGACCATCCAAACACCAAAGCACCAGGCAAAACAACTAGAATAAAATGTGATTTTTATTTATCTCTTGGAGGAGACAGAATGGAGCCCCTATCAATCTCTGGAAGATCTTGAAGCCAGTTTTGATGGCTTCAGAGTTCTTTAGAGCCTAGAGCAGGGGTCTGCAAACCAAGGCCTGTGGCCAAATCTGGCCCACCACCTGTTTTGGAAACAAAGTTATATTGGAATGTACTCCTATTATCTGTGACTACATTCCTGCTATGATAGCAAAGCCAAGTCATTGGAGAGAAACCACATGGCCTACAAGGTTTAAAATATTTACTACTAGACTCTTTATAGAAAACTTTTGCCAACCCCTGTCCTGGTGTTTTTATCAGACCTTTCTCGATTCAGCCTGACAGTCTGGAGAATGATGACTGTATGTTGTATTCCTAAGTTGGGGATTTTTTTGGGGGGGGGGGTTGTGCTTTTGGCCCCTTCAGTCCCTTCCAGTGCCACTTGTGAGATCAAACCACCAATGAAATGAAATAGAGAGTAAGACAGAAGCCAAGGAAAAGACTTGGAGCAGATGGATGCTTCCCTGATGTTGTCGCACCTCAGATCAGCTCAGATCACATTTTCCAAGTTCATGTAACTTCTGCTTTTAAACTTCAGGGAACTAACTGCATGTGTACCCACGTGTTAAGATGTAATTGTGGGAGTTCCCGTCGTGGCGCAGCAGAAACGAATCTGACTAGGAACCATGAGGTTTCAGGTTCGATCCCTGGCCTCGCTCGGTGGGTTAAGGATCCAGCGTTGCTGTGAGCTGTGGTGTAGACCGCAGACATGGCCCAGATCCCACATTGCTGTGGCGTAGGCTGGCAGTTATATCTCTGATTAGACCCCTAACCTGGGAACCTCGGTATGCTGCACCTGCAGCCCTAAAAAAAAAAAAAAAAAGATGTAATTATGTGCACATGTATGCTGCTAGTGTTTCTGTGCATCTGTGGATGTGAGTATCTCTGTGCCCAAAAGCAAGGCTGAGACTGAAAATATATAAAAACTAGTCAGGGAGTTTCCTGGTGGCCTGGGCATTCAGAACAGTATCCCGTTAGCAATTCAAGGATCTGGCATTGTCATAGCTGTGACTAGGGGTCATTTCTGTGGCTAGGATTTGATCCCTGGCCTGGGAACTTCCACATGCTGTGGGTGTGGCCAAAAAACCAAAAAAAAAAAACAAAAAACCTACTTCAGCACAGAGACTGACTAATCAAGGCAAATGCCTACCTGTACCTCAGCCCAGGGCACTGTTGCTGCACAAAGCCCAGCGTGTTTCCATGCCACCTGCTGTGGCTGCAGGTGCAGGAATAAAAAGAAAAAAAAATGCTCCTTCTTTGTAAAAAACATTGCTGCCTCTGCCTTCTCCTACCAGTAAGAAAAAGGTTCAAGTCTTAATGAGCCTCTTTGTATTCTGAAAATAACATAAACCTCATTTGGACATGCTACTCAGACTAATTTATTAGAAAAGTCAAATGCCTGCCAGTTTTGAGCAGCATCCAGAACAAGAGACGTCTCTGCTCTAGGTACAGACTGCTGTGCAAACTTATCTACCTCTCAGGCCACATGAACTGGCACATCCAATGGAGCTTGAAGGGTCCACCTGTATGGAGACACAGACACTGTATATGCAGGCTTTGGCAGCCTCTGAAGATGAATCACAGAGCAAACCATTAGGATTCTGGATCAAACCATGCCATTCTCTCCAGATAACTATTTTCCTTTTGAGAGAGAGCTTCTAGCATTCATTGGGTTCTACTAGAGACTGCTTGTTTGACTGTGCATCACCAAGTTGCCACGTGACCTGAGCTGTCCAGCTAAATGCGGTGCATTTGGCCACAAAGCTGTCAAGATGGGCATTCAGAACAGTATCCCGTTATCAGGTGGAAGGGTTATGTATACATAATTAGACTTGAGCAAGACCCGAAGGCAAAAGTACATTTCAGGAACAAGTGTCTCAGGATCCCCAGGCCCTACTCCTGCAAAACTGCCTCCTCTTTCTCAGCCCCACACCTGTGGCCTCAGGAGAAGTTCTCTATGATCAGTTAACTGAGAAATAAAAAAAATTCTGACCTGCTTCACTGATGATTGTAGGTGGCAGGAGTTGGTGCTGCATGATTTGAATTATTTCTACCGGAAAGTGGACAGTTGCAACACAGCTGCCCCACTCAGAGAGGACCCTAAAGGATATTAAAAAAAAAAAAAATCTTCCCATGTGCAAATCTTTGGATGGCTCATTTTGCCTGGAAGAAGAGATAGCCAGAGGTTGAGATAGACATCCGTTTTTAAAAAGGATCTGTGTGGAGTTCCCCCTGTGGCACATTGGGATTGCCGGCATCCCTGTAACACCAGGACACAGGTTTGACCCCGGGCCCAGCACAGTGGGTTAAAGGATCCGGCGTTGCCATAGCTGTGGCATAGGTCGCAACTGTGGCTCAGATCTGATCCTTGGCCCAAGAACTCCATATGCTGTGGGGTAGCCAAAAAAAAAAAAAAAAAGTTTTAAAAAACCAGCTTTGACGACATGACCAGTGATAAAAATGAAGACTCTAGTAGTTATTTCTTCCTTATACTAACATGAATATATTAATTTAAATATTAACCAATTATCTTCTTCCATTTTCCCACTCATGAAAGTGATTCAGACTATTCATTGCTTGACAGCAAACAGGAAAATATACACAAACTGCCTGAGATTTCATCCAAAACCACAAAAATGTGTCCATATGTTGGTGTGAGAGGTGAAGGAATGGTCAGCCTTATAATGTAGTTTTGTTTTTTTTTTCTTTTTGGGGCTGCAGGTGAAGGTATGATAAAGGAAGAAGTGTTTCCTGCTTGAGCTTTCCCATGTACTTTTTTTTTTCTTTTTAGAGCCTCAGGTGTGACATATGGAAGTTCCCAGGCTAGGGGTTGAGTTGGAGCTGCAGCTGCCAGCCTATACCACAGCCACAGCAATGTCAGATCCTTAACCCACTGAGTGAGGCCAGGGATTAAACCTGCATCCTCATGGATACTAGTTGGGTTCTTAACCTGCTGAGCCACAATGGGAACTCCCTTACCATGTCATTTTAATTCAGTAAGCTGATTTCACATACCTCGAACTGTCTAATCTTCTTAAGATCCTGTAAGGTACAACCAAAACTTTATAGATCCAGATGCTCGAAGAGGAAAAAAAGTCTGAGGTCCTTCAATAGCTGTCTCACTAGCTGTGAGGGCAGAACCAGGAAAAGCACATGATCAGAGAATTGAGCAGACATTTCTAATGTGAATTGACTCATTTCATCCTCACAACACTTTCATAAAGTATTACTATTCTAATTTTATAGACAAGGACTCTAAGACCCAGAGAGGTTAAGGAAGTTGCTAAAGATCACACAGCAAAAAAGCAGAACAGGGTTTGAGCCCAGTTCTGCTTAGTTCTAAAACTCACATCCTGGACTACCCACTGTGGTGCAATGGTAAAGAACCTGACTGGTATCCATGAGGATGTGGGTTTGATCCCTGGCCTTGCCTGGTGGGGTAAGGATCCGGTGTTGCCTTGAGCTGTGGTGTAGGTCCAGACTCAACCTGGGATCCAGCATTGCTGTGACTGTGGTGTAGGTCAGCAGTTGTAGCTCTGATGTGACCCTTAGCAGCCTGGGAACTTCCATATACTGCCGGTGCAGCCCCGGAAAAAAAAAAAAAAGAAAAGAAAAGGAAGAGAGAGGCTGGGGGATGGACTGGGTAGTAAGTGCCATCATGACAGAGGTGTGTCCTCAGTGCTACAGGAGAAACTATCTAGAAAAGAAACTAAATCCAGCATCAGGAAGGCATTCTGAGGACCAACTCTTTAAAATTGAGTGGGAATCAAGCAGGTAAAAATGTGTGTGTGTGTGTGTGTGTGTGTGTGTGTGTTTGTGTATGTGTATGTGTATTGGAAGAAAAGGAAGAGTAAAGCCTGAGGGAAAGGTTTGCAGAGGAGGACCACTTGGGACAAGTTCAAGTAAGTAGCTCGCTGTGGCTGGAATATAAAGGGTAAAATGAAATGATGAGAAATGAAGCTGAAAGGTGGCCAAGGGTAAGCTCAGAAAGAAGCTGGCCACTGTGCAGTTCAAGTTTTATTTCAAGACAATGGAGAAGCTTGCAAGGGCCCGGGGGCAAGGCAGAAGGCAGGGGGCCGCTTCAGAGGCAAAGCTGTAAGGCCAGATGAAGGGGTGAATATGTGTGCAGGGAAACCAGTTGCGAGTTTTGGCAGTAGTCCTGTTATGAAACAGTAAGGCCTTGAACCAAAAGCAGTGGTTGTCTGGGGATGCAGAGAAGGGAGAGAAGAAGAGTCTTTTTCAAACTCTGAAATCTCTGTCCATTCCTTAATGGATGCTTGCTTTTTTCTCTCCCACAGTCACAGAGGTCTAGGTGCCAGCCCGGACCCCGCGCACAAGGCAGTTTGACTGCTTATGTGCTGCTTGAAAGACGCTAAAAGCCCAGCATCCCAACTTGCTGCCTTTTCCACTGGGCCTGTAACCCCTCCAATGGAGTCCTTTTGGGGGGCAAGATTCATACAAAAGCAGACATTTACTGAGCACTATCTCTTTACTGCTTTTGGTTCATGATTTTTTTTTTTCTTTTTCTTTTTAGGGCCACACTCAAGGCATATGGAGGAGGTTCCCAGGCTAAGGGTTGAATCAGAGTGTAGTCGCTGGCCTATGCCACAGCCACAGCAGTGTAAGATCTAAGCCGTGTCTGCAACCTATACCACAGCTCACAGCAATGCCGGATCCTTAACCCACTGAGCGAGGCCAGGGAGCGAACCTGCATTCTCATGGAGGCTAGTAAGATTCATTAACAGCTGAGCCATGATGGGAACCCCTGGTTCATGATATTTTAAGGGGCCACCATTTGAAACAGTTATTTCAAGGAGAGGCTAGAAGAGGAATTTGGAGATTGGACTGTGGCGATTCCAGGGGAGCAAATGCCCAGGAATTCCCATGAAAGAGAAGAGGCCACACTGCCCAGGAGGGATGGGCTGTGGGTTGGGAGCCCCTGGTGTAAGTAATTCCTGCCCTTTAGCTCCCAGGATGTTTTGGGCATTGGTTTTCCCTTTCACTCTGGCACAAGGTCATTTTTTCCTAATTTTTCTTTATCCACAGGGTTTCTCAGACCCAGGTTGGTATGTACCAACCAGAGCCTGAGCCTTCTAGGCCCAGCCAAGAAGGTACATGATGGAGCATCTTCTCTGATGTGTTTCTGGAAGTGGGTCAGGAGGTGAACTCTGAAAAGCAGACTAAGACTAGCAAGGGCCATAGATGCAGCCCTGGACCCCTCAGAACTCTGAAAGCTGACAGACCAAATGGCAGGAGCAGCATAGCTGCCCCCCCCCCCCCCCAAGTCCCACTTTGCACCATCCCTAAAGTGGTAGCCAGGGACTAAGCCAAAAAGCATCGATGGCAAAGAGGGTGGGAGAGCTGATACTTTCTCCTGGGGAGTGTGACACACAGGGCAGTCCTCAAGGCTGGAGTGTGGAGCTTAGCTCCGATCAGCACAGGGAGGTCGATTTTTACCTTGCAGGGCACCCAGGCACTCCTGCGTGGCCGGCCATCAGTCAATGAGATGTGCAAATGCTGTTTTGTTTTCAGTTGCTGGTTTTTAAAGATTAAGCTGCTTGCTAGTAAGCCGATTGAACATCAGCAGTCTTTCCAGGAAAATCTTTTAATTAAGTTTACATAGCAAAAATTGGTCGCCATCGTAGACAGTAGTCAATTAGAAGATATGAGAAGGAGATGGAGCAGGAGGTCGAGTGGGGTCCTAGAGTGGGTGGGGGTTGTGTGTGTGTGTCTGTCTGTCTGTCTGTCTGTCTGTCTCAGGATGGGAAGGGTCTGGCGGTGCCCCTCCTAAAGCCCTTGAGCCTGCAGGAGGAGGGCAGCTGGCAGCGATGCCCGGAGAGCTAGCCCTCTGTATCCCTCGGTGGATGACCAGTGGAGCGCGGCAGGCCGGGAACGCTGTTTGCGATTCCCAGCAGCGGGTTGGGTCCCAAGTGAGGACACTGCCTGGAGGGAGGTGGCCCGCGGAGAGGCGACTTCACTGCAGACGGCAAGAAGGCTCAGCCTCAAAGCCGATTAGCGGGACTCGACGGGTCAGAGCGGGTCATCCCCAGGGGGACTCTTCCCCCTAAGTTAGCCCCGCAAGGCAGGGGCTTCTGGTTTTTACCCTCGGCGCCCTCGGTGGGCGGCGTCCGCTTGCCGGGTTCCTGCCCCCACACCCCTGCGTCGGGTGGCTGGCGGCGGACTGCGGCGTCCTGCTCGTGTCCCGCCGAGTCAGATCAACCCAGGTCTCGGGACGCGACGGCACAATCCCGAGGCCTCAAGGACGCGCACTCGGAGTCGTCTGGGTCCAGCCCGCGTCCGCGCGCCGTCGCGGAAGAAGGCGGGGGAAACGGGCGCGTTTCCGCTGCGGCGTCTGACTGCCGGTTGGATGCGCCTCGCATCCCAACACTCAACGGCCTTGGCCTCGACACCCCCAGCTCCACACCGACGTGGGACACTGACGGACCTGGGCCACTCCGTCCCCGGCCCAGCAGAGCGGCCGACGGTGTTGTCTTGGATTCCCCCAGCTGGCGGGCGCTGCGGCGCTGGAAAGTCTTGCGGCCGAAAGGCTCGGGGCCCTGCGGGTGCAAATGGAGAAGTACGAAGCCTACAGACACTGCTGGTTCGAATTGAAGCCCAACTAAAGGCAGCGCCTCCTTGTTTTTAAAAAGCAACTTTACAGAGGTAGAGTTTCTATACAATAAAATGCACCCATTGTAAGTGGACTTTTTGATAAGGTTTGGCATTTATACCCGCCCCCCACCATGATCGGGATACAGAACATTTCCGTCTCCTCCAAAGTTCGCTTGTGCCCTGTCCCAGGCTACTCTCCCCGCCACACTCCCCCACCTTCCCCCACTGCCTCCCACATCTGGGCTGGGGAGGTCACTGGACTGCTTTGTCACCACATACTATGTCTTTGTATTTTCTAGAATTTCATATACATGGAATCATACAGTATGAACTCTTGTGTCTGACTTCTTCCACTCGACATAATGTTGAGAATCATCCGTATTGTTGGAAGGATCGGTAGTTTGCTCCTTTTTATTGCCGAATAATATTGCATCATCTGATTATACTGCAATTTGTTTGTCCTTTTTCTTGTTTGTATACATTTGGACTTTTCCTCAGCTTTTGGCTACTTTGAATTAAGCTATCATGAACATTTGAACAAGTCTGTGTGAACATACGATTTCATTTTTCTCAGGTGAATAGCTAAAAATGGAATTGCTGGGTCATATGGAAAATGGATTTTTAATTTTAGTAGAAGCTGCCGGAGTTCCCGTTGTGGCTCAGTGGTTAACGAATCCGACTAGGAACCATGAGGTTGCAGGTTCGATCCCTGGCCTCTCTCAGTGGGTTAAGGATCTGGCGTTGCCGTGAGCTGTGGTATAGGCCGGCGGCTACAGCTCCGATTGGACTCCTAGCCTGGGAACTTCCATATGCCGTGGGAGCCCTAGAAAAGACAAAAAAAAAAAAAAACCTGCCAGTTTTTCTAAAGTGATTGAATCATTTTTATACTCTCACCAATAGTATATGAAAGTTCAAGTCATCGCCACATATTCACGAACATTTCATATTGTTAGTCTTTTTAAAAAAATGTTTATTGGATATAGTTGCTTTACATGTTGTGTTAGTTTCAGGTGTACAGCAAAGTGATTTAGTTATTCATATACATATATTCGGTCTTTTCCCATATAGGTTACTACAGAATACTGAGTAGAGTTTGTTAGTCTTTTTTATTTTTTTGTCTTTTTGCTATTTCTAGGGCCGCTCCCGCGGCATATGGAGGTTCCCAGGCTAGGGGTCCAATCGGAGCTGTAGCCACCGGCCTACGCCAGAGCCACAGCAACTCGGGATCCGAGCCGCATCTGCAACCTACACCACAGCTCACGGCAACACCGGATCCTTAACCCACTGAGCAAGGCCAGGGACCGAACCCGCAACCTCATGGTTCCTAGTCGGATTCGTTAACCACTGCGCCACGACGGGAACTCCCATATACCTTTTTTAGTACAATGTCTGGTTAAATCTTTTTTTCCTTTTTATCAGGTTATTTGCTTTACATTATTATTATTTAATTTTCATTGAAGTATAGTCAATTTACAATGTTGTGTTAGTATCAGGTATACAGCAAAATGATTCTATTATATATATCATATACTATAAAATATAATATATTCTTATATGTAATATAAGAATATAATATAAACTATTATATATAATATAAAGAATACATATTATTTTCAGTTTTTTTTCCACTATAGGTTATTACAAGATATTGAGTATAGTTCCCTGTGTAATATAGTAAGTCTTCATTTTGCTTTATATTATTGATCTATAAAAGTTCTTTATATATTTCAGATATAAATCCTTTATCTGATATATGTTTTACATATATTTGCTCTCAATTTGTGGCTTGTCCTTACATTTTCTTAACTACATGTTTCAAAGAGTGTTTTACTTTTTTTTTTTTTTTCACTGCAGTCATGCAGAAGTTCCCAGGCCAGGGATCAAACCTGTGCTATAGCAGTGATAATGTTGCATCCTTAACCTGCTAGGCCATCAGGGAACTCCTAAAGAGTGTTTTACTTTTGTGTTTTTTTGTGTTTTTGTTTTTTTGGGTTTTTTTTTTTAGGGCCGCACCCGAGGCATATAGAGGTTCCCAGGCCAGGAGTCCAATCAGAGCTACAACCACCGGCCTATGCCAGAGCCACAGCAATGCCAGATCCGAGCCATGTCTGTGACCTGCACCACAGCTCATGGCAATGCCAGATCCTTAACCCACTGAACAAGGTCAGGGATCAAACCCGCAACCTCATGGTCAGATTCGTTTCCACTGAGCCACGATGGGAACTCCAAGAGTGTTTTTTTTTTCTTTTTTTTTTCTTTTCCCACTGTGCAGCAAGGGGATCAGGTTATCCTTACATGTATACATTACAATTACATTTTTTCCCCCACCCTTTCTTCTGTTGCAACATGAGTATCTAGACAAAGTTCTCAATGCTATTCAGCAGGATCTCCTTGTAAATCTATTCTAAATTGTGTCTGATAAGCCCAAGCTCCGGATCCCTCCCCCTCCCTCCCCCTCCCATCAGGCAGCCACAAGTCTCTTCTCCAAGTCCATGATTTTCTTTTCTAAGGAGATGTTCATTTGTGCTGGGTATTAGATTCCAGTTATAAGTGATATCATATGGTATTTGTCTTTGTCTTTCTGGCTCATTTCACTCAGTATGAGAGTCTCTAGTTCCATCCATGTTGGTGCAAATGGCATTATGTCATTCTTTTTTATGGCTGAGTAGTATTCCATTATGTATATATACCACCTCTTCCAAATCCATTCCTCTGTCGATGGACATTTAGGTTGTTTCCATGTCTTGGCTATTGTGCATAGTGCTGCAATGAACATGCGGGTGCACGTGTCTCTTTTAAGTAGAGTTTTGTCTGGATATATGCCCAAGAGTGGGATTGTGGGGTCATATGGAAGTTCTATGTATAGATTTCTAAGGTATCTCCAAACTGTTCTCCATAGTGGCTGTACCAGTTTACATTCCCACCAACAGTGCAGGAGGGTTCCCTTTTCTCCACAGCCCCTCCAGCACTTGTTATTTGTGGATTTATTAATGATGGCCATTCTGACTGGTGTGAGGTGATATCTCATGGTAGTTTTGATTTGCATTTCTCTTATAACCAGCGATGTTGAGCATTTTTTCATGTGTTTGTTGGCCATCTGTATATCTTCTTTGGAGAAATGTCTATTCAGGTCTTTTGCCCATTTTTCCATTGATTGATTGGCTTTTTTGCTGTTGGGTTGTGTAAGTTGTTTATATATTCTAGAGATTAAGCCCTTGTCGGTTGCATCATTTGAAACTATTTTCTTCCGCCAAGAGTGTTTTACTTTGATGAAGCCCAATGATCATATTTTCTTGTGGGAGTTCCCATTGTGGCTCAATGGGTTAAGAACCTGACTAGCATCCATGAGGATGTGGGTTTGATCCCTGGCCTCGCTCAGTGGGTTAAGGATCCAGTTGCTGCAAGCTATGGCATAGGTCTCAGATGTGGCTCAGATGCTGCATTGCTGTGGCTGTGGTGTAGGCCAGTGACTGCAGCTCCGATTCAACCCCTAGCCCAGGAACCTTCATATGCTGCCGGAGCAGCCCTAAAAAGACAAAAAACGTTTTTCTTTTATTGCTTGTGATTTGATTTGGGGTCTTACCTAAGAAATCATTGCCTTATTCAAGGCCACACAGATTTTTCTTCTTTGTTTTCCCATCCTAATCGTAAGAAATTAGCTGTAATCCATTTCAAGTTAAATATGGTGTGCGGAGTTGAGATTCCTTTTTTTTCTTCCTATATGAATATCTCATTATTCCAGAACCATCTGTTGAATAGACTATCCTTTCCTGTTAAATTACCATGGCACGCGTTGGAGCCAGCCTTTGGGATGGCACCTAGTGGAAGCCTTCTGTGTTCAGAATCTGTACAGTCCTCTTACACACAGAACATGACTGATCTGTGCAACCAATATCATATTTGTCTTAGTTTGGGTTGCTACAACAAAAACACCATAGATGGAGTGGCTTTAACAGCAGAAATTTATTTTCACAGTTTTGGAGTGTGCATAATGCAAGATAAAGGTGCCAGTTGATTTGATTCCCAGTTAGAACCCTCTTCCTGGCTTGAAAATAGATGCCTGCTTGCTGTATCCTCATGTGATGGAGAAAGGGAGCATCTCTCTTGTGTCTCTTCTCATAAGGGCACTAACCCCTTTCATGAGGGCTCCACCCTCAGTTCTGAACTACCTCCCAAAGGCCCCATCTTCAGATACCATCACAGTGAAGGTTATGGCAACATATACATTTGGGGGGGAAAACAAGTCCATAACAATATTGCAGAAATCAGGGAGTATAACTTTATAATGCTAAGTCGGAAAAGCATTGGATCACTTGCTCTGGGGGAGGCCAGCTGGATTCTTAAGCCACTCTTTGGAGAGTTTTAACATAGTAATTTTAGGGGGAACACAGTTCAGTCCATAGCAGGGTGTCTGCGGTCTCCACCTTCCTCTGGCAGAGAGGACAATGACTTGAGAACTCATGGATTTTCTCACATTCTGTAGAAAAGGCTTTGCATAAACCTGGACAGGTGCTTAATGTTTGCAAAACATTTGGCCATGTTCACAGCATTTCTATACGCTTTGTCTCCTTGGTCTCTACAACAGTGTGGGGCAGGGAGTGGGCAAAGTGGGCTTAGGAGGTGCTTTATACTTGGGTATAAAGGATCACAACTTGACTGACTCTTGGTTGACAGACATGTGGGACTAGGGGAGGGGGGGGCTGCCACAGAGAAGGATGGCAAGGAGGGGACTGGTGATTTGCCAAATGTGAGTGTTGGCACCTACTCCTCTTTGAGAAAAGGGTTATTATAATCCTAGTCTTCAGCTAATGGAACATAACATGTTCACAAACCACATAGTATTAAATGGCTGGACCTATAACCTGGTGCTCAGCCATCAGGGCATAGCTGCAGACCTGAGTCTTGGGCATAGCTGCAGACCTGAGTCTTATGAAAACCACACACCTTTAAGTCAACATAGACCAAGAAGCCCAAGGTGTCCCGCTTAGCATGTGATTCTCTCTCTGATCCCCACGTTCCAGGAGCCTCCTGGGCTGAGGTCCTGCCAGGTTTCTCAGTGGGTTGGTCTGGCTGCAGTTTGTCTCTCCCTCAGCCTCCTGGCCTGCCTGGCATCTCATATCTCAGCCAGCCTCCTTACCCTAAGCAACCAGTGTGGTCCAGCGCGGAGACTGGAGGGTGGGGGGACAGCTGTCCCAGGTTGGCAGAGCCACTCCCTAGGGAGAAAGATAACCATGAGGGGCAAAGAGAGCAGTGAGAATGAGACCAAGAGTCAGAGAGGACGGTAGCAGCCTCTCTTGGGAGCCACCTGGCCTGGAGCCATACCTTGTCCCTATGTGGGCAGTTCTGGGCAGGTCAGTTCTGCTCTGACTGGTGGTCCTTGTCGTGGAAGTGAAACCCAGAAAGAATGGTCCCAGTGGCCCCACTAAGCTGATGCCCTGTGGTTGGTGCCTCATGGCTGTTGGTGGTTCTAGGTCCACTTGCTCCAGGACCCCTTCCACTCTTGTACTTGTCATTCGATCTGCCTCATACAGAGTCCTGGCCCCCCGCAGCCTCTGACAAGCACTCCTGGAACTGCCAGGGGCCCCAGCTTCCAGAGATGGCTTCCTCAATGTAGAGGAAGTAGACTGTGGCTCATCCAAGAGGCAGTAATGCACGGTGGTTCCGACTGTGGTCTTGGAAACAGGCCACTGGGCTTTGAACCTGATCCCGCCACTTATTAGTTGAGTGCCTTTAGGAAAATTATTTAACTTCACCGTGTCTGTTTCTTCATTACTCCGGTTACTAAGAGTATTTTCACAGTGGTGTTACAAGGAACCCAAGAGTCTGCGGGTAGAGCAACTGATGTGAAATAAGCATGTACTGCTCAGATCTCCTGGGATGGGAGAGGGGAGGATTGGGGACGTGGGCTAAAGAGACCATGCTATCCTGCCAGAGAATAAATACTGCACTTGGGTTGCTGTTCTGCAGGATTTCCTTCTATCCCTGGATGGGGGAAAGCTAAATTACTCTGAAATTTTTTTTTCTTTGCTTTTTTTAGGGCTGCACCCACGGCATATATATGGAGGTTCCCAGGATAGGGGTCAAATTGGAGCTGCAGCTGCCGGCCTACACCACAGCCACAGCAATGTGGGATCCAAGCCATGTCTGTAATCTACACCACAGCTCACGGCAATGCCAGATCCTTAACCCACTGAGCAAGGCCAGCGATTGAACCGGCATCCTCATGGATGCTAGTCAGGTTCGTTAACCACTGAGCCATGATCAGACCTCCCTAAAATGCTCTGAAATTAATACACAGATGAAGGGTCTAAGAATGAATTTCCTTTGAAGAGAAATTAGTCTCTGGCAAATATTTCATTATGGGAGATGCAGATGCAGCAGGGCTGCCCAGCTGATCTGCCAAGCCACCCCCTCCTTTCCCTGGCCCTCTTGCTTCCTGGGTAGTTCCTCTGAAGCAATGCCCCCACCCTCTCCTGCCCCCCACCTTCAGGCTGAGGTCCTGGTCGACGCTGCCCTGCAACACACGCTGGCCCTGTATCTATTGTTTCCATTCCTGTGTGGCTTCTGCATCATTAGATGCGCACTTAGAGCTGAGGATTTGTCCCGTCAGACCAGGAGGACCCTGTGAAGAAGAACTGCTTTTTTTCCCTCCTCAAGGTCACTCACATGCCTGGGGCAGGGGTGGCTTGCGGGAGCATAAGCATCATCTCTATTATTTCTCTGTTCCCCCATGCCAC
Organism: Phacochoerus africanus; assembly: GCF_016906955.1. Classification (NCBI taxonomy): domain Eukaryota; kingdom Metazoa; phylum Chordata; class Mammalia; order Artiodactyla; family Suidae; genus Phacochoerus; species Phacochoerus africanus. Next base: position 108,118,408 of record NC_062549.1, on the reverse strand, counting down.
TCCCTGTTCTGGAGTGTGTGTGTATGTGTGTTTGAGAGAGAGGGAGAAAGAGAGCCATTGTAATATTCTGATCTAGGAAAAGAGAGGCGAGGAGAAAGTGAGCTCTGGTCTGGTAGGAAGATGTAGAAACTATCAAAACTGAAACAGGTGGACGGGTAGGTTCAGCCCCTGACATGTCATTGCGCCTGTAATCACAGGTAACCGAGGACACACAGAGCTCCAGGTGCCCCTGCTCACAGGGTGGCACCCGGCCCTGGGCTCAGGGGAAGGCATGTGACCTCTCCAGCTGATGGGAAGCCCCACCCCAGTCCTTCTGTCCCCTGTGCTGACACAGGCTTCATTAATCTGGGGTAGGGATTGGAGGGGGGTGGACTCACCTGGTGACATTTACCAAAGTCATGAACTCAGTGAACTTTGTAATTTGCTGATTAAAAATTTAATCCTTGTCTTTTTTTTTTGGTCTCTTTTTAGGGCCACACCAGCGGCTAGGGGTCTAATCAGAGCTGTTGCTGCCGGCCTATGCCAGAGACACAGCAACACCAAGATCCAAGCCGCATCTGTGGGTCTACACCACAGCTCATGGCAATGCTGGATCCTTAACCCAATGAGCGAGGCCAGGGATTGAATCTGCAACCTCATGGTTCCTAGTTGGATTCGTTTCCACTGCGCCACGACGGGAACTTCCTAATCCTTGTCTTGAGGTCAGAAAACATCAGAGAATGTCAAACACTGGATGCAGAGTTTTGCTTTTTTTCTGCTTTTTAGGGCCGAACCCGCAGCATATAGAGGTCCCCAGGCTAAAGATCCAATTGGAGCTACACCCGCCAGCCTACACCACAGCCACAGCAATACGGGTCTGCGACCTACACCACAGCTCACAGCAACACCAGATCCTTAATCCACTGAGCAAGGCCAGGGGTTGAACCCGCAACCTCATGGTTCCTAGTCGGATTCGTTTCCACTGCGCCATGAAGGGAACTCCCAGAGATTTTTTTTTTTTTAATGATTCTTATTTTTTCTATTATAGTTGGTTTAGCAGAGAAGTTGGCAGAAATGGGGGGAGGAGGAGGGGAGCAAGCCAGGCTGCTTTAGCGGAGAGGGGAAGTCTGTCGGGCTGCTGGGGGCAGATGGGTGGTTGGGCAGAGGCTAAGAGAAAAGTGGGGAGGGCTCCCTATCTGGGGATGGCAGCAGGTCACACAGCCTCCTGAGCACGTTGGGTGAGGGGTGGACACTCCCAGTTGGTTCCCAGGGTGGGGGAGGGAGGAAGCGCTTGGAGTTCAGAGTGAGGCTGACCTGGGCCAGCATGTGGCCATGTGGCCTTGAAGACAAGGAACTTGCCTAAAAGAGAAGGATTGCAATACAGTAACACTTCTTTCCACCAAAGGGCAGGGCTAGAATGAGCTAGGCCCCCGTTTGGAAGGCTGCCCTCCCCTGAAAAGAAAAGAATAGGGAAAAGCAAGAGGAGGCGAGGAAGGGACTTCTCGATTCCTCCTCTTTTCTTTCCCCTTCCTCACTCCCTACTTCTCTCCCTCCCTTCTCTCCTTTCCTAACTCGGAGCAAGAGGAAGGACAAGTCAGGGTGGACAGGGCTGGGTCACTGGGCAAAGTGGAAGAGAGGAGAGATGGATGTGGAGCAGGTGGGATGGGGCCGAGAAGCCTGGTGAGCACCGGGGCCACCGTGGCTTCCTGGGCTCTCCCAGAGAAACAGTGGTCTCTGCCATGCCTGGGCTGGAAGAATAAAATAAACCGATTAATAATAATAGCAATAGCTGCAGAGGGCCACCCATCTGTTAGGCACAGTTCTAAGCATTTTCCTTACAGTGACTGTGTAATCCCCACCATGACCCTAACCCTGGGAGGTACAACACTTATCCCCACTGCCCAGGAGAGGACACGGTGGCACAGAGAGGTCGAGGGACTTGCCCAGCTTACACAGCGAGAAGCAGAAGTTTGGGAGCCGGCCAACTCCATCCTGCCCCAAAGCAGCCCTCAAAACCTCTGGAGGGAAGCCTGTGGCTTGACGGGGAAGGGCTGGGGAAAGTGCACACGGAGAGGGCACTTCATTGGCAGCTGGGTGTTGTGGCCAGAAGCAGCAGGTGAGGGGACTGGCTAATCCTTGTCAGTCTGAGCAAGGCTTGGTCTGCTACCCTACTAGTTTTCATGGTGTGTGTGTGTGTGTGTGTGTGTGTGTGAAAGAGAGAGAGAATGTGTGATGATGTGAACACTGAAAGCACCCACTTCTTTTTCCCTTCTCTCACCTCTATCTGCCAGGGGAAGTATGTAGACTCCTTCCCCACTTGTGACTGCCCGGAGTTGCTCTCAAGTTAAGTGTGAAAACCACAGTTTCTCCGTTCATGTGAAGACTATAGCTGAGCCCCATGACAGTTGGCCTGATTCAGAGACATGGCCTCTCAGAGTTGTGAGAAAACCTGGCCGTCATCTAACCAGCGCTCTGAAGCCCAGAGACCACAGCCAGCTGGAGATGGAAACAGGACCGACCCGCAGAATGTGGCATGGCTTGCCTTTGGCATCCCTCTTCTCTCTGTGACCATTCACGTTCCACCGCTAGTCACACTTTATGCCAGAACCACAGTGTCTTGATGGCCTTACTTTATAAGTATTGAAATCGGATAGAGTTGGTTTCCCAATTTAGTTTATTTTTAATGTTGTTTGGCTATCCCAGGTTCTTTGCATTTCCATCTGAATTTTGTAATTTAGGTTGTCAGTTCCTACCAACAGCCCTGCTGGGATTTTGATTGGGCCTGTGTGTGATTTGTAAATCAATCTGGGGACAAGTAGATGGAATAGAAGCCTGATCAGAGTTGATATTACAGCATTTATCCCAGGGTTTTGAAGTTGCCTGGTTACTTGCTATTCTCTCCCAAAAGGTTGTGAACACATCGAGGCCAGGGACTGGGCTTTATTTACCATTTGCTCTTTGCTGTTATAGCTCCAGCTCCAAACACTGAGCCTGGCCTTGAACAGTTGTTCAATACATATCTGTTACAGGAACAAATATTTATTTTATCATTTATTTGCTTATTCAACCAAAAATGGACTTCTGCTTGCTTTCATTCTACTTTCTTCCTTACAGACTGAATCTAATCCTGTAAATGCTTGTTGAATCACTACCATGTTTTGAGAAATATGCTCAAGGGTCTGCAGGTGATCAGTGGGTTTAGCACCACGGGAAACCTTCCTCTAACAGCCCGTGTTGATAGATACCTTTCCATTTCTTCCGTTTTAGGACTCGCAGCTGTGGAAGGCCAGGTGTTTAAAATATATTAGATGTGCCTCTCCTTTCTCTACTAGTTTGTTGTTTTGTTTTTTAGCCTTGCCTGGGGCATGTGGAAGTTCCTGGACCAGGGATCGAACCCACACCGCAGCAGTTGGCAACACTGGATCCTTAACTCATTATGCCACAAAAGAGCTCCTATGCTAGTTTTAATCTTCTTTTTATTTGAAAATGAATCAAATAATCATATCTATTCCTTTACCCCTGAACATGGCGTTCCCCAAATCTGGAGCTGTAGGAAACATTTACTTAGTTTTTTTTTTTTTTGTCTTTTTGCCATTTCTTGGGCCACTCCCGTGGCATATGGAGGTTCCCAGGCTAGGGGTCGAATCGGAGCTGTAGCTGCCAGCCTACGCCAGAGCCACAGCAACGCCGGATCGTTAACCCACTGAGCAAGGGCAGGGGCCGAACCCACAACCTCATGGTTCCTAGTCGGATTCGTTAACCACTGCGCCACGACGGGAACTCCCACTTACTTAGATTTAACTGTGGCTGCTGTGGTTGGTGGGGCGACCTCCTGAGAGGAGGTGAAGGTCCCTGCTCCGTGGATGCTGTAGGAGCTGCACCTGGACTGGACGAGGGGCTGGAGGGTGGCTCCGCTCTGCATTTCTCTTTGGCTGTTTTCTCCGTCATTTGACTGAAACAACTTTTGATGACTAATTGAGTGAATGGTCAAAGCTTATTTTTTCAATCAAAATTCAATTCCAGCAAAAAATAGAGGCGTGAGAGGGAGTAAACATTCATGAAGCTTATTTAAGCACCAGGCTTCCTTTCTGCAGAAAATCAAGTTGCCTGGCAGAGGAAAACAGCTTCTTCCCATCAAGATCATCAGATTGGAGTTCCCGTCGTGGCGCAGTGGTTAACGAATCCTACTAGGAACCATGAGGTTGCGGCTTCGGTCCCTGCCCTTGCTCGGTGGGTTAATGATCCGGCGTTGCCGTGAGCTGTGGTGTAGGTTGCAGACGCGGCTCGGATCCCGCGTTGCTGTGGCTCTGGCGTAGGCTGGCGGCCACAGCTCCGATTGGACCCCTAGCCTGGGAACCTCCATATGCCGCAGGAGCGGCCCAAGAAATAGCAAAAAAAGACAAAAAAAATATATATATATCATCAGATTGAGTGTTTTTTACGCTGACTAATCTGCTTTCCGGCTCAGTTTCCGGCTGGAAGGCAGCTTGGCAAAGCGGAAGGACCGGACGGATTTGGGATTAGAATCTGGGCTGCTGCTTACCAGCTCTGTGACTTCAGGTAAGTGACTTCACATTTCTGAGCCAGTTTCCTCATCCATGAAAAGGTAGTTAATAACGCCTACTGTACACAATTCGTATGATTTGAGAACGATGTGTAAAAACAATGTGTCTAGCGTCTTCCTAGGCAGTAGGCACACAACAAATAGCTATTGTGTATTGCTGGTTTGTGGGCTGAGTGAGCACTGACCTACGTGTGAGCGTGTGGAGCAGAATGTATAAGCGCACATGGGGCGGGGCGAGCACAAGGTGCGGGAAGGTGACCTGTGCAGTGTGGCTCTGAGTGTCTGTATGGCTGTCCCTTTTTTTTTTTTTTTTTTTTTTTGCTTTTTAGGGCCATATTCACGGCATAGGGATGTTCCCAGGCTAGGGGTCTAACGGGAGCTATAGCTGCCGGCCTACACAACAGCCATAGCAAGGAGAGATGCAAGCTGCATCTGCCGCCTACCACACTGCTCACGGCAACGCCTGATCCTTCACCCACTGAGCGAGGCCAGAGATGGAACCCACATCCTCATGGATACTAGTTGGGTTCATTACTGCCACATCAGCCACATCAGGAACTCTCTCTCCATCCCTCTTGTAGAGTTCTCCAGACATGCTTGGGAGGAAACTTCAGAGGGAATTCCTTGAGGGTTTCCTGGGAACTGTGGGGCACCATACCCCTTCCCTTGCGGCAGCAACAGCCCTCAGATCCTGCCTCAGTGTTCGAGACAGCACTTCTCTACCTTCGTCAGTCCCTGGTGGCTTGTTAAAAAGACTTCAGAGGAGAAACTTCAGACTAGAAACCTCACTTGCTATTCACATTTCTTTAAACATTGAGGATACAACTGTAAAGAACATTTCTGTGAATGCTAATTAGCCTCCAGAGAGGGAGAAAGAAGAGGATGGAAGAGAGGCAGACACAGCGCTGTAGAGGGCCAGAAAAATGCTGCAGGGATGGCAGGGGAGCACGGAGTAACTCCTTGGATTCTGTAAAATAACCTTTAACGTATGCCTCATGAAGGTGAAAAGGACTAACTATCGACAACAAAAGGATCTGATCCCAGAGATGAGTAAGACTAGAGACAGTGCTGGAGTGAAATTTCCTTTTTCAAAGAGGCTAACGAAGTGGGTCAGGCTGTCCCCTTCACAAAGACAGTGGAGACCACCCAGAATGGGGTGCCATAGGCACTGGGAGTGTGGGGTGTGATCTGAGGGTGGCTGTTCAGGCTCTCATCCCCCCCCCCGTTTTTTTGTCTTTTTGCCTTTTCTAGGGCTGCTCCCACGGCATATGGAGGTTCCCAGGCTAGGGGTCTAATCGGAGCTGTAGCCACCGGCCTACGCCAGAGCCACAGCAACGCGGGATTCGAGACGCATCTGCTTACCTACACCACAGCTCAGGGCAACGCCAGATCCTTAACCCACTGAGCAAGGCCAGGGATCGAACCCACAACCTCATGGTTCCTAGTCGGATTCGTTAACCACCGAGCCAAAACGGGAACTCCTCATCCCCAATCTTTCATTTCTACACCCATGAACCCCCAGTCACTTATATCTGAACTCCTGCTTTAATAGGAAGCACACAAAGAAGAATCTTTCTTCAGCAGCAGATACATTTATAAACTCTACCTTATTGAATTCTAACAATAGCCAGATGAAGTAGATGCTTAAGAAGTACTATCTCCACTTTATAGGTGAGGAAACTGAGTATCAAAAGGTTACACCTGGGTCTGACTCCTAACAGTGGATCAGGCTGCTTCTAGGATTTGGGTCTTGAAAGTTTGGCCTGTTGCTATTATTTCAATCTTTATTTTCCTCTCTAATTACCAAGTAAATACATTCTTACTAAAAGCATTTTAAAAATATTGAAATTTAAAAAAATATAAAAATCATTAGTAACCAATAGTGATTCTATTTTCTTTATGGCTCTGATAAATACTGTCACTAGTAAGAAGCTCTGTTAGAAATGCTTTCAGCTGTTTGGAGTTCCCGTCGTGGCTCAGTGGTTAACAAGCATGACCAGTCTCCATGAGGACGCGGGTTCTATCCCTGGCCTCGATCTAGCGTTGCTGTGAGCTGTGGTGTAGGTCGGTGTTGCCAGAGGCCAGCTTCGGAGGCCAGGGAGTGTATACTTTCCCATAGAAGATGGGCGGAAGTCGGCTTTTGCATCGGAGACAGCCTCTTTGTCCCTTCTTTCAGGGTGCTGGACTGCTCAAACTTTATTGGCAACAGTGGTTGATTATATAGACAGTTTTTCGCTATAGATTACATCACAGTGTTAAAAGCACATTGGTTAACTATTACATGGTATAGCAGCTATATATCATGTTTTAAGATCTCTATCTTAACTAAACTTAGTGAGTACTTTGAAGAGGCCATAGACACAAGAATTTGGCATTCGCAAACCTTGTTTGTAGACTGGTGCTTATCTTCAAAGCGTTAGGGCAGGGAGATAGTGTAAGTAAATATAAACCACCTTAACTAGCTATCACTTAAAAGCTTTTAAAATCAAGGACAAAACTCACAGCTAGGTTTTTTGGATAATATATGTCTAACTTTTATGAACCTCATTAAGAGCCTAACTCTAAAGTTTACTATATAACTAGTTAATAGATAAACACTATGTTTTAACTAAGTTGGATTTAAATAGGGGCACGTCTTTCAGGATGAAATTCTTATTATATTATTGTTGTAACTTTGTTAAATCACAAATCACCACAGGAAAATAAGAATGGAAAATAAGAACAATAAGTAAGTAATCAGGAAAGACTGGGGAAAACTGAATAACAAATAAAACAACAGGAAAGACTAGGTCACCCGAGAAACAATCCATGTTCTCCAGCGCAAACATGGAAGTTGTTTTCCCAGGAAAGCCCCAATTCTTCCCCATCAACATCAAAACGAGAGCTGTGTAACCTGAGGCCTGCCCTCGGCTTGTACCGTGCAGGCAGGCTTTCATCCTGACCAGAGGCCCACCTTCAGCTTGCACCATTCAGGTGAGCTCCCTTCCTTGGTTAGGAACCTGCCTTCAGGTTTTTTTTTTTTTGCCATCAGGCAAGGTCCTTGTTTTGAGTCCCTGCATTTTTTCGACTCCCCGCAGACCGGCAGCTACAGCTCTGATTTGACTCCTAGTGTTTGAACAGACAACTCGAAGTCTAGCACAAAGATAATGTTTAAAGAGGTGTTTAAAAAATAGGTTTTTTGGTTTGTTCTGTTTGTACATTAGAAAGCCTGAGCAATTGCCATGTTGACTTAGTAGTTCATCAGTGGATTGACATCTTGAAAATATTCTTGGTCTTTGCCTTATGGTTAAAAAATGGCTATGTTCAAGGTCACAGCCATGTTCAAGGTAGTAAGAAAAGGCAAGGGCCTAGCATCACCTGTTCCTTTATGAGAAGAGCAAAAGCTTTCCCAGAGGTTCCTGGCAGATTTCTTCTGTTTACAAATTATGGGCCATAAGCAAGTCACACAGCCTCTCCTACCCTTAAGGGAGGCTGGGAAAAACATTTTGCTCTTCCAGACTCTCCAACTGAAGGGGGTTGGGAGTGGGAGTTGGGTTCGCCAATCAGTGGCATCTGTCACTGTGCTCTGACTGGCCAGGCCTGGTTCACATGTCCCCCTGGAGTTAGGATTGACTCTGCCTTCTTCACCTGGCTGAAACTGGTAGAAGAAAACTGGATGCTGTAAACATAAAAGGAAGATGGATGCAAGGGAGGCAAGGATGGCGAGAATATGCAGATGTCCATCATATTTTGTATCTGTTAACGTTTACCATATAGCAAATCACCCCTGAGCTTAATGGCTGAAGCCCGTGATTCACTGCAATTCCGTGGGTCACTTGAGCAGCCCTTCTGTTCTGGGCCTGCTGAGGTGACTGTTTAGGTCTCTTTCAACTCTGGGTACCTACGCGTTCTGAGTGACGTTAGTTTTCTTATGTTCTTCCTCACCCTTTCCACCTTGCCCTGCTCCTGGTGTCTGCTAGCCTAGTCTAAAGGCTTTGTCGCCTTTTTAGGTATATCATAATCAGATGTAAGTAGTCATTTTTAAGGTTCACCATTAGGCGCTCCATACACACAGTTTTGTGAAATCCTCACCACAACCCTATAAGGTATTGTGTCCATTTGCAGATGAAGAAACTGAGGCTCTAAAAAAGGTCAGGTGTCTTGCTCAACCTCCCTTAGCCAGTAATTCTGAGCTAAGGGTCCCCTTATTCTGAGTTCAGTGCTCTTTTCCCCACAGCACAGCAGTTTACTGGCTTCCTCGGAACGGACCGGGCCCGTCCATCAATTTAAGCTGCTGTTGGAAATTGTTATTGATTCTGGTCAAGAGGAAATCCTCTTTGAGGATTCCTTTTTGAGATTTCTAGAATTAAGAGAATTAGAGAGAGAGAGCCCTTAGACTTCAAGGCTAGAAATACTGCTGCTATTTACAACTACTGATTTTTGTGAGTCAGGATTTTTGTTCTGGGTAACCAAAATAAAGTTGAGAAGTAAACAAAACTATTGGATATCATCCAAAACTCAATTTCGAATTTTTCTGATCATCAAAGCAACCTCTTGATTATTACTGACTTTAAGAATATTATAAAATTTAAATTTTTAAAAAATGTTACACAATTTCTAAAGGTTACTTTTCAGGTACGGTTATTACAAAATTTTGGCTATACTCCCTGTGTTGTCCAATACATCCTTGAGTCTACCTTCCATCCAATAGTTGGCACTTCTCCCACTTCCCCATCTCCCCAATGATAACTACTAGTATGTTTTCTCCGTGAGTCTGCTTCTTTTATGTTATATTCACTAGTTTGTTGTATTTTTTAGATTGCACATGTAGGCAATATGGTGCAATATTTATCTTTCTCTGTTTGACTTGTTTTACTTAGCGTAATGCCCTCCAAGTCCATCCATGTTGCTACAAATGGCAAAATTTTGGTCTCTTCATGACTGAGTGAAGTATATAAAGTATATACACCACATCTTCTCTGTCTGTTCATCTGTTGATGAACCCTTGGGTTGTTTCCATGTCTTGGCAATTGTAAATAATGTTGCTGTGAACATTTGGGTGTGTGTATCTTTTTGAATTAGGGGTTTGGGGATTTTTGTTTGGTTTTGTTTTTTCAGATATATATACCCAGGAGTGAAATTTCTGGGCCATATGGTAGTTCTATTTTTAATATTTTGAGAAACCTCCATAATGTTTTCCACAGTGGTTGTACCAATTTGCATTCCTACCAGTAGTGTGTAAGGGTTCCCTTTTCTCCACATCCTCGCCAACATTTTATTTATAGACTTTTTGATGATAGCCTTTCTGAGAGGTGTGAGATCGACGTGTTTTGATTTGCATTTCCCTGAGGATTAGCGATGTTGAGCATCTTTTCAGGTACCTGTTGGCCATCTGCATTTCCTCTTCGGAAAAATGTCTACTCGGTTCTTCTGCCCATTTTCTAGTTGGATTGTTTGGTTTTTTAATGTTGAGTTGTATGAGCTGTTTATGTATGCTGGATATTACTCCCTTATTGTTCATGTCTTTTGCAAATATTGTCTCCCATTCAGTAGGTGGTTTCCAAAAGTTTTGAAGTTTAATTAGGTTCCATTTGTTTATTTTTACTTTTATTTTTTTACTTTAGGGGAAGGATCCAAAAAAAATACTGCTTTGATTTATGTCAAAGTGTTCTGCCTATGTTTTCCTCTAGCAGTTTTATGGTATCTGGTCTTACATTTAGGTCTATAGTCCATTTTGACTTTATTTTTGTATATGGTGCTAGAGAATGTTCTAATTTCCTTCTTTTATGTGTAGCTGTCCAGTTTTCCCAGTACCACTCATTGAAGAGACTGTCTTTTCTCCACTGTATATTCTTGCTTCCTTTGTCATAGATTGACTCTAAGTGCATGTTAATATCATAAATCTTAATTTATAAAGCATATATATTCTGTTTTTATATTCTTATAAAATACAAAGCATAAACTCACATAAGTCTGTTTTACGTATCGGTGCTCTGCATGAAATTGAATTTTGAAGAGAGTTTCTTTGCCTTCCCCTTATCTCACCTGATCTCACAACAGCCATGGGCAGTCAAGGTTTCATGATGATTCCCGTTTTACAAATAAGGAAACAGAGGCTCAGAGCAGTTAATTGACTTTCCCAAGAGAAATAAACAAACAAATGAATAATAAGCAATTAGGCAGAGCTACAGGACATGAAAACAGTTCTCCCAAATGCAAATTCAGGCTTCTTGCCATTGTACCATACAGTTGATTCATTTCCAAACTCTTGGGACTGTGTGTTGCAAGCCTGGTGCTTGTCCAGAGGGCATTCAAGTCCAGAACAGACTAAAAATTGTCCCTTTGGAGTGGAGGGTGGGAGGAAGCAGCAGCACAGAATTCTCAGTGGCCTGAGAACTCTCTTCAAGAGCCCTTTGTATTGACCCAGTCCCATTTTACACTTTACTGTAACCTTTAAGAAGATGGCTTCAATTATCAAGACTTTAATCACTGCCCTATTCCTCATCCCATACTGCCTTACAAACACTCCTAAATTTTATTATTTCATATACTAAGTCTTGTAGAAGGGTAATGAATTTTCTGAAATCACAAAACCACAAATAACAAAGCTGGATTTTTAACTCCTAAAAGCAAAATACAGTCTACCATGATGAGTAAAATAAGCTTTTATAAAATACTGTACAACACAGTTTTAATTCATACCATCCAGAAAAAATATAGTTTATTCTTTTCCTATTTCAAATCATTAATGTTACTATACTACATATTTCAGTAATTTTCTTAGTGTTTAAAAATAGTATCTAGGAGTTCCCGTCGTGGCGCAGTGGTTAACGAATCCGACTAGGAACCATGAGGTTGCGGGTTCGGTCCCTGCCCTTGCTCAATGGGTTAACGATCCGGCGTTGCCGTGAGCTGTGGTGTAGGTTGCAGACGCGGCTCGGATCCCGCGTTGCTGTGGCTCTGGCGTAGGCCGGTGGCTACAGCTCCGATTCAACCCCTAGCCTGGGAACCTCCATATGCTGCGGGAGCGGCCCAAGAAATAGCAACAACAACAACAACGAAAAAATAAATAAAATAAAATAAAAATAAAAATAGTATCTAAATAGAGTTACCATTTATGTAATTTATTTTACTTTACTACTGTATATATAATAAAGTCCTAATGTCCATTACATTAAAAAAAAAAAAAAAAACCCTCAGGTTGTTTGGGGAGTGTTAGAAAGTTTTCTCTCCAGAACCTAGGAAACCCAGGACTCCTTCTAAGAGTCAGGAGGGTTCTCCACCTGCTGGGAGCTCCAAGGGGGCTGCAGGGTGCGGGAGGAGCCCAGATCACTCTAAAGCCATTCTGCAAATGCTGTTCTCGTTTGAGCTAATGGTCTTCAGTCTGCTGAGGAGGAACTAAAACATGAACTTCTTTTCCAGGGTGGGGCGTTAATGCTTCCTTTGGTTTCAGAGGCTTGAGTCAAGGCAGGAAGATAGATAAAGTTGGCCTTCCAAGCTTTTTGGAATTTGTACACCGCTGGTCTAGCGGCATGAGTCGTCAGAATCACAGCAGGTCTTACTATGTGGGCACTCAAAACGCCAGTCGCCAGCCGGGCCTTAGTAATGGGTATATGTGGCACCTGATGCTCCCAGTTCCAGACCTTTGGGCCCCTGTAGCATTTGGAGTGAAAGAACTATCAGCAACCGCCCCCCGCTGCTCTCCCTGGTGTTCTCCCAGGACACTCCGGAAAACTTGGGGCTTCCCCCCCAAAAAAAAACTTTATAAAGAGGAAAAGGGGAAAGAGGATGGAAAGAAGGAGTGATGGGGACACCAGGCTATCTGGATTCGAATCATGGCCTTGCTACTTTCTTTTTGTTGAAATAAATTTTTTTAATTTAGTTTTTTTTTTTTTTTTTGGTCATACCATGTAATATATGAAAGTTCCCCTGCCAGGGATGGACAGTGACAAGCCAGATCATTAACTCACTGCATCACAGCAGGAACTCCTCTGCTACTTTCTAGCTGATTAAACTTGAACCAATTACTTAAAATCTCTGCCTGGATTTTCACCTGAAAATTAGGCTAAAAACAGCACCTAATTCATAAGATCAGAATTCATAAGGATGATGCAATTAAGATTAGTAAACTGCTTACAACAGTGTTCAGTAAATATTAGCTATTATTACTCTATCAAGAGCACATTTTCAGGTACAACATGCTGGGAATGCTGACCTCCGGACCAATCAGGTCTAGCTGGGGGGTGTGGCTCAATAAACACTGGCAGCTCCCCACCCCACCTCCCAAAGTGAAAAGCAGGTGGGAGCGAAGAGGAAGCAGCGCTCAACCAATGGTTATCTCATGAGAGGGAGAGTGTACTGAACAGACAAAACATTGGGTGAGGAGGTGCATTTCACCCCTAGGAAAGAGGTAGCATTAAATTCAGGGAATGCATATAGGAGGGAGAGTGTGGCATATGGAGGTTCCCAGGCTAGGGGTCCAATCAGAGCTGTGGCCTCTGACGTACACCACAGCCACGCCAGATCCGAGCCGAGTCTGCAACCTACCCCACAGCTCAGGGCAATGCCAGATCCTTAACCCACTGAATGAGGCCAGTGAGAGAATCTGCATCCTCATGGATGCTAGTCACATTTGTTTCCTTTGAGCCACCACCAGAACTCCTCTGTGATATTTTCCTGATTTTGGCTAGTGAGGCCAATCAGGTTGACCACTGTCAACCACAGAAGTCTTCAAGAGGGTCATTGATTTCAGGCAAGACAAGACTCAGGCTGAGCTTGTACATTTCCAACTCCAGACTGGAACTAGCCATTTATCCAGTTAGTTCTGGTTTCTTTTAATAGGAAATGGTGTCTGGGAACACAGCATGAATAGCAGCAGTGCTCTTGCTACTGGCTTGTCATTGCTTCTAGGTCTTTGTGTGTGTGTCTTTTTGCCTTTCAGGACCACACTAGCAGCACATGGAGGTTCCTAGGCTAGGCATCAAATTGGAGCTGTAGCCTCCGGCCTACACCAGAGACACATCAACGCGGGTTCTGAGCCAAGTCTGCAACCTGCACCACAGCTCATGGTAACGCCAGATCCTTGACCCACCGAGCAAGACCAGGGATTGAACCTGCATCCTGATGGATGCTATTCGGGTTCATTAACCACTGAGCCACGAGGGAACTCCTGCTTCTAGGTTTTTGAACAGAACTGAGAAATATTTCTTAGAAAATAAAAAATAAAATATTAAAAATTTAAAAATTATATCTTTCTTATTGGAGTTGATACTGTTATTTCCAACTCTCTGTATGACAGAACTTGTACCTGGACTTTTGCTTTTGCATCTCATTGGATTTGTGTCTCCTGTCTCTTATTCTAAAAATTTTTTATCTTAAAAACATGACTATTAATGACTCATTTGCTTTATCCATATGTACATATATAGGCATGGTAGACTGTTTTAATGGCTTGAATTCTTCATTCTCTGTGTTTCTGCATACATGCCCCTTGTCATGTGTCGTTTTCAGTCTTTCTCCAAAGAGCTTGAATCTGTTTTACCACTCTTTGAATCTGGGCTGGTCTTGTGCCCATCTTTGGCCAAGAGAATGAAGCAGAAGTGCTGGTGTGCCAGTTCCCAGCACAGGCATTAAGGCTCTGTGGCTATTTTTGCTTACTCATTTGTACCTTTGCAAAAGTCCTGAGAACATGCCTGATTACGTTAGAGACACGTGGAAAAGAGCCAAGGCCCCCTAGTCATTCCAAGAAGTCATCCCTTGATCAGCCAACAGCCCATTGTTTGTTTTTAGCTCTGAAAACATAAGCAGTTGTGTGTATGTATATATATCTTTGTATTATTTTCCTAGGCTTACTGTAACAAAGTATACCACAGACTGGGTGACTTAGAAGTTTGTTTTTTCTGGAGGCTAGAGGTCTGAAACCATGCTCCTTCTGACTACCCTAAGGAAGAATCCTTTTTGGACTCTCCTAGCATTCTGGTGGTGGAATGCTTGGCATTCCTTAGCTAGGGGCTACATTATTCTGATTCTGCCTCTGTCGTCACATGGCCTGGCCCCCTCCTCTGTCTCTGTGACTGCATTTCCTTCTTGTTATAAGGACACCAGTTATTGGATTAGGGCGCACCCTAATCCAGTATGACTTCATTTTAACTTGATTATATTTGCAATGACCCTATTTTCAAATAAAGTCCTATTCAGGCAGACATGTGTTTGCCAGGGCGAGGTGGGGGGGGAGCAGGGAGAGAGGGAGATGGACAGGGTGTTTGGAGTAGGTAGGGCAGACTGTTATGTTAGAACGGATGGGGGAGGGGGTCCTGCTGTACCGCACAGGGAACTCTGTCCCGTCTCTTGGATTAGAATGTGATGGGAAAGAAAAAGGAAAAGACTGTGTGTGTGTGTGTGTGGATGGCTGGGTCACTGCTGTGCAGCGGAAATTGAAGGAACATTGTAAATCAACTATACTTTAAACTTTTAAAAAATCAGATAAGTTCGTATTCAGTGCTACCAGGGATTAGGACTTGATCTTATTTGGGGGGAGGGGATACAACCTGCTATACACCCTCTACTTTTTTATATAAAATGGTAGCATAGAGCCTTACAGACACAGTGTCAGGCAGATCCCACATAAATTTGGCATGACCAGATTCCTTCTTTCCAATATTGCTTAGGCAGCAGTACAGAGGCTGAATTAGAGGCAGCAAGGCAAGGACACCCATTAGCAGTAAACGGCAATGGTTCAGGTAAGAGATCATGAGTATCTGACTGAGGAGAGCTCCACATCCATGTAGACAACGTCTCCAACACTTGAAAGCCTCCCTCGTCCTCAGCGATCTGCTCACTCCCATCACCGTCCCCTGGGCTTTATCACAGTGAACACTCCTCCCGTGTTGGAAGCAAAGCTCTCCACCTTCCCCTCTCGGATATGCCATCTTCCTTCCATAGCCTCCGTCTTGGTGAATGGCATAACCATCCATGCATCAGCTGAAGCAGAGACCTGATGCCACTCTCCACTCTTCCTTTCCTTATCCTGACCACTTCTGTTTATGCAAAGAAGCACTAAGTACTCAACATGTTCCAGGCATGGTGCCAGGAGCTGGTAATACAAAGACTGCGGAGGCTCATTGTCTGCCCTCGGGGAGCTTTCAGTCCCATGGAAAACCATCCAGTAGAATCACCTCTTGTATTATTATCTCCATTTTATAGATGGAGAGATCCTGAAAGTACAGTTTGCCCAAGCCTGGTTAAACTACATACCTAAGACTCAAATCCAGGTCTGTGTGACTCCGCAAAGCATATTTTTTTTTTCTCCTTTGTGTGGAGAGAAATTCCTGCCCATTTTGTCTGCTGGTGCTGAACGTGTCATTGCTAATGGGAGTGACTTAGTCATAAGCTCATAATCTCTCACCTGGACCATTGAAATGTCTTCCCCAAGGGCTTGCTTGCCTTGCTGCCTCCAGTGCTGCTTCCAGAGTGATTAGGAAAGGCAGAAAGCAGGTCATGCCATGCCCTGCCCAGCAGGAGGAAAGCAACACTGTGCAGCAAAGCTGTTGAGAGCTTTCGTGGCCCAACCTCTGTCTAGCTCTGGCCTCATCACTTAAAGCACACCCCTATCTCCAACTTTAGTGAGTCCAGTCCCACTAAATCACCTTAGACCCCCAAACTGACCTTGAGCAAGCTTCTTAATCACTCTGGGCCTCAGCTTCCTCATCTGTAAAATGGGGATAACCATAAAACCTACTACATAGGGCCATTGTGACCATTAAATGAAAAGCTCTTAGAATTGAAATACCTCTGACTCAGACCCAGCCCGAACCCAGATTGGGACTTGAACCCATGGTTTTTAAAATTAGAACCCCTCACCTGGTGTCTGGACTTACTGAGGCTCAGGTTCTTTGTGTCTTAGCCCAGAAGGAATTTAGCGAGAGGCAAAGTGATAGGCAAGAAAAAGATTTATATATTTTTTCCTTTATTTCTACATTTATTTTTATTTTTTATAATGATTTTTATTTTTTTCCATTATAACTGGTTTACAGTGTTTTGTCAGTTTTCCACTGTCCAGCAAGGTGACCCAGTTACCCATACATGTATACCCTCTTTTTTTTACATTATCATGTTCCATCAAAAGTGACTAGATATATAGTTCCCGGTGCTATACAGCAGGATCTCATTGCTTATCCATTCTGAAGGCAATAGTTTGCATCTATTAACCCCAAATTCCCAGTCCCTCCCACTCCCTCTCCCTTCCCCTTGGCAACCACAAGTCTGTTCTCCAAGTCCATGGTTTTCTTTTCTGTGGAAAGTTTCATTTGTGCCGTATATTAGATTCCAGATGTAAGTGGTATCATATGGTATTTGTCCTTCTCTTTCTGACTTAATTTCACTTAAGGGTCTCTAGTTCCATCCATACTGCTGCATATGGCATTATTTTGTTCTTGTTTATGGCTGAGTAGTATTCCGTTGTGTATATATAACACATCTTAATCCATTCATCTTTGATGAACATTTAGGTTGTTTCCATGTCTTGGCTTGGTGAATAGTGCTGCAATGAACATGCGGGTGCATGTGTCTTTTTCCAGGAAAGTTTTGTCCAGATACATGCCCAAGAGTGGGATTGCTATATGGTAGTTCTATGTATAGTTTTCTGAGGTACCTCCATACTGTTTTCCATAGTGGTTGTACCAGTTTACATTCCCACACACAGTACAGGAGGGTTCCCTTTTTTCCACACCCTCTCCAGTATTTGTTATTTGTGGACTTATTAATGATGGCCATTCTGACAAGTGTCAGGTGGTACCTCGTAGTAGTTTTGATTTGCATTTCTCTAATAATCAGTGATGTTGAGCATTTTTTCATGTGCTTGTTGGCCATCTATATATGTTCTTTGGAGAAATGTCTATTCAGGTCTTTTGCCCATTTTTTAATTGGGTTGTTGGCTTTTTTGTTGTTGAATTGTATAAGATGTCTGTATATTTTAGAGATTAAGCCCTTGTCAGTTGCAGCATTTGAAACTATTTTCTCTAATTCTGTAAGTTGTCTTTTTTTTTTTTTGTCTTTTTTGCCTTTTCTTGGGCTGCTCCTGCAGCAAATGGAGGTTCCCAGGCTAGGGGTTGAATCAGAGCTGTAGCCTCGGCCTACGCCAGAGCCACATGGAATTTGAGCCACATCTGCAACCTACACTGCAGCTCACGGCAATGCTGGATCCTTAACCCACTGAGCAAGGCCAGGGATCAAACCCGCAACCTCATAGTTCCTAGTCGGATTTGTTAACCACTGAGCCACGACAGGAACTCCTCTAAGTTGTCTTTTTGTTTTTTTTATGGTTTCCTTTGCTGTGCAAAATCTTGTCAGTTTGATTAAGTCCCATTGGTTTATTTTTGCTTTTATTTCTGTTGCTTTGGGAGACTGACCTGAGAAAACATTTGTAAGGTTGATGTCAGAGAATGTTTTGCCTGTGTTCTCTTCTAGAAGTTTGGTGGTGTCTTGTCTTACATTTAAGTCTTTAAGCCATTTTGAGTGTTTTGGGGATGGATTGGGAATGTTTGTGCATAGTGTGAGGGTGTGTTCCAGTTTCATTGATTTACATGCAGCTGTCCAGTTTTCCCAGCACCACTTGCTGAAAAGACTTTTTCCCATTTTATATTCCTGCCTCCTTTGTCGAAGATTAATTGACCATAGGTGTCTGGGTTTATTTCTGGGTTCTCTGTTCTGTTCCATTGGTCTGTCTGTCTGTTTTGGTACTAGTACCACATTGTCTTGATGACTGTGGTTTTATAATATTGCCTGAGGTCTGGGAGAATTATGCCTCCTGCTTGGTTTTTGTTCATCAGGATTGCTTTAGCAATTCTGGGTCTTTTGTGGTTCCATATAAATGTTTGGATTGTTTGTTTTAGTTCTGTGGAAAATGTCATGGGTAATTTGATAGGGATTGCATTGAATCTGTAGATTGCTTTGGGTAGTATGTCCATTTTTACAATATTTTTTTCCAGCCCAGGAGCATGGAATATCTTTCCATTTCTTTGAATCCTCTTTAGTTTCTTTGATTAATGTTTTGTAGTTCTCAGCATATAAGTCTTTTTTTTTTTCTATTGTTTTTTTTAATCCCTATTTTCTTGATTTCCTCTTTAATCTTTATGATTTCCTTCTGCTGACTTTAGGTTTTGTTTGCTCTTTTTCTGATTCATTTAGGTGGTGGGTTAAGTTGCTGATTTGAGATTTTTCTTCTTTTTTTATTACTCAATGAATTTATTACATTTATATTTGTGCAATGATCATCACAATCCAATTTTATAGGAGCTCCATCCCACAACCCCAGTGCATCCCCCCACCCCCAAACTGTCTCCTTTGGAAACCATAAGTTTTTCAAAGTCTGTGTGAGTCAGTATCTGTTCTGCAAAGAAGTTCAGTCTGTCCTTTTTTCAGATTCCACATGTCAGTTGGAATGATGTTTGATGTTGGTGTCTCATTGTCTGACTGACTTCACTTAGCATGATAATTTCTAGGTCCATTCATGTTGCTGCACATGCTGTTATTTCTTTCCTTTTAATGGCTGAGTAATATTCCATTGTGTATATATGTACTACATCTTTTTGATCCACTCCTCTGTCAATGGGCATTTAGGTTGTTTCCACGTCTTGGCTACTGTATATAGTGCTGCAATGAACATTGGAGTACATGTGTCTTTTAAAGTCATGGTTTCTTTGGATAGGTGCCCAGGAGTGGGATTGCTGGATCAAATGGTAGTTCTATGTTTAGTTTTCTGAGGAATCTCCATACTGTTTTCCACAGTGGTTGCACCAATTTACATTCCCACCAACAGTGTACTAGGGTTCCTTTTTCTCCACACCCTCTCTAGCACTTATTGTTTGTAGACTTTTGGATGATGGCCATTCTGGCTGGTGTAAGGTGGTACCTCAGAGTGGATTTGATTTGCATTTCTCTAATGATGAATGATGTTGAACATCTTTTCATGTGTTTCTCGGCCATCTATATGTCTTCTTTGGAGAATCGTCTGTTTAGATCTTCTGCCCATTTTTGGATGGGGTTGTTTGTTTTTTTGGTATGGAGCTGCAGAAGGTATTTATAAATTTTGGAGATTAATCCCTGTCAGTCACTTAATTTGCAAAGATTTTCTCCCATTCTGTGGGTCATCTTTTCATTTTGTTGAGGGTTTCCCTTGTTGTGCAGAAACTTTGAAGTTTAATTAAGTCCCATTTGTTTATTTTTGTTTTTACTGTCATTACTCTAAGAGGTGGATCTGAGAAGATGTTGCTCTCATTTATGTCAGAGAGTGTTTGGCCTATGTTTTCCTCTAAGAGTTTGATAGTGTCTGGTCTTATATCTAGGTCTTTAATCCATTTGGAGTTTATTTTTGTGTACAGTGTTAGGGAGTGTACTAATTTCATTTTTTTATGTGTGGCTGTCCAGTTTTCCCAGCACCATTTATTGAACAGGCTGTCTTTTCTCCATTATATATTCTTGCCTCCTTTGTCATAGATTAGTTAGCTGTAGCTGCATGGGTTTAATTCTAGGCTTTCTATCCTGTTCCACTGATCTATATGTCTGTCTTTGTGCCAGTACCTTACAGTTTTGATGATTTTTGCTTTGTAGTATAGTCTTAAGTCAGGGAGTCTGATTCCTCCAGCTCCATTTTTCTTTTTCAGGATATCTTTGGCTATTCTGGGTCTTTTGTGCTTCCAAAAAAACTTTAAATATTTTGTTCGAGTTCTGTGAAAAATGTCCTTGGTAATTTGATAAGGATTGCATTGAATCTGTAGATTGCCTTGAGTAGCAAGCATAGTCATTTTGATAATATTGACTCTTCCAATCCAAGAGCATGGTATGTCTTCCCATCTGTTTGTGTCATCTTTGATTTCTTTCATCAGTGTCTTAGAGTTTTCAGGGTACAGGTCTTTTGTCTCTTTAGGTAGGTTTACTCCTAGGTATTTTATTCTTTTGGATGCAATGGTAAACGGGATTGCTTCCCTAATTTCTCTTTCTGATCTTTCATTGTTAAATGTATAGAAATGCCATCAATTTCTGTGTATTAATTTTGTATCCTCTGACTTTGCCAAATTCATGGATGAGCTCTAACACTTTTCTGGTAGAGTCTTTAGGATTCTCTAGGTATAGTATCATGTCATCTGCAAATAGTGATAGTTTTACTTCTTCCTTTCCAATTTGGATTCCTTTCATCGCTTTTACTTCTCTGATTGCTGTGGCTAGGATTTCCAAAACTATGTTGAAGAGTAGTGGCGAGAGCGAACATTCCTGTCTTGTTCCTGAGCTCAGTGAGAATTCTTTCAGCTTTTCATCATTGAGAATGATGTTAGCTGTGGGTTTTTCGTATATGGCCTTTATTATGTTGAGGCAGGTTCCCGCTATGCCCATTTTCTGAAGGACTTTTATCAGAAATGGGTGTTGGATTTTGGTCAAAGACTTTTTCTGTGTCTATTGAGAGGATCATATGGTTTTTATTTTTCAGTTTGTTAATGTGGTATATCACACAGATCGATTTGCGGATATTGAAGAACCCTTGCATCCCTGGGATAAATCCCACTTGATCATGATGTACAATCCTTTTAATATATTGTTGGATGCAGTTTTCTAGTATTTTGTTGAGGATTTTTGCATCTATGAAACTGGCTTGTAATTTTCATCAGTGAAACTGGCCTGTAATTTTCTTTTTTGTGTGTGTGGTATCTTTGTCTGGTTTTGGAATCAGGGTGATGGTGGCTTCATAGAATGAATTTGGGAGTGTCCCTTCCTCTGTGATATTTTTGAATAGTTTCAGAAGGATAGGTGTTAGCTCTTCTCTAAATGTTTGATAGAATTCCATCTGGTCCTGGACTTTTGTTTGTTGGAAGTTTTTTAATCACAGTTCTTATGATGGGTCTATTCATCTTTTCTATTTCATCTTGGTTTAGTCTTGGAAGATTGTACTTTTCTAAGAATTTATCCATTACTTCTAAGTTTTCCATTTTATTGGCATATAGTTGCATATAGTAGTCTCTTACGATCCTTTGTATTTCTGTGATGTCCATTGTCATTTCTCCTTTTTCATTTCTAATTTTATTGATTTGAGTCCTCTCTCTTTTTTTCTTGATAAGTTTGGCTAAGAGTTTATCAATTTTGTCGATCTTTTCAAAGAACCAGCTTTTGGTTTCATTGATCTTTTCTGTGGTTTTCTTTGTTTCTATTTCATTGATTTCTGCTCTGATCTTTATGATTTCTTTCCTTTTACTAACTTTAGGTCTTGTCTGTTCTTCTCTCTCGAGCTGCTTTAGATGTAAAGTTAGCTTGTTTATTTGAGCTTTTTCTTGTTTCCTGAGGTGAGCTTGTATTACTATAACTTTCCTCTTAGAACAGCTTTTGCTGCATCCCATAGGTTTTGGAGTGTCATATCTTTGTTGTCATTTGCTTCTAGGTATTTTTAAATTTCCTCTTTGATTTCTTCAGTGATCCATTTATTGTTTAGTAGCATGTTGCTTAGTCTCCATGTGTTTGTATTTTTTTGCAGTTTTTTTTTTCTTGTTGTTGATTTCCAGTTGTATAGTGTTGTGGTCGGAAAAGATGCTTGATATGATTTCAGTTTTCTTAAAGTTACTGAGGTTTGATTTGTAGCCCAGGATGTGATCAATCTTAGAGAATTTTCCATGCGCACTTGAGAAGAATGTGTATTCTGCTGCTTTTGGATGGAATATCCTATAAATATCTATTAAATCCATCTGGTCTAATGCTTCATTTAGGGCCTGTGTTTCCCTGTTTTCTTGATTTCCTCTTTGATCTTTAGGATTTCCTTCTGCTGACTTTAGGTTTTGTTTGTTCTTTTTCTAATTCACTTAAGTGGTGCATTAAGTTGTCGATTTGAGATTTTTCTTCTTTTTTGAGGAAGGCTTGTATTGCTATGAATTTCCCTCTGAGCACTGCTTTTGCAGCATGCCATAGATTTTGTGTGGTTTTGTCTTCATTATCATTTGTCTTGAGGTAGTTTTTAATTTCTTTCTTGATTTCCTCATTGACCCACTGGTTTTTTAGTAGCATGTTGTTTAGTCTCCATGTAGTCTCCATTTCTTTTCCTGTGGTTGATATCTACTTTCATGCCATTGTGGTCAGAGAAGATACTTGAAATAATTTCTGTACTCTTAAATTTGTTGAGGTTAGCTTTGTGCCCAGTATGTGATGGATCCTTGAGAATGTTCCATATGTACTTGAGAAGAATGTATATTCTGATTTTTTTGGATGTAATGTCCTGTAAACGTGAATTGTCTAACTTTTCTATTGTGTCATGTAGGATCTCTATTGCCTTATTGATTTTCTGTCTAGAGGATCTGTCCATTAATGTGAGTGGAGTGTTAAAAGTCTCCTACTATTATTGTATTGTCATCAATTTCTCCTTTTGTCTGTTAGTATTTGTTATAGGTTTCTGGGTGCTCCTATATTAGGGGCATATATATTGATGATTGTAATATCCTCTTCTTGAAAGGATCCTTTTACCATTAAATAGTGTCCTTCTTTGTCTTTCTTTGTGGCCTTCATTTTAAAGTTGATTTTGTCTGATATGAGTATTGCAACTCCTGCTTTCCTGTCTTGCCCATTGGCATGAAATATCTTTTCCCATCCCCTCACTTTCAATCCATATGTGTCCTTTGCCCTAAGGTGAGTCTCTTGTAGACAGCAGATCATAGGTTTTTGCTTTTTTTATCCAATCTGCCACTCTGTGTCTTTTGATTGGAGCATTCAGTCCATTGACATTTAAGGTAATTATTAACAGATATGTATTTATTGCCATTTTAAACCTTGTTTTCCAGTTGATTCTATTTCTCCTGTCTTCCTTTCTTTTTTTTTTTTTTTGGTTAGATTATTTCCATTTATTTTATGCTTGAGTACTTTTCTTTTTAGTTTTTGTGAATGTGATATTTGGTTTTGATTTGTGGTTGCTCTGATGAAATAGATTTATTAATACAGGGTGTTTGTGAGGGATTCAACTGGGCAGGCGAGGAGGTTCAGCCCCAAGGGTTAGGTGGGCTATGATTTTATAATCCAGGGAACGTGGGGGAGGGGGAAAGGCTGCCTTATTCCTCATTCTTTGAGTAAAAGGCTTACATCACTAGCTCCTCCTTTATATCAGGTAAGAGTATTTGACACCATGAGGTCAAAGTAGGACTGTCAGTGCTTATTCAGATCAGCAGAAGGGTGGTAACATATGCTGAAATGTGTTGAATCATCTCAGGTTTCAGTATAGAGAGTCTCCTATTTTGGAATGTCACCTTTCCGTTAAATTCCTGTCTTTGGTCCTAAGAATCATTATTTTGCTGGTGAAGGCAGGCCTCATTTTATCTTTCACTTAATGACCTGAGGCACATGTCATGCTTTCATTTATGGTTTAATGGTTAAGTAAGCCTGCTTCATTCCATGATGTTCTGATGGCTTTCTTGAGTGATTATTAACTTACAGTGGTCTCCCAAAGTTCCCGAGGTTTCCTGCTGCATCTGTGGTCCCCTACTGGGACTTCTACAACTACCTGTGTAACCATCCTACTCTCAGAATCATGTCTGGCATGTTTACACATCTAATAAGTGTTGTGGATATTAATGTTATTACTATTGGATGCCTTTCCTCCCTCTCTGTCTAGCAAATCTTACTCATCTTTTAAGACTTGCCCACCCACCATAAAACCTTTTCAGACATCCCCAGGTAGAATTGGCAGTTGCTTCTGTGTGTCCCCCCATGCAGAGATTTACAACATTCTATTCATTTATTAGTTAACCTGTCTGTCTCCCATCCCAAATGAAGTCCCTTGATTACAGAGACTGAGTCTTATCAACTCTGTTTCCCAGTACTGATTATAGTGCCTGAGTCCTGGTTGGTGTTCAGTAAATGTTTGGCCAGTGCATGAATGAGCAGGTGTGATACTGTGACTTATATAAGAACTATATATTTGGTCTTTGCCTTGTTTCTGGTACAGAGCTCCTAAAATGCACAGAATTGCATAAGTGGAGAGAGCCAGGAGATCCCCCTGTGCTACAACAGAATCACCAGGGTCTCTGTAGCACCAGGACACAGGTTCAGTCTGGCTGGCACAGTGGGTTAAAGGATCCAGCGTTGCTGCAGCTGTGGCATAGGTTGCAACTGTGGCTCGGATCTGATGCTTGACCCTGAACTCCTATGCCCCAGGGCAGCCAAAAAGGTGGCTTTTGTTATGTTAGTACGTTAGTGAAGTGACTTTTAGACCCCATCACCTAAAAATGAGTTGCCAGTGGAGCTAACCTTGTGATTGGAGGGTTGGACCTTTCAGTTTGTTCTGCCTGGCCAAGAGGAGGAAGGGGGGCTGAGTTCAGTCACCAATGGTCAGAGATCCCTGGTGGCTCAGTGGGTTTAGGATTCAGGATTGACACTGCTGTGGCATGGGTCACTGCTGTGGCGCAGGTTTAATCCCTGGCCCTCTCCTTCCCCAAATCACCTTCCCCAAATTTTCAGGGATTCCATAAACATGACCATGGAATGAAACCTCCATTAAAAACCCAAAAGACTGGGACCAGAGAGCCTCTGGGACCAGAGAGCCTCTACAGAACAGGTGGAGGGTACAGGGAGAATGGCTTACATCACTCAGAGGGCATGGAAGCTCTGCCCCCGGGCCCCAGACCTTGCCCTGTGCTCTCTCCATCTGGCAGTTCCTGAGTTATATCCTTTCACAATAACTGGTAACCTAGTGAATACAATGTTTCTCTAAGTTCTGTGAGCCACTCCAGCAAATTATTTGAACCTGAGGAGGTAGTTTTTGGAAACTGCAATCCATAGCTGGTTGGTCAGAAATCCAGGTCACAACCTGGACTTGGAGTTGGCGTCTGAAGCGTGGCAGAGTAGGGAGTGGGGAGGGGAAGTAGGGGGAGTCTTGTAGGACTGAATGCTTAACCTGTGAGATCTGATGCTCTCTCCCAGTAGACAGTGTTAGAATTGCGTGGAATCACAGCACACCCAGCTGGAACACTGTTGGGGTAGGGAAGCTACCCCCCATCTTGCCTCACACACACAGAGTAGAATTAGCAGGCTATTGGGCTTTTCTAGCCAAGGACTTTGTCTCTTTGGACAGAGGGTACCCAAGGTCATTCCCCTGATCCTGGCCTGAAGGTCTTGCCACTGCACCTGGAAACCTGTGCCTCCCACTCCTACAAAAGAGGTCGCTCATCTGTCGCTCCTGCTCCCCACAAGCCCTCCTCCTCCGGCCCCAACATCTGGCTCTGCCTGATGAAAAGCCAGATTATTCATGACTCTCATTCAGCATTTCCGGTTAAAGCCACCTCCCACAGCTGTTTGTATTTCATCAGAGGCTTTGGCCATCTTTCTCCCCTGCCCCCAAAGCCGTGTTTGGAGGGGACATTTCAATATGGAATATTAAGATCATCAGCAGCCTATCTGCAGGCTCATTTTTTTTTCCCCTTCAGTCTTATTTCCAGGCATGAAGGAAGCAGATGGAACCTTGGAGGGAGGCAGGATCACAAAGGGAACCCAAGGATATGTTATTTCCTCTCAGAACAAATTGATTAGTGTCTGAGGAAGCCCGAGTCAAGCCTTACTGGAGGGGCTGGAGACAGTGGAAGTGATTTAATGTGAAAAATGAAGACCCTCCTGAATTTGGGCTAGAGATTTCCAAGCTCATTGCCTATTTGCTTCACCTCTGTTTCTTGGGAGGCATTGCTGGGGCATTCAGGGGCCACCTCTCCCATCTACCTCACACCTTCTGAGGCCCATTTGGTGCCCTTTATTCTAACTCTGATCAGTGAGAGGTGGTGTAACATTTTCTCCATGGAAAGGTGATGGCTTGGGAGTTCCCTTATGGCGCAGTGGGTTAAGGATCTGGTGTTGTTACTGCAGTGGCTCTGGCTGCAGCTGTGGCGGGGGATTCTATCCAAGGCCTGGGAACTTCCATATGCCATGGATGCAGCAAAAGAAAGAAAGGGAAGGAGGAAGGAAGGAAGAAAGAAAGAGAGAAAGAAAGAAAGGCAATGACTTGGTATCAGGGTGGGATGTGGTACCACCATGGTCAAACTCTGACTTTGGGCAGGTCATTGTTCTTTGGAACTCAGATTCTAGACAAAATCTCAGCCTTGTCTAGTTCATGTGGCTGTCGTGAGGGTGAGATGTGATCGTGGCAGTGTCCTGTTTACAAGTCTGACCCGCCTACTCCATGGTCCACAGGCTGGAAGTATGTCTTTCCTGTTTTTTACTGCGTTCCCAGCACCTGGAAGAGCCCCTGGCACAGAGCTCAATGAAAACATGTTGAATAAATCATTGTAAAAGTGTCTCCTCAGCTGTCAAATGCCATTTACACAGGATCAGGTTTATCACTGCTCAGTCTGATTTATGGGCCCTCCAACCACATTGACTACTTCAGACACGAGGGAGAAAAAACAAGTCCCTCATGAATCCCTTCTCCCCTCCCTTTCCCAAGAACAAGGGTGGGGTCCATTCTATGAGGCTCA
This sequence comes from Phacochoerus africanus, assembly GCF_016906955.1. Taxonomy (NCBI): domain Eukaryota; kingdom Metazoa; phylum Chordata; class Mammalia; order Artiodactyla; family Suidae; genus Phacochoerus; species Phacochoerus africanus. Next base: position 108,091,408 of record NC_062549.1, on the reverse strand, counting down.
CTCTTCAATCTTTCAGATTTCTGAGTAGAGTTCCCTGGTGGCTCAGCAGGGAACTCTACTCAGTGTTACCACTCAAGTCCAGTGTTACCACTACTGTGGCTTGGTTCCTGCTGTGGCACAGGTTTGATCACTGGCCTGGGAACTTCTGCGTGCCATGGGCATGGCCAAAACAAACTTATTTTTGCATTATCCATATTTGATCTTATACCAGTTGTTGAAGGAAGCAGATCAAATGGGAAAGCCAGGGTCCAACCTGGTGAAGTGACCTGTTCAGGAACACACCACATGGGGACAGCATCAGGCCCCCCACCTCCCTCTGGTTTCCCTGCCCTCCATATACTGTCCCCCTGCTGCAGATGCCATCCATCTATTAACTGCTACTTTAAGACTCACCTCAGGTAGCACCTACTCTAGGAGCCCTTCCCTGGCTTCCTAGGCCTGGGTTAGAAGCCCCTCCATGCCCTCCGCACAGCATCTTGAGTTTACAGACGTAGTAAACTCATAGCACAGACCCAGTGTGGGGCTTCCCTCAGGCTAGGAGCTCCCAGAGGGCAGGGGCATCCCTCATCTGCATACCTGGCACACAGCTTAGGAAACATCTGAGCAATGAATGGATGGCTCAACACCGCAGAGCGGTCAAGTGGTTTTGCCTGAGGTCACTCAGCTAGGATTATAAACTGAAAAGCAAACATTTTTAAAAAGTTGAGGAATTCCCCCTGTGGCACAGTGGGTTAGTGATCCAGCTTGTCGATGTGGCATTGCCAGTTCGGTCCCTGGCCTGGAACAGTGAGTTAAAGATCTGGTGTTGCTGCAGCTGTGGCGTAGGTCACAGATGCGGCTAGGATTCAATCCCTGGCCTGGGAACTTCCATAAACCACGGGTGTGGCTGAAAAAGGGGGGAAAAAGTTGAATAGGCGTTCCCTGGTGGTTCAGCAGGTTCAGATCTGGCACTGTCACTGCTGTGGCCAGAGGGTGGGTGAGAGAGTGATGGGGAAAGAAAGGGAGCCAGTAAAAGGTTTTTATCAAGCCAGTTACCACTGTGAACAACCAGAGCGCCCCCTGCTGGGGGACCTTAGGAAGTGGTGAGGAATGTGCAGGTGCAGATGCCCTATGCTGTTGTCACCTGCGGAAGGCTGTGCCTTCAACTTTCTGGTCCTTCTGGTTTGCCAGGCATGCAGATGTTCTAAGGGGGTGTGGAGGTAAGTGCCAAGGGTATGTGAGCAGGGCGTGGGCAGAGTCTGCTGAGGTCTCATCAGGGTCCCAACCTGGCTTGGTGTCCTTTGAGCCTCATCCTCATCTTCTGGAGAGGCAGTGATCCACCTCGCCCTGCTGGGTTGTGGTGAAGCTAGAAGAGATAAAGTCCTGTGACACCACCTAGTAAGGTGGAAGGGGATGATGATGGCGGAAGTTATGACCAAGGACAGGTCTCGCTCTCCTGGTGCATGAAAGAAACATTTAGAAATCAAATGCCAAAGAGAAAGCTAGGCAGGTGACTTCAAGGGGGAATGGCTTTGGATTTAGAGCTTCATTAATGCTCCGAGTTGCCTAGCGTTGGAGGCAGGGCCACCCCAGGCTGTGCCCAATTATTGGTCCCTTCGCACCCAACACACAGCCAGACCTTTGCAAGGAAAAATCCCTTTCATCTCAGCTTCAACTCCTGGCTCAATTATTACTCCCCAGTGGGCAGGAACTGCCAGAGAAGAGAGACAAAGCTGCTGAGAATAAAGAAGGGCTGTTTATTGCTTGGCAGGAGAGAAGGTCAAGGCAGGATACGGTCTGGAAGAAATGAAACTGCCCCGGTGGATCTGGATCATTGAACGAATGGCATGTATGATTTGCATGCTCTTATTTTTGAAGATTTAGAAGTGTCAGAGAGTGGGGAAAGAAGAACAAATGAAAGGACACACAAAAAAAAGAAACAGAGGTCTCTGTTTATTCTGTTCTTTCTCCACCACTGACCAAGGCTGCTGGCAGTAAATTCAACAAATCTATTTGATGCTAATCTTGTTGGAAGAATTTACTGTAATTTGGTTCACTGAGGGGATAATCAGATTTGTGTAAACTTTCATAATAGTCTGCAAAGGCTTCATGTCTCTTGACAGATGTGGTCTTTAAAATGCCTGTGCTTGGGAGTTCCCGTCGTGGCGCAGTGGTTAACGAATCCGACTAGGAACCATGAGGTTGCGGGTTCGGTCCCTGCCCTTGCTCAGTGGGTTAACGATCCAGCGTTGCCCTGAGCTGTGGTGTAGGTTGCAGACGCGGCTCGGATCCCGCGTTGCTGTGGCTCTGGCATAGGCCTGTGGCTACAGCTCCGATTCGACCCCTAGCCTGGGAACCTCCATATGCCGCGGGAGCAGCCCAAAGAAATAGCACAAAGACAAAAATAAAATAAAATAAATAAATAAAATAAAATGCCTGTGCTTGGTCATAGGACGGGAGAGAAAGACTGCAGGCTGGTGAGGACTTTGGTTTTAGGGATCAAAGAGGTACAGAGACTTGTTCCCTTCTCTAGACCCCCCACTCCTGGGCCTTCACTCTGCCCCTTCCTCAAGACCTGACTCCAAAGCTGATGGGGTCCAGTTGGTGGATGAGACTGATCATGACCTGGAGTAAGGGTAGCTTAGGGATGAGAGGGTAGTTGTTTCCCGCTTCCCCAGGTCTTAGTGTCCAACAGTTCTGGATCCAATCAGCCAACTATAAAACTGCACAACTCAGATTGGGACTTGAACCCACGTGCTGAGACTCTAACCCAGCTAAGACTCAAACTGGGACTCAAACCCAGCCAAAGCCCAGATTGGGATTTGAACCCACTTTTTTTGGTGGGGAGGGGCTTCAGCTACGGCATATGGAAGACCCCAGGCTAGGGGTTGAATGGGAGTTGCAGCCAGCAGCCTACAACACAGCCACAGCAGCGTAGGATCCGAGCCACATCTGCAACCTACACCACAGCTCCCGGCAACACCGGATCCTTAACCCACTGAGCAAGGCCAGGGATGGAACCCGCAACCTCATGGTTCCTAGTTGGATTCGCTAATCACTGAGCCACGACAGGAACTCCTGAACCCACTTTTTAAAATTAATATTATGCACCTGGTCCCAGGACTTACTGAAGTTCAGCTTCTTTACATCTCGGTGCAGAAGGAATTCAGCGAGTGGCAAAGTGACAGGTAAGAAGTAGATTTATTGATACAGCTAGACAGAGTGTGGGTCATCTCAGAAGATAAAAGACCCCGAAATATGGTGTAGTCCTCTGTCTACATTCTTTAGGCCATCAAGGGGGGGAAGGCCAAAGTTTCTTCCTAAAACTTCTGGGCCTTGATTGTTTTCAGCTCAAAATAATCCGCATGCTAAAGCGGCATTTGGGGTGGCAAGCCTATAACCAGCCAAAGATGAACGCCTTAAGCCTCTAACCCCTTACTGCGGTGGTGTAAGAGACTAAAACCAAGTGCTGACTCCCTCCACCCCATTCCACCCCCTCCCGCCCCCCCAGCAGCGCCGTACCCCTGAAAGAGCAGGTGGTTCAGCACAGGTGTGGGGTCAACCATTGAGGGAGCCCTGGACAAAAGACTCTGCAGTTTTGTGGATGCTGAGGTTGGGGGAGGGGAGTGAGGCGCGTAAAAGTCCTAAGCCCTGAGTCGGGGGCGGGGGGGAGGGCTCTTTAAGTCCCCCCTGCTGTCAAGAGGCCTAGGCAGGAGCACACTGACCATGCGCCCAGTCTGCTGTGGGGAGGGCAGCGTCTCCCGTGAGAACTGCTGGACAAAGCCTTTGCGACGGCCCAAGGTCAGGCCTGAAAAATCACATGGTTTCTAACCAGCCGTCAAGACCCCTCAGCAAGTACATGACCAAGGAACGTCAGGCCAGAGATGTTTCTGTGACCTACAAGGCAAGGAACAGGAGCCCTAAGCAGTGAAGGAGGTGGCCGGGGCGCTGAACTTGGAGTTTGAATCCACTTGGCTAGTTCTGTTCAGTAGTTCACCAGCATCCTTCACTGATGCTCCTCGGTCCTTTTGCTTTTGGCGTTCTAGAGAGGAAAGTAGGCCTGCCACAAGGGGACTGTTTGCATGCTGACTATGGGACCTGTCCCCCAGGCTGGTAGTTCTCTTCAAGGCCATTGGCTGTGAAAGTCCAAGTTCACCAGAGTGTGAAGAGGGCTCTAGATTTCACTCTGTGAGTAGGAATGGAGAGCAGCTCTGGGGCATGGCAGAGGTTTCTCTGCTACCAAAGAGGTGGCAAAGGATTTTTCAAGTAATGTTCTCCCCTTTGTCCCTTAATGCCAAGAGAGTAGCGATAGTTACTGACAGTTCTTGTAATTTGCATTTCCAAAGTAATGTATGCAAAAAAAAAAAAAATACATTTTGGCACGTGCTTCAATAGCATATTAAAACAAATCGACTTTGGGTCCTGACCATCTATACCTTACTCTAACTCCAAGTCCCAAATGCATTTAGGAAAAAAAAAAAAAGGAGGAGCATTTGGGGGATGTGGGGATGAGAGAAAAGTGGAGCCGGGACCTTAGGAGCCCACTGTGCGTGTGGCTGGAGGGGCTGGCATCGTGCTCATCCCTGGGTGTCCAGGCCCAGGCCTGGAGGAGTCAGAGACTCCAGAGGGAAACGGCTGTTGTGAGATGAATGTAACAAGGCGTCCTAGTCCCTGGAAAAATGAGACAAACTTGGGAGTTCCTGTAGTAGCTCAGTGGAAACGAATCTGACTAGGATCCATGAGCAATCATGTTCCATCCCTGGCCTCGCTCAGTGGGTTAAGGATCCGGGGTTGCCATGAGCTGTGATGTAGGTCACAGACTCAGCTCGGATCTGGCAGTGCTGTGGCTGTGGTGTAGGCCAGTGGCTACAGCTCCGATTCAACCCCTAGCCTGGGAACCTCCATATGCCATAGGTGCGCCTCAAGAACGACAAAAAAAGAAAAAAAAAAAAAGAGACAGACTCTCCTTGGGAGCCCCCACCATCACTATCATCATCACTCACACATCCTGTGGTCTGTCTTGTTGTATTTAGATGACGTGGTTGTCTGTGGGGGAGTCTTCAAGGGAAACTGCAGGTCAGGAGAACTTCCCTTTGTCAAAATACAATTTGCAAAAAGTAAAACATCGCTCCTGGAGTTCCCACCGTGGCTCAGTGGAAACAATCTGACTAGGAACCATGAGGTTGCGGGTTCGATCCCTGGCCCTGCTCAGTGGGTTAAGGATCCGGCGTTGGCATGAGCTGTGGTATAGGTCGAAGACATAGCTCAGATCTGGTGTTGCTGTGGTGTAGGCCGGCAGCTCTAGCTCCAATTCAACCCAGATGCGGCCCTAAAAAGCAAAAAAAAAAAAAAAAAAGGTAAAACATCCCTTCTATGTAAATATATAGTGAGCATTTATTTAATTCACTAATGAGGAATGAGCAGAATGGTAAAACCATTTCAGAGAAGGGTATGTGAGACAGTATATATAACAAGAGAAATAGAGATTGCTAAATTAACTGCAAAACTTGCCTAATGTCCTACAAAGCAATAAAGCTGTCACCTTTGGCCTATCTTTTCTACTGGACAGAATATATTTGTACCTTTTGGGACAAAAATCCCCACAATTTACAACTTGCCAATCATCTGAAAGTTAACATGTAACTTTATAGAGCGTGGGTCCCAATCAAGTCAGACAAAGTTAGGAGTTCCTGCTGTAGCAAAGTGAGTGAAGAACCTGACTGCAGCAGGTCTATTTACTGCAGGGGCGCAGGTTAGATCCCCAGCCTCGCACAATGGGTAAAGGATCCAGCGTTGCCACTGCTGCTGCAGAAGTCATAGCTGCCATTCGGAATCAATCCTTGGCTTGGGAACTTCCATGTGCTACCAGTGTGGCCATTAAAAAAAAAAAAAAAAAAAAGACAAAGGTGTCGTAACCTTGAGAGTCAGAAGATGCATAGGCAGGCTTGCGGGGAAATGCTCTCGTGTAAATTTGAAAGTATATGCAGCCATATTTTAGCCTTATTTACAAGTTTTGGGTAATTTTTAACAGCCTGAGGTACACCTCTACCCCACTATGCTTTGTTTTGTTTCGTCTTTCTCTTTGTTTTTGTTTTTCTTCCCCACCATAGTTTTTAGTTCAATTACGTGGCTGTTACCTGAGTGAGCAGGCTGGGCGTGTGGGCCACCAGTGGCTCCGGGCGTGAGCGTCACCTGGGCCCTCTCTTCCTCCTGGTCTCCCAGCTCTTCCATCCCTCTGCTACACTCAGTCACTGGAAAGGAGACTGTTGGCCATTGAGACGCTGAGGCCAGGATGGGAACTCCGGAGCTTTTGCTGGCTTCACATTGGGGCGCAAATAAGCCCCTCGCTTTAGTATAATAAGGGTTTCTACTATCTGCCCCAAAACAGAAGAAATTCCTACAGTTGAAGGAGGACGGCCTAAAGCCTGTGTATTTGTCTGTGAACCACCCCCCCTTCTGTACCCCACACACATCCCTCCCTGTACCCCAGAAATGCTTGCAGCTGCAACACTAGGCACATGCTGAGAAGTGACAAAGCTCACTCTTTGACCAAACCTTAATCAGGCTCTTGGAAGCCTGTTCTCAACTAGGCTTTGACCTTGTGTCCTGTCCTGTGTCCCTGCCTAGCCCTGTCCTAGCAAAGGACTCTGCCAGGTCAGTTTGGTGAGGATACCCCCATCCTCAGCATCCGATGTTCCTCATTCCTACTTTTGAGGTGTAAGGTTTTGACCTTGCCTTCAGCAAAGATCCTGTTAGGTCGGTTTAGCAAGACTCCTTCTACCCTTGCCATCTCTTCCTCATAATTTGCCATCCACTGACCCCTTCATTCTGCTCCTTGGACATAAATCCCCAGCTGTCTTTGCTGTATTAGGAATGGAGCCCACTTTGTCTCCCCGGTTTGCAAAAGTCCTGGATAAAGTCTTCCTTACTAATTTAACACGTGTCAGAATAATTTTTTTCTTTAATGGAATGAAAAATAAAGCGTATCCACTTTAAGTCCAGTCCTTCTTGGGGCTCCCAGGTCCCCACTGTCAGAATGAGTCTCTCTTCTGGATTTTGCTGATGCCTCCATTAAGACCCATCTTGCTGTCTACCTCAAATTAGAGCTTTTTATGTAGGTGACCTCCTGAAGGAACAGCCCTAGAGCTTATGAATCTTCGTCTTTCCCTGAAATGTCACCATGCCGAGCCCATGATTGGAAGTGACCACATATAGTGACTACATTTTCCAAATCCCAAAATTAGAGCTTTCCTTGTTCACCACGTGGTCTGACAAGAGGTTAAATATCTAAAATAAGAACTTGTGGCAGAGACTGGCTCAGAGACTGGCTCACCACGTCATTTCCTATTGTTCCTGGTTTTAGGTCTTTCATCATCCTTCAAATTGCAGGAACCTCCTCACTGGTCTTGCTTCTCCCTGGCTCTCTCACATTAAACCCATAAAATCCAGCCTGTCCGTTTGAGGGCTTCCTCCCACATGTAGTTTCTATCATTCGGGACTGGTTTCAAGCAAAAAGTTAGCTCTTGCTAACTAAAGCAAAAGGAGAATCACTGTAAGGTTATTGGCGTCCCATAGCCTAGGGGAACTGCTGAATAACCAAGTCTTGGAAAGGACAGGAACTAAGGCAGCTCAGGAATCTGGGTAACGAGAACTAATAGTTTTGTCACGACTCCACATTTAGAGTGAATCAGCTCCAATCCCCTCTAGGCCTTGTGTTGCTCCACTCAGAATTCAGATCCTAAGGGAGGAGAGTCTGTACGGCCCAGCTGGCTTCTCGCCCTACCCTTTGGCCCAGGAACACATTCTGTTGCCTCCCAGATTCACTATCCACCTCTCTCCACCCTGCTCTCTGCCCTGGAAGTTGGTCCACTTGCCCTGTGGCTTTCCATTGGAGTGGGCATTGGGGACCTCCAAGCGAGACTGGAGGGAGGGAGGAAGGGGAGGTTGAGGTGTCTGTTTCACCAGTTCCTTCTCTGTGGGGTTGCCTGGGATTGGCAATACCCCTCAACCAAAAATCTCAGCTCTTCTCAAGGCAGCCCTTTCACCACCACCCTCTCCTTCTAGGGCGCTAGTCCCTTCAGGCCAAGGCACTAGCTGACTGTCCTGCTGCAACCAGCCCAGAATAGGGTGTTGTCCCTTCTGGTTTTCCTACATCCTGCCCACATGTTTCTTTTATTGCTACCTGCTTGAAATTATTTATTTATTTATTTATTTTTAAATTTTTTTCCCACTATACAGCAAGGGGATCAAGTTATCCTTACATGTATACATTTTTTCCCCACCTTTGTTCTGTTGCAATATGAGTATCTAGACATAGTTCTCAAGAAATTCTTAATAACTTTGTCTTTGACCTTGTGCTTGTGAAATCCATTGGGACAATGGAATATACACATGAGCAGAAGAGACACATGCAATCTGCATGTCTGTTATTCCTTGCTGCCCCATCTACATGTAGCTTTCATGATGTCCAGTAAGCATTGGCCCACATGTGTAGGAGGAGCCCCAGGTAGACAAGCTACGCCTACGTCTGAGTAAGGGGTCAGGATACTGACGGCCCATGGAGGCTACACTTTCTCTTCCAACCAGAACTTGCTTCAAACCAGAAGGAAGCATTATAAGAAACATGAACAACCAAGGAACCTTATCATTCCCTTCCTTACTGCTGTTACTTCCTTGAATTAGCCAACCACTAGCTGACAATGGTGACACAGAAGGAAAGGGAAGGACAGGACCACATATCATTCCTTTCCTTTCAGTCCTTTTTTAGTCATCGACAAGCTATAAGTAGGAAGTGTGGGTAGGCTATGCACATGTCAAGAAGTAAAGTGAAAACAGCCGCATTTTGTGACTTTCCACTATTTTGGTAAGAACAAAATATGTGTAGACGTACAAACTATGAAATGTGAATCATGTAACGTTGGTGATTCGGCGTATGAACCAGATGACCTTACGTTTGCAATTAAAACTGGAATTGTGTAATAAAGTTGAACAGTAACATTTAGGTTAAAAATTCAAAATTAAAAAAATTTTTTTTCTACTTAGAATGACATTAATAGTAGCAAATAAATACCATAACAACTCAATGTAGGAAGGGAAGAAAGGGCTTTCTATGGCAAATTTTCCCCTGAGTTTTGAATAAGGGGTCCTGTCCTTGTCGATGTGAATAGACTGGACCTGATGGAGGTGCTGAATGCTGAGGGAAGGAGCCTGAGGAAGTGATCAGAGCAAGGCCAGGTAAACCGGCAGGATGCAATGTATAAGTGAAATTGTCCTATGAGTAAAAGATCCCATAAAATGCTTCTAGGAAAAAATTTTTCTAATTGGCTACCCACCCCCCAATAGGCTTGAGAGCCATGTATTTATGACCAGGAAAAAAAAAAATTAGGCAAACCGAAATGTTTTACATTGCTTGAGTTTCACAATTTCTTTAACAGTAACTTAATGTCAGCATGACCATGAGATAAGGAAAAGATGGGGCTGGACTGATTGTTCGGGTGGGTCAGTTGGATGAAGCTCCGTGAGTTACCCACTCCTCTAACCCTTGCAACAATTATACAAGCACCGTCATCTCTGCATTAAATTCCTTGCTGCTTAAAAGAGCTAGGGTAGTTTTTTCCTTGGGCAGACCCTGACGGATGAGGGTCTGTGTTTGAGAGCACAGGCCAAAGGGAGCAGAGTCAAAGACGAGGAGGGTGAAAACCGCAGCCCAGCAAGAGAGAGTAGAACCACTCTTCGAAGTGAGCCTCCCTCTCAGATCAAACAAATCCCTCTCTGATCAGCGAAGCCCCTTCCATTCACTCCTTTGCCATCCTCTATAGAACCAGAAGAGCTAGACATTGGGTTCCATTTCAGACATTGGGGAGTTTATATCAGCTGGAGAAAGCTGAGGCTCAGCCCAGCCTGGTTTTGTCTGGGATGTGATGGCAGGACTCCTGTAACATGTAGTTTACGACTTCCCGTCGTGGCTCAGTGGTTAACGAACCTGACTAGCATCCATGAGGACGCGTGTTCGAACCCTGGCCTCTCTCAGTGGGTTAAGGATCTGGCATTGCTGTGAGCTGTGTAGGTCTCAGAGGGGGCTCAGACCCAGCGTTGCCATCGCTCTGGCGTAGGCCGGCGGCTACAGCTCCAATTCGACCCCTAGCGGGGGAACCTCCTTATGCCCCCAGTGCGGCCCTAAAAGACAAACAAAACAAACAAATGTGACTTAAAGGCCTTCCTGATGAGCCTTCCAGATAGTTAGAAGCCAAGTGAGGCTGGATAACACCACTTCGTTGCACCTTCCATCCATGCAGGATTTATTTCCTGAGGCAAAAGTAACTCCTACCAAAAGTCTCCTACCTTGTTCCTTGAAACTGATTTCCCTTTGGCAGACAATGTGAAACAAAATGTACTAATACCCATGATGGGTGACCAGCCTTCAATAAATAATGTTGGTTGTCCTAATGTACCTGACATGAAATATTCAGAGATATTAATGCGTTTCAGTTTAAATCATCACCAGGGCTTTGGTCCAAATCAGTGGCGAGCTTAGATTCTATCATCTTTTTCTACATGGAGCAGGTGTAGAGGGCAGGCTGAGAGTTCCAGGAAAAGAGGGATGGACCTCCTGCAGAAGATGGCAGGGTGGGCAATGCAGAAAGATGTGGCGGGGGAGTGGCCGGAGTCCTTGCTTGGGGTCCAGGGCTCCTGTCCTAGCCTGGCTATCCTGAAGGACGTATTAACTGACATTACAGAAGCGGAGACCTGATTGAAATTAAGAGGCATTTATTTGGGGTTTGTTAGGACTACAACCCAGGAGACACAGATTAGTCGTGTCTCCTACAAGGCCACAGTTTGTTACTCGAGCTGTTGATCAAGAATTATAATTGGGGAGTTGCCATCATGGCTTAGCGGAAACAAATCTGACTAGTATCCATGAGGATGCAGATTAGATCCCTGGCCTCGCTCAGTGGATTAAAGATCCAGCTTTGCCATGAGCTGTGGTGTAGGTCACAGATGCAGCCCCGATCTGGCTTTACTGTGGTTGGGGCTACTACCATAGGCTGAGGCTACAGCTCTGATTCGACCCATAGCCTGGGAACTTCCATATGCTGCAGGTTGAGCCCTAAAAAGACAAAACAAAATATATATATATATAAATATATAAATATATATATATATATATATATATATATATATATATATATAATTGGAACTAGCAAGAAGTAAAGGTATTATGTAGCAGGGATTGGTTGGGGCCTGAAATGGTGGCACAGTTCTAAGGCAGAACAACCTTGAGACACAAGGTTGCAGCTAGCAGATATTTTAAAAATAACTGGTGTCCTTGGGTTTGATAGAGTTCACAGAAAGTTTAAGTTCTCGGTGGTGCAGGGATGTGTCTGAGACCAGATCTGCAGTGGCTTCCTGACTCCGTTTTGGAAGTCGGAACTGTGATTATTCCATCACGATTTCAATCTGTCATCAGACTCATGTGCGGCCAGGTTGGAGCATTATAGGATGTCTTGATTGTAATGCTTTCCACCTCTTGAGGCTGTAGAGGGAACATGGGAGAGAGGGGGGGTCCCAATCCCATAGAGAGTGGGAGTGGGACTCGGTTCCCCAGTGTTGAGTTAAAACCTCCATTTGAAATTTGGATAGCTAGAGATTTGAGAAGGTTACACTCAGAGAGCCTGTCTATATAGACCGTCGACAGGTCTAGAAATCATGTCTGCTCAGGAGCTGTGGTCCCGATTGGCAGGTGATGAGCTGGGACAAATCTGAAGGTGAGCTGACAGAAGTGAGTCGATCAAGACCTGGCGGGGCCGCAGGACTTCCTGCCTCTTTTATTTTTTCGGACATAAATTAGAGGTAAAGAATTGTTGGTGTGATGATGGTTGTACACCTATAAATATAATAAAATCATTCAGTCATTAAAAAAAAAAAGAATTGTTGGTGGAGTTCCCATTGTGGCTCAGTATCCATGAGGACACAGTTCGATCCCTGGCCCTGCTCAGTGGGTTAAAGTTCTGGCATTGCTGCAAACATACATAACTCAGATCCCATGTGGCTGTGGCTGTGGTGTAGACCAACAGCTACGGCTCTGATTCAGCCCCTAGCCTGGCAACTTCCATGTGCCTCAGATGCAGCCCTAAAAAGAAAAAGAAAAAAAAAATGGTTGCGAGCTCTCCAGACAGACAACTGAATTGCTCGGGCTCCCCCAACACCGGTGTCCCCACGGCCTTCTCAGATCTCTGAAGTGTCCCACCCTGCCCCTCCCCAGGTGAAATCCATTAGGAGCCTAATCCAAAGGCATCTGAAAGGAAGAAGAGGGTTATTTAATGCCCCCAAGGGTTCCCTGCTTCTCCCTGCCCAGGCCAGAAACGGATGTGGGGAAAGGAGGCTTCAGAGATGGAATGGACTCTCTGAATCCCAGCAGAAAGCCCATTTTCTCATCCTTGTTCCGAGGGAATGCTCGCCTCCCCTCTCTCTGCCCTCCCCTCGTTCCCTCCGCTTAGGTCACTCAAGGGCTTTCTCGCTGCCAGTTCCCAGCAGCTCCATTCTGATCTCGGGGCGCGGCTTCCCCTGATCTTCGCTGTTCTCAACCTCCCCTTAGCTCTCAGAGGCCGCGAGGTAAATATGGGAGGAGAGGCGGTAGGTGGACTGGCCTTAGGGACTAGGCTAGACCCTGAAGGTGTGCAGGGAGTCAGCTTTTGTCAGCTTCAATCCTTTTCTTCTTTCTTCCACATTTGTGATGCTGGAGCAAGAACTTTGAAAACCACGTTTCTGCGGCTGTTCAGAACCCTGTTGGGTCCTGCCAGGAGGGGTCGCCAGAGGCAGACTGGCAGGCAGAAGGGATACAGGGCCTCTGCTTGTTCATGGTAGCCGATCTTTCAGCACTATGAGCAGGTTCCAATGTAGGATTGCTCCTCCTCTGTTCAACTTCTAAATGTGGAGGCTCCAGGGCCTGGCTCTAGTCCTGCACACTCATCACTTCTTGGGGAACACATTCTCCCGAAGTGATTTCAGCTGGTTTATGGATTTATGTGCCCAATATTCTGATGACTCTCAAATCTGCTTCCCTATACTCCATATTTGAAATGTTAGATGTTTGAGCCTATAATTGGCATCTTCAGTTTAACAGGTCCAAATGTAATTTTTTCTTTGGCTACACCTTTGGCATGTAGAAGTTCCCAGGCCAGGACTCAGACTCATACCACAGCAGTGACAATGCTGGATCCTTAACCACTAGGTCACCAGTAAACTCCCAAACATACTTTTTTTTTTTAATGGCCACACCTGCAACATATGGAAGTTCCCCAGCCATGGATTGAATCTGAACTGCAGCTGCAACCTACACGGCAGCTGCAGCAATACCAGATCCTTGAACCCACTTCACCACAGAGGGAACCCTCCAAACATAATGTTTGATTTCTCCTCTTCCTAACAAGCTTCTCCTTTTGTTTATTTCATCTCAACTGACCACATTTCACCATCTTCACTGCTTCACCCTGGTCTAAGCAAACATCAGCACAAAGAGAATTGGGAAGAAACTTAGGAAAGCTCTTTAAGTAAAGCTTCTAGAGTCCCCAGTTATAGAGTCTTAGAACACAATGACTTCCTCTCAGAACAAAAGGAAACTGTGGGAGTTCCCATCGTGGCTCAGTGGTTGACAAATCCGACTAGGAACCATGAGGTTGCGGGTTCGATCCCTGGCCTTGCTTAGTGGGTTAAGGATCCGGCGTTGCCGTGAGCTGTGGTGTGGGTCACAGACGCAGCTCAGATTCTGCGTTGCTGTGGCTGTGGTGTAGGCTGGCGGCTACAGCTCCGATTGGACCCCTAGCCTGGGAACCACCATATGCCATGGGTGCGGCCCTAGAAAAGACCAAAAAAAAAGGAAACCTGGGATGTCCAGTCTGTTGGGGAGTTCCCCCTGTGGCACTATGGGATCAGCCATGTCTCTGCAGCTCCAGGTCACAGGTTTGATCCCCGGCCCAACACAACAGATCTGATCCCTGGCCTAGAAACGCCATGTGCCTCAGGTGGCTAATAATAATAATCTGGGAATTATGAAATGAAGGAGCAGGGTGGGGATACTGGTAAGAGGTTGGGATGGAAGGGATTTAAAAGGGAAAGTCACCCCTTTTGATGACCTGAGGCTCCCTGTGTCTCAGGAGCCACTTGCACCTGCTCGTTGCTTATCCTGCATTGGGACGGTGTGCTGTGCTGGGGTGACAGCCTGTGATTACTCACACTGCCTTCACAGGTAGGAGCCCAGACATTTCAAGATAATGGCTTTTCTTCCTTTTTTATTCTGAGTGTGCTAGCTTCCTCCGTGGATTAAAAGGTGCTTATTGAAAGTGCTTTTTGGTAATTAGGTTGGTCCTGGCTTCATTAAAGCTTCCTACTTCTGGGTCTATACAAGAAAAGGAGCCAAAAGGCTGGATTCTCCTTACAATGAATCCCTGGGGCTTCCCTCTTGTGCTGCTAGGTTGAGCTGGAGGAAGAGGAGAGACAGGAGGCAGGTCCCTGTGGGGCAAGTGGAGGAGGCTTTTCTCCTGTCCAGCTACCCACAAGCTAAGCCTCAGTTTTCGTATCTGTCACATGGAGCTTAGATCCAGAGAACTTCAGAGCTAGAAGGACTCTCAGGAGTGTTGATGCCCACACCTGTCCCCTACAAAGGAAAGCATACAGCCAGGGAGGCCCGGAGAGGGGAGGGAGCCTACCCAAGGTCACACAGTTCAGTTGTGGCAAAGCCATGCTCAGAATCTGGGTCTTTTTTGGTGGCTCCAGGCTCAGTGATCCCCCCTCTTTTTTTTTTTTTTTTTTTTTGTAACATTTCCCTCATATTTTATTTGTATTTTTTGGAGAAAATTTACAGTTTCACAAGAACACTGATTTTTTTTTTTTTCCAAGCAATAGAAAAGGTTAAAAAAAAATCTATCATCTTAGAAGAATAGAAGAAGTCTCTTCAGCAAGCAATGGGCCAATTCAGATGGGAGAAACCGGTGAAGCAGAAGTTACCCAGAGGAAGTTCAGATTTATCCAGTTTGAGGAATACACACGTCTCCTTGTCTAGTTGTGTAAGGCTCCACATGGGCCATCTCAGCTTAAAACTGGTAACACACTCGCAAACGAAGCCCCCAGGGTCCCATCTCATGTGAACACAGGGACGGCTCATTCTCCGGGAGGCTGCATCTGTTTACAGAACTCGTCAAACTGCTGCTGTTCCAGTTCTGTCATGACTCTGTTGGGGGCATAGATCTCTGCCCTCTGTCTTTGCTTCAGCTCCTGCTGGGCTGATTTCTGCTTGGCCTTCTCAACTCTGCTGACAGGCTCTTTAACTTTGGATTTTTCTTTACGTGCAGGCAGATCCATGACTTGGCTTCGCAATACTTCTTAGCTCTCACCTGGATGGTGCAGAAGGAGGCCAATCTTGGGGCCTGGAGTCCGAGCCTGCCGCCTCAGTGATTCCTCTTGAAGGAGTATCAGGGACCTTAGAAAGTGGAAGAGAGGGAGTTCCTGCTGTGGCTCGGATCCTGCGTTGCTGTGGCTGTAGTATAGGCGAGCAGCTGAAGCTCGAACTCAACCCCTAGCCTGGGAACTTCCATGTGCCTTGAGTGCAGCCCTAAAAAGCAAAAAAAAAAAAAAAAAAAAGCGATGTGAAAAGAGACACACGGTGCAGAGGTGAGGGGTACTTGTCTGGGGGCTGGGGAAGGGGAGAGGATTCATGAGTCTCCGGGGTTCCAGCGTCGCCTACCAGGAGCATAAGCCGATCATTCAGCCTCCCCGAGTCTCCTTACCAGCCCTGCTTACCCCCCAGGGCTCTGGGGAGGCGGGGGGTCAGGAGAGAGAGGATGCTTGTGAAAGTGCCTTAAGAAACAAAGCCTGGAGTTTCCACTGTGGCACAGTGGGTTAAGGATCCTGCATTGTCTGAGGCAGCGTGGGTTCGATCCCTGGCCCAGGAATTTCCTTTTTTTTTTGGAGGCGAGGCTGAAAAAGAAAAAAAGAAAGAAAAAAAGAAACAGAGCCCATCAAGCTGCAAGAAAGTCTGGCTTTACACTCACTTCTTCCTCCAGTGTCACCACCCAGGAGGCCAAGGGTGCTGCTCGGAGTCCAGCCAGGCACAGACCTGGGTGGGTCAGCATCCGCAGGGCCCTTCTCCACTTGCTTCCTCAATTACTGGGCCCTCTTCCGCCCAGCCCACCCCCAGGCCTGTGACAGCATCAAGGCTTTAAACAGGCCTGGGCCTTGGCTTTGGAGATGGCATTTCCTTCCTGTCCCTGTCACCCTCTCCACTGTTCGGAGCCTGCACACCCTGCCAAGGGTTCATCTCCATGGGGACGATCCCCTTGGCTGAGATGGTGTGATGGTCGCCCCTGGGTCCTAATTCGGGACAGGCCCAGCCCCCAGGAGGTGGGCTCTTCTGCCCATCACTGCCGAGCACTTGCTGAGTATCTCGTCCTCTTTGGAAGGGTCTCTAGGAGGCCATTGTGTCCCTTCTGCTGTCAGGCTGCTGCAGCAAACTGTGTAACCGCAGCTCTGTCTCACTCTGACCCCATCCCTGTCTCCTGCCCAGGGAATTAAGGCCCAGAAGGTTCACAGTTAAGTGTCTGCACCAGTCCTGGAGAATCTTCTGTGTGGACTTTTTTTTTTTTTTTTTTGGTCTTTTTTAGGACTGAACCTGTGGCATATGGAGATTCCCAGGCTAGGGGTCGAATCAGAACTGTAGCCGCTGCCCTGTGCCACAGACACAGCAACGCAGGTTCTGAGCCATGTCTGCGACCTACACCACAGCTCACGGCAATGCCAGATCCTCAACCCACTGAGCGGGGCCAGGGATCGAACCCACATCCTCCTGGATACTAATCGGGTTCTTAACCCACTCAGCCACAACAGGAACTCCTAAAATGTACATTTTTAACACTCCCTTATTTATTTATTTATTTATTTAGTCTTTTTGCCTTTTTCTAGGGCCGCTCCCACGGCATATGGAGGTTCCCAGGTTAGGGGTCCAATCAGAGCTGCAGCCACCGGCTGACGCCAGAGCCACAGTAACGCGGGATCCGAGCTCTGTCTGTGACCTACACCACAGCTCACAGCAACACCGGATCCTTAACCCACTGAGCAAGGCCAGGGATCAAACCCGAAACCTCACGGTTCCTAGTTGGATTCATCAACCACTGCGCCATGACGGGAACTCCTAACACTCCCTAACTTAAATTTCTGTCGCCAGTGGGGATGCTCAATGAGCAAACTCTGAGATGGAGCTGAGTGTGGGATGTTCACTAGGGGACCCTCTTGGGATTGTCACCTGCAGAAGAGGGTTGGCAGCAGAGTTGGCCAGAGGGAGGTGAGCTGCGCTGAATAACTGTCCCACCAACCCTCCTGGGAGCACAGGAGCTGATGCGACCTTCAGAGGTGACCCAAATTGAGGTGAGCTGGTTGGACCTTAGGCCCTCATGTTGACTGGCATTGGGTGCAGCCTGGCCTAGGAAGGCCATGTGATCTCAAGCAATCCAGAAGGGACAGTCCCAGTGGCTGGGGAGTGACGGGCATGCCTGGGGGAGGGGGGGGGGGTCTGGGCTGCAGTGCATCATAGCACCTGCCATTATTCCTGTGGGGACATTTTTGGCAGCAGGGAGCCTAGCAGGCGCATGCACCTCCCCACCACCTTTCTGACCTCTATCTGGATCTTCCCCCTTTCCTCTATGGGGTGGTGTTTCAGAGCTGGGCTTCCTCCTGGGCCATAGTTGAGTGGACAAAATGAAAGATGTCAGGGTCATCTGTGAGAATAGCCACTCCCAAGGGTGGGCCAGTGAGCCCTGAGGGAACTCAGGAAAGAAACAAAGACTGGCCCATAGCAAAGGAGTGATTCCAGGAAGCTCAGACCTTTGCATCTTCCAATAGAAACTTGTTTTCTGGACATCTTTTCTGGATAACAGTCGGGTTATCTGTGAATCTGTGCTCCTACTACCTTCCCTTTGTTGCAAAAACTCATATGTCCTAGTTCCCCCCTGGCCTCCTTGGAGCAGTTTCTCAGGGCCACTTGAGATGCTATCTCCCAGGCTTAAATCCTAATTTCACCCCAAATAAAACTTAACTCTCAACTTTCAGGTTATGCTTTTTTTTTTTTTTTTAATTGACAGTTTATTGCAGGGCCAAGCAAGGAGAATGGGTGGCTTGTGCTCTAAAACCCTGAAGTCCCCAATGGTTTGGGAGATGTTTACATAGGCAAAGTTTGGGGGTGGGGGCCTTTGTGCAGATAGGTGCTCTCAAAGATACTGTTGTGTCTAATCCTTGAGGAGGAACCAGGACCCTGGCCCAAGGCTGCGCTACTGTTTCCTGACTGCTCCTCCCTTGTCTCTGTACCCCCTCCCTTCCCTGATTAGCCACAGTTTGAACCTGCCCTTTGGAACTCAGGGAAGGTCACGGAGGCTGAATGAGGCCTATTTTCTACAAACAAGAAATAACACAGAAAAGCTTTTGTGCCCAGGAACTCCACAGGGTCCTGCTTGGTTTCATGTTGATCATATTTTGTTTTGTAACATCTAAAAAATATGCATATGTATTTGGGAGTTCCTGTTGTGGCTCACTGGTAACAAATCCAACTAGTATCCATGAAGATGCCAGTTCAACCCCTGGCCTCGATATTAGTGGGTTAAGGACTAGCATTGCTGTGGGCTGTGGTGTGGTTGCAGAGTGGCTTGCATCTGTGTTGCTGTGGCTGTGGTGTAGGCCAGCAGCTGCAACTCCGATTTGATCCCTAGCCTGGGAACTTCCATATGTTGCAGGTGTGGCCCTAAAAAGAAAATACATATGTGTGTGTGTGAGAGAGAGAGAGAGAGTGCCTCCAAGAAGGACGTAGTGACCCCTGCTCCTGGAATTCCTATTCCTCCCCCATTGTCCC
Organism: Phacochoerus africanus; assembly: GCF_016906955.1. Classification (NCBI taxonomy): domain Eukaryota; kingdom Metazoa; phylum Chordata; class Mammalia; order Artiodactyla; family Suidae; genus Phacochoerus; species Phacochoerus africanus. The sequence goes on along the minus strand of NC_062549.1, from coordinate 108,072,540 downwards.
AGGGTCAACTTGTGTGAGAATTCAACAGACATGATGGTATGACCCTTCTGAGGTTAGATTTTAATATTTTGGTTTCTTTCTTTTTCTTTCTTTCTTTTTTTAGGGCTACACCAGTGACTATGGAAGTTCCCAGGCTAGGGGTTGAATCAGAGCTGCAGGTGCAGGCCTACACGACAGCCACAGCAATGCCAGATCCAAGCTGTGTCTGCTACCTATACCACCAGATCCTTAACCCACTGAGCGAGGCCAGAGATTAAATCTGTGTCCTCATGGGAACTAGTCGAGTTCATTTCCAATGAGCCACAATGGGAACTCCAATATTTTGGTTTCTCTTGCTCTCTTTCCCTGGGAGCATTTGCTCTTGGGGAAGCCAGCTGAACTGTCCCCAGCAGCTTTATGGGGAGGCCCAAAGGCAAGGAACTAAGGGCTCTTGTGAATGACAGAGTGAGTGAGCTTTGAAGCGGAGCCACCCCAGCTTTCAGATGATCACAGCCTTAGCCAGTGTCTTGACAGCAAATGCAGGAGAGACCCTCAGCCAGAGCCACCCAGCTAAGCTGCTCCTAGATTTCTGACCATCAGAAACTGTGGTAGTAATTGTTTGCTATTGTAGGGTAATTTGTCACATATCCATAGATAACTAATGCATACTCTTTGATATGCATAGAATACTGAATTTTAAAATGTGAGATAACATTCAGAGGTAAAAGAAGCCAGGAATGTAGGTCAGAGGCAGGCCAGTTGGAGTAGAGGGGGTGGGCGATGGCACAGCCATGGCATCCGTGGGACAGCGGCTCTGAGCGGAAGGAGGGCAGCTTGGGATCCGGGCGGCCGGGCTGCAGGGCCGCTCTCGCCCACACGAGGGCGCTCCACACTGCCGCATCCTGCCGGCTGGAAAGGAGGGAAGCCAGGGAGAGGCCTTCTGGGGAGGGACAAGCGAGGGGAGAGCATCCTGTGATCTGGCGCTGAGACCTTCACGTGGGACTTGGAAGGTCGACGGGAGCCAGAGACCACCCTCCCGCTGCTTTGGCTGCCCCCTTCTGGCAAGCAGGATCCCACAGATGTGCATCTTTTCCTGCAGCAGTGTGCGGTCCCCACCCCTGGCAGCAGCAGTGGAGGCCCTCCTGCCCAAGCCGTGGGAGCAAATCCTCTGGAGACAACTCCCCTCCCTCCCTCCCTCCCCCATGCAGCCATCCCGCATCCCATAAGCACCGAATCCCGTATCACCTCCATTTGTGCTCAAAATACCAGTTTCCTGCACTAAACTCTGGCTTTTATGATCATTATTGTCCTTATTTTACAGACGGGGAAACTGAGGCACACAGCTGAGGCCCAGAGAAGTGCAGTGTTCTTCCCAGAGCCACACAGCCAGTGAGTGGCGGGGCCAGGCTCCAAACCTTGATCTTTCTGAGCCCAGAGCCCAGGGCACCATCTTCCTGGTGAGTGTGTGGTGGTGTTGCCTGGGGTGGGAGGAGGCGCGGTGAGCTGTGAGGCAGGGGGCTGGGCTGACTCCGGTGGCAGGTCCTGAGCAGGTCCCCAGGGCATCTGTTCCTTGCTGAGAAGTACAAGCAGCTTGAGTTTCCGGGGACCGACCCCGAGGCTGGGGCTGCCCCAGGGGGGCTGTGTAGGGCAGGGTGGCTCCCTAGGGAGCTAGGCTTTGGGCGCCATGTCAGCCCCCTCCCCCGGGGGTATCTGGAGAAATACTTTGGTGATCAGGGCAAAGTCAAGAGGGGGGTGGTGCGGGAGAGGTGTCCCCAGGCCTGTGGGTCAGGAGGCTGCCTTGGGTGGCAGTGGCAGTGAACATGGTGAACTTGCAGTGGTTCGGCCTCACCAGCCCCCGGGTTGAATGGAGCCCGAGAGCCTGCTGGACACCTGATCACTCACTCACCTGAGGCCACACTCCGGGTCACAGGAGGGTATCAGTCATCTAGGTTGGAATGTGCTTCCTGCCTGCTGAGTGTTCTCGCTCCCTTTTGGCTGATAGAACTGTGGGTGGGGGAGGCGAGGCGCGAAGGAGTTGGTCGATGCTTTAGATGTTTAAAGAACACCAGTCTTGAGCTACCTCTGAGGGCACCCAGCCGGGCAGCTTGTGCACCAGTCCCCACCCCGGGGAGCTCCATCTCTCAAGTCTGCATTCACTTACCCATTTGTTCGTTCATTCTTTTTTACATTCAGCACATACTTGAGCGCCACTGCATACGACATCATCCTGGGCTGCATGCCAGAGATGGAGTCTTCTTCAGATGCTCTAAGTCCCTGCCTCGTGGAATTTACATTCCATCAGGAACACATTTTCCTGTATTTCCTTGTGTTCCCTTTATATATATATATATATATTTTTTTTTTAATCTTTTTAGGGCCGCACCCATGGCATATGGAGGTTCCCAGGTTCCGGATCGAATTGGACCTGCAGCCGCTGGCCTATGCCTCAGCCACACAGGATCTGAGCCACGTCTGGTACCTACACCACAGTTCATGGCAATGCCAGATCCTTAACCCACTGAGCGAGGCCAGGGATCAAACCTGCATCCTCTCAGGTGCTAGTCAGATTCATTTCCTCTGAGCCACGACCGGAATTCCTTGATACCTTTCTTTAGGCAGGTAATACTATTTACTTCTCAGTAGTTTTGTATGTGCTCCCCTAGCCTCTGGTTGCCTCCTCCGTAGTCACCACCTGAATTCCTGGAGAACTGGGCTCAAGGAACAGGAACATTCACTTCATGCTCAGGACTGACTCCTGTTCACATATAAGGGAGGGAGAGAGAGGGGTAGTTGGCAGATGGGCATAGAACACTGATGCCTCTTCATTCATTTCTCCAAGGCAGCCCAGAGGCCAAGGACATCCTGTGCCCTCTGCCCTCATCAGACCTCGGTTTGGGAAGCGCTGTGTCCTTGATCCACTTTTGAGTCCTGGAAGTTCAGCTCCTGGACTTTAGGGTCATCACATTGTGTTGTAAGCACTGAATCCTTTTATTGCCCCCCAACAGTCAGAAAACTTTTTTTTTTTTTTTTTTTGCTATATCTAGGGCATGCAGATTTCCTACTGGGCCAAGGATCAAATCCCCAGCACCGCAGTGACCTGAGACACAGCGTCACAACACCAGGCCCTTAACCCATCAAGCCACCAAGGAACTCTCAACAGAAAACTTTTTTTTTTCAGTCTCTTTATGGATGTTCCCAGGCTAGAGATCAAATTGGAGCTGCAGCTGCCAGCCTACACCACAGCCACAGCAACGCCAGGTCTTTAACCCACTGAGCAGGGCCAGGGATGGAGCCCATGTCCTCATGGATACTAGTCGGGTTTGTTATTGCTGAGCCGCAACAGCAACTCCTCAACAGAAAACTTATTTAGTATTCTGTCTTCCTAGCCCAGCTCAGGGCCTGATGCATAGTCTGTTAACACATGGTTGCTCAATTAAGATAATTTATATAGGAAGTTCCCATTGTGGCTTAGCAGTAACAAGCCTGACTAGTATCCATGAGGACTCTGGACTCGCTCAGTGGGTTAAAGGATCCAGCACTGCCGTGAGCTGTGGTGTAGGCTGCAGGCGTGGCTTGGATCTCAAGCTGCTGTGGCTGTGGTGTAGGACCGCAGCTGTGGCTCTGATTCGACTCCTGAGAACTTCCATATGCTGCAGGTGTGGCCCGAAAAAGCAAAAAAGAAAAGAAAAAAATCTGTACAATTTCAAAGACTAGTTGGCTCTACTGCTGGTTTCTACACACCTGAGACATGCCATCCTGTCCCTGTCTACCCACCTCAATCCAACAAGTCACATCCCACCTGACATGCCACCTCTTCCAGGAAGCTTGCCCAGCCCTCCAATCAAAAGGGATGTCTCTACGGTCAGTGACTCAAGACGTTCACAGTCTGGAGTTCCCGTGGTGGCTCAGCAGTTAACAAACCTAACATCCATGAAGACGAGGGTTCAATCCCTGGCTTCGCTCAGTGGGTTAAGGATCCGGCATTGCCCATGAGCTGTGGTGTAGGTCCCAGATGCAGCTCGGATCCTGAACTGCTGTGGCTGTGGCAGGCAGCAGTAGCTTCAACTGGACCCCTAGCCTGGGAACCTCCACATGCCGTGGGTATGGCCCTAAACAGACAGAAAATAAATGTTCACAGCCTGGTGAATGTGACCATGGTGATTTGAAGAGCATGTCATGGCGGTGAGTGCGAAATATGATAGAGGAAGTGATCATAGGGAATAACACTAGGTCGGGGCTGTGCGAAGGATTTTACTGCCATCCTTTTATTTAATCCTCGTAGCACCCATCCAAGGGTGTTCTGCCATTATTCCCATTTTACAGATGTAGAAACTGAGGCTTAGAGAAGTGAAATACCTTGCTTGGGGAGTTGGAGCCGGGGACCGCCTAAGCTGGAATTTAACATCAAGGTTCATTCTCTTAATAACCACCGTGCTCTAGCCATGAGGAGACATCAGAACCCAAGTGGGCCACTGAAAAAAGTTGGGCAGTGTATCAGGTCTGTGCAGAGAACAGAATCACTAAGAATGGCATGAGGAGTTCCTGTCATGGCTCAGTGGTTAACGAATCCAACTAGGAACCACAAGGTTGCGGGTTCGGTCCCTGGCCTTGCTCAGTGGGTTGATGATCCGGCCTTGCCGTGAGCTGTGGTGTAGGTCACAGACGTGGCTCGGATCCTGTGTTGCTGTGGCTGTGGCATAGGCTGGCAGCTACAGCTCCAATTCGACCCCTAGCCTGGGAACCTCCATGTGCCACAGATGCGGCCCTAGAAAAGACAAAAAAAAAAAAAGAATATCATGAAATAAGCAATTTATGATAGAAATTAGACTTCATGTACTCGTGGGAACTGGTGAAGACATCTGTGGGCACCTGTGGCCCATGCGTCTGGTGTGGGCCTGGAATTGCTATAGACCCACAGGGGCAGGAGTTGGGGAGGAAAACGGGGGTGAAGTTGGGGAGGTCCCATGTCTCTGCCTTACCACTTCCAGTCTTGATGGGCCAGGTGACCTGCAGGGGACCTGGTACCCTTTGGCAGGGAGCTCTGCAGGTAGGTGGCTCTGGACTTGGAGCAGCTGTGAGTTTGGCTGCTGTACCAGGCAGTGACAACAGGCTGAGCCAGCAGTTAGGTGACGAGGTTGCCATAGCACCTCACTTTGGAAGTGTTACACAAAATCAGCAGAACTTCAAAAGAGGACAAAGGATGATGATGTGTCCTTTCAGAGTTTCCCTTGGATGGAGCTTGGCCTCATGGAACCAGCCGCAGACGACTTAATTCTCTAGGTTCTAGAATCCTATTACTGTGTTTTTGTTTTGTTTTTGTTTTACCTCACCTGTGGCATGTGGAAGTTCCTAGGCCAGGGGTTGAACCATAGCCATAGATGAGACAGTGCCAGTTTCCTAACCCACTGAGACACCAGGGAGCTCCAATCTGTTTCCTATTGTTTAGGGCCCAGGCTCTGTGTTCATTTGTACACTTTTGTCTAACAGAGATGCAAATGACCCCTTATCCAGTAAATATATATATGTATAAATCCCTGTCAGGAGCTCAGCTGAGCCAGTAGCAAGAAAGCTGTCAGGTGTCAGAGTAGCCGATTCAAGCACCCAGCCCTAAATGAAAGCGCTAAGCCTGTGACCACTTGTGATGGTGTGAGCAAGCTCAAGCCCAGGATGGTTTTCCGAAGCTCAGATGATCAGCACAGATGTGGGGTCGTCTCACTGTTGAGGGAGCCCTAAGCAAAAGGCTCCAGCCAGTTTGCCGGACTCTAGAGCTGGCCGAGGCTGAGCTGTGGAAAGAGGAGTGGTCCCCTCTGCCCTCCACCCCTGCCAGCAAGGAGGCCTGGGCGGGAGCCCTCAGATAAAGAGACCCGCTAACCAAGGCGTGGGAAGGAGCAAAGGTTGGTTGTGTTGTATCTTGAAGTCTGGAATCTTCCAGCATGCCTTTTATCCTCAAACATATTTAGTTTCTTGAATTTTTCTTTGATTTACAATTCAGTTGGTTACATCCACCACTGTCACGTGCTCGTTGTATGTGTGTGTACAGGGCATGTTGTACTTCGACAGTAGCGGTGTTGAGGCTGCACTGGGGGTGCGGCGTGAGACCCTTACGAGGCTACTTGGGGCTGAGCCAAGGCTGCTGCAGGGAGTCAGGGAGGAGAGGGTGGACCCAGAACTTTTCTTCAGTCATCTTCCTCCTGTTCCCTAGAGTGGCTGCACAAATTTACACTCCCACCAGCAGTGCAGGAGGGGTCCCTTTCTCTACCCTCTCCAGCACTTTCTATTTGTAGACGTTTGATGATGGCCATTCTGACAGGTGTGAAGTGATAACGCATTATAGCTTTTGGGGAGGGGGCAGCACATGTAGCAGCTTAATGTGGGATCTCAGCTCCTGGACCAGGGATGGAACCCACGCCACAGTGGTCAAAGTGCTGAGGCTTAACCCCTAGACGACTAGGGAACTCCAAATGCATTGTAGTTTTGATTTGCATTTCTCTAATCATCAGTAATGGTGAGCATCTTTTTATGTGCCTATTGGCCATCTGCACATCTTCTTTCGAGAAACATCTATTCAGATGTTCTGCCCACTTTTTGATTGGGCTGTTTGTTTTTTCTTGTTATTGAGTTGTATGAGCCATTTGTGTGTTTCGGAAGTTAAGCCCTTGTTCATCCTATCATTTGCACATACTTTCTCCCACTCCATAGGTTCTTTTTCTTTTGTTTATGGGTGATCAGGATTTGTAAAAGCTGCTTTAGGTAAAAGTGTTTGATAGACTGAAAAGTATTAGAATTTGCTGACTTTATCCAGGTGTTTCACAAAGTGACATAATGAGATGAAATAGTCATCACGTGGTAAGAAGCAGCATGATGTCCAACCCTGCTGCTTTCCTTAATTACAGATTATGTACTGTTTCACGTCTGTCTCACCTTCTAGATTATAAACTCTGAGGAAACACCCCTATGTTGATTACCACTGTGTATTCCCAAGGCTTTCTGCCATGCTGAGCATGTGGTTGGCCCTCAAATATAAGATGAATAATTAGAAAAACTTTTATTTTTAAAAAATGTCTCTACAGCCTCAAATATGAAGAGCACTCAGGCTCTTTTTTTCCTTTTTTTTGCTGCACCTGCGGCATGCAGCAGTTCCCAGGCCAGGGATTAAACCTGTGCCACACCTATAACCAGAGCCACAGCAGCGACCCAAGCCTCAAGCAGTGACAATACTGGTTCCTTAACCTACTGTGCCACCAGGGAAAACCTGACTCTTTTAATTCCTGAAACAGTAAAGCATAGTAGGAAAGGAAATCCGAAAGTGAAGAAATCACATAATGAATTTCAGGGCCAAGGAAAAGGACTGTAAATCAGTGAATTCATTAGGGACGGAGAATCAGTTTGCTGTTTTGGGTGCAGGAACCGAGTGATTGCCTTGGCCATTAATCACCCTTTGAGAATGATTACCCAGGACTTTTCCATTCTAGCCTTCACTCCCATCCAGCCCCACCTTCACCTCTGGCCACTGAGTCGCCATGCTCTTCTTGCTTGGCGCTCCTCTGACCCGCTAGGATGGAGGGGCTGTACCGTGGGTTGCTTTGGTTTTTTCACTTTTTATTTTGGAAATTAATTTCACCATCATGGCACGTTGGTCATAACTAAGTTAACACTGGACAATCCTATTAACTAACCCACAGACCAGGCTTTCCATTAATACCTTTATTGGTTCCAGGATGCCACAATGCATTGTTTTCACCTAGGATAAACTGCATGCAGAAGGGCTTCATAAACCATGAACTACATAGGTGTTACCAGCAGTCCTTTTTCATTGTTTTTCTGGTTAATGTTGAAACACACTGACGCTTCCCTTAATGCACTCTGGGTGTGAGTGGATTCCATTTTCATTATTAAAAGGACAAAAACTATTCGCTGGGCACTTTCACCTTTAATCCTCACAATTATGTTTTTGAGACTCAGAATTGTTATACTTCTATTCATTTATTTTGTCTTTTTAGGGCCACACCCATGGCATATGGTGGTTCCCAGGCTAGGGGTCTAATCGGAGCTGTAGCTGCCAGCCTACACCACAGCCACAGCAATGCGTCTGCGACCTACACCACAGCTCATGGCAAAGCCAGATCCTTAACCCACTGAGCAAGGCCAGGGATTGAACCCACCACCTCATGGTTCCTAGTTGGAGTCGTTAACCACTGAGCCATGACAGTAACTCTGAATTGTTATACTTTTAGGCTTTTTAGGTCCTCCCAAGATGGAGTGAGGCACCTTTTCCCTCAGAGCACTTACTGCACAGTCTTCCTCACTAGACTAGAAGCTGTGGGCGCCAGAACAGGCCTGTGAGCACCATCATCCCCTCTATCCAGCAAATAGTAGGTGTATAGATGATGCTCAAAAAAAAAAACAAAACAAAACAAAAAACCTGCTGTTGTTCCTGTTGTGGCTCAGGGGTTAACGAATCCGACTAGGAACCATGAGGTTGCGGGTTCGATCCCTGCCCTTGCTCAGTGGGTTAAGGATCCGGCATTGCCATGAACTGTGGTGTAGGTCGCAGACACGGCTCGAATCCCACGTTGCTGTGGCTCTGGCATAGGCCAGTGGCTACGGCTCCAATTCGACCCCTAGCCTGGGAACCTCCATATGCCGCAGGAGCGGCCCTAGAAAAGGCAAAAAACAACAAAAAAAAACACTGCTTAGATGAACGAATAAATGAAGGCTAATCTTTTATCCACTGCTCTATTCTGAAAACTGTTTTTTTTTTCCTTACAACTGTCTGCCTTCTCCTACCAGAAGGTAATATCTATTCAACCCAGAGAGCTGTGTGTTGCTCCCTAATACACCTTTGATGCTGAGAACAGTGCTTAGAACGGACTCTTAGGGTCAATGTCAATAGTATCTGTTGAGTGAATGTGTGGAAAGGTAGACTTATCCTTTGGGCAACATCACCCTGTCTTTCTGTGATAGCATTGTGGTGGTGGTTTTTTCTGATCATGATCTTGGTAAGATAATGTGAGACAGACAGTCACAACGCTGTAATGTGGCTAAGTGCAGATGCTCTGGCTTCCTGAGTTAAACATCCACGTGCAGTTCATCAGAAGGGGAACCACAAGAATGCCATCCCATGAGCACTGTCTCATGAAGGGGGCACTGGTGGCTTGCACAGGTGGCCTGTGGACTCCACACTCCACAGCTTTGGTCCAGCACCAGCAAAATCATGACTTGAGGCTATCTGTGACTTCCAAGTCACATTCACCCCCTCCCCCTTTCACCAGAATGCAACTCTCGAAGTTAAACACACAAACAAACAATGGCTTAAAGCTAATATTCATTAGCTTTACTGACTTAGGAGATAAGTAAGCTCCTCTTATCAGAACTCTTCTTTTCATATCTATTCATTTTTCCTGTTATTAGAGCAAAGATGACAATCACATTCACCTTAAGGAAAATGTATATATGGAAAAAATCACCATTCCAACACCAGTATGGTTGGAATTCTACATATGTCTCCTTTTTTTCCCCTGAGTATATTATATATACTTATCCAGTCTGTGTTCTAGTTTTTCTTTTTTTTTTCTTTTTGCTATTTCTTGGGCCTCACCCACGGCATATGGAGGTTCCCAGGCTAGGGGTCGAATCGGAGCTGAAGCCGCTGGGCTACGCCAGAGCCACAGCAACCTATACCACAGCTCATGGCAATGCCGGATCCTTAACCCACTGAGCAAGGCTAGGGATCGAGCCCGCAACCTCATGGTTCCTGGTCGGATTCGTTAACCACTGCGCCACGATGGGAACTCCTGTGTTCTATTTTTTTCACCTAACATTCTATCATGCTTATAGCATAAGGATCTTTCCACGCTACTAGACTTCATAACCATCTATTTAAATACACTGCCACATATTTAAGGATGTTCAAATATACTGTTCATTCCACTGTCAGATTTGCCAGGAAAAGTCACCTCAAGAGTTTGAAAGACAAAAACACAAGGCACATAAGTAACTGTTAAATGCCAGGATTAAAAGAGGTAGAGAGGACAAGCACATGAAAAAAATGGTTGGTATCATTAGCATTCAGGGAAAATCACACACCATAAACCTACTAGAATGGAAATGTTAGCAAGACCAGTGATGCCAAGCGCTGACAAGGATGCAGAACAGCTAGAATCCTCATATGGTGCCAGGGGGAATTACCAAATGGTACAGCCACTGAGAAAATAGTGTGATATTTCTTACAAAGCTCAACACGCTCTTGCTGTATGACCTAGCAATTCCAATCCTAGGCATTTACCCAAGAGAAGTGAAAGCATATGTCTGCACAGACCTCTGTGAATATTTATAGCATCTTTTTTTTCTTCTTCCCTTTTTACAGCTGAATATTGAAGTTCCCAGGCCAGGGGTTGAATTGGAGCTGCAACTGCAGGCCTGCACCATGACCATAACAACACCGGATCTGAGGCGCATCTGTGACTTACACTGCAGCTTGAAGCAATGCCAGATCCTCAACCCACCAAGCCAGCCCTGGGATAGAACCCACATCCTCATGGACACTATGTTGGGTTCCTAACCTGATAAGCCACTGGGGGAACTCCTGTTTATAGACTCTTTACTCATAACAGTCAAAAGCATAAACAGCTCAAATGTCCAACTGGTGGATGGATATACACAATATGGTCTATCTATACAAAGCAATACTCCTCAGCAAAAAAGAAGTAGTGAACTACTCAACATGCAACATGGAGGCATCATAAAACCTAATGGTGAAAGACGCAGAAAGCTACGCCAGCTTTAATAACTTCTTTTGGTTCCATCTCTTTCCTTTCCTTTTCCTGCTTCTCCTCTGCCCTCTGTTCTTTTGCCACAACACTTGTGACGCCAAACGTGAGTTTCTTCCCCACAACAACGACCACTTCTCCAGCTGGCCAGACGCCACCACCTGGGTGCTCTACAGTCAATTCAGCGCTGACACAAAGAACCCAGACTTAGTGTCTGACTCCACGGATGGAAAGGCTTGGTCTCACAAGATTGCCCTCACTTCAGATTCCAGTCCCCAGTCCCAGGTTGTCACATGCACTTCTGACCAATCAGCTATCAACTGGGAGATGGCATGATTCCTTGGCCAAGTTTGACAATTTGCTGGAATGGATCAGAGATCTCAGGGAAACACTTCACTTACGTTTACTGACATATGATAAAAAAAAAAAAAAAAAACTTGGAACAGCTCGATGAAAAAGATGCACAGGGCAAAAGCTGTGGGGGAGGAGTGGCGTGGGGCTTCCATGCCCTCTGGGTGCTCTCGCACTACCTCAGTGTATTCACCAACCAGGAAGCTCTCCGAAGTTTTGGGGGTTTGATTACATGGGTGTGACTGAGAAAACCATTGGCCATTAGTGACTGAACTCAACTTCCAGCCTCCCTCCCTTCCCCGAGGGCGGCAGGGGGACTGAAAGTGTCAGGCCTCTCATCAGGCCTTGTCCTTCCTGGAGACCAGCCCCATCCTGAGGTGAAGAAGGGGGTCTCCAGGAGCTCCCGTTGTGGCTCAGCGGTTAACGAACCTGACTAGCGTCGACTCAGGTTTGATCCCTGGCATTGCTTAGTGGGGTTAAAGATCTGGCATTGCCATGAGCTGTGGTGTAGGTGGCAGACAATGCTTGGATCCCGCATTGCCGTGGCTGTGGTGTAGGCTGGCAGCTGCAGCTCTAATTTGACTCCTAGCCTGGGAATTTCTATATGCTGCCAGTGGGGCCCTAAAAAGACAAAAAAAAAAAAAGAGTCTCCAGCTACCAGTCACTGAATTAGCATGCAAAAGACATTCTGATCACTCCTGAGGTTCCAAGGGTTCTAGGAGTTATATACCAGACACTGAGAATAAAGACCAAGTATCTACTAAATACCTCAGTTACATACCATGTGATTCCATTTATTCCATTCCAAAACTCCAGGGACAGAAACCAGATCAGTGGCCCCTGGGGGCTATAGTGAAGAGGAGGGGATTGACTGCAAAGGAGCAGAAGGGAATTATTTTGACTGTTCAATGTGTTCTATATTAGGAGGTTATCTGACTCAACACCTTTGTCAAAATTCACTATTCTTTTTAATTTTTTTTTTTTAAATACAGCCACAGCTGCGGCCTATGGAAGTTGCCAGGGTAAGGGCCACATCGGCACTGCAGCTGCTGGCTTACACCACAGATACAGCAACACTGGATCCAAGCCCCATCTATGCCCTACGCTGCAGCGTGAGGCAATGCCCTATCCTTAACTCACTGAGCAAGGCCAGGGATCGAACCCATGTGCTCATGGACACTACATCGGGTTCTTAACCTGCTAAGCCACAATGGGAACTCCCAAACTTTATTCTTATAAGAGGGATTTGTTTACACAGCATGTAATGTATATCTTAATAAATATGACTTCAAATAAAACCTATTTCCTTCTGTCATCTTTTCCAAATCCCCTACCACCTAAAGAAGTGACATATTTCATGTAAAGGAAGGAAATAAAAGTTTCATCAGTGAACACTTGGCATGACTTCCCCACAAATACCCACTGTCCATGGTGAGCTCCAAGAACAGAACATGATGGAGGAAAATTTTTCAGGTATCTTTGGTCCAAAGCTTCGTTTTATCCAACTTCAGAGCTTATCCTCTTTGGTTCCATCGTCTATGCCTTTCAAGTCTGGAGATTCTGCTGCTTTAATAACTTCTTTTGGTTCCATCTCTTTCCTTTCCTTTTCCTGCTTCTCCTCTGCCCTCTGTTCTTTTGCCACAAGTCGAAAATGAATGCCCATGCCAATGCAGAGATAGATGCCTGAGATGATCAGGGTTATGCCACATGCCCAGTATGTGTATTTATAGTCTCCGTATATGTCATTGAGACGACCTAAAGGTATATCAAAAACAAACTGGGTCAACAATCATATCTTTTCCCAAATAAAGCTTAAGGACCCACTCAGAGTCCACACATGACAAATTACCTGCTAAGTATTTTCTGATCTTTTGTTTACGATGTCACACTGATTTTGGACGGCCCTGCACATTCTGCTATCTTTAGCAACGTGAAAAAATAATTACATCTTGGCAAATTTGATTTGGGAAGGACCTAGAGGTCACGTAGGATCAATTCTCTCCATATTCAATGGAAAAATCTGTGGCTCAAAAGAGGTTCAGGAGTCTCGCCCAAGGCCAGAGAGCTCGTTCCAGTCTCCAGGCCAAGGCTCTTTCTGTGACATCAGCGTTTCCCAAGGAGCTTTCCTTGAACACTCATCCTCTGCTAAAGAAGCAACGGCAACACCTTCCCACCATTCTCGGTGCTTAACCCTCAGAGCAGCAAGATGCTCTCTTCCTGCCCATCGCTGAACACACGTTAAACCCAGCAAGTCTGCTCTGAGGCCCGGAACTGTGCTACAGGGCACCTCCCTGAGGTTTCCCAAGTCAAGGAACTTGCAAACGACACATGAGTCTTTTCTTCTTTTTTATGGTCACACTTGTGGCACATGGACGTTCCCAGGGCAGGGACTGAATCCACGTCTCAGCTGCGACTCATGCCACAGTTGCAGCAATGCCGGATCGTCTAACCCACTGTGCCAGGCTAGGGGTAGAACCTGCACTTCTGCAGCAACCTGAGCAGCTACAGTTGGATTCTTAACCCATTGCACCACAGTGAAAACTCCTCATAGGCTTTTTTTTTTTTTTTTTGGTCTTTTTGCCTTTTTCTAGGGCCGCTTCTGCAGCATGTGGAGGTTCCCAGGCTAGGGGCCTAATTGGAGCTCTTGCTGCGGGCCTACACCACGGCCACACAACGTGGGATCTGAGCCGTGTCTGCAACCTACACCACAGCTCACGACCACGCCGGGTCCTTAACCCACTGAGCAAGGCCAGGGATCAAACCCTCAACCTCATGGTTCCTAGTCGGACTTGTTTCCACTGCGCCATGACGGGAACTCCTCCTCAGTCTTCTATTAAAGGCTGTATAAGGTCTGAAAAAGACATTTACTTTGGCATTTCCAAACTTTTTTTGGCCATTAAATCTTTGTTATAGTAAAATGAATTAGAAGCTCCTCAAGCTAGTGTTAAGAAAGAAGTTCTCATTGTGGTGCAGCAGAAACAAGTATGTCTAGTAACCATGAGGATACAGGTTCAATTCCTGGCCTTGCTCAGTGGGTTGGGGATCTGGCATTGCGGTGAGCTGTGGTGTAGGTCACAGACTCAACTCGTATCCTGCGTTGTTGTGGCTGTGGTACAGGCCAGCAGCTGTAGCTCCTATTAGACCCCTAGCCTGGGAACTTCCCTATGCCACGGGGTGTGGCCCTAAAAAAAAAAGAAAAAAGAAACTTTGGGAAACTCTACACGTATAACCAATTCAAACATGACTCCATATGGTTTTCCTATGCAGGGCATCACTCAGTCAGCAATACTTACTAAGTCTCTATACACACACCAGGCACTGGGTCCTTTAGACCTCGAGTAAAGGGTGAGCAAAGGAGATCACGTGCGCAGCTCAGTGGAGGAGAGAAATGTCAACGGAGATGGGAAAAGGATCGGAGCAGAGAACAGCCAGTGCAAAGGCAGGTGGCAGGAGGAAGCCCAGGGCGTGAGAAGACAGCTCGGAGACTGGGAGAGACAGGTGGGCCAGGCCACAGGGGCGGGGGGCGTCGTCTGACCTGCACCCTAAGAAGAAGGGAAGCAACGGGAGTGTTCTAAGAAAGTGAAGAAGAGCTAGAGTGAATAAAGGTAAAGTTAGAAGACTACTCGTAGGAGTAGCCCAGATAGAAGACGGGATAAGAGTGGTAGCTGTGATGGAGAAAAAAAGAGCAGATTAGAAAGATTTAGGGGAAGTTCCCTTGTGGCTCAGCGGCAACGAACCCGACTAGGATCCATGAGGATGCAGGTTCAATCCCTGGCCTCACTCAGTGGGTTAAGGCTCTGGCGTTGCTGTGAACTGTGGTGTAGGTCGCAGACTCACTTGGATCCCAAGTTGCTGTGGCTGTGGTGTAAGCCAGCAGCTGCAGCTACGATTAGACCTGGAACTTCCATGTGCGAAGGCAGCGGCCCTAAAAAGCAAAAAATAACAATAGGAGTTCCCGTCATGGCTCAGTGGTTAACGAATCCGACTAGGAACCATGAGGTTGTGGGTTCGATCCCTGACCTTGCTCAGTGGTTAAGGATCCAGCGTTGCCATGAGCTGTGGTGTAGGTTGCAGACGCTGCTCGGATCCCGAGTTGCTGTGGCTTATGGTGTAGGCCGGCAGCTACAGCTCCGATTCGACCCCTAGCCAGGGAACCTCCATATGTCACAGGAGTGGCCCTAGAAAAGGTAAAAAGATACACACAGGAAAAAATTTAAAAAAATAAAAAATAAGAGATTTAAGAAGCAAAACTGACATGACTCGTAATCTCTTGATAGAGTGAGGAAAGAGGGTGGAGAAGTTTTGAAAAGTCAGTAGAGAATCTTCTCTTAGGTACCCTTCCTTCCTTTACAGCGCAGAACTGCAAACGCATGGGCTGCATCCAGATGAAGCCCACGTTACTGTCATATTTTGTATTAATAAGAATTAAAAAAATAAACTAGCCTTCTTAAGAGAATAAAACTTACTTTTCACATTTACTAGTTGTGTGATCTTGGGGAAGTTATTTCACCTTTAGAAGCCTCTACGTCTTTATTTATTAAGTGGGAATGACAACAGAGCCACGTCACAGTCTTGCAGTATATGACAATATAGTAAGTGACTGGGCCAGTCCCTGGCATACTGTGAGCCTTCACCTGGTACCAACTGTTATTATTTTAAACATTACTGCTGGAGTTCCCGTTGTGGTGCAGTGGTTAATGAATCCGACTAGGAACCATGAGGTTGCGGGTTCGATCCCTGGCCTTGCTCAGTGGGTTAAGGATCTGGCATTGACATGAGCTGTGGTGTAGGTTGCAGAGGCGGCTCAGATCCCTCGTTGCTGTGGCTCTGGCGTAGGCTGGTTGCTACAGCTCCGATTAGACCCCTAGCCTGGGAACCTCCATATGCCACGGGAGCAGCCCTAGAAAAGGCAAAAAGATAACAATAAATAAATAAATAAATAAATAATTACTGCTGAGATAAATTCCACAATTAAAAAAAAATAACAGTATTGTAAAGTGGAGTATATGTTACACATTTTTCTATAATAACACGTTAGGTTTTATATTCAGAAAAATTATTTTAGGAATTCCCTCTGTGGCACAGGTTAAGGATCCAGCTTTGTCTCTGCAGTGCTGCAGGTTGAATCCTCAGCCCGGTGCAGTGGGTTAAGGATCCAGCATTGCCACAGCTGTGGCATAGGTCACCACTGATTCTTGGATTCAATCTCTAGTCTGCGAACTTCCATATGCTGTGAATGTGGCCCAAAAAAATTATTTTAATGAATATTTACGTTCATAATAAGTTTTTTTTTTTCCTTTGGTCTTTTTAGGGCTATACCCAAGGCATATGGAAGTTCCCAGGCTAGGGATCGAATCGGAGCTTCAGCTGCTGGCCTACACCACATCTCACAGCAATGCCAGATCTGGGCCACGCTGGCCACCTACACCACAGCTCACAGCAATGCTGGATCCTTAACCTACTGAGTGAGGCCAGGGATCAAACCTGTGTCCTCATGGATACTAGTCGGGTTGTTACTGCTGAGCCATGGTGGGAACTCCCTTAAGTTTGTAGTAGTTTTTTACTGCCCTTTCAGCTTGATGATTCACTCTAATTCAGTTCTGTAAATATTAGAGCAATTATGTTGTGCCAAGCATTGTGCCAGTACTGAAGGTACAGAAATGAGAAAGACTAGCTTTCCTCCATCAAGCAGCTCCCTGATTTATGCTTTCTATCACCTTCCCCATTTTCTTTTTTGTTTGTTTGTTTGTCTGATTTTGGTCACATCTGTGGCATGTGGAAGTTCCTGGGCCAGGGATGGAACCCGAGTCACAGCAGTGACAACCCCAGATTCTTTTTTTTGTTGTTGTTGTCATTTTTGCTATTTCTTGGGCCGCTCCCGCGGCATATGGAGCTTCCCAGGCTAGGGGTCCAATCGGAGCTGTAGCTGCTGGCCTACGCCAGAGCCACAGCAACGCGGGATCTGAGCCAAGTCTGCAACCTACACCACAGCTCACGGCAACGCTGGATCATTAACCCACTGAGCAAGGGCAGGGACCGAACCTGCAACCTCATGGTTCCTAGTCAGATTCGTTAACCACTGTGCCACGACGGGAACTCCAACCCCAGATTCTTAATCTGCTGAGCCACAAAGGAACTCCACCTTCTCAATTTCCTATGCTTGGTTTATGTTAACAGAACCACAGAAGTAGGGAGACATACTATACCTAAAATCGGTGGCCCCAGGAGGATAGGACCGCACTCCACAATGGTCACCAATCCCACAGCACTGGAGAATCTCTGGGATCCAAGTAGGTCCATCAGGGACTCAAACAACACGGCGCCAAACCACCCAAAAGCAAATCCAAGGAATCCTGCATAGAGGCAGAACCCTAGATAGCTGGTGGCTAAAGGTACTAGCATATGACACACTCCATTTGCAATAATAGAAGCAGCATAAAAATACTGAATTCCAGGTCTTACCCACTTTGTGTTGGCTACAAGTCCCATAGTGGGTCTGGCTACCATGTCAACAAAAGCCAGAATGGAAAGAAGGAAGGCAGCCTTCTCACTAGAGTGATGCTGACTCTTGGCATAATTACTAAGAAAGACCAAAGGCGTAGCCAGCACAAAAGACATGAGCACACTCCCAGAGAGGTAGAGCATAAAGCCTCTGTGCTTGAACAGGGATAAGTCCAGAAGCTGGTTAACTGTTTGAAAAACTGATTTTTTCTCCTTTGAGGGGTTTAAGCCATTAACTTCGATATTTGCATCACCTGCCCCCATTTTTGCATTAGGTTTTCCAGCTTCCTGAAGGGATTCTTTAGACTTCTCTTTCCCGGCACCAGCTGGCTTGGGCCCTATGGGTCTCATCAGTGCTCCAGCCACACAGCAGTTCAGTAGGATGCCCCCGAGAATTAGGAAGCTTCCTCTCCAGCCAAAGGTAGCAAAAAGGGCCTGGTTGAGGGGGGCCAGGGCACAGAGGAACACAGGGCTGCCTGCCATGGCCAGTCCATTTGCCAACGGTCGTCTCTTGTAGAAATACTTGCCAATTATGGTCAGAGCCGGACTGAAGTTGAAGGCAAGCCCAAGACCTGAGGAGAGGGGAAAAAAGCATCACATACTGCAATAAATGCCAGAAACATATTTGGGATTAATTACCTAGACAAAGAAATGGAACAGAAAGAGGTCAAAATCATGAGAGGCTGTTATGACTAGTAGCTCATTCAGTGGATTGTTATCTAACAAGTACTCACAGACATGGTCTCTTTATGCAGCAAATACTAGCTTAATATATAAAGATTGTTATTATAAAAAATTTACTTTAGCAACAAAAAGCAATAAATGTCAGATTCTTTGTATAATTTCATAATTTTAGCTTTCCTAAGGAATAGGGGATTGGAAACAAAAAGGAGAGGATAAATCTTACAAATTCAGAAAGCAAGATAGAGAAAAGGGGCAGAGGGAGGGGAAGAGAATGGGAGGAGAGAGAAAAAAATATGTATATATATATATATTTTTTTTGTCTTTTTAGGGCCGCACCTATGGCATATGGAGGTTCCCAGGCTAGGGGTCAAATCAGAGCTATAGCTGCCGGCCTATACCACAGCCACAGCAATGCAGGATCTGAGCTGCATCTGTGGTCTACACCACAGCTCACAGCAACGCCAGATCCTTAACCCACTGAGCAAGGCCAGGGATAGAACCTGGTCCTCAGGTATGCTAGTCAGATTCGTTAATGACTGAGCCATGATGGGAACTCCAAGAAAAAATATTCTTGTACGTAAAACACAACATTATCAGGATGCTAGCACTACTTTAGTAAATCCTTTAATTCAATGCAATTTCTATGAAAATTTCAATGTATTTTATTTTTCAAATGAGGTAAAATGATTCTAAAATACACCTGGAGAACAAACACATTAGAAATATCAGAAAAGGATAAATAATTGGTGGGACCTACCCTAACAGATACATAAATATTTTATACAACTACAGTAATTAGAACAGTGTGGCACTTATTCAAAATTAGAAAAAATGATCAATAAACGTGGGCAGAAAGCCCAAAAATAGAACCAAAAGATACTTAATAGGGAAAGAAAAGATTTTTCAGTCACTGGGGCTGTGACAAGTAACTGTCCCAATAACCTCTTAAGTGGTTTCCTGGCATTGCTTCGCCCACTTCAGTCTCTCTGGTGACAGCCCCGTCCATAACTTTTCACTCCGGGTTAGGAAGCCCCATGATTTGGCCCTAACCCACCTCCCTGCCCTCATCTCAGTCTGTTCTTACTGGTGATAAATGTAACTGTCGCTCTCAATTTCCACAAAGCCTCCTCCTAATTATCATTTAGATCTCCATTCAAAATCACCACTTCTAAGAAGCCCTCCCTTTAGGGACCATTCAATCCTCTATCAAAATTCTGTTTTAAGTCTTTGCAAAGCACCTATTACAACCTGATATTTTTCTTATTTATTCACTTATTCGTTTGGTCTGTTTATTATCTACTTCCATCCACGAAGGAGCAGGAATCTTTTTTTCTTTTTCTTTTTTGGCTGCCCTGAGGCATATGGAGTTCCCCTGCCAGGGATCCCTGCCAGATCCAAGCCATGGTTGCAACCTACAGCAATGCCGGATCCTTAACCCACCACACCTGGCCAGGATCAAACCTGTGTCCCAGTGCTCCAGAGTCATCACTGATTCTGTTGTGCCACAGTGGGAACTCTTTTTTTTTTTTTAAACACACACTTATTTTACTTATTTGTCAGATTTGCTCTGAACACTGTTCATTATTTATTATTCTATCATAAATTAATAGAAGACTAAAAACAAAATTGGAAACATCTAGGTTGTCCTGATGAATAGAGAAAACCCACATTCTCATTCTCTTCAATTCTCAGGAAGTGCAGCAATCTTGCCTATCATGTTGATTCTCCCCAGCAAGCTTGAACAATACCTGGCATATAGTTAGGGACTCAATAAATATTTGTTGACTGAATTAATAAATTAAATGATGAACAGCTGAAAACCATGTGGGAACAAATAAAGTTCTATTCCTTCCTTATGTTATTGAAATATTCCAGGTGGATTAAAATATTCAAATGTTTAAAAATTTAATTAGTGTAATAAAAGTACAGATCCACAAAGATAATACCCATTACTGGTATTAGCTCAGGTCCTGCAGGTGTGGCTGTAATTTATTATAACTTTTCTAAAAGAGCACTTGGCCAATTGTATCAAAAACATTTCCCCCTAGTAATTCTACAAATGTATCCAAAGGAAATTATCGTTTTCACAAAGACACATACAGAAGCACTATCATATAAACACTATTTATTAATAGTGAAAAATATAAACAATCTAAATATCCTTCAATTGAAGAGTGTTGAAATAAATTACTGTATATCCATCTATCCCATGAAAAAATAACAGCTGTAAATAGTATATTTATATGATGGGGAAACTATACTGGATGTATTATTATTAAGTGAAAAAAAATGGTTACAAACATTGTACATAATCTCATCCCTTTTTGTTCTAAAAATTCTTTGTGTATGCATAGAAAAATAAGTGGATATGGCATAAAAAATTAATGGTAGTTTGAACTATAGAGCTATAGGGGTCAATAGTATTTATATTTATCAGGTTTTTTTCTTTTTCTTCTTCTTTTTTTTTTTTTTTTGGCCACACCTGTAGCATATGGAAGTTCCCAGGCCAGGGATCAAATCCGTGTCACAGCAGTAACCAGAACCACTGCTGTAACTAACAATGCTGGATCCTTAACCTGCTGAGCCACAAGGGAACTCCCTATTTTCCTAATTTCGCTATTAGAAAGGAAGTTTTCTTCATGTGTATCCTTTATCCTTTGAAAATATATCTGGCTTTTCTATCAGGAAATTCCAGCTTTTGGAGTTCCCATCGTGGCTCAGCAGAAGTGAATCTGACTAGTATCCATGAGGACCGCAGGTTCCATCCCTGGCCTTGCTCAGTGGGTTAAGGATCCGGAGTTGCTGTGAGCTGTGGTGTAGGTCACAGATGCAGCTCCTATTGGACTCCTAGCCTGGGAACCTCCATATTCCTCGGTGGCCCTAAAAAGTATCCAACATTCTCTCCTCCTCTCATTTGAGTCAATTTCTTCTTGAGTAGAAGAGAAATGAGTGGGAATAGCTACTGACCTCCTTTTCAACAACTTTTTTCCTATCACCACTCTCTTCTTTCTTAAGACGAAAAAGAAAGAAAGAAAGAAAAGAAAGGAAAAATAGAAAGGAAAGACGCTCTTTTTCAATTTATTCATTCAATAAAAAGTAATCACCCATTAAGTGCCAGAACTTTCTTTAAAGACTTACTTTTCTGGTACTATTAAATGAACGTATCAACAGTTCTAAAAAGCAGTGGCCCAGCAATTTTTCTAACAAAGAACTTTCGTTTTTCAAAAGAATTGGCAAATGAATGCTATAAATGGTCCACAAAAAAATTAAGGCTTGAAAATACATCAGTAGCAACTCACCTCCAATGACTCCAATGCACAGGTAAAGTTGCTGCACAGTGTTACAGAAGGAAGCTGCGATCAAGCCACAGCCTGACAAGCAACCGCCAAAAATGACGACTGGACGACTGCCATATTTATTCACCAGGATACTGCTGATAGGACCTAGGAGAGAACAGACAGCTTAGTGATGCAGAGCAGCAGTCCAGCCCTCACATCCACACCTGCACTACTGACGTGATGGAGGCCACCTCACCAAATACACAGATAAAACACAAGATGGTGGAGTTCCCTTCGTGGCTTAGCACTTAACAAACCCAACTAGGACCCATGAGGATGTGGGTTCAATCCCTGGTCTTGCTCAGTGGGTTAAGGATCCAACGTTGCGGTGAGCTATGGTATAGGTAGCAGACATGGCTCAGATCCGGCGTTGCTGTGGCTGTGGTGTAGGCCAGCAGCTGTAGCTCCAATTTGACCCCTAGCCTGGGAACCTCCATATGCCACAGTACAGCCCTAAAAAGCAAAAACAAACAAACAAACAAACAAAAACAAACCAGAAGACAGTGGTAAGGAATATTGCTTTCTATCTTTGTTTCAGAGTCATAGGTTTGTGTAATAGAAAAAATACAGTATTGATTGAATATCTTCTATATACCTAGAACACATGAGATGGATTTTAACTAAAGTATGAACAACCATAATCCCAAATAACTCTTTTAAGGCAGAAGAGGCTGCAAATACTGTAATAAGTGTTTATAGGATTCTTCATGTATCTAGGATATTATTCACATACATATGTAGCAAGTTTGCTGTTTTAAATTTATTATTATTTGTCTTTTGGGGGCCACACACGCAGCATATGGAAGTTCTCAGGCTAGGGGTTGAATTGGAGCTGTAGCTGCTGGCCTATGCAACAGCCACAGCAACACCAGATCTGAGCCATGTCTGCGACCTACACCACAGCTCACAGCAATGCCAGATCCCTAACCCACTGAGCAAGGCCAGGGATTGAACCTGCGTCCTCATGGATGCTAGTCAGATTTGTTTCCGCTGAGCCACAACAGGAATTCCTGTTTTAAATTTTTTAGATGCAAACACACATGAGTGATGAGATGTATGAGAGGTCTGATCAATCTCCTGACTTTAGAGCATATGTACAAACTAGTTAAAATGTATTGTTTCTTACAGAAAACAACAAAACCAAAACAGAACTATAAAACAAGAATGCCTACCAGCACCACTTTTCTTCAACATTATACTGGAGGTCCAAGCCAGCTTAGTGAGACAGGAGGAAGAAAAGGTGAAAGGAAAGGAAGAAACCAAACTATCAGTATTTGTAGAAGATCTGTTTGTCTATTGAAAAAAATCTTGCAATAAACTACTGGAAATTACAAGAGTTTAGCAGACTTACGGGATTTGTGATTAAAATACAAACATCAATTACCTTTCTATATCCCAACAGCAACACAAAACATTTCTAAAGAAGGTCATCCTTTACAATGACACCTGTTTTATATTATAACTGACCTAATAGAGCACACAGTTGCTATGCAGCTTTTACTGTTAAAGGAAATGAAAAGTATGACTAATCACGTAACTCCAAGAACTAGCATTTCAAATATCTCACTGCTAAAGTCATCGAGAACAAAAAGTACTTAATATAGAGCTTTTTTGTCTACCTACTGAAAGTTAGAAGAGCAGGCCTTCATGGTACTTACCTCCAGCATACATGACAGCAAATGCGATGGAAGATAACCATGAAACTTCACTACTGCTGGCTTTAAATATTTCTTCAATTTCTTTGTAAAATACAGTAATGGATTTGCCAAATGCACAGGAGAAGCCAATGGAAATGAAAGCTCCAACAACCACTGCCCACCCCCAGCCTCCATCTGGGGGCGTGTATCCAAGTGGACCTCCATTGGATGGTGGCATTGTAGGTATAGATGAGTTATAAAATGTCGTTCAAATCCACGTATCTAAAAATTAAAACAGTACAGAACAAGGTCAATAACAAAGCACTCCCACAGAATCCCTTATATTGATGTTATAAATGAATAAATAAACATAAAGGCAGGCCTATAGCAATTTTCAAAATAAAACATTTCTTCCAACATTAGGTTCTCATTTAATGGCCTGGAAAGTTAGCTCAGTAAAGTTTGCTTTTTATCTGCTGCTTATATAAGGTATTTTTTCTATTATGTGACTAGAAAGATTCCTAAACTATGGCTGACTAATGCAGTTTAAATTTGCAAAATGAACTCTAATATCAGAAGCTAGTAGTTTTGTTTTTTTTTCCCCAGCTGCCCCCAAGCGTACAGAAATTCCCAGGCCAGGGACTGAATCCGAGCTGCAGCTGCGACCTACGCCACAGGTGCACCAACACTGGATTCTTAATGCACTGCACCCAGCCAGGGATCAAACTGGTGCCTCCACAGAGATAAGCTGGGTCATTAACCCACTGTACCACAGCAGGAACTCCAGAAGCTAGGAGTTTTGAATCAAAGATTTCCCCTTTTCTTCTTAAGTCTCAGCATCAGTGAGTGAAAAACACAACTGGAGAAAGTAATATAAGGCGGGAGTTGCCTGGTGGTCTAGGGGTTGGGATTCAGTGCTTTCACCACTTTGGCCAGGGTTCAGCCCCTGCTCTGGGAACGGAGATCCCACATCAAGCTGTTACATGCAGCTACAAATCAAACAAACAAAAGGTGATTATGAATTACTAGCAAGTAGGAGATTTACCAGCTACTTTAGAGAAATTAAATTCTTCTTTGATTTGCATAAACCAGCTTCTATTTGATGTCAGAAATGGCCCTCCAACAATATGTTCTTACTCATTTCTGTTACCCCAATACTACCTGGGAGTGACGTAGCACAGTATTAATACTGTACAGGTCAACGATGGCAATATCATATTTTACTTTTCCTTACTCTTTAATACAGAAAGAGTATTACCTTTCTGTATTAAAGAGTAACCACAGAAATCAACTTCCGAATAGCTCACCTTCTAACTAAACACTTCAAGTATAATTTATAAAGTGATCTTTTTTTTTTTTCCTTTTTAGGGTTGCCCCCGCAGCATATGGAGTTTCCCAGGCTAGGGGCTGAATCAGAGCTATAGCCACCAGCCTACACTAACAGCCACAGCAATGCAGGATCAGAGCCACATCTGCGACCTACACCACAGCTTACAGCAATGCTGGATTCTTAAGCCACTGAGCAAGGCCAGTGATCAAACCCTCACTCTCATAGATACTAGTCCAATTGTTGCCACAGAGCCACAACAGGAACTCCAGTTTTTATTATTCTTGAAGATGGTAATCAAAAAAAATCATTTTCTGGAGTTCCCGTCATGGCTCAGAGGAAATGCATCTGACTAGCATCCATGAAGACGCAGGTTGGATCCCCAGCCTCGCTTAGTGGGTAAAGGATTTAGTGTTGCTGTAAGCTGTGGTATAGGTCACAGATGTGACTCGGATCCCATGTGGCTGTGGTGTAGGCCAGCGGCTACAGCTCTGATTCAATCCTTAGCCTGGGAACCTCCATACGCCTCGGGGGCAGCCCTACGAGGCAAAAAATAAAATAAACTTCATTTTCTAAAAAAAAAAAGAGATCATTTTCTGTTAGTTGCTCATCTATAAGACATAATTGGTTTGTTTAATAGCTTTACTGAGATATAATTCACATATAAAATCACTCTTTGAAAAGTTTACATTTTGGTGGTTTTAAGTATATTTGCAAAGCTATACTACTATCATCACTAATTTCAGAACATTTTCATCACCTCAGAAAGAAATTCTGTACCATTAGCAGTTCATTTTATTCCTGAATATTATTTTTGATGGTATTGTAACTTGAATTGTTTTCATAATTTTGCCATTAGATTGTCTTTTCTTTTATTTGTTCCTTCCTTCCTTTTCTTTTTGGGCTGCACCTGTGGCATGAGGAAGTTACTGGGCCTGGAACAGAATCTGAGCCACAGCAGCATCCCAAGCCACAACAGTGACAATGCCAGATCCTTAATCCACTGAGCCATGAGGGAACTCCCTGGCCTTCATTAACATGGTATGGTTTGACTGAATTTTTTTTTTTTTGGTCTTTTTGCCTTTTCTAGGGCCGCACCCCTGGCACATGGAGGTTCCCAGGCTAGGAGTCTAATCGGAGCTGTAGCCGCCAGCCTACGCCACAGCCAAAGCAACACAGGATCCAAGCCAAGTCTGTGACCTACACCACAGCTCCTGGCAACACCGGATCCTTAACCCACTGAGCAAGGCCAGGGATTGAACCCGCAACCTCACGCTTCCCAGTCGGATTCGTTAACCACTGTGCCACAACGGGAACTCCATGGTGAGTTCCTGCACTCCTGAAATAAATTCCAATTTGTCATGATATAGAACCCACTTTATATGCTGTTGGATTCTGCCTGCTCATTATGTAGTTGAGGGATTTTTGAATATATATGTACAAGGGAAAATGGTTTGCGGTTTTCCTCTCTTGTGATGTCTTTGTCTGGTTTTAGTATCAAGGTAACATTAGCCTAAAAGAACACGTTGGGAAGTGTTTCCTCCTCTGCTGTTTTTTGGAAGAGCTAGTGAGAGAGTGGTGTTAGTTCTTTCATATTTCATAGAATTCACCAGTGAAGCCATCTGGGCCTCAGGTTTTCTTTATGGGTAGTTTTTTGACGGTTGTGTCAATCTCTTTACTTGCTATAGGTATATTCGGATTGTCCATATCTACTTGAATCACTTGATAGTTTGTGTCTTTCTAGCAATGTTATTTCATTTAGGTTATGTAATTTGTTGGTATGCAATTGCTTTTGTTTTTCTTTCTAGGGCTGCATTTGCAGCACATGGAAGTTCCTGGACTAGGGGTCTAATCGTAGCTGCAGCTGCCAGCCTGCACCACAACCACAGCAAATACCAGACCCGAGCTGCATCCTTAACCTACACCACAGCTTGTGGCAATGCCAGATCCTTAACCCACTGAACGAGGCCAGGGATCAAACCCGCAACCTTATGGTTTTATTGATTTTCTATATTGTTTTTGTACTTTCAAGTTCATTATTTCTATTCTAGTCTTTATTATTTCCTTCTTTTTGCTTTGCATTTAATTTGCCCTTTTTTTTCTCCCTAGTTTCTTATGGTAGAAGTTTCAGATACTGATTTGAGATGGTTTTTCTTTTTTAAATATACATGTATACAGCTGTAAGTTTCCTATTAAGCATTGTTTTAGCTGTATTCCAGAAATATTATTTTGTTTTTATTCATCTCAATGTGTTTTCTAATTTTTTTATATTCTTTGAACCATTGGTTATTTAGGAATATGATTCCCAAATTTCCTTTTATTGTTAATTTCTGATTTTATTTCATTGTGATCAGTGAACATACTCAATCCTTTTAAATTTACTGAGACTTGTTTTATGGCCTATATATGGTCTAGCCTGGAAAATGTTCCATGTGTACTTGAGAAGAATGTATATTCTGCCATTGTTGGGTTGTGTTCTCTGGATGTTTATTAGATTTATTTGGTTTATACTCAGTATGTACTTGGTTGTTCAAGTCTTCTATTTCCTGATTGATCTTCTGCCTAGTTGTTTTACTGAAGTTTTGTTGATATCTTTAACTATTATTATTGAATTGTCCATTTCTCCCTTTAATTCCATCAGTTTTTGCTTCAAGTAATTTTGGGGGATTTTTGGGTTTGTGTGTGTGTGTGTGTGTGTGTGTGTGTGTGTGTGTGTGTGTGTCTTTTTAAGGCCACACCCACAGGATACGGAGGTTCCCAGGCTAGGGTTCAAACCAGAGTTGTAGCTGCTGGCCTACACCACAGCCACAGCAATGCCAGATCTGAGCTGCGTCTGCAACCTACACCATAGCTCATGGCAACGCCAGATCCTTAACCCACTGAGGGACTGAACCTGCATCCTCATGGATGCTAGTCAGATTCATTTCCACTGAGCCACAACGGAACTCCAACTTCATGTTATTTTGGGGTTCTGCAGTTAGGAATACATATAATAGTTATATTTTCATAATGGATTGAACTTTCATCAGCATAAAACATCCCTCTTTCTGTATAATAATAATTTTGTCCTAAAATCGATTTTCCCTAGGTCTCCTTTGGTTACTGTCTGCACAGCATATCTTTTTTCATCTATATACCACTTTGCATAGTTGAGTCTATAAATGTGCCTCTTGTAGACAGCATAGGGTTGGATCATTTTAAAAATTCAATCTGCCCATCACTGCTTTTTGATTGGCGTACTTTATTTACATTTAATTGAATTACTGATAAGGAAGGATTTAAGTCTGCCACTTTACTGCTTTCTCTATCTTAGGTCTTTTTTGTTTTTCTATTCCTCCATCACTGCTTTCTTTTGGGGAAAATAGGTATTTTTAGTGCACCCGTTTACTTTGTTATTTCTTTTACTATGTTTTTTTGTTATTTTCTTAGTGGTTGTCCTGTGGACTATAATTAACATCTCGACTTAAAACAATCTAGTATGGATTAACACCAACTTAATTGCAATAATGTACAGAAATTTTGCTTCTGTACAGTCTCCCCCTTTTCACACTAATATTGTCTTACAAATTACATCTTCATAAACTATAAGCCCATAAACAATTTTTTAAAAATAGACGGTGATTGCTCTATGTAGTTGTCTTTTAAGTAAGATAGAAGGGAGGAAAAGTTACAAAGGAAAAAATACATTAATCCTTTCTCTCTCTGTTTTTTTTGACTGTGCCTACCATATGTGGAAGTTCCTGGGCCAGGGATTAAATTTGCACCACAACAAAAACAGGAGCTGCTGCAGTGACAATGGCAGATCCTGAACCTGCTGTGCCACAAGAGAACTCCTATATCGTCTTTCATATTTACCTATGTACTAACTTTTACTCGTGTTCTTTATTTCTCCATGTAGATTCAAGTTACTGTGTGGTGTCCTTTCTATTCATCCTGAAGGATGCTCTTTGGTATTTCTCATAGGGCAGGCCTGCTGGCAACAAATTCTCTCAGTTTTTATCTGGGGCTGTCTTAAGCTCCCCTTCATCTTGGTTGACAGTCTTTTTCTTTCAGAACTTTGAATATTTTATCCTATTGCCTTTTGGCTTTTATGGTTTCTAAAGGAAAATCAGCTGTTGGTTTGTGATGAGTCGCTTCTCTCTTGCTACTTTCAAGAGTCTCTCTGTCTCTAAGGCTCTATTCATTTTTCTTTTTTCCACCTAGATTTAATCATCTCAACTGATCTAAATTCAAGTTCGCTGATTCTTCTGCTAGCTCAATTCTGCTTTTGAGCCCTTCTTACAAATTTTTCATTCAGTCACTGTACTTTTCAACTCCAGAACTTCTTTTACTTCCTTAAACAAGGCTACCTTTAATTCTTTTTAAAAAAAAAATTTATAATAGCTAATTTAAAGACTATGTATAAGAGTTCCCATTGTGGCTCAGTGGATTAAGGACCCAATGTTATCTCTGTGAGGATGTGGGTTCAATCCCTGGCCTCGCTCAGTGGGTTAAGGATCCAGTGTTGCCATGGCTGTGATGTAGTCCACACAGCTGCAGCTCCCATCTGACCCCTGGCCCAGGAAC
Source organism: Phacochoerus africanus (assembly GCF_016906955.1). Lineage (NCBI taxonomy): Eukaryota > Metazoa > Chordata > Mammalia > Artiodactyla > Suidae > Phacochoerus > Phacochoerus africanus. The sequence continues at coordinate 108,043,388 of NC_062549.1, read as the reverse complement.
TTCCATGTGCCACAGGTGTGGCCATAAAGAGAAAAAAAGAAAAAAGAAAAATAAATAAATAAAAAGACTCTGCTATAGACCATAAACTTTCCTGTTTCTTTGGGTATCAAATTTCGCTGTTTTGTTGTTGTTGTTGTTGTTGTTGTTGTTGTTGTTGGAAACTGGACATTTAAAATAGTACAATGTAGAGTTCTCTTGTGATGCAGTGGGTGAAAGATCCAGCATTGTCACTGCTGTGACAAAGGTTCAATCCCAGGCTCAGGAACTTCTGCATGCTGCAGGCATAGCCAAAAAGTACAATGTGGAAAAAAGTGCATAGGACATTCCATCCAAAAGCAACAGAATACACATTCTTCTCAAGTGCACATGGATCATTCTCTAAGATTGATCACATCCTGGGCTACATATCCAACCTCAGTAACTTTAAGAAAACTGAAATCATATCAAGCATCTTTTCCAACTACAACGGTATATGACTGGAAATCAACCAGAAAAAAACTGCAAAAAAAACACAAACACATGGAGACTCAACAACTGCTACTAAACAACCAATGAATCACTGAAGAAATCAAAGAGGAAATTTAAAAATACCTAGAAGCAAATGACAACAAAGATATGACACTCCAAAACCTATGGGATGCAGCAAAAGCCGTTCTAAGAGGAAAGTTATAGTAATACAAGCCCACCTCAGGAAACAAGAAAAAGCTCAAATAAACAAGCTAACTTTACATCTAAAGCAGCTAGAGACAGAAGAACAGACAAGACCTAAAGTTAGTAAAAGGAAAGAAATCATAAAGATCAGAGCAGAAATCAACAAAACAAAGAAAACCATAGAAAAGATCAATGAAATGAAAAGCTGGTTCTTTGAAAAGATCAACAAAATTGATAAACTCTTAGCCAGACCTATCAAGAAAAAAAGAGAGAGGACTCAAATCAATAAAATTAGAAATGAAAAAGAAGTAACAACGGACATCACAGAAATACAAAGGATCGTAAGAGACTACTATATGCAACTATATGCCAATAAAACGGAAAACCTAGAAGAAATGGACAAATTCTTAGAAAAGTACAATCTTCCAAGACTAAACCAAGATGAAATAGAAAAGATGAATGGACCCATCATAAGAACTGAAATTGAAACTGTGATTAAAAAACTTACAACAAACAAAAGTCCAGGACCAGATGACTTCACAGGCGAATTCTATCAAACATTTAGAGAAGAGCCAACACCTATCCTTTTGAAACTATTCCAAAAAATTGCAGAGGAAGGGACACTCCCAAACTCATTCTATGAGGCCACTATCACTCTGATACCAAAACCAGACAAAGATACCACAAAAAAAGAAAACTACAGGCCAATTTCACTGATGAACATCGATACAAAAATCCTCAACAAAATACTAGCAAACGGCATCCAACAATACATTAGAAGGATTGTACGTCATGATCAAGTTGGGATTTATCCCAGGGAGGCAAGGATTCTTCAATATCCGCAAATCAATCAGTGTGATACACCACATTAACAAACTGAAGAATTAAAAAGAAAAAAGTGCAAATGTGGAAGTCAGATTCCCTACCTCCCCAGGGCTAGTTGTTATTGCTGTTTGGTATTCATGTTGATCCTACCACTATTGCCTGTTTAATTTCCTAAATAAAATTTGTGAAGTTTATACTTTTTGTCATATGTGGTTATTTAAATTTTGCTTGGTTAGCTTAGTGATCAGCCAATGATTGAACAAAAATTTCCTTAAAATGCTTCGAATGAGTATGTCTTCCAGGCTTCACCCAAGGGTATTATGTACATATTGGGGCATGCTTTCAATTCTCCAGCAGGCAACTTACTCTTCTACCTTCGCCTTGAATTCCTGCTTGTATAGAGCTTCAAAGTCAATCTCAGGCGGGAGATCCAGGCCTTCTCAGGCCTTTCCTGAGCATGGGCAGTATGCACATGTGCATAACTGTCTAGCATCCTGGGAATATGTCAGCTTCTTTTCAAATCTCCCCACGGACAAACTGGTTCCCCAGCTTTTCCTTTAAAGTCTGGCACAGTGGCTTAAAGGATCCGGCACGGCCATTTTTTTTCTTTTTCAGATTTTTTTTTCATAATGACTTTACAAGGCATTTCTTCTTTCATTTGTTATAAGTAATAAGTAACATTTATAGATATTTCACATGTTAAAGTACCCTTGCATTACTAGAACATGCCCAACTTGGTCACAACACACATCTTTTTAATATGTCTCTAAATTAAATTTGTTAATGTTTTGTTTGGATTTTTTGGACATGTGTCCATAAAGCATTTGGAAATGTAATTTTCCTTTCTTATATTGTCCTTTTCTGATGTCAATATCAATTTTATATTAGGGCTATAAAGTGAGTTAGGAGCTGTTCTCTTTTGCCCTCCTTTCAGGAAGAAATTATTTAAGAATGTAATGATCTGTGTTGCAAGTTTTGGCAGAATTTTCTTTTTGGGAGATTTCAACTCATCTCCTTCAATTTTCTTAATACTTACAGGTCTATTCATTCCTTCTATTGCTTAATGTGTCTTTTTTTTTTTTTTTAAGATTTTTTTTCCCTTTTTTTTGGCCACCCCATGGCATATGGAGTTCTGGGGCTGCAGTTGGAACACACCAGCTCCTTAACTCACTGCACTGGGCCAGGGATTGCACCTGCGTCCCAGCACTCCAGAGACGCCACCAATTCTATTGCGCCACACTGCGAACTCCAGAGTCAGTCTTTTTTTTTTTTTTTTTTGTCTTTTTGCCATTTCTGGGCCGCTCCCGTGGCACATGGAGGTTCCCAGGCTAGGGGTCGAATCGGAGCTGTAGCCGCCGGCCTACACCAGAGCCACAGCAATGCGGGATCCGAGCCGCATCTTCGACCTACACCACAGCTCACGGCAACGCCGGATCGTTACCCCACTGAGCAAGGGCAGGGATTGAACCCGCAACCTCATGGTTCCTAGTCGAATTCGTTAACCACTGCACCACGACGGGAACTCCCAGAGTCAGTCTTTTTTTTTTTTTTTTTTTTTTTTTCCCCACTGTACAGCAAGGGGGTCAGGTTATCCTTACATGTATACATTACAATTACATTTTTCCCCCAGCCTTTCTTCTGTTCAGAGTCAGTCTTTTTAAGGTATTTTTCTATAGCTTTTTCCACTTTGTCAAAGTTTTAAAATTACTGGCATAAAATTTTTATATTTTAATCTTTCTATGGGTGTAGTTATATCCTCTTTATCACCGGTATTTGTGTCTTTTCCCCCTTTAATTTCAGGAGTTTATACCTATTTTATGTTTTCTTCAAAGAAAACATTCTCACAAGGACATCTCTGTCCCCAATGAGTTTTTCCACCAATTGCAAGACTGTCCATACACTTGTGCTAGTATGTATAGAGTTATGTCACCCCCTAGACTTTTTTTATTTTCTTTTTTATTGGCTGCACCCATGGCATGTAAAATTTCCCAGGCCAAGGACTGAACCCAAACCACAGCAACAACCCAAGCTGCTGCAGTAACACCAGATCCTTAACCCACGGAGCCACAAGAGAATTCCCCCCGCCCCAGATTTTTCTAATTGTTGACTATACTGTGCAGTATTTAACACACTGAACCCTTAAAGCTGTCTTTATTTCTAAAAGCTGAATATATGGCTAGCATATACTTGAGCTCAGTGTTTGATGATGAAATGCAAATGTCAGTAAAATAGTCTATCCATTAAAAAAAGAACATTCTCAGTTTTGTTGATCCTTTATTGCACCTTCCCCTTGTTTCACTGATTGCTATTACTATTTTTGTGTGTGTGTGTCTTTTTTTTGCCACTTCTAGGGGCTCCCACGGCATATGGAGGTTCCCAGGCTAGAGGTCTAATTGGAGCTGTAGCCACTGGCCTACACAACAGCCACAGCAACACGGGATCCGAGCCACGTCTGTAACCTACACCACAGCTCAGGGCAACGCCGGATCGTTAACCCACTGAGCAAGGGCAGGGACCGAACCCGCAACCTCATGGTTCCTAGTCAGATTCGTTAACCACTGCGCCACGACAGGAACTCTTATTACTATTTTTATCATCATTTTTTTTGCCACGCTCATGGCATGTGGATGTTCCTGGGCCAGGGCTTAAACCTGTGCCACAGGAGCAACCTAAGCCACAGCAGTGATGATGCCAGACCCTTAACCTGCTGAGCCACAGGGGAACCCCTTATCATGCTTATTCTTATATATTTGGAATTTATTCTACTCCTTTTCAAAAATAAAATGGATACTTAGCTGATTAATTTTTAGCCTTATTTTCCAATAAAAGCATTTAAGACTACAAATTTCCTTCTATTACTTTTACTGCATATATAGTTTTATAGACAGTACTTTGCTGTTGTTTGTTCTAAGAGCTTTAAAATTTTCAATTGTGATTTCTTCTTTGACCCAGCATTATTCAAGCATTTTTAACTCTCCAAAGGACATATTTTGTTTAGCTTTATTGACATAATTAACATCGCTGTGGTAAGATAATATGATTGGTACAATTCAATTTTCTGATAGTTTATAAGACTGGCATTTATGGGGTAGTACAGTAATTTTTAAAAACAGTCTATGAATGCTTGGAAAGAATATACATTTTCTAGCTGCAGAGTTTGAATTTTTTATTTGTTAGATCAAACTTGTTTTTTTCAAGTCTAAATCTTTACTAGTTTTCTATTTTCTGCTTCATCTAGCAATAATTGAAGAGAGGTTATGTTGAAATTCAATGACGATGCATTTCTCAATTTTTCCATGTTGTTCTTTTGGTAATGTTTATGAGCGCAGGTTGTTGATCTTAATCTCTGGGAAACCTGAGGGCCTAAACTTAAGGCACTTTCTTTCAGAAAAAACTCTGCATCTCCTAGAAGCTAGGGAACACTATGGACCTGCATGACTTTAGCCAGGATTCCTGGCTCAGTGTGGGAGCTAAGGTTAGTTTTTCTTTGCTGCTGGGCCCAGGTTTACCTCCCAATTACTAGCCCAAGTATACAAGGCATGACACAAAGTAAAATCAATTCAAATATCTGAGTGACGACTTTAATTTACTAAAAGCAAAATAAAATATGGTTCCTGCTCCCAAAGAATCTGTTATTTAGTGGCAGAATGCTGACAGATATTATTACCATCACAGAACTATTTTTTAATTATTTATTTTGTGCTAGATCCTCTTTCACCAACCTTGTATGACAAGCTTTTTGTGTCCTTTCCTTGACACTAATTAATTTCCTCATTCATTGTTCAAATTGCTGAATGTACTCTTGAATGCTTTCTTTGACTCTTCTCTGGATTTTCTTCCTTTCTTGCAGGTCATTCATTCTCTTTCAGTTTGATTCAATGACTCCATTTCTTCCGCTTACTTTATATTAATCGAGTTGGCAAGTGACCAAAAACTGAACTCAATCTGACTTGAACAAAAAGAAAATGCTTTGGGCTCATGAAACTGAGAAATCTAAGGTGGGGGTTCTGGCTTTAGGCACAGTTTGATCCAAGGACCAAATGATCTGGTCAGGGATATTTCCCTATTTGTGGTTCTATTCCTTCTGTGTTGCTCTCCCTTCTAAGCAGGCTCTCATTTCACAGGGGCAAGAAGATTGCCAATTACTCCAAAACTACATACTTTCTATACAATCCCAGCTACCTTCCAGGCATCAGAATTCCCAGAATGTTCACTTTGGCAACATAATTAGCTTTAAGTAAATACTTGGTTTGGTCAAGTCTAATCACTGTGTGAGCCTTGACTGGCTGGATCTAATTCCTATACCTGCTTCTAAAGCCTGGGCTTCAGTCACACAACAGATACAATGGAAAGCCAGTTTTAAAATGCTACAAAGGCCCTACATAATTTATCCTAACTTCATCTCCTACTCTGTCTCGGCCTAGCTTACACCACTGCAGCTATACTGGTCCTCGTACTATCTTTAAGGATGTCAAGCACACTAGCCCTTTAGGGTTTCTCAATTTATGGTTATCACTGCCTGGATATCACTTCAATTAAATCTTTGTTCAAATGTTCCCATATCAAGGAGGCTTTTCTGGACCATCCTGGATGAATCCTAGGTCAACCTCCCACTTCCCATTCCTTGCCTTGCTTTATTTTTCTCCATAGCACCTACCTAAAAGAATAAATAAATATCAGCAAATATTCACAGAGTGTTTTCTATGCAGCAGGCATTAAGTTAAGCACTTAATGTTGTCAACAACCCTATGAAGTAAGTATTATTACTAGCCTTAGTTTAGAGTTGAGCAAACTGTTTAGGAACAGAGAGATTAAGTAACTTACTCAGGACATGGCAGAGCTGGGATTCACACCTCATCAGAATGGCTCCCAAGTTTGACCACATTGCCACTTATTGCTGTCAGTCTCTCTACACTAACAAGCAGCATGAAAACAGGCACTTTTTACAATGATATATCTCTAGCCCTTTGGCATGTAATAGTGGATCGACACACAAGAAACAAAAGAGGAGGCAATACAGCCAGAAGAAAACAGATTTTTTTTTTTTTAATCTTTCTAGAGCTGCACCCGCAGCATACGGAGGTTCCCAGGCTAGAGGTTAAATCAGAGATGTAGTTGCCTGCCTATACCACAGCCACAGCAACGCCAGATCCAAGGTGTGTCTGGGACCTACACCACAGCTCATGGCAATGCTGGATCCTGAGCGAGGCCAGGGATTGAACCTGCAATGTCATGGTTCCTATTCGGATTCGTTTCCACTGTGCCACAACAGGAACTTCAAAGAAAATGGATTTTTAAACATGTACTACACACAGGCTGTCCCAAACTAACACTTCAGGGACTCAGAGTTCACTTCCTCCGGTGGCTTCTGCATCTTTGATGGGATGATTCAATCACAAAGTTCCAGAAAAAACACCGGCCCAATCCAGAACCAGGGGGTCATCCTTCTCTCATCTGCCTTCATACCCCACATCTAACTAGCTGTGAATCTGTAAAGAATAATGTGTGAATTGTGAATTCAGCAGAGGCGAATTTGACTAGCATCCATGAGGACACAGGCTTGATCCCTGGCCTCGCTCAATGGGTTAAGGATCTGGAGTTGCTGTGAGCTGCAGTGTAGGTCGAAGACGCGGATCAGATCCTGAGTTGGTGTGGCAATGACTAGGCCAGTGGCTATAGCTCTGATTCGACCCCTAGCCTCAGAACCTCCATTAGCTGCAGGTGCAGCCCTAAAAAGACAAAAAAAGAACAAGGATATTAATCAGGTCACCATCTCCCATAGGTTAATACAATAGCCTCCTAACTGGTTTCCCCACTTTCCACCTTCTGGTTTCCCCTTTTCATTCTCCATATTGCAGCCCAAGGGATCTTCTGAAAGTGAAGTCTGGTCATTTTGATCTTTCCAGATATAACACCCTTAGAATAATTTCTTAACAAAGCATTCAAAACCTGTTCTAATCACACCCCTGTTTGCCTCTTCAAATTTCTCTTTTCCAAATTTCCATTATACACTACGCTCCAGCCTCAATGGAATATTTGAAGTTCTTCAAAGTGCTGTCCTTTCTCATCCTGTCTTTTGCACACTGCTGTTCATTCTGCCTAATTCTGGTTCTTCCATCCCTTGGCTAATTGCTATTTGTTTTTCAGATCTCATTTTCCCTGATTTCCAGGGGCAGGCATGGCATCTCTGCTCCGTGTTCCCCCCAGTCTTACCTCTATCGTAACGCCTTCAGTGTAGTATACTTTGTTTTGCCCATCTCTCTCACAAAACTGTATTTTCTTTTGAGCAGATACTATATCCATTATGTTCAATGAACATACTCCCATTACCTAGAGTAGGTTCTGGCAGATAGCAGACAATTGTACCACTTGGAAAATTAAATGAAGCCCAAATTTTATGGAGCAAGACATGCCTGAAATTGTTAAATGGTAAAGCCTATATCCAAATCCAAGGGAGTCTGGTTCCAAACACTTGTACCTTGGGGATTAGAGACAAGATAGAGGAGAAGGACTCAAGCTTACCTCCTTCATGAAAACACCAACATCACAACCAACTTCTGAACTGCCATCAACAAAAAAGACTGGAAACTATCAAAAAAGATATTCTACACCCAAAGACAAAGAAGCCAAATGAGGTGGCGGAGGGACTTCTGAGATAAAAGCAAACCCCATACCTACCAGGTGGGTGACCCACAAACTGTAAAATAACTATATTGCAAAAGTTCTCCCACAGAAGTAGAGTTTTGAACCCCACATTAGCTTCCCCAACCTGGGGGCCTGACATTAGGAAGAGGAGCTCCCAGATCATTTGGCACTGAAGGCCAGCAGGGCTTAAGTTCCGCAGGACTGGGGAAAACAGAGACCTCACTCTTCCGAGGGTGCACCCAAGGTTTGACATGCACTGGGTCCCAAGGCAAAGTAGGAACTCCATAAGAATCTGGGCCAGACCTACCTGCAGGTCTTGGAGGGTCTCTTGGGGAGGCAGGGATCAGCTGTGGCTCACTGTGGGGGCAGGACATTAGAGGCGGAGACCCCAGGGAATAAGCATCAGCACCCCTGGAGGCTGCCTTTTTCACACCCACAGCATATGGAAGTTCCCAGGCTAGGGGGTGAATTGGAGCTGTAGCCACCACAGCAGATCTAGGCCATGTCTGCGACCTATACCACAGTTCATGGCAACACCAGATCCTTAACCCACTGAGTGAGGCCAGGGATCAAACCTGTGTCCTCATGGATACTGGTCAGATTCCGCTGAGCCACTACAGGAACTCATGAGGCTGCCATTCTGGAATGAGATCTGGCCCCACCCAACAGCCTGCAGGCTCCAGTGCTGAGAAGCCCAAGGTCAAACAACCAATAGGATGGGAACACAACCCATGCATCAGCAGCCAGGATGCCTAAGGTAGCCCTAGGCACACCCTGCCTCAAAAATCACACCTCTCAACATGGCCCTGCCTATCAGAGGGACAAGAATTAGCTCTGCCCACCAGTGAGCAAGCAGGTCCCTCCCACCAGGAAGCTTGCACAAGGCCCTGGATCAACTTCACCCACCAGGTATAGGGGCTACAACCCTGCAGAAAGGAGACAACAAACACAGAAAGCTAGACAAAATGAGATGGTAGAGAAATATGTTTCAGATGAAGAAACAAAACAAAACAAATCCCGGGAAAAACAATTAAGTTCCCTACCATGGGAAAGGAAACACTCAATGCCAGAAAGCACAGTGAGTCCTCTACGGGATAAACCCAAGAAACATGTCAGACACATATTAATAAAACTGACCAAAATTAAGGACAAAGAGAAAATATTAAAAGCAACTAGGGAAAAGCAACAAAAACATACAAGGGAATCCCCATAAGGTTATCAGCTGTTTTTTCAGCAGAAGCTCTACAGGCCAGAAGGGAGTGGCATCGATATATTTAAACTTATGAAAGGGGAAAACCTATAACCAAGAATACTCTACGTAGGAATTCCCACCGTGGCTCAGTGGTAACGAACCCAACTAGTATCCATGGGATGCGGGTTCAATCCCTGGCCTTGCTCAGTGGGTTAAGGATCCAGCATTGCCGTGAGCTGTGGTGTAGGTCATGGATGTGGCTTGGATCTGGCGTTGCTGTGGCTGTGGTGTAGGCTGGCAACTGCAGCTCAGATTTGACCCCTAGCCTGGGAACTTCCACATGCCACATGTATGGCCCTAAAAAGCAAAAAAAGAATACTCTACCCAGCAAGGCTCTCATTCAGATTCCATGGAGAAATCAAAAGCTTTACAGACAAGCAAAAGCTAAGAGAATTCAGCACTACCAATCCAGCTTTACAACAAATGCTAAAGAAACTTCTCCAGGCAGAAAAGGGCCACAACTAGAAACAAGAAAATTGCAAATGAGCAAGTTCGCCTGTAAAAGCAAACATATAGTAAAGGTGAGAAATCATCCACACACAAATATGGTATCAAAACCAGCAATTGTGAGAAGAGGAGAATATGAATGCAGGATATTGGATAGGCATTTGAAATTAAGAGACCAGCAACTTCAAACAATCTTGTGTATATATACAGACTGCTCTATAAAAACCTCATGGTAAATGCAAACCAAAAATCTACACTAGATATATATATATATAAGAAAAAACAATCCAAACACAACACTAAAGATAGTCATCACATCACAAGAGAAACACAAACATCATATGATATCACTTATATCTGCAATCCAAAAAATGATCCAAATGCCCTAAAAAAAAAAAAGCACACTTTATGCCACCAGTACAGCTCTTAAAAAAAAGCTAAAAATAAAAATGACACAAATGAATTTATTTATATAATAGAAACAGACTCACAGACTTGGAAACAAACTTACAGTTATCAAAGAGGAAGAGATGGGGAAGGGACAGACCGAGCATCTGAGATTGGCATATGCACACTCTTGTATACGGAACCTACTGTATAGCACAGGGAACTCTACTAAATATTCTGTGATAACCTATATGGGAAAAGAATCTGAAAAAGAATGCTTATGGTTTATGTACAACCAAATCACTTTGTTGTACAGCAGAAATTATCACAACATTGTAAATCAACTATACTTTTAACAAAACTTCAAAAAATGAAGAAAACCACATGTACTTTAATGTACAGAAAATCTTTAAAAGAGGAAAGATCACTGGATCACCGGGTTGATAAAATTATTTTAACTGTAATGCTACTTATATACATATTAGATATAGTAATACTAAACACAATCATTGCAAATTAAATGTTAACATATATATAATTATGACCAAATTAGTGCTGTTATAGTGAATATGCCTATCCTTATATGCTTTTTTCCTATTTAAACTAATATTGAACTTGTTTTATGGCATTTAAAGTATACTATAAAAATCCTCTGGTCTACATTTGTATAAACCTATTATTTACATATTGAGTATTCTTCCCATATTAGCCTGCACAATTAAATCCATACCATTTGGTATCAGCATTGCTTTTAATCAATTACAAATGCAAAGGACTTTCTTTTCAAAAGGATGCTCATCCATGGAGTTTTCTTCTGGTGTAGTGCGTTAAGGGTTCAGCGTTGTCACTGCAAAAACTCAGGTTGCTGCTGTGGCACGGGTTTGATCCTGGCCCAGGAACTCCCACATGCTGTGGGTGTGGCCAAAACCCCCAGGACACATGATATCTTGAAATATAAAAGGGTGCTCATCCATAATGTCCAGAAAATGCTTTATCTATTTTATTTATTTTCTTAGGGCTACACCACAACATATGAAAGTTCCTGGGCCAGGGACTGAATTCAAGCCACGGCCATGACCTACACCACGGCTGCAGCATCGCCATATTCTTAAACCTGCTGTGCAGGGCCAGGGATCAAACCTGCACCTCCACAGTGACCCAAGCTGCTGCAATCTGTGCCTCAGTGGGAACCCCTGCTTTATTTTAGACTTCAAGTAAGAACAGATATATGAAAAATTCTCCCACAGAACTAGTTGTCCTCAATAATATGCATGTGTAGACATGAATACAGATATCTAAAACTTACTTTGTAATCTTATTTAAACACACACTGACACACACATACAGCAAGGCAATGCCATCACAAAATGAAGAAGCCGGGGCAAACTTTTCAGATTGCTTCTGTTTCTCCAGAAGGATCTGAGATTTCTTCAACAAAAGTTCCTTAAGAGGCTCTGGACTTGCCCCAAACTTCCCTGGGGCCTCTTGGCAAGAGAAATGGGAATAAGATACAATCTGGGCCAGCAAGTTCCACTAAGATAGTCGTGCTTGTGGGAACTCAGAGCCAATCAGATTGCTTCGAGTCTTCTAAAGTGATCTAGCACAAAGAGCCCAGATATTTCCTCCTAACGTTTAGGACTTTCTAAGTAACTGCTCTACCCCAGAAAGGAATAAGAATCAAATCAGAACATGAGGGCACCATTATTCTACAGCCTGATATCTATACAGATTCATTTCCTTCAGAGATTTCTGATTTTATTCACTATTCATCAGAATGGGTAAGACTGTACCATGAACTTATCAGAAATACAATTTCCCACCCATTTCCATCTCCCATTGGAGACAAAGATAAGTCAAAGTCCTCGATGGAATATAGAACAGACTACACATTTCTCCTGCAGAAGAAACATGACTAGTGAAGGAGTCATTTCATAGTTTCTCCAGTGCCACTAAGCCTGCATTTCCCAAAGCATAATTCGTCCTTGGTAAAGGTCTCTGTTGGCCTGGGTTGGTTCTGATGCAGGAACTTGGTCCCTGGCTTGATCTCTGTTTTTGCTCTGGGAAATGGTGCCCTATCCCATAATGTCCTTTGCCTGGAGTCTTTTTAGACAGAGCTACCAAGTTAATTCTCTTGCATAGCTATAGAGGCTTTTATTTATAACAGTCACATTTGGTGCAAGGCAGAAAAAAAAATCAAGCACAAGTTCCTGGCTGGTATAAAGTCCCATATTATCCCATTCTAAGCTTCTCTTAATCACTTAGATTTATCTTGAAGGGAACCAAGTGTGTGTAACAAGGGATTCCCAAGTCTGTGGTCTTCAACTGTTTTGCCCCTAAAAGAAATTTGAAAACTATGTACCCCCTTATACACGGAATAAATGTTTGTTTAATAAATGTATTAAACTGGAGAGAGGACAAGATGGCGGAGGAGTAGGGGGACACGCTCGCCCTCTCCCACAAACACAACAAAAAAAGCACATCTACAGAATAAATGACTCGCACAGAACAGCAACCAATCGCTGGCAGAGGAACCTAAACTCCAATAACGGCAAGAAGTTCGTGACATTACGGGGCAGAACGGGAGAAAAGAGGAGAGTGAGAGAAGGTGAATCCGAGCGGGACGGGCGCTCCTGAAAGGGAACTGCTGAGGAGAAAGGGATCCCACACCCTGGAAAGTCACCTACACGGGGGAAAGATCAAACGAACCGGAGGAATCTCCAGATGCAGAGAAGAGTGTAGCAGTAAGTTGGAGTACGGAAAAGCCGATCAAGAACCGAACGGACCATCTGAACTACGGGCACAGTCACCAAAAATTGAGACTCCTGGGTGGGGGCTGGGCACCGAATCCTCGGCTCCAGAGGTTAGTCCCCGGGAAAGGGCCGGGGGACGCCTGGGTGGGGGCTGGGCACCGAGACCTAGGCTCCAGAGGATAGTCCCTGAGAAAGGGCGGGGGGACGCCTGGGTGGGGGCTGGGCACCGAGACCTCTGCTCCAGAGGTTAGTCCGCGAGAACGGGCTGGGGGGGTGGGGCGGAGCGGAAACCGCTTGGGAGGTCTAGAAACCATTTGACGGGGCAGAGACTGCCTGGGAGACTAGAAAACAAAGCTGTCGCAGAGAAAGGGAGCAACACTCTAGGGGCGGGGAAGTGGAAAGCCGCATCAGAGGGAACCTGGGAGAAGAGCCTGGTCTGCGCCCGTGCTGAGGAGGGGAGAGAAGAAGGGGTGGGTCCCCATAGAATACCCCCCACGCCACAGCAAGCTTACAGGCCCGCTAGCTAGCTGAAAGCTGTGCTTCCCAGTGCATCCCTTCCCCCCACCCCCACCCCTGCCACCCCCTACGCTCTCGCCAAACCTGGGGCTGCCTGCCATCCAGGAGGGCTGGCCTCAACAATTGCCTGAAGCCTACCACCGCAGGGGCTGTCCCTGCACAGGCCTGCTTGCCCTTTGGAGGGGCTACACTTCCGCAGAGCAGCACCAAACACCACCAGCCCCCGAGAAAAGGCCTGCAGCCCAGAAAAGCTAGAACAAGCCTAGCCAGGCCATGAATAGATCTGCCTAATTCTCGGATGGTTTTTCTGAGTCGGGCTGCCCCGGGGAGGAGCCTCTTGGGTTTCCAACGGCCCTGCTACCCGCCCAAGCCCCCAGGGGGTGCCCCACTCCCATGGAATAGCTGCTCAGCACCATCAGCCCCCTGGAGGACCCCCTGCAGCCCAGAAAAGCTGCAACAAGCTTGGCCAGACTGTGAAAAGATCCGCCTACATTCGCAGGCCATCCTTCTGAGTTGGGCTGCCCTAGGGAAGAGCCTCTTAGGTTCTCAGTGACCCAGATAGCTGCTCCAGCCCCCAGGGGGTGCTGCACTCCTGAGGAACAGCTGCCCAACACCACCAACCCCCTGCAAGAACCCCATAGCCTAAAAACACCAGAGCAAGCTCTGCATGACCAAGTGAAATCTGCTACCATCGTGGTATGGACCTCCCAGTCCTGTCTGCCCTCAGGAAGTCCTCCTTTGCTTCAAAGAAACACTGTTAGCCCCATCAACACTCCAGAAAAGCCACACTGCCTCAAAAAAGATTGACCAACGCCAGCCCTCAGGAAATATTCCACAGCAGTGACAAGGCAAACACTGCCCAATAACGGAGAGTACAACTCCCTCAGGAGAAAGAAAACAACAAGCAAGATGAAGAAGCTGAGAAACCACCCCCAGTCAAACCAACAGGACAACTCACCTAAAACAGTCAAAAATGAAACAGATCCCTGCAGTCTGACAGACCTGGAGTTCAAAAGAGAAATAGTGAAAATACTGAAGGAATTAAGAGAAGATATGAACAGCAATGCAGACACCCTCAGAAAGGAACTAGAAAATATAAGGAGGAGCCAAGAAAAACTAGAACATTCATTTGCAGAGATGCAAACTGGGAACTAAGGGCAGTAAAAACCAGAATGAATAATGCAGAAGAACGAATCAGTGATATGGAAGATAGAATAATGGAAATCACCCAATCCGGTCAACAGACAGAAAACCGAATCAAAAAACTGGAAAGCAATATAAGAGACCTATGGGATAATATAAAGCGGGCCAATCTACGCATAATAGGAATTCCAGAAGGAGTAGAAAAAGATAAGGGGATGGAAAATATATTTGAAGAAATTATCGATGGAAACTTCCCAAATCTAAAGGATACTGGGTTCAAGATACAAGAAGCACAGAGGGCCCCAAACAAACTGAACCCAAACAGACCCACACCAAGACACATCATAATAAAAATGGCAAAAGTTAGTGATAAAGAGAGGATCCTAAAGGCAGCAAGAGAAAAACAGAATGTTACCTACAAGGGAACACCCATAAGAATATCAGCTGATTTCTCTACAGAAACACTACAGGCCAGGAGGGAATGGCAAGAGATATTTAAAGTGCTAAAAGGAAAAAGTATGCAACCTAGAATACTCTATCCAGCAAGAATATCATTTAAAATAGAAGGGGAAATAAAAATTTTTTCCAACAAACAAAAACTTAAAGAATACAGCAACACAAAACCCAGGTTAAAGGAAATATTAAAAGGGCTTCTCTAAACCAAAAAGAAAGGAAGGAAAGGGAAGAAAAAAGAAAAGAAAAAAAAAAAGAAGAAGAGGAAGAACTAGGACTGAGGAAACCACAATCAGAGAGCAGTCACTCAAATAAGCCAGCATACAGATTTAATCATGAACATGCCTCAAACAAAATAAAATCAAAAAGAAAAAAATAAAAAAGAGTCATCAAAACCATAAAATGTGGGCAAGGGATGTTAGGAAGTAAATAACCCTTTTTGTTTGTTTGTATGTTTCTCTCCTTAATTTTAATATAGTAATGAAGTGTTTGAACTTATAGGACCATCAGGCTAAAACACACAATTATGGGAAGGAGTTAGCATACTTAAAAAACAGGGCAACCACAAGCCAAAACCAAATATTGCATTTGCAAAAAATGAAAAAAAATAATAATACACTCAAACAGATAATAACAGGAGACCATCCAACCAAAAAAAAAAAAAAAAGAAAGGAAGAATGGAGAACCATAGAATCAACTGGAACACGAGGTTCAAATGGCAATAAATAATCATCTATCAATTATCACCTTAAATGTCAATGGACTGAACGCCCCAATCAAAAGACACAGAGTGGCTGAGTGGATAAAAAGGCAAAAACCTTCAATATGCTGCCTACAAGAAACTCACCTTAGGACAAAAGATACATATAGATTGAAAGTGAAAAGGTGGGGAAAAATATTTCACGCCAATAGACATGACAGAAAAGCAGGAGTCGCAATGCTCATATCAGACAAAATAGACTTTAAAACAAAAGACATAAAGAAAGACAAAGAAGGACACTACTTAATGATTAAGGGATCCATCCAAGGAGAGGATGTTACTATCGTCAACATATATGCCCCAAATACAGGAGCACCCAGATACATACAACAAATATTAACAGACATAAAGGGAGATATTGATGAGAATACAATCATAGTAGGAGACCTTAATACCCCCCTCACATCAATGGACAGATCCTCTAGACAGAAAACCAATAAAGCAACAGAGAGCCTAAAGGAAACAATAGAAAAGTTAGACTTCATTGATATCTTCAGGACACTACATCCAAAAAAAGCAGAATACACATTCTTCTCAAATGCTCATGGAACATTCTCAAGAATCGACCACATATTGGGGCACAAAGCTAATCTCAATAAATTTAGGAGCATAGAAATTATCTCAAGTATCTTCTCTGACCACAATGCCATGAAATTAGAAATCAACCATGGGAAAAGGAAAGAGAAAAAACCTACTGCATGGAGACTAAACAACATGCTACTAAAAAACCAATGGGTCAATGAGGAAATCAAGAAGGAAATTAAAAACTACCTTGAAACAAATGATAATGAAGACACGACCTCTCAAAATCTATGGGATGCTGCGAAAGCAGTGCTCAGAGGGAAATTTATAGCAATACAGGCCTTTCTCAAAAAAGAAGAAAGATCCCAAGTTGACAACTTAACCCTCCACCTAAATGAATTAGAAAAAGAAGAACAAAAAAGTCCTAAAGTCAGCAGAAGGAAGGAAATTATAAAGATCAAAGAAGAAATCAATAAAATAGAGACTCAAAAAACAATAGAGAAAATTAATAAAACCAAGAGCTGGTTCTTTGAAAAGGTGAACAAAATTGACAAACCCCTGGCCAGACTCACTAAAAACAGAGAAAGAACCCAAATAACCAAAATTATAAATGAAAAAGGAGAAATCACAACGGATACAGCAGAAATACAAAAAACCATAAGAGAATACTATGAACAACTATATGGCAACAAGTTTGACAATCTGGAAGAAATGGACAATTTTCTAGAATCTTACAGCCTGCCAAAACTGAATCAAGAAGAAACAGACCAACTGAACAGACCGAACACTAGAAATGAAATTGAAGAGGTCATAAAATCACTCCCTACAAATAAAAGCCCAGGACCAGATGGCTTCACAGGTGAATTTTATCAAACATATAAAGAGGAATTGGTGCCCATCCTCCTTAAACTCTTTCAAAAGGTTGAAGAAGAAGGAATACTCCCAAAGACATTCTATGATGCCACCATCACCCTCATTCCAAAACCAGACAGAGATACCACCAAAAAAGAAAACTATCACCCAATATCATTGATGAATATAGATGCAAAAATTCTCAACAAAAATCTTAGCCAACCGAATCCAAAAACATACCAAAAAAATTATACACCATGACCAGGTTGGGTTCATCCTAGGTTCACAAGGATGGTTCAACATACGCAAATGAATCAGCATCATACACCACATTAACCAAAAAAAAGTCAAAAATCATGTGATCATCTCAATAGACGCAGAAAAAGCATCTGACAAAGTCCAATATCCATTCATGATCAAGACCCTCGCCAAACTGGGTATAGAGGGAACATTCCTGAATATAATCAAAGCCATTTATGATAAACCCACAGCAAATATAATCCTCAATGGGGAAAAACTGAAAGCCTTCTCACTCAACTCTGGAACAAGACAGGGATGCCCACTCTCACCACTGCTCTTCAACATAGTTTTGGAAGTCCTAGCCACAGCAATTAGACAAACAAAAGAAATAAAAGGCATCCATATAGGAAGAGAAGAGATAAAACTGTCACTGTATGCAGATGACATGAATACTATACATAGAAAACCCTAAGGACTCAACCCCAAAACTACTTGAACTGATTAATAAATTCAGCAAAGTAGCAGGATATAAGATTAACATTCAGAAGTCAATTGCATTTCTGTATACCAGCAATGAAATATTAGAAAAGGAATACAAAAATACGATACCTTTTAAAATTGCACCTCACAAAATCAAATACCTCGGAATACACCTGACCAAGGAGGTAAAGGACCTATATGCCGAGAACTATAAAACTTTAATCAAAGAAATCAAAGAAGATGTAAAGAAATGGAAAGATAGTCCATGTTCCTGGATTGGGAAAATCAATATTGTAAAAATGGCCATACTACCCAAAGCAATCTACAGATTCAATGCAATCCCTAGCAAATTACCCAGGACATGTTTCACAGAACTAGAACAAACAATCCAAACATTTATATGGAACAACAAAAGACCCAGAATCGCCAAAGCAATCCTGAGAAACAAAAACCAAGCAGGAGGCATAACTCTCCCAGACTTCAAGAAATACTACAAAGCCACAGCCATCAAAACAGTGTGGTACTGGTATCAAAACAGACAGACAGACCAATGGAACAGAATAGAGAAGCCGGAAATAAACCCGGACACCTATGGTCAATTAATCTTTGACAAGGGAGGCAAGAACATAAAATGGGAAAAAGAAAGTCTATTCAGCAAGCATTGCTGGGAAACCTGGGCAGCTGCATGCAAAGCAATGAAACGAGAACACACCCTCACACCATGCACAAAAATAAACTCAAAATGGCTGAAAGACTTAAATATATGACAGGACACCATCAAACTCCTAGAAGAAAACAGAGGCAAAACACTCTCTGACATCAACATCATGAATATTTTCTCAGGTCAGTCTCCCAGAGCAATAGAAATTAGAGCAAAAATAAACCCATGGGACCTCATCAAACTGAAAAGCTTTTGCACAGCAAAGGAAACCCAAAAGAAAACAAAAAGACAACTTACAGAATGGGAGAAAACAGTTTCAAATGATGCAACTGACAAGGGCTTAATCTCTAGAATATATAAACAACTTATACAACCCAACAGCAAAAAAACCAACCAATCAATGGAAAAATGGGCAAAAGACCTGAATAGACTGTTCTCCAAAGAAGATATACAGATGGCCAACAAACACATGAAAAAATGCTCAACATCGCTGATTATAAGAGAAATGCAAATCAAAACTACCATGAGATACCACCTCACACCAGTCAGAATGGCCATCATTAATAAATCCACAAAGAACAAGTGCTGGAGGGGGTGTGGAGAAAAGGGAACCCTCCTCCACTGTTGGTGGGAATGTAAACTGGTACAGCCACTATGGAGAACAGTTTGGAGATACCTTAGAAATCTATACATAGAACTTCCATATGACCCCGCAATCCCACTCTTGGGCATCTATCCCGACAAAACTCTACTTAAAAGGGACACGTGCACCCGCATGTTCATTGCAGCACTATTCACAATAGCCAGGACATGGAAACAACCCAAATGTCCATCGACAGAGGATTGGATTCAGAAGAGGTGGTATATATACATAATGGAATACTACTCAGCCATAAAAAAGAATGACATAATGCCATTCGCAGCAACATGGATAGAACTAGAGAATCTCATACTGAGTGAAATGAGCCAGAAAGACAAAGACAAATACCATATGATATCACTTATAACTGGAATCTAATATCCAGCACAAATGAACATCTCCTCAGAAAAGAAAATCATAGACTTGGAGAAGGGACTTGTGGCTGCATGATGGGAGGGGAAGGGAGTGGGAGGGATCGGGAGCTTGGGCTTATCAGACACAGCTTAGAAGAGATTTACAAGGAGATCCCGCTGAATAGCATTGAGAACTTTGTCTAGATACTCATGTTGCAACAGAAGAAAGGGTGGGGGAAAAATATAATTGTAATGTATACATGTAAGGATAACCTGACCCCCTTGCTGTACAGTGGGGGGGGAAAAAAAAAACTAAAAAAAAAAATGTATTAAACTAAAATGTATAAGGTTAATAGTTGCAAATACGTAATTTCTGGCACATTGTATAGTGTGTTATATGTATTTTAAATCCATCAGTCAAAACCACGACACTTGGGCTCATTCACTTTACAGAAAATGGCCACTATATGACCTAACTGGCCTGTTCTCACTATCAGAAAAGATATTACATCATTTGAACTTGAAAGGGAGCATGTCATTTGGCATGTTATTTTATTTACAGCCGCATCTGTGGCAAAGAGGAGTTCCCAGGCCAGAGTTCCAACTGGAGCTGCAGCTGAGGCCTATGGCACGGCCACCCAAGCTGCATCTGTGACCTACACAGCTTACCACAACACTGGATCCTTAAGTCACTGAGCAAGACAAGAGATAGAAAGTGCATCCTCACAGAGATAACATTAGGGCCTTAATCTGCTAAGCCACAAGAGCAACTCTGTTGTTTATTCTGAATTAAAGCTACTTAAACAGCTTGTACAAGAGTGGTATTCTGACCTCCTCTGTCCCCTCAATAGCAGGAAATAAATCTCCCATTTGAAAGATACTCTCCCTGCACCAGGAGGGTTGAAGGCATCCTTATTATCAGAGATAGGGAATTTAGGGTCAAGACGGCTATGTAAACTAATCATGTTACTTCTTCACTGATTTGCCACCCCAAGCCCAAAAGCTTTGTCTTGTCAGTTCTTCACAAATGTATTGTTTCCCTGTCTAAAAGGTATAAAAGCTGCCCGCTTTAGTTATTTCTTTGAGACATATTTTTATGGGCTTACTTGTAAATGAAATTATTTGCTGCTAATCGTCTAATGTCAATTTAATTATCAGACCAGCCACAGTACCTAGAACGGAAGAAGGGAAAAGTTTTCCTTTTTTTTTTTTTTTCTTTCTTTTTGCCATTTTTTGGGCTGCTCCCGCAGTATATGGAGGTTCCCAGGCTAGGGGTCCAATGAGAGCTGTAGCCACCGGCCTACACCAGAGCCACTGCAACGCGGGATCCGAGCCGCATCTGCAACCTACACCACAGCTCAGGGCAACACCGGATCCTTAACCCACTGAGCAAGGCCAGGGATTGAACCTGCAACCTCATGGTTCCTAGTCGGATTCGTTAACCACTGCGCCACGACGGGAACTCCGGGAAAAGTTTTCCTTGATGACAAACTCAAAGCAGTGAGTTGAAAAACATTCCTTGGAACTAGAGACTCGGACACTAAGTGAAGTAAGTCAGAAAGAGAACGACAAATACCGTATCACAGACAGAATCTAATACACGGCACAAATCAACCTATCTTCAGGAAGAAACAAACTTATGGACATGAAGAGACTTGTGGTTGCCAAGAGGGAGCAGGTTGGACTGGGAGTCTGGGGATAGTAGACGAGAACTATTACATTTGGAGTGGATAAGCAATGAGATCCTGCTGCATAGCACAGGGGACTATTATCTAGTCACTTGTGATAGAGCATGATGGAGGATAATGTGAGAAAAAATATGTATGTGTATATATACATATGTATGACTGGTCACTTTGTTGTACAGCAGGAATTGACAGAACATTGTAAATCAACTAAAAAATAAAAAATTTTAAATCTTTAAAAAAAAAAAAAGAAAAAAATTCCTGTTACAACCTATTCTCTTTCACATTGTAGCACTGATTCTAGGACACATTATAAGACAATCAGAGAAGGCAGAAATTTGTCCTCTGGGTAAAATATGGTCCTTCCTCCTTCAAAAATTCTCCTTCCAATTTCTCTCTCTGGGACTATGCACTCAGGATTTTTCCCTTCGTTTGGACTGTTCCCCAGTGCTTTTTAATAGCATGGAACAGGCACATCAGAGTTAGAACAGGGATGAGTGAGGCAGCCTTTATTTTGTAAAGGAGAAGGGGTTTGTACAAAATAAGATGGTTAAAGATGTCCTAAGACATCCATTCTCATTTTAGGAGAGATTATTCTAAATGCAGGGTACAGATGAAACTGAAAATTTGCAAAATAATTCCATAAAACTATACCATCATTTGAAAATGATGATTACTTGTCCCAGAGCATTTCACCTACCTATGTGGAAGGTGGGATAATAAGATTATCTCCAAGCTGAAGATTCCTAAATTTTCCATTTGAGTTAGAGATGCTGTAACATCTCAGTTCAAAGCAAACAATCTGGGTCCTGAGATTAAACAGAAATGTTCCAGGACACGAATTTTACAAGTTTTTCTCTGAATTAAGAGTCAGAATATTTACGCTTAAATTTACATACATAATAATCACAGTAGAGTTGTTTGATACAGTAGGGTTCAGTTATAACAGCTAATGTAATACTTTTTTTCTTTTGGCTATGCCCCCACACCAAACTCACAGGGCCAGGGATTGAACCTGTGACACAGCAGTGACCCGAGCCACAGAAGCCACAATGCCTGCTAGACTACCAGGAAACTCCTAATGTAATTCTATTTGCATGTGAAATTTTTTTTTTGGGGGGGGGGTGCTGCATTCGAGGCATATGGAGGTTCCCAGGCTAGGGGGTGAATTGGAACTACAGCTGCTGGCCTACACCACAGCCACAGCAACATGGGATCCAAGCCACTCTGCGACCTACACCACCTCTCCTTAACCCACTGAGAAAGGCCAGGGATTGAATCAGTGTTCTCATGGATACTAGTTGGATTTGTTTCTGCTGTACCACAGGGGAACTCCCTGAATGTGATTAAATTTTGAGCTTAGTTGCCAGTTATGATTTCTCACAATTTGTTTTTTTTTTGTTTGTTTATTTTATTTTATTTTTTTAAGGGCCGCACCATGGCATATGGAAGTTCCCTGGCTAGGGTTGAATCAGAGCTGCAGCTGCCAGCCTATGCCACAGCCACAGCAAAAACAACAGATCTGAGTCATAGTGTCTGTGACCTGTACCACAGCTCAATGCAACCTCAGATCCTTAACACCCTAAGCAAGGCCAGGGGTCAAACCAGACACTAGTTGGTTCGTTTTGTTACCGCTGGGCCACCACAAGAACTCCCACAATTTGTTTTTTAGAGGTCACAGTTTTTGGTCACAAAGAATTGTCTCATCAGCCTTAATGCAGTCTTATATAATTATATTTAAAACTGCAAATATCTTCAGGAAGGAAAAATCCAGACACAGGAAAGTGAATAAAATACAAGCATTCAAAATAAAAATTATGGATTAAAAAAAAAAATCAAATCCTAGGCATGGACTCAACACAATTCTGCCAAATTAACAAATACCCACCTTTGTTACTTGAAATTTCTTATTTTGGCATAATTTCTAAATACAGACCCATTTTCTTCATATTTTAAAAAAGACAGAAAAGTCTGAAGCAATAGCGAACAAAGGGAGGTTAGAGACTGTGTCCTTTGAAGTCCTTTACACTGTACAGGAGCTGAGAATTCCAGTTTATAATCTCGACTCTAATCTATAAACACTGTTTTTCTGCGACGAGCCAAAACAGACTCTTCAAATCCAAACCTAAATATACTTTTATTTATTGATATATGACTGATTTTTGTCCCCAGGTTTGAAGCAGAAATGTACTGACCACTTTAAAATAACCAACAAGTATGGAGTTAGGGTTCTGGTCATCTGCGTTACTGCTTATGAATAGAAATGCTGGTATAGCACTACTAATATCTACTTCACACCGAGTTCTTTGATGCCAAGCTGGGAAAATAAGTAGTCGCAAAGAGGAAGACAGCAAGCAGATAAAGTTGTTTTTCCTTCTCTTGGAGGAAAAAAAAAAAAAAAAAGAATGAACTGCAATATTTAACAGTATAATTAGCTTCATAATTTTTATTTTTTATTGTTTTTTTGGTCTTTTAGGGCCACACCCACGGGATATCTAAGTGCCCAGGCTAAAGGTCAGATCAGAGCCATAGCTGCCAGCCTACACCACAGTCACAGCAACACAGTATCCGAGTCACGTCTGCCCCTACACCACAGCTCACGGCAATGCCAGATCCTTAACCCACTGAGCGAGGCCAGGGATCCAACCTGCCTCCTCATGGATACTATTCTGGTTCACTACTGCTGAGCCAGGATGGAATTCCCATCTTCATACTTTTTAATTGTTTTATAGTTTATAGTTGGTTTTTGTATAAATATCTCATAGGTTTTGATGACTAAAGACTAAAATTTTACCTCAAAGCTTTCCTCATCATTCATAGTTTTCACCCCAAATTCAAGACAATGAAATCTGTCTCCTTCTGGTTCTTTCCTGTGGACATAATTGTTTAATATCCATGACTGGGTGTGAACATCATTATTACTGCTACATCTGAGCCCATTACTTCAGAGAAGTAACAAAATTGTTTTTTGTATATTACCTGATAATCCACAAAAGACTATTCAACTGAATAGTGTTTGTCTAATACTTGCATTACTAAGCCCAGATAAATGGTTATTTGCAAAAATTTTTTTTTTTGTCTTTTTGCCATTTCTTGGGCCGCTCCCGCGGCATATGGAGGTTCCCAGGCTAGGGGTCCAATCGGAGCTGTAGCCGCCGGGCTACGCCAGAGCCACAGCAACCTACACCACAGCTCACGGCCACGCCGGATCCTTAACCCACTGAGCAAGGGCAGGGATGGAACACGCAACCTCATGGTTCCTAATCGGATTCTTTAACCACTGAGCCACAATGGGAACTCCTGCAAAGTTGTTTTAAAGGGGATTTCTAAATACTAAAGAAGTATCAAAAAGGGAAACTTGGTTACCTCAAAATACAATGAAAGGTTGTTAAACTTTAAATGCTTGGCAATGTAAGTCCTAGAATACACTGTCAGTAAAATAAAAATCACCTTATAATACATTTACAGTTAATTTCAACAATCTATTTCACTTTCCTAAAAGAATACAATCAACCGCCAAGCTGCTCCCTTCAGGGCTGTTTTCCATATGAAAACCCGCAAACATCAACAATGTGCAATCACAATACAGGCAGGTAAACCTGGGCATTTCCAAATTTTGCATCCCAAATCTGAGTCATCGGCCTCTTTGTGGGATTATTGGCAACTCAAGTGGCATGACAAAAGTCTGCACTTGAGAATTACCGAAGACAAAGTTTGGGGCTAATTTAAATGATGTAACTGACACTACAAGATCCACAAGAAAAGAGAATTCCTTAGGTCACGGTAATTACCCAAAAAGTTGCTCAAGAGATACTTCCACCTGACTAGGCGTTATGGGAACTAGAAAGGCAGCTATTACTTTAAAAACTTACAAGAATAAAGGTTCATACAATACAAAAAACCACAACGGAGACCAGAGAGAGGTAGGATTTGAAGAGAAATGGGAATTTTATGGGCAGAGCACGGTCACAGAGAATCACGAAGGGAGGAGAATTCAGTCAGGATGAGTCCAAGGAAGAGGAAAACACAGTTGAAAGATGAGAAAGTTACAGGTGGCACGCCACAACGCCAAAAAGCCCTCCTGCTCCAAATCAATCCCCACCCTCGCGGACGCACCACCTGGCCAAAAGACCCTGGAGGAAAAAGGTTATTCAACCCTCCCTGATTTTACAGCCCAGGTCTTTCCACTTCCCGATGGAAAACATCCCCGGCGGGGACGAAGCGATTTTCTCCAGGTCACCACACGATCTCGCTAGTCTCCCTGCGCGGGTGGTCGGGACACCTGCCCGCACCTCCTTCACTAGTTGTTCCTAGCTCCGCTGCCGCTGCGGCCCGGAAGCCCCGCCGGGCCACACCGCCCCCCTACCCGCCTGGGCCGCGCCGCACCGCGCTCCCGGAGGCTCCCTCTCCCCCAGTCCAAGTAGCTAGGGCCCCGCGGGGTCCGCGCTCGCGCCGCCGGCCGTCACTCACCTAACCTTTGCACGCGCTCGCAGCGCTGGGGCAGCGTGACGTGACGGAGCGGCGCGCCCCTCAGGACCACGCGGACCGCAAGCCCCGGGAGGTCGCCAGACCCTGCTCCGAGGGGGTGGGTGCCACCGCCTTATACCCCGCCGCCGGGCTGGAACATGCGCACAGGGGCGGAGTCGGCCCTCCGGGCTGCCGCCCTCCCCCGCCCGCAGGGCTAACGGTGGGGTGGTCCCTACACAGCCGCCGGGCTCGGCTCGCGGTCCATGCCAGGTGTTTCCTCGCAATCTCATAGTCACCTACACCTGTGCGAGGCACCTACATCAGCTTCATCCTCGGTCTCAGGCGGAAAAAAGGGGGAAATCGCTACGGACTGATGGAGAGCTTCCAGGGGCCTGACTCACGTGTGGTGGGCGAGGGGCGCGCAGAGGAGCCGGGAAGTAACTGGAAGTGGAGCAGCGGGCGGGGCTTGAACCGACGCGGGTGCACCTCGGACCCGGGAAGAGGCCGGGGGCTGGCGGTTAAGAGCGTGGGCTCTGGCCTCGTTGCTTGAGGTCAGTGATCTCCGCGATGTCCCTCAAACTCTCGGGGCCTGTTTCCCGCTCTAAAATGGCAACGCTAATGGAAGCGACCTCATTTAGGTGATTGCGATGGTTTCTGAGGAATGGTACATGGAAGTCAGGAAGGAGGAGCAGATCAGACACACGCCGCCGGTCCAAAGGAGTATAGGGGCGTGTGTTAGAAATATGGAGACGTGAAGATTGCAGAGGCCGAGGTTTTGTGGACACTGAATGTTTGGGACAGGGTGTAGTTATGGCTGGCGGTTTTGGGGAGATTGATTGTAAGCTAAGCACTTCATCCGAATCTTCATGACCCCGTGAAGTATTTATTATTGTTTACAGGCAAAGGACCTAAGGCTCAGAGAGATTAAGTAACTTTACAGAGGTCACCAACCTAGTAGTGGCCAACATTTGAAGTCAGACTTTAGAGCCTGATTTTGTCCAAAAAAAAAAAAAAATAGCCATGGTTCATTGAGCAGGTCCAGATACTAAACTGTATCTGTTAAAGTGATTTAAAAATCTTAATTTAAGAAATACCAAAAAAAGTAAGTCAAGACTCCTGCCTTTAAAGAATTTAGAAGTTCTTTGGGGAAGATAAGATACAAATCAGCCCACATTTCTTGAGCATTTGCTCCTGTCAGGACCTGTCTTAGCGCTCCTAGCTCTCCCTCTTAATTCTCACAACTGTTTGAGAGTAGGCCTTAGTGGCTTGTTTTTGCAGATGAATTGAATAACCTGAGATTGAGGTGAAGTAGGGTTTGTGGAGTCATTTCCTCCACTATTTCACCGCAAAGTTTTCAGTAACAGTCCATTGTGTTAGTAGAAGACATTGCAGAATCTGTTTGCCAGGTACTGTTTGTGAGCAGAAATTGTTTTTTCCCATTGTAAATGCAGAGAAAGAAGGCATTTCTGGTCACTGGGGCGGCCAGGACTTAGAACTGCAGCGCCTGGGGATTATTAGCATGGCAGCAGTGTGCAGGGTTGAGGATAGATAGTTGAGTTAGGGAAACAGGGAGACTCTGGCTCAGATGTGAATGTGTAAGGGCCTGTGCGAGGGAATAGCAGTGCGAAGAGGTAGATAAGTGATGCCAAGGAAACTTCTCAAAGAAGGCTCGGAAAGCAGCCATATGGTGGGTTCAGAATAGGGACTCGGGAGCCAGGCTGCCCAGTTTCCAACAAAGTACCTAATTAAGGTTGTGAGGAGTATAAAATTAGTGTTTGTGAAACACTTGGAACAGAGCCTAGCATATAGCAACAGCATCCAAAAGAATAAAATACCTAGCGATAGATGTAACCAAGGAGGTTGCAAAGAACTTAGGCAACTGTATTGTCTGAAGAAACACTGCCCACAAAGCTGCCCTTACTTCAAACACCATTTGCAAGATCGAGGGTCCCCGGGGCCACCCTCACTTCAGTCCATTGGCCACAAGTTCGGGAGTTCTCCCAACCACTCTTAGGCTCAAAAATTTGCTAGAAAGACTCACAGAGCTTACCGAAAGCTTTTATATTCACGGTCACTTTTACTACAGAAAAAGGATGTGTTGAAACCAGGCCAGGGAAGAGTAGCATAGGGAAGAATCTGGGAAAAGTCCAAACTCTCTCCAGGTGGGGTCCTGAGTGGGGTTATCTTCTCTCAACTATGATGTGCGATGGTGCTCAAAGAGTAATGTCAACCCGGGATGCTGACTCAAGCCTGGTATCCAGTGCTTTATGAGGCTTCATTACTTGGTGTGAAAAGTGTTGCCTGCCATATCAGGAAACAAGAATGTTGCAGCCAGAGGTTTAAGGACCTGATTTTGTCTCTGTGAGGACGCGGATTCGATCCCTGGCCTCGCTCAGTGGGTTAAGGATCCGGCGTTGCCGTGAGCTGTGGTGCAGCTTGGATCCTATGTTGCTGTGTATAGACTGGCAGCTGTAGCTCCTATTCGACCCTTAGCCTGGGAACTTCCGTATGCTGCAAGTGTGACCATATCAAAAAAGAAGAAAAAACAACAACAACAAAAAACAGACTGTTGCGTATCAAGCCACTACAGCCACCCTGATGGTGAGCCTCCTGGTGTTGAGCCTCAAGGGAACTCAGGATGGAGACAAATGGGGTGTCTGTTGCCAAGCCCTCAGCCACTGCACACACCCCCAGTGTACTCTGAGGGGATTCAGGATGGAGAAAAGCAGGCTACAGGTATTAGATAGCTGAGCTGCATAGCAAAGGAATGATTCCAATTTGCCCAGGCTTTTGCATCTTCCCATTCATAGAAAAGTACTAAATTCATTAACTTGAGATGTCTGGTTTTCTTTAACAGTAATATTTTCAAGTTTCAACTGCCTGGTCTTTGTTGCAAAAACTCTTATATATCCTGGCTCCTCCTCATCTTTTTAGAGCAGTCTCTCGGAGCTATATGAGACGCTATATCCTAGGCTTAAGTGTTCAATTTTGTCTGCCAAATAAAACATAATCCTCAACTTTTAGGTGGTACCTTTTTTTCAGTTGATATTGGCATGAATCATAGCCCGTGTGATTGAACTAAAATCTCCAGCCGCACCCCCCTTCATGTTATCACCTGAAAAAAGCCGTAACTCTCCAATCACATTGGTGGTGGGACATTGCCTACCCTATCCTGAGTCATTTCACTAGCATGAACTATGAAGGGGCCCACTCTCACAGACAACTCATTAGCATAAAGTATCCCAGTTGGTCTGAGGGACCCACTTGAATTACAGAGACACTCCTCTCACTTGGGAAATGGCAAAGGTGTAGAGATAACTCCCAGGAGCTGGGGAAGAGGCCAGATCTCTTTTTAGATGAGGCCACAATCTTACTACACAACTGTGAAAGACTTCCACACTGAAAACTATAAAACTTTGCAGAGGACTTCCCTCATGGCTCAGCAGAAAGGAATCTGACTAGCATCCGTGAGGACGCAGGTTCAATCCCTTGGCTCGCTAAGTGGGTTAAGGATCCAGTGTTGCCATGAGCTGTGGTGTAGGTCACAGATGCAGCTTGGCTCTATCGTTGCTGTGGTTGTGGTGTAGGCCAGTGGCTACAGCTGATTTGACCCCTAGCCTGGAATCTTCCATATGCTGCATGTGCAGCCCTCAAAAAAAAAAAAAAAAACTTTGCTGGAGTTCCCGTCGTGGCGCAGTGGTTAACGAATCCGACTAGGAACATGAGGTTGCGGGTTCGGTCCCTGGCCTTGCTCAGTGGGTTAACGATCCGGCGTTGCCATGAGCTGTGGTGTAGGTGGCAGACGCAGCTCGGATCCTGCGTTGCTGTGGCTCTGGCGTAGGCCGGTGGCTACAGCTCCGATTCAACCCCTAGCCTGGGAACCTCCACATGCCTCAGGAGCAGCCCAAGAAATAGCAAAAAAAAAAAAAACTTTGCTGAAAGAAACTAAAGACCTAAATAAATGGAATTACATTTATGATCATGGGTTGAAAGACTTCATATTGTTGAGATAGCAATATTACCCAATTTGATCTACAGATCCAATGCAATCCCTATTAAAATTGTAGCAGCACTTTTTTTTGCAAAAGCGGAAAAGTCATGGAATTGCACAGGACCCTGGATACTCTAAACAATTTTGAAAAAGGGGAGTTTCCATCGTGGTGCAGTGGTTAACGAGTCTGAATAGGAACCATGAGGTTGCAGGTTCAATCCCTGGCCTTGCTCAGTGGGTTAAGGATCCCGCATTGCCGTGAGCTGTGGTATAGGTCGCAGATGTGGCTCGGATCCGCATTGCTGTGGCTGTGACATAGGCCAGCAGCTTCAGCTCTGATTAGACCCCTAGCCTGGGAATCTCCATATGTCATAGGAGCGGCCCTAGAAAAGGCAAAAAGACAAAAAAAAAAGAAAAAAAAAGTGAATATCTACAGAATGGGAGAAAATATTTGCAAATCTTGGTTTAATATCCAGAATATATAAAGATACAGCTCTATAACAAAAAAGACAACCCAATTAAAAAAATGAGCAAAGACTTTTAATAGATGTTTTCCCAAAAAAGATATGAAAGTGACCAACAAGCACATGGACCATTAAAGAAATGCAAATCAATACCAAAAGATGTCACTCCATACCCACTAGGCTAGCTATATTAATACTTTTTTAAAGGAAAATAATAAATATTGGCAAGAATATCGAGAAATTTGAAAACTTGTACATTGCTTGCGGGGGTATAAAATGGTACAGCCACTGTGGAACAATTTGACGGTTCCTCAAAAAGTTAAACATAGAATTACCATATGATGCAGCAGTTCTACATCTAAGTATATATCCAAAGAATTGAAAACAGGAGTTCCTTTGTGGTGCCGCGGGTTAAGAATCCAGCCTTGTCCCTGCAGCAGCTCGGGTTGCTTCTGTGGCGAGGGTTTGATCCTTTGCCTAGGAAGAAAAGAAAAGAAAAAGAATTGAAGACAAGTATTCAAACAGGTGTTTGTATAGGAATGTTTCTAGCAACACTCTTCACAACAGCCAAAAGTTGGAAACAATCTAATGTGCTTCATTAGATGGGTAGATAAATAAATACGGTCTAGCCATACAGTGGAACATTATTTGGCCACAAAAAAGAATGCTACCACATGTATGAGGCTTGAAAAGATTTTAAGTGATAGTAGCCAGACACAAAGGGTCAGAAACTGTATGATTCCTTTTTATTAAACATCCAGAATTGGTACATCCATAGAGATAGAAAGCTAATTAATGGTTGCCAGGGGTTGGGGAGTGACTGCTTCATGGATGGAGTTTTCTTTTAGGGTAAAAAGGGAAATAATTTGGCACTTTATATAGGTGGTGGCTGCACAGCGTTGTGAACATACTAAGTACCATTGAAACGTATTTTTTAAAATGGTTGATTTTATGTTATAGGAATTTATCTCAGTAAATAGACCAAATAAATAAATATGGGGAAATGGATTTTCCATGAATTTAATGAAGTCTCTCCTTTGTGTTAAGAGTCATGTCTAATTTTGTAATGGTAGCATGTCTTAAAGAGGGCTAGTGTGGTGGAAGCCACCCGCTGCCCTAATCCTTGGAATCTGTGAATACGTTATATTATGTGGCAACTGGGAATTAAGGTTGCAGATGAAATTAAATTTGCTAGTCAGGTGACCTTAAAACAGGGAGATTATTTTGGATTGTCTGGGCCTAATGCCATAAAGTGTCCTTCAGAGTGGAAGAGAGTAGGCAGGCAGGTCAGAGTGATGCGGTGGGAGAAGGGGGGTGGGGGGGTGGGGTGCCAGCCAGGGAATGCAGGTGGCCTCCAGACCTGGGAAGGGCCGGGAAACAGACACTCCTCTAGAGTCTCAAGAAGGGAACATGGCCCTCTTGACACCTTGATTTTAGTCCATTGAGACCTGTGTTGGACTTCTGACCTACAGAACTGTAAGATAAATATGCGTCATTTTAAACCACTCCATTTGTGGTCATTCGTTACAGCCGTGATGGAAAACTAATGTGTATACTTCAGGCCCTCTAAAACCTGTATCTTCCCATTGACAGTGAATATTATTAGGAAGAATACAGGCTTTGGCAGTTCTCCCTGTGGCACAACAGCATCAGTGGCATCTCTGCAGTGCCAGGATGCAGGTTCAATATCTGGCCCGGCACAGTGAGCTACAGGATCCATCATTGTCACAGCTGTGTGGAGGTCACAACTGTGGCTGAGATCTGATCTCTGGCCCCAGAATTCCATATGCCATGGGGTGGCAAAAAAGAAAAAAATGGAAAAAAAAGAATATAAGCTTTGGTGTTAGAAGGCCAGGTGCTATAACTAGCTAGCTGTGTTTCTGTTGGCAACTCGCTGAACTCTTCCAGGCTTCAATTTCCTCACCAGGTACATTAGAGGTAATACCTACAAACCGAATTTGTCAAAAGAGAATGATCGATAAAACTGGGAAAGTGCTCCGAGAGTGTGTTGTGTTTTTATAAGGTTTTTTTTCCATTTTTTTATTACTCAAATGAATTTATCACATCTATAGTTGTATAATGATCATAACAATCTGATTTCACAGGATTTCCATCCCACAGCCCAGGCACATCCCCCCACCCCCCAAACTGTCTCCTCCGGAGTCCATAAATTTTTCAATGTCTGTGAGTCAGCATCTGTTCTGCAAAGAAGTTTAGTCTGTCCTTTTTTCAGATTCCCCATGTCGGTAAAAGCATTGGATGTTGGTGTCTCATTGTATGGCTGACTTCACTTAGCATGATAGTTTCTAGGTCCATCCATGTTGCAAAAAATGCTGGTATTTTGTTCTTTTTAGTGGCTGAGTAATATTCCATTGTGTATATGTACCACATCTTCTGGATCCACTCCTCTGTCGATGGACATTTAGGTTGTTTCCATGTCTTGGCTATTGCAATGAACATTGGAGTACATGAGTCTTTGCGAGTTGTGGTTTTTCTCTGGATAGATGCCTAGAAGTGGGATTGCTGGATCAAATGGTAGTTCTATGTTTAGTTTCCTGAGGAATCTCCATACTGTTTTCCACAGTGGTTGCACCAATTTACAATCCCACCAACAGTGTACTAGGGTTCCTTTTTCTCCACACCCTCTCTAGCACTTATTGTTTGTAGACTTTTGGATGATGGCCATTCTGGTTGGAGTAAGGTGGCACCTCAGAGTGGTTTTGATTTGCATTCCTCTAATAATGAGTGATATTGAACATCTTTTCATGTGTTTCTTGGCCATCTGTATGTCTTCTTTGGAGAATCGTCTGTTTAGATCTTCTGCCCATTTTTTGATAGGCTTGTTTGTTTTTTTGGTGCGGAGCTGCAGAAGTCGTTTATAAATTTGGGAGATTAATCCCTTGTCAGTCGATTCACTTGCAAAGATTTTCTCCAGTGTTTTTATAAGTTAGCAGTAAAGGGTGCTTAAGGGGGAAAGGTTCAAAGTGCCTCTAAGCTGGAAATATAGAAATGGGGCAGGTGAGGAGAGGAAGCAGTCTGAGTGAACTGGAGGAAATGATAAAATAAAGCAGGTACAATTCTTACTATTTTTCCAAATGTCATTCTGGTTTTAAGGCTTTGTATAAAACAGAAATTTTAGACTTGACAGAACCTTGGAAATCATGTTAGCCGCCACCCCCTGCCTTATGCAAAGACGTCTCTCAAACTATTCAGCTAATGAATGGTTTGACTAGCTTTCTGGACTTTACTGTCTGAAGCATAATTTTTAAGATAAAATTTTTTTTTTCCTGCATGGAAATCTTTACTGCAAGCCACTAGTGCCCTCTAGTGGCCTTATTTTATTGTACAGGTCCCTAGTCACATTTGTTTTAATGATTGGAGATGGTGCAAAGTAGGTTGCCTTAGAGAAACACCTTACAGCTATTTGCAAATTTAGGAGGATTTCAAGTGAGTTTTAACTGAGAAATTGGGGACTAGGATGAGAAACACTTTTAAAGGAAAAGGAGGGGGGTTGTAAATGCAAAATAGGAAATTAATTGCTTATGCTGAAAACATTGTTCAAATATTTTTTCTGGAAAATAGAAAAATAAGTTTCTGTTGTGTTTTCATGGGCAAATTCAGTGAAACCAAAAAGTTTCCTTTTTTATCTCATTGAGATATAATCCTGATAACATGAAATGCACCATTTTAAAGGGAACACTTAGGTGGTTTTTAGTATATTCACCATGTTGTGTAACCATCACCACTTTTTTTTTTGTCTTTTTGCCTTTTCTTGAGCCGCTTCCACGGCATATGGAGGTTCCCAGGCTAGGGGTCCAATCGGAGCTGTAGCCACCGGCCTACACCAGAGCCACAGCATCGCGGGATCCGAGCTGCGTCTGCAACCTACACCACAGCTCACGGCAACGCTGGATCCTTAACCCACTGAGCAAGGGCAGGGATCGAACCTGCAACCTCATGGTTCCTAGTCGGATTCGTTAACCACTGAGCCACGACGGGAACTCCCCATCACCACTATTTAACTGCAGAATATCTTCATCTTCCCTCCCCAACCTACCCCCAAAACGACACATGACTAGCCATTAATTCCGATTCCTGCCTTCTCCCATCCCCTGGTAACTACTAATATACTTTCTGTCTCTAAGTATTTGTCTATTTTGGATATTTCAGATAATACAATACAATATGTGAACTTTTGTGTGTGGCTTCTTTCGCTTAGCATAATGTTTTCAAGATTCACCCAGGAGTTCCCGTCATGGCGCAGTGGTTAACGAATCCGACTAGGAACCATGAGGTTGTGGGTTCGGTCCCTGCCCTTGCTCAGTGGGTTAATGATCCGGCGTTGCCGTGAGCTGTGGTGTAGGTTGCAGACTCGGCTCGGATCCTGCGTTGCTGTGGCTCTGGCGTAGGACGGTGGCTGCAGCTCCGATTCAACCCCTAGCCTGGGAACCTCCATATGCCGCGGGAGTGGCCCGAGAAATAGCAAAAAAAAAAAAAAAGATTCACCCATATTATAGCATGTATCAGTACTTAATTCCTTTTTATGGCTGAATAATATTGTGCAGTATATCCCATTGTGCTTATTTGTTCATCAATTGATGGGCATGTGGTTGTTTATATTTTTGGCTATTATGAATAAAGCTGCTATGAACATTTGTGTACAAGTTTTCGTGTCAACATTATGTCTTCATTGCTGGGTCGGATGGCACATCTATGTTTAACATATCGAGGAAATACCAAGCAATGTATGCTCCAACTTTTCCCTCATTGTTACTTTCCACCTTATTATTTTATCATTATAATTTTCATACCATTCTAATGAGTATAAAGTAGTATTTCATGTGGTTTGTTTCAAATTTTGAAATGGCTCTTTTCGCCTCTTTTTTATTTTTGTTTTTAGTTGTGATTAAATACACAAAACATAAAATTTACTTTCGTAAGTATTTTTACATGGGTAGTTCATTAATGCTAAATACACTCACCTTGTGGTGCACCTAATTTCCAAAACACCACCTTGCAAAACTGAAACTGTGCCCATGAGACAACTGCTCATTCTCCCCTCCGCTCAACACCATTCTGCTTTCCATCTCTGTGAATGTGAGGACTCAGTATCTCATCTTAATGAAATTGTGTAGTATTTGCCTTTCCGTGACTGACTTATTTCACTTAGCGAAATGTCCTCAGCGTTCATCCATGTCGTGGCATGTGTCAGAATTTCCTTTCTTTTTAAGGCTGAATAATGTTCCATGGTATATTTATAGCACTTTTATTTATCTATTCACTTGTCATTGGATCCTTGGGTTGTCTCTGGGTTTGGCTTAGTGAATAACACTGCTGTGAACATGGGTGCACAAACATTTCTCCGACACCCTGTTTTCAGTTCTTTTGAGGGATACCCAGAAATGGAGTTGCTGCTTCATATATAAATCTGTTTTTAACTTTTTGAGAAGCTGCCATACTCTTTTCCATAGTGGCAGCACTACTTTGCATTTGCATCAAGAGTGCACAAGTGTTCCAGTTTTTCCACATCCTCATCCTCACCAACACCTGCTATTTTGGTTTTTTTGTTAGTTTGTTTTTTGATAATAGCCATTCAGTTGGTATGAAGTAGTATTTCTTTGTGGTTCTGATTTCCATTTCTCTAATAACTGATGATATTGAACCTCTTTTTATGTGTTTCTCGGCTATTTGTATATCCTTGGAAAAATGTATTATGAATCCTTTGCCCACTTTTGAATTGGATTGTCTTTTTACTAATGAATTGGATGAGTTCTTTATATAGTCTTGATACAAATCCTTTTATCAGATATATGACTCGCAAGAGGATTTATTTTAAGCTGTATTCTATTGAAGTATACTTTACACAGAGTAAAATATACAGATCTCAAGTGTACAGTTGAATGAAGTTTGGCAAATTTATACATCCCTATAACTTTCATCCAGGGCAAGTTAAAGCACATTTTTGTCACCACAGATAATTTCCCTTGGGACTCTTTCCAGGCAGTCTCTCACTCCTCTCTGCCCAATGCAATGACTATTTTTATTTCTGTCAATAAAAATTAGTTTTCTGGAGTTCCCATTGTGGCGCAGTGGAAACAAATCCGACTAGGAACCATGAGGTGGCGGGTTTGATCCTTGGCCTCACTCAGTGGGTTAAGGATTTGGCGTTGCTGTGAACTGTGGTGTAGGTCACAGACGCAGCTCAGATACGGTGTTGCTGTGCCTGTGGTGTAGACCAGCAGCTACAGCTCTGATTTGACCCCTAGCCTGGGAAGCTCCATATGCTCAGGTGCTTGAGCCTGAGCATATGGAGCTTGAAATTCATAAAAATAAATTGCATGTTTTTGTTCTTGAAATTCATAAAAACAAATTGCATAATACATACACTTGTTTCTGGCTTCTTTCACTCAACATTATATCTGTGAAATTCATCTGTGTTGTTGCATTATGCAATTGATACTTTTTTTTTTTTTCTTTTTAGGGCCAGAGCCATGGCATATGGAGGTTCCCAGGCTGGGGATTGAGTTGGAGCTGTAGCTGCCAGCCTACACCACAGTCATAGCAACGCAGGATCTGAGCCAATCTGCGACCTACATCACAGTTCACATCAATGCCAGATCCTTAACCCACTGAGCAAGGCCAGGGATCGAACCCGTGTCCTCAGGGATGCTAGTCAGATTCATTTCCGCTGAGCCACAATAGGAACTCCTCTGTTGATACTTTTTTACTGCTGAGTTTTAAATTTTGATGAAGTCCAGTTTACCCACTGTGGGGTTTTTTTGGTGGGGAGTGTTGTTATAGTTAGTGTTTTTATGTCCTATATGGAAAACATTTTCTCACCTCCCATTCCTGTACCCTCAGGTTACAAAGATATTTTCCTGTGTTTTCTTCTGAAAGTTTTAGGATTTTAGCTTTTGCATTTAGACCTATGATACATCTCAAATTAATTTTTGTATAATATTTCTCCCACAAATATCTAGTTGTTCCAGCACGGTTTTACTGGAAAACTTTTTCTTCCTTCATTGAAATGCTTTGGTTATTTTGTCAGAATTCATATATGGTATGTATGTATAGGTCTGTTTTTGGACTCTGTGCTATGACTGATCTGTTGTTCATTCTAATGCCATTACTACCTTGTCTTTCATTACTCCAGCTTTTTATTTTAGTAAATCTTGAAATTAGGTTAAAATTTACTCTAGACTTTGCCCTTCTTCAGTATTGTTTTAGTTATTCTGAGTCCTATCCATTTCCATATAAATTTTAGAATAAGTTGTCAGTTTCAACAACAACAAAAAAACCTTCTTGGAGTTTTTATTGGGATTGCATTGAATCTATAGAACAGTTGGTGAGAATTGCCGTGTTAACAATATTAAGTCTTCTAATCCATGAACATGGTATATCTCTTCATCTGTTTAGGTTTTCTTTAGTGTCTCTCAGCAATGTCTTATTTTAATGTAGAACTTTTGCACAGTTTTATTAAAATTATTGTAGGTATTTTGTTATGTTTAAATAGCATTGTTTTATTTTAATTTTTGAATTATTCATTGCTAGTAAAAAAAATTTCTTTTGTGTGTCAAATTTGTATCCTGTAATGGTGCCAAATTCACTTATTATTTCCACTGAGCTCTTTTTAGATTTCCTTGGATTTTCTCCATACATAATCATGTCATCTGCAAAAAAGGTTTTGCTTTTCTCTTACAATCTTTTTTTTTTTTCTTCTTCTTCTTCTTTTTGTCTTTTCTTTAGCTGCTCCCACGGCATATGGAGGTTCCCAGGCTAGGGGTCTAATCAGAGCTGTAGTCACCAGCCTACGCCAGAGCCACAGCAATGCAAGATCCAAGCCGCATCTGTGACCCACACCACAGCTCATGGCAATGACGGATCCTTAACCCACTGAGCAAGGCCAGGGATCGAACCCACAACCTCACAGTTCCTAGTCGGATTTGTTAACCACTGAGCCATGATGGGAACTCCCCTTTTCTTACCATCTTTATTCCTTTTCCTTTTTCTTGCCTTACTGTACTAGCAGTACACTGGTGAATATCTCTACTAAGATAAGAATGGACATCTTTGCTTTGTTTCAACTTTAGAGGAAAGTGTTAACTATTTTACCGTTAAGTTTGATGTAAGCCACAAGATTTTATATACAGCCTTATCAGATTAATGAATTTCCTTTCAACTTTAGTTTTTACCATGGGAGTTTTAGCTGGGAGTTTTTACTACGAACAGGTGTTAAATTTTATGAAATGCATTCTGTACATTTACTGCGATAATCATATGCTTTTTCTCCTTGATTCTGTTAATATGGTAAATTACATTATTTGATTTATTTTATAAAAATACCTTTTACTATGAAAAGCTTTAAACACATATAAAGTCAATAGAATACTATAGTAAATTCCCAAGTTATAACTTCTTATATCATTTGTATCTTCATCTAATCCCCACACTTAAAAGTTATTTCACGTTTTTCACTTTGGATCTTCTCTGTTACTTTCTAATTCTTTTCATTCCCTATTTTCTCTCTCCTCCACCTTCCCTTTCTCGTCCTACCTTATCCTTGTCCTCCTTCTGCCTCTTCCCTTCCTTATTCCTCCCTTGCTTCTCTTCTGTTTCTTCCTCTTTTCCTCCTCTTCTCTTCTCTTCCCCTCCTCCGCCTCATCTTCCTCTTCTGATAAACTTGACAAATTCCTTATTGTTATTTAATAAAGACAAATGAACTCACATAAAATTCTTTTCTTGCATCCCCTTTTATATGCTTCAGATTAGCAAAGTTTTCTGTATTTTATTTGTTTGTTTGTTTGTTTTTCTTTTTAGGGCAAGAGCTGCAGCATATGGAAATTCCTAGGCTAGGGGTCAAATCAGAACTGTAGCTGCCAGCCCACACCACAGCAACAGCAACAGCAACACTAGATCTGAGCTGCATCTTCGACCTACTATGCAGCTCGCGGCAACGCCAGATCCTTATCCCACTGAGTGAGGCCAGGGATCAAACCTGCATCCTCATGGATACTAGTTGGGTTCTTAACACGCTGAGCCACAGTGGGAACTACAAGTATTTTATATTCTTTTGACATCAAGCTCATAAAGTTAAATGAAAAATTTAAGGTTTATATGGTTGTTTTTTATTGTTGTTGTTGCAGATTTTACTCTCTGAAGAGGATAGAATGAAAAAGGAGATGAGAAATCAGTTTGTTATGAAGTTCATGAGCAAAAAACCCAGCAAAAAATAAGGTAATTGGGATGTTATATAAAAGAATATCTTCAAACCTATACTTATTTGGCAGAAATTTTAAATATTTTAATGGTGAAATACATAGCTGGAAGAACAGGATAATGAATCTAACTTAATTCACATTTTTTTTTTAAATGGCCATACTTGTGGCATATGGAAGTTCCTGGGCCAGGGATTGAATCCAAGCCACAGCTGCAGCCAGATTCTTTAACCCACTGTGCTGGGTTGGGGATTGAACCTGTGCTCCTCTGCAATGACCTGAGCTGCTGCAGTTGGATTCTTAACCATTGTGCCACAGTAGGAACTCCCCTATTTTATTTTATTTTTTAATGATTTTATTTTTTCCATTATAGTTGGTTTACAGTGTTCTGTCCATTTCTACTGTACAGCAAAGTGACCTAGTCACACATATATATATTTTCTTTTTCTCACTTGATCCTCCATCATGTTCCATCCTAAGTGACTACATATAGTCCCCTGTGCTATACAGCAGGATCCCATTGCTTATCCATTCCAAAGGCAATAGTTTGCATCTATTAATCCCAGACTCCCAGTCCATCCCACTCCTTCCCCCTCAGCAACCACAAGTCTGTTCTCCAGAGTTTCTTTTCTGTGGCAAGCTTCATTTGTGCCATATATTAGACTCCAGATATAAATATTTGTCTTTTTGACTTACTTCACTTAGAATGAGAATCTTTAGTTCCATCCATATTGCTGCATATGGCATTATTTTATTCTTTTTTATGGCCGAGTAGTGTCCCATTGTGTATATATACCACATCTTCTTAATCCATTCATCTTTGATGGACATTTAGGTTGTTTCCATGTCTTGGCTATTGAGACTAGTGCTGCAATGAACTTATGGGTGCATTGGTCTTTTTCAAGGAAAGTTTTGTCTGGATCTATGCCCAAGGATGGGATTTCTGGGTCATATGGTAGTTCTATATTTCGTTTTCTAAGGTACCTCCATACTGTTTTCCACAGTGGTTGTACCAATTTACATTCCCACCAGCAGTGCAGGAGGGTTCCCTTTTCTCCACACCCTCTCCAGCATTTGTTATTTGTGAATTTATTAATGATGGCCATTCTGACAGGCGTGAGGTGGTATGTCCTGGTAGTTTTGATTTGCATTTCTCTAATAATCAGTGTTGTTGAGAATTTTTTCATATGGCCGTTGGCCATCTGTATATCTTCTTTGGAGAAAATGTCTATTCAGGTCTTTTGCCCATTTTTTTCAATTGGGTTGTTGGTTTTTTTTGCTGTTGAGTTGTAAAAGTTGTATATTTTAGAGATTTATCCCTTGTCCATTGCATCATTTGAAACTATTTTCTCCCATTCTGTTAAGATGTCTTATTTTATTTTATTTTATCATGGTTTCCTTTGCTGTGCAAAAGCTTGTCAGTTTGATTAGGTCCCATTGCTTTATTTTTGCTTTTATTTCTGTTGCCTTGGGAGACTGACCTGAGAAGACATTTGTAAGGTTGATGTCAGAGAATGTTTTGCCTGTGTTCTCTTCTAGGAGTCTGATGATGTCTTGTCCTATATTTAAGTCTTTAAGCCATTATGAGTTTGTTTTTGTGCATGGTGTGAGGGTGTGTTCCAGTTTCATTGATTTACATAAAACCTGGATTTTTAAAAAGTCAAATCACACATTAAAGAGAAGCTCCTGGAGTTCCCGTCGTGGCGCAGTGGTTAACGAATCCGACTAGGAACCATGAGGTTGCGGGTTCAGTCCCTGCCCTTGCTCAGTGGGTTAATAATCCGGCGTTGCCGTGAGCTGTGGTGTAGGTTGCAGATGCGGCTCGGATCCTGCGTTGCTGTGGCTCTGGCATAGGCCAGTGGCTGCGGCTCCGATTCGACCCCTAGCCTGGGAACCTCCATATGCCGTGGGAGCGGCCCAAAGAAATAGCAAAAAGACAAAAAAAAAAAGAGAGAGAAGCTCCTGTTAAGTGCACAGCAATGGCAGAAGCTCTATTTATTTATTTTTAACCCTCTGAACAAGGCCAGGGATCGAACCCACAACCTCATGGTTCCTAGTCGGATTCGTTAACCACTGAGCCATGACGGGATCTCCAAGAAGCTCTATTTAGAGAGCTGAGCTTCTGCCAAGGAAAGAATTAGGGAAATGCAGTCCTACCCGAACCCTCGAATGCCACGCTTCAGAGGAGGCCCCTGACAGCCAGGCCCAGCAGGCTTGACAGATTAGTCTTTCTAATCCCTCCCTGGGAACAGCCTGCTCAGTCCTGTCTGCTGTGGTGACAGGAAGCCAGTTCTGCTTCCCTGTGTGCAGTGGAGGGCACCACCAGCCTGAGGATTGTCAGAGGCAAGGGGAGCCAGTGTTGGCAGACTTTTTTTTGCTTCAGGGGACTAGGCTACAGAGTCCAGCTGCAAAAAGCCACAAAACCCATTCGAGGTGTCCTAAATAACTACACTGAAATTAAGCTGGAGGATCACCTCTTGAAGAGACGCAGGGTCTTCAGTCCAAGAGTGATTGGCACTTCATTCACTTTTACCAGGAGGAAAGAAAGTTTCTGGAATCTTCAAAAACTGCCCCAGCGACCTGGTTTCATTGGAATGGGCCCAGTCTGTCCGGAGGAAGTTGTGGAATGGCAAGAGGAATACTATTTTGGGAATAAGGAGACACTTAGCTTGGCACATACAGATCATAAGACCTTGAACAAGGCATCTAACCTCAATTTCCTCATCAGCAAATGGATTGTTGTGGTAAGGACTTCAGAAAGTAATCTGTGTAGAGGCACCTCACAGTAATTCTCAGCATTTATTACTTCGTCTGAGTACAGTCTCCTAAATAAAACAAATATTCCTGGAGTTCCCGTCGTGGCGCAGTGGTTAACGAATCCGACTAGGAACCATGAGGTTTCGGGTCCGATCCCTGCCCTTGCTCAGTGGGTTAAGGATCCGGCGTTGCCGTGAGCTGTGGTGTAGGTGGCAGACGTGGCTCGGAACCTGTGTTGCTGTGGCTCTGGCGTAGGCCGGTGGCTACAGCTCCGATTCGACCCCTAGCCTGGGAACCTCCATATGCCGCAGGAGCAGCCCAAGAAATGGCACAAAAGACAAAAATAAATAAATAAATAAAACAAATATTCTTTAACACACCAACAGATGCTCTGAGTGAGGGCAGGAAGAAAAAAGAAGGAAGTTTTTGTTTTTGTCTTTTGTTTTGTTTTTGTTGGTTTTTTTTTTCTTTCCTTTTTTTTAGGGGCCCACCTGCAGCATATGGAAGTTCCCAGGCTAGGGGTCAAATTGAAGCTGCAGCTGCAGGCCTACACCACAGCCACGGCTATGCGGGATTCTTAACCCACCGAATGAGGCCAGG
Organism: Phacochoerus africanus; assembly: GCF_016906955.1. Lineage (NCBI taxonomy): Eukaryota > Metazoa > Chordata > Mammalia > Artiodactyla > Suidae > Phacochoerus > Phacochoerus africanus. Next base: position 108,000,632 of record NC_062549.1, on the reverse strand, counting down.
AATCGAACCGGCATCCTCATGGTTGCTAGTCCGGTTGTCTTTTTAGGACCATACCCGAGACACATAGAGGTTCCCAGACTAGGGGGCTAATTGGAGTTGTAGCCGCCGGTCTACACCACAGCCACAGCAACACCAGATCCGAGCCAAGTCTCGCACCCTCACTAAGTGAGGCCAGGGATGGAACCTGTGTCCTCATGGACCCTAGTCAGATTTGTTTCTGCTGAGCCATGATGGGAACACCCAAGAAGAAGTTTTTAATTGGACTATTATCAAACAAATTGGAGGTGTTCATAATTTTAGCTATTATTATGTCATCTTTTAGAATTGACAGGAATGTGAGACATCACCTAAGATGATGCTGAGGTAAATACGTGTAACTTTTGCCTTCTCATATTGGGCGAGTCCCTGATCCAGGTTTGCCTGAGGTGAGGGTGTCTCTGGGCTTTTTGAATATAGGAGCCAATAAATCCTTCTCTGGCTTAAGCTTGTCTGAAGTAAGAGTTTTCTGTCATGTATCATAGCCTGACCAACACTTGGCAACGTATTACCCATCTATTTCTAGTCCATATTTTCTCCTGCCTGTACTGCCACAGGTGGTATTTAATTGTATACGTATTTTTCCCCCAAGCCTGTGGCATGTGGAAGTTCCCAGTCCTGGGACTGAACCTATGCCACATCAGTGACAATGCCGGTCCTTAACCACTAGGCCTCCAGGGAACTCACCGTGTCTAGTGATGGATACTGTGCACTTCTGGGGAGGCCAGATCACAAGCTGGCCTTAAACATGTAATGGACATCTTTTAATCTTGCCAGACTAGCATCCATTCCTCCTTTTATGTTTATAGCACCCTTAAAAAGAGGATGAAATTCTGGCGTTCCCACTGTGGCAGAGCAGGCTAAGGATCTGGCATTGTCACTGCAGTGGCTTGGATCACTGCTGAATCGAGGGTTCCATCCCTGGCTCAGGAACTTCCACGTGCCACAGGTGTGGGAAAAAAAAAAAAAAGAAAAAGATAAAGAAAAGAAATTCTGGGAGTTCCCGTCGTGGCGCAGTGGTTAACGAATCCGACTAGGAACCATGAGGTTGCGGGTTCGGTCCCTGCCCTTGCTCAGTGGGTTAACGATCCGGCGTTGCCGTGAGCTGTGGTGTAGGTTGCAGACGCGGCTCGGATCCCGCGTTGCTGTGGCTCTGGCGTAGGCCGGTGGCTACAGCTCCGATTCGACCCCTAGCCTGGGAACCTCCATATGCCGTGGGAGCAGCCCAAGAAATACCAACAACAACAGCAAAAAGACAAAAAAAAAAAAAAAAGAAAGAAAAGAAATTCTGGTACATGCTACAACATGAGTGAATTTTGAAAGCATTTTGCTACGTGAAATAAGCCAGCCATAAAAGCACAAATTATGTATTATTCCATCTATATAATAAAGTACCTAGAGAAGTCAAATTTAGAAAGATGCAAAGTAGAGTGGTGGCTGCTGGAGTTCCCCTTGTGACTCAGCAGGTTAAGAACCCAACTAGTATCCATGAGGACGTGGGTTTGATCCCTGGCCTCGATCAGTGGATTAAGGATCCAGCATTGCCGTGAGCAGTGGTATAAGTCACAGACACGGCTTGGATCTGGCGTTGCTCTGGCTGTGGTGTAGGCCGGCGGCTACAGCTCCCACTCCACCCCTAGCCTGGGAATTTCCATATGCTGTGGATGTGCCCTAAAAAGGCAAAAGAAAAAAAAAAAGGTGGCTGCCAGGGGCTGGGGGTAGGAGGATCCTTAACCCACTGAGCGAGGCCAGGGACCAAACTTTCTTCCTCATGGATGCTAGTCAGATTCACTTCTACTGAGCCATGATGGAAACTCCCCATTCACATTTTTCATGGAATATATGTTTTTTTAAGTGTACAGTTACAGTAGTTGTTGTTTGATAGGTGCAGAGTTTCATTTTTACGAGGTGAAAAGAGTTTCAGAGATTAGTTGCACAATGTGAATGTACTTAACACTACTGTAACTATACACTTAAAAATGATTAAGGAGTTCCCTGGTGGCCTAGTGGTTAAGGAGCCAGTGTTGTCACTGCTGTGGCTCTCGTTGCAGCTGTGGCTTGGCTTCAATTGCTGGCCCAGGAACTTCCACATGCCATGGGCACAGCCAGAAAAAAAATTATTAAGATGATAACTGTTATGTGCATTTTACCACAATTTTTAAAAATTTTTAATAAAAAAAGAGAAAAAGAAGTAGTAGAGTTAGGATTCAAATCCAAGCCATATGATAACGCTAGGCTATGCTAGTCCTATAAGTAACAGGATCCATGAGCCTTAGAAGGTGGTTCATCTGTCACCCTATCTTGCCAGAGCATGTCCACTAGATTCCACTTATATGAGGTATCCTTTAATGTTTAAGGTAATTATTGATATGTATGTTCTTATTGGCATTTTATTAATTGCTTTGAATTCGTTTTTGTTGCTCTTTTTTCTTCCCTTCTTCTCTTGTTCTCTCCTCTTCTAGTTTGATGACTGTCTTTAGTGCTGTATTTGAGTTGATTTTTCTTATTTGTTTTTGTATGAATTGTAGATTTTTGGTTTGCAGTTATTCTGAAGTTTTGATATGAGTCTATATTTATATGAGATTGTTTTAAGTTGTTGGTCTCTTAATTGCAAGTGCACCTCCAGTGTCCTGCATTTGTACCCACCTCTTCTCACAATTTCTGATTTTATGAGGTATCCAAAGTAGACGAGTTCATAGAGAAACTAGACTACAGGTTACCAGCGGCTGGAAGGGGAAGGAATGGGGAGTTACTGTTTAATGAGCACAGATTTTCTGTTTGGGATAATAAAAAAGTGGCCCTCATACCATAGACCTTTTTTTTCTCTTAACTAACTTAATAGTGCATATGGCATTGCCACAATAAACTGTCTTTTTTTTTTTTTTTTTTTTTGGTGTTTTTAGGTCTGCACCTGTGGCATGTGGAGGTTCCCAGGCTGAGGATTGAATAAGCTGTAGTTTCAGGCCTTTGTCACAGTCACAGCAACTCGGAATCTGAGCCACATCTTTGACCTACACCACAGCTCATGGCAACGCCGGATCCTTAACCTACTGAGCGAGGTCCAGGATTGAACCCACATCCTCATGGATCCTACTTGGGTTCGTTAACCACTGAGCCACAATGGAAACTCCCAGAATAAACATTCTTCCGATCACCACTTCCTTGAAGTGCATGAGGATTCTTCAGTTCAGGAATGAAGGTATAGTTTGTTTGGACCCAGACTTACCTATATTCTTTTTTTTTTTTTTTTGTCTTTTTGCCATTTCTTGGGCCGCTCCCTTGGCATATGGAGGTTCCCAGGCTAGGGGTCAATCGGAGCTCTAGCCGCCGGCCTATGCCACAGCCACAGCCACTTGCCATCCAAACCATGTCTATAACCTACACCACAGCTCACGGCAACGCTGGATCCTTAACCCACTGAGCAAGGACAGGGATCGAACCTTCAACCTCATGGTTCCTAGTCGGATTTGTTAACCACCACGCCACAACGGGAACTCCCAGACTCACCTATATTCTTGTGTCCTAATAAAACCCAAACTGATGATCTCTACAGAGGTCTCTCAGGGGTTTACTTTAGCACCCACCTACTTTTCAAGTATTCTCACTAGGAAGTAAAGGCCTTAAATTACCTCGTTATTTTATGTTCATCCAAGACATAGCTAACATTTTGTTGTGTTCTAAAGATGAAGTGAGGCGTCCCATCGTCACTGATTAGACCCCTAGCCTGGGGCTCCACATGCCGCAGGTGCAGCCCTAAAAAGATAAATAAATAAATAAATAAATATGAAGTGAGATCTAGGACTGGTATCAATCTATTTATTTATTTTTTAGCTAGAATATCATAAGTTTCCAAAGAAAATTTAAAATTTTGTCAAACCAAAGGTCATTACCTGGGGCATGATTTACACCAAAAAGACAAAGCCCTCACTTGCAGATTCCCCTGCAAGCCATTCATTTTCCAGGCTCACTGTCAAACAAGAGGATTCTTGTCTAAGACTCCTAGTTATTGCCAGCAGTGGATTCCCAACTTTTCTGAAATTGCTATTAAATGAAGTTCTTAGTAATTCAGCTTCTTATATGAAAACTTAAACATGACCAGGCATTGTATAATATAAATTTAGTTCTCCTTCAGTCTGGAACTATCTAATTATTATGGACCATTTTTTTTGTTGTTTATACATGAACAACCTGGATAGGCGTTTGGTGTTCTGACTCAATTTCATAGGAATCTGACTCAATTCTGACTTAAAAGCATAGAGACCAATCGCTTACCATAGCCTCCTCTAATAATAGGCTTATAATAAATTTTTTGATGTTGATTTTTTAAATTGGATGCCATTCAAACCCTGGTAGATTGTAAAATGCTTCTTGTCCTCCCCTTCACCCTGGCCTGGGCTCCATCTCACAGGGGGCCTGTCTTCGTCCTTTCAAGCTGCTATAACAAAATTTCACAGAATGGATAGCTTATAAGCAATAGAAATTTATTTTTCACATTTCTGGAGGTTGGAGGTCCAAGATCAGGATGCTAGCATGGTTGGGTGAGGGCTCTTCTCTGGGTTGTAGATGTCTCATTGTATTCTGGAGATCTCTCTAGAATCTCCTTTATAAGGCATTAAGCCCACTTATGAGGGTTACTCCCAACAACCAAAGTACCTCTCAAAGGTACCACCTCCTAATACTATTACCTTTGGGGTTAGAATGTCAACATATGACTTTGTGGGGTTCACAGATATTCAGACTGTGGAAGAGGCTGTTCTCATTAGCTATCAATGAATTTTCTCTTGAGTGAGTCAGCCAGACTCTCTCTAATTGCCCAGCCAGCCTTCAAAGTGGCGCCACAGAAAGACAAGAAGCCTAAGTCAATCTGGAGGTTTAATTTGGACATTACTCATTCAGGAGAAGATGGAATTTGTCATTCTGGCAGTTTTGAACAGTTTCTGCAAGAGAAGGCCAATGGCGAAACTGGAAATCTTGGGAATGCTGTTCACGCTGAAGGCTTCAAGGGTAGCCTCCCAGCTCTTTCTGAGAAACAGGTCTCCCAAAGGCATTTGAAATATCTTACCAAGAAATACCTGAAGAAGAGAAATCTTTGTGACTGGCCTTGCATGTTTGTATCTGGCAAAGAGACTTGTGAACTTCACTACTTCTAGGTTAGTGGAGACGAAGATGGATCTGAGTCTGACGACTAGGTGAAGCTGCCCCTTATAGGGTTTTGCTTGTAAGAAAACAAATGAGGAACACAAGAGAGAGAAACATGTAGAAATGAACTTCTAGGTTATTAGTGAATGAAAAACATTGTACTCTGTTAAAAAAAAAATGAATCAGGAGTTCTCATTGTAGCTCAGTGGTAAAGAACCCTGCTAGTGTCCGTGAGGATGCAGGTTTGATCCCTGGCTTCACTCAGTGGGTTAAGGATCCAGTGTTGCCAGGGCTGTGGTATAGGCTGGCAGCTGTAGCTCCAATTCAACTCCTAGACTGGGAACTTCCGTATGCCACAAGCGCGGCTCTAAAAAGAAAAGAAAGAAAAGGAAATTGTGTGAGAATATTTCTAGACTCCCTTTTCTGTTCCACTGATTGGTTTAGCTATCTTTACATCAATACTACACTATCCCAATTATTGTAGATTTACGATGTTTTTGGTCTGTTTTTTTGCTTTTTAGGGCCGCATCTGAGCCGCATCTGCAACCTATACCATAGCTCACGGCAATGCCAGGTCCTTAACCCACCGATCACGGCCAGGGATCAAACCTGCATCCTCATGGATACTAGTCAGGTTCGTTTCTGCTGCACCACAGCAGGAACTCCCTACAAGTTTTAAAATTGGGTAGTTACATCATACAACTTCATTCATATTCTTCAAGTTCTTTTTTCTAAACATGTTTTTTTTTTTCCATTTAATATGAAAGCTGCAACTCCAATTAGAACCCTAGCTTGGGAACTTCCATATGCTGTAGGTGTGGCCCTAAAAAGAAAAGAAAAGGCCCAATTCTGATGAAGCTAGGGTGAAATAGGCAAATTCATCTAGGGCTGTGGCAGCTCAAGTTGATAGAAAATAGGCTTGAAAAGCCAGAATTTCATGGAAAATAAAAAAATGCAGAATAGGAAAGGGTTTGTATTATATTACTTTCAGAATATATGTTTTTAGTTTAATTTCCTTAGCAGTAAATTAAAATGTACATGACAACAGACTACAAGAAGGTCTAGGTTGGGCTACCAGCCTTTTGAGGTGGTCAGTTCTGTGGAATCTGGGGAGTTATCCACTGCTCCAGCTTTCCTGGCCATTTTGAATGTCCTGTATCACGTCCCTTTTTTTTTTTTTTTTTTGGCTTTTGGCTTTTGGCTTTTCTAGGGCCACTCCTGCAGCATATGGAGGTTCCCAGGTTAGGGGTCTAATTGGAACTGTAGCCGCTGGCGTACACCACAGCCACAGTAATGTGGGATCCAAGCCGTGTCTGCAACCTATACCACAGTTCATGGCAATGCCAGATCCTTAACCCACTGAGCAAGGCCAGGGATCAAACCCGCAACCTCATGGCTCCTAGTTGGATTCGTTAACCACTGAGCCATGACGGGAACTCCTCACATCCCTTTCTACTTAGACTACCTGGAACCCCCAGAAGGGTTTCAGTTCCTTGTGCAGAACCCTAACCACTGAATGGGTTTCACAAGTTTGCCCATAGGAGCTGTGTGAGATTCAACAGGATGAAAACAGCATTCCAGCTCGAGACGAGAACTGCTTATTACTCTGAGCTTCTCTCACGGCAACCTAAATCCCTCTTAATACCAAAAGGCCTGTTTACTTATTTTCAATCCCTCGTTGAATAGCTACAACGATGAGCTCCAGTTCAGGCGTGAGAAATTAACATCTCTGCTAGAGAAAGTGCATCTTACAGCCCAGACTGATTGGGCCTGAGACAGGCCCATGGCCTTCCCTACCCCCTGGGATGGTGATTGAAAGGCCCTGATGGGAGTTCCTGCTGTGGCGCAGTGAGTTAATAATCTGGCTTGTCTCCATGGAGACACTGGTTCCATCCCCTGGTCCCACATTGTTACAGCTGTGGCATATAGGTCACAGCACCAGCTCAGATTTGATCTTTGGCCCAGAAACTTCCATATGCCTTGGGTATGGCCAAAAAAGGGGGGGAAATGACAGGCCATGATGATGAGTCCCTAGGAGAAATTTTGTGCGGTTGGGTGGGGCACTTGGCCACTTTAGACTTGTCCCTTAAAGCTCTTACCCGGCTGGTTGACAGTTGCTACCGAATGTATTAATACCCACAGTGGGTGATCGCCGTTAACAGATCACGTTGTTCTCCTCGGATCACTGTCATAAAACATTCAGAGCTAAAAATAAGTTTCAGTTTAAATGGTCACCAGGGCTTTAGTCCAGATCCATCGTGGCCTCAGGTTGTATCATATTTTATCATATCCTCAACAAGCTGAAGGGTTCCCGGAGAAGCACCAGATGGCCCAGCCCACACTAAAAGGGATGGAGGAATGGCCAGAGCCCTCCATTTAGCCAGGTCCTCTCCCCAGCCCAACACGGGCTGTGTCTTTCTCATGGGAAGCCGGCCAAACTGGGACATTTTAGGATGTGTTCCCTAGTCCTAGATTGTAGGCATTTGAAGTACTTCCAGTCTTTTGAGACACAAAAGAGTGGAGGAATCTATATGAACATAGCTGGGAGTGGGGCTCTCAAATCACCAAGCATTCAGCCCTGCACAGGGAACTCTGGACAACTGGAGGTCTGGAAAGGCTCAGTCAGATATCCTGGTGTGTAGAGAGGTTAACCTATCTCTAAGTCTAAGTCGTGTCTGAGGAGCTGTGCTCCAGATTGGTGGGGGCGGAGGTGCAGGGTGTGTGTGGGAAGAGTCTGAAGGGTGAGTTGACAGAAACGAGTGAATCTGGGACTTTCTGCCTAGAACGTGGTTTGTTTCTGGCGCAGATGTCAGTGGTGAATGGGTTTGAGGGCACAGACCAAAGGGAGCAGTGTCAGAACTGACATGAGGGAAACAGCAGTCCAGCGAGGGAGGGTGCCCCTTGCAGGTTTTCTCTGTCCTCTTCGGTTCATTTTTAGGACATAGTTAGAGCCAAAGAAGAGTTGATATAGGGATGGGGTTGCCACTGGGGTGATGCAAATGTGGCATCTAGGGCACAAGCCTTAAGGAGGTACCCACTTTCTGGGACCGACACTACATTTTTGTGACCTTGAGAGTGAGGGTCTCCGCAAACACGTGCCTCCTTGCCTCGAGGTTATCCTGGCCCCAGTGGGGAGCATGCCTTGCCGAGGCTCCCCTGCAGTCTCTTCTCCTGATTCCCAGGTCTCTGAACTTTCCCTCACCGCCCACCCCAGGTACAGAACCATGAGAATCTAATCTTCAATTAGATTTGAAAGGAAGGACAGTGCCGGTGAGTTGCGTTAAGGCCTCCCCGTGTGCGCCCCTGCCTGGACCAGAGACGGACACGGGGAGAGTGATTTTCAAGATGGACATTTCTGCCTGATCTCCCCTCCCCGAGTCCCAGCCCGGCTGAACACCCAAGTGGTTTCTCCATCTAATTCTCATTCCCCCTCACTCTTGCCTCCCTTTTAGGCCACTCAAGTGCTTTCGCTATGGGTTTCCTTCACTGTCAGCTCCAGGCTGCTCCATTCTGGTCTCAGAGCTAATAAATAGATCCACTTTCTCCAGTGTGGCGGCTCTCTCACCTGCTACCTTCTTCCCCTAATCTTGTTTTACTCAGGTACCCCTTGGCTCTAGGACAACTCCCAGGGGTCAGCTCCCAGGGTTAGGGGCGGGAAGCCTTACCACTTGGTGATCTTAGGCAGTTGGCAAACACCGAAGTGTGGGATTTCAAGAAATCTCACCTCCTATCAATTAATTCCCATTTCACTTCTCGGATGTACATCTCTTAATAAGAATGCACATACCCCTAGGAGGGCTAGTACTTTAGTCTGTCATCACGCAAGCCTTATGTGAATAAAGGAGATGAAAATGGATTTTGGTAGAGAGCCTGAGGACACCCCGAGTTAAAGAGGCTTCTGAAGGGTAACCTGGGGGTTCCAAATGTGACATTTACAGTTTTGCACCAGCCTTCCTCAGAGGTCCTTGCTCATCACTCCTCTACTTTCCACCAACCGCCCTTATCTTCTTCTCACTTCCTCCCCGGCAAGTCAGCGCTGGCAGGAAACCTTGGCCCCTCGCTGCGGGACCTCTCCAGAGCGCTGCCTGCATGTCCTCCTGATACGGCCGCCGAATTCCCTGGAGTAACGATTCCAGGGAGAAAGCAAGAAGGAAGCCCCTACGCTTTTCATGTCCTCATCTCGAAAACGACCTACCATCATTTCTGCCACATTCTAGTCAACAGAAGCAGGTTGTGAAATTTAGCCCCAAACCTGAGGGAAGGTAAATTAAGTTCCACCTTTGAAGGAAAGAGTGTAAAAACTGTGTGGCCCTATTTTGCTCAAGCCGAGCAATGAGTGAGTCCCTGTCATCGCCCATCCTAGTTGAGTCCATCTGCAGGTCCAATTGCTGTACATTCAGAATGTATCTCAAGGAGTTCCCGTTGTGGCGCAGTGGTTAACGAATCCAACTAGGAACCATGAGGTTGTGGGTTCGGTCCCTGCCCTTGCTCAGCGGGTTAACGATCCGGTGTTGTCGTGAGCTGTGGTGTAGATTGCAGACGCGGCTCGGATCCTGCGTTGCTGTGGCTCTGGCGGAGGCCAGTGGCTACAGCTCCGATTCGACCCCTAGCCTGGGAACCTCCATATGCCATGGGAGCGGCCCCGAAGAAATAGCAAAAAGACAAAAAAAAAAAAAAAGAATGTATCTCAAACCTGACTTTATTTTTCCATTTTCTTTATCAAGGTATAATTCATACACTGAAAAATTTACCCTTTATTAGGGTCTAGTATTGCAAGTTTTAACAAATATATATAGTCATGTACCTAACACCACCACAGAGATAAGAGAACAGTCCTAATTATCCCATAACCTCCCCAACGAGCCTTTTGTCAACCCTCCCCTCATCCTCAGCCCCTGGCAACCAGTGATCTGTTTACTGTCCCCACAGTTTTGCCTTTGGAAGGATGTCATATAAGTGGAATTGTAAAGTATAAAGCCTTTTTTTTTTTTTTTTGTATTTTTCTAGGGCCGCTCCCTTGGCATATGGAGGTTCCCAGGCTAGGGGTCCAATCGGAGCTGTAGCCACAGGCCTACACCAGAGCCACAGCAACGAGGGATCCGAGCTGCGTCTGCAACCTACACCACAGCTCACAGCAACTCTGGATCCTTAACCCACTGAGCAAGAGGGGTCAAACCCGCAACCTCATGGTTCCTAGTCAGATTTGTTAACCACTGCGCCATGACAAGAACTCCAGTATAAAGCCTTTTTAACCTGACCCCTCTCAGTTAGCATAATGCATTTGAGACTGATCTATGTTATTGCAAGAACAATAATGATTTTTTCCTTTTTAATTACTGAGTAGTATTCCTTGGGATGGATGTACCATTATCTGTTTATGCATTTCGCAGTTGTGGAACACTTGGATTTCTTCCAGTTACAGCAATTACAAATTAAGTCCTTACATCGAGTTCCCGTCGTGGCTCAATGGTTAATGAACCTGACTAGGAACCATGAGGTTTCGGGTTTGATTCCCAGCCTCACTCAGTGGGTTAAGGATCCAGCGTTGCCGTGAGCTGTGGTGTAGGCCAGCGGCTACAGCTCCAATTAGACCCCTAGCCTGGGAACCTCCATGTGCCAGGGGTGCAGCCCTAGAAGAAACAAAAAGACAAAAACAAACAAGCAGAAAAAACAAATTAAGTCCTTACAAATATTTGTGTAAAATTTTCCGTGTGGACATCGGTTTTCATAACTTCCGAACACTTTTCAGCATTTTCAGAGCCTCCCCACTAGTCCAAGCCCCCATCATCTCTCTCAGTGGCCTCCTAACAGTTCTCCTTACTTCTGCTCTTTCCTTCCCACAATCCATTCTTCACAAAATAGCCAGAGTCAAAGTTGAAATTTTTAACTCAGTTATACCTCACTCCAGCTATACATTCTTTAATGGATTCAAATCACAATTAGAATAAAAATCAAACTATTAGGCTTTCTCACTCACCAAGTACCGTGAGGCCAGATCCCTGCCTTCCCCCTCTGGACACATCCTTTACCTCTGTTCTCCCCTGTGCTCCAGTCTAGGGGACCAGATTTGGGGAAGCCTGAAGTTTATATAAGCTGTAGGCAAACGGGGAGTAGATTAGAAAAATGAGACAAAATGAGAAAGTAATATGCTGCCAAAAATCGGCCTTTGTACACCAGCCCTGAATTGAACCCCGGAGATAGAGTTTGGGGTGAAGTAGATAGGAGTCGCTTTATTGCTTTGCCAGGTACAAGGGGCCATGCAGGCTCGTGCTCTCCAGACTGGGCCCCACCCTGGCAGGGCAGTGAGGAGCTTCCTCGTGTTCCAGGAGGAGGGCGTGATCAGCTCGTGGACATTCTCCTGCTGGGTTGGTGGCGATAACTGGAGTTGACATCATCAACCTTCTAGTTCCAGCTGGTCTGGGCTCTGCGTGCTTGTGGGCAGCTTGTGGGCCCCTGGTGGGGGCTTCAGTACCTGCACCACAGCTCAAAGGACATGGCTCAGAATACTACCTATAGTCCTTGAGGAAGAATTAAAATCCTTGATTTTAATGGCTGAACTATTATGATTTGGTCTTGTTTGACTGTTTTTCCTTTCTTTCTACATTTTCTCCCTCTCTGATTAGGCTTATGGATAGGAGTCTGTTCTGGGAAGGCAACTAGGGGCCTGCCTGATTATAAATACTGGGCTTCGGAGGCATCCAGGAGGGTCCCTGGAAGCTTAGGCTTCATTAGCTTCAGAGTCAACTCCCTTCTCTACCAGATTTCCCTTCTTTTTTTTTTTTTTTTTTTAACTGAGATATGTTTCAGCTGTGGCATTGTGTTAGTGTGAGGTGTGAGGTTCCCCCCTTTCTTTCTACCCCTTTGCTCTAGTGTTCTTTACCTAGAATACTTTACCTGGAATACTCTTACTCTGAATTTGCATCTCGACATTTCTTTGACTTTCACGTTTCAGCTTAAATGTCACCTCCTCAAAGATGCCTCCCCAGAGCACATCATTTAAGAACCTACCTAGGGGAGTTCCTGTTGTGGCTCAGCGGAAACAATCTGACTAGCATCCATGAGAACGCATGTTCAATCCCTGGCCCCGCTCAGTGGGTTAAGGATCCAGCATTGCCATGACCTGTGGTGTAGATCACAGATGCAGCTCAGATCTGGTGTTGCTGTGGTTGTGGCGTAGGCCAGTGGCTGCAGCTCCAATTCGACCTCTAGCCTGGGAATTTGTGCAGCCCTAAAAAGCAAAAAGAAGAAGAAATACCAGAAAGGAGTTCTTTTTCATTTCCTTTTTTTTTTTGTCTTTTTTGCTATTTCTTTGGGCCGCTCCCTCGGCATATGGAGGTTCCCAGGCTAGGGGTCGAATCGGAGCTGTAGCCACCGGCCGACACCAGAGCCACAGCAACGCAGGATCCAAGCCACGTCTGCAACCTACACCACAGCTCACGGCAACGCCGGATCGTTAACCCACTGAGCAAGGCCAGGGACCGAACCCGCAACCTCATGGTTCCTAGTCGGATTCGTTAACCACTGTGCCACGACGGGAACTCCTTTTTTTTTTTTTAGGGCCACACCCTCTGCATATGGAGGTGCCCATGCTAGGGGTCAAATGGAAGCTGCAGCTGCTGTCCACAGCCACCGCTCACAGCAGCATCAGATCCTTAACCCACTGAGCAAGGCCAGGAATTGAACCCGCATCCTCATGGATACTAGTCAGATTCATTAAGCACTGAGCCATGACGGGAACTCCAAAGGGGTTCCCTTTAGGTGTGGCAGATTAACAATCCAGCATAGTCACTGCAATGGCTCGAGCTGCTGCCATGGTATGGATTCGACCCCTAGCCCGGGAACTTTGACATGCCGTGGGTGCAGCCAAAACAAAATGAAATATCACAGAAATGTCACAAGATGATGATTAATACCTGTGTCTCTGGTATTTCCCTTTTAAAAACCTCCTAACTCAAAAGACCAAGTTGGAGTGGATCTGAGGCTTGCCTCCCACTCCCTTGCTTGGTGCCCGGCAAGAAGCCCTTACTTTGCTGCCAATTCCTACTATCAGAGTGTGGCTTTCTGCACTGCAGGCACACAGACCCTTTGGTTGGTTTTCTCTCTTCCAGAAGGAGAATGTCAGTCCGTGGGGGCAGGGACTTGTCCATATTGTTCACTGCTGTAGGTGCTTGTATATGAGGTCCGATAGTCAGTCGAGGGCCTGCAGATTAACTGGCAATAGACAGATTAACTGGAGAAAAGATAAGGTTTATTTGCATGTATACAGGCGCTCCCAATAATAAAGTGTTTTACATCTCAGCTTAACAAAAGGGAGATTATTAGGGCCTCCGCAGGAAAGAAGGGAAGGGTCTACTGGGCTTTTCTGGGGGGAGGGGGTGCTGCACTTGTGGTATGTGGAAGTTCCTGGGCAAGGATGAAACCTGTGTCACAGCAGTGGCCTGAGCTGCTGCAGTGACAATACTGAGTACTTAACCCACTGTGCCACAAGGGAACTCCTCTACTGGTCTTCCTAATGCTAATGGAAATGGGCAGTCAGTCTCCATGTGGCTGAATTTGCAGGAAACTCCCTGGGAAGGGGGGGTATGGTATTTTCAGGAGGCTCTTCTTTAGTCAGATAAGGGAAGTCCGGATAAGATTTCTTTCTGTGTCGGAGTTCCCGTTATGGCTCAGTGGAAACGAATCTGACTAGTATCCATGAGGACGCAGGTTCGATCCCTGGCTTCGCTTAGTGGGTTGGGGATCCAGCATTGCCATGAGCTGTGGTGTAGGTCGCAGACGTGGCTCAGACCTGGCATTGCCGTGGCTATGGTGTTGGCCGGCGGCTACAGCTACAGTTGGACCCTTAGCCTGGTGTACCCCCTTTAGAAGATCTGACAAAGCCTCAGATGTTCACCCTGAGATCCCAGCATCTCTCCCCTCTGCTCCTTCTCACCACCTCTCCGCTCTGCCCCTGAGCTGCCGCCAAGCTTCACGATCTTGGCCATGTCACTTTTCCTCTGTGGCCCTTCCAGCTCAGTACCCACTCTTCTCCCCACTTCATGTCCTCCAGAGCTTCTCACCTTCCCTCCCAGCTTAGAGTGAGTTGAGGGGAGAATTAGGAGAGCTCTTTGAATCTTCTTGGAATTCCCAGTCACAAAAGAAAACTTGGGATAACAAACTGTTGGGGTGAAATCTAAATAATAGAAGAATGGAGGGGCTTGGTGGGGGCCAGGGGGTGGTGGAACTTACCAGAAGTGGCATATGGAAGGGAACTAAAAACAGAAAGGTATCTTTAATTTCCCAGCCTTGGAGGAGCAACATGCCTTACCTGTAACCCTGGGCTAGTTGTCTTACTGGGATGATAGCAACTTATAGCCGGTAATTACCCATAATGACTTCTCAGAGCTCAGCTCAGGCAGGAGCCCAGGCATTTCCAGATAATGGCTTTTCTTGCCTCTTAATTTTGAGTGCCTTAGCTCCCTGTATGCATTGAAAAGCATTTGTTAACACAAGTGCCTCTGATAATTAGGTTGGTTTTGACTCATGTGCTATTCATTAACTACTTCAAGTCAATATGGCTAAGGGCCCTGCTGCTGGGCCAAGACAGGAAGGAGTCCCTGGTGTTCAGAGAAGACTGGATGCTTCGTTGCCGTGCTCCTGGGTTGAGCTTGAGGGAAGGGGAAAGGCAGGAGGCAGACCCTTGTGGAAGGGGCAACCCCCGCAGGCTGAGCCTCAGTGTCCTTACCTGCTAATTGAGGCTCACAGCCAGGGAATTTATCAGGGGTTAATGCCCCCACTTTTATCTGTATGAGGAAAAATAAACTGAAATTAAGTGGGAGTCCTGGGAGTTCCCTGGTGGCTCAGTGGGTTAAGGGTCCAGCACTGTCACTGACATGGCTGGGGTCTGCTGTGGTGTGAGACTGATCCCTGGCCCAGGAACTTCCGCATGCCATGGGCAGGCCAAGGGAAAAAAAAAAAAAAAGAACAAATTAAGTGGGAGTCCTGAGCTGGATGGCTCATCGATCCAGGTAATCTCTGCCTGATTTGTCCTTGACTAGGCTGTTTTACAACCTGCAGAGGTAAAAGTTTAAAGACTTAGAGTAGGGTAATTAACTCCTTTCTAAAGGAATGCAAACTGTGGCCATTTCCCGATGGGTGCACTTGATTTCTCCGGGTATTGACCAATTTTGCCAGTTCTTTCAGTTTGCAACTATTTATAAATTCATGCCGGCATTCCCTATCTGGCTATAACCCTGTGGTTGAAGTTTTTGTTTTGCTTTTTAGGGCCTCACCGTTGGCATATGGAAGTTCCCAGGCTAGGGGTCGAATCAGAACTGTAGCTGCTGTCCTACACCACAGCCACTTGGGATCCGAGCCGCTTCTGTGACCTACACCACAGCTCAGGGCAATGCTGGATCCCCCACCCATGAGCAAGGCCAGGGATCCAACCTGCATCCTCATGGATCCTAGTTGGATTCGTCGTCCCACACAGGAACTCCCGTGTGGTTGAGTGTGTTTAGAATTGTTGTAATATTCCCGGGCTCCATCATTACTGAGGTAAGTTTCTGACGCAGGTGTATTTTACGTCTGCGTGAGAGCTGTCTCTGTATCCTGACCCTCAATCCACTAACAACCTAAGGAGAAGGCTAAGGAGGTCCGGCGAGGGCGCAGGACTTTGCTAAGGTCACATGGTTGATTTGTGCCATAACCAGAAGCCAGGTTCTTTTGACTGTTCTGTGTTTAGTTGTAATCCCTGATGTACCCTCACAGGATTGTCACAAGGCCCAGAAGGTGGAAGAGAGAAGAGAAAATGGTATGAAAAGTGAGGCACGCCGTGCGGAGGTGAGGGGTGCTTGCCGGGGAGGAGGGTGGGGAGATGCGGCTCATCGAGTCCCGAGTTCCAGCCTCACCTGCCAGCCACGTGAGCTCGGCCTCCCGCAGTCTCATTTCCTGCCCTGCTGACCTCACGGGGCCCCAGAAAGAGGAGGTGAGGTGAGGGGATGCTTGTGAAAGAGCCCCGGTGATTTTCAGATGTGCCCGCGCGTGCTGGATACTCCTCTCTCCAAGGGTGGAGCCTTAACAAGGTAGAGCTTCGTGCCCTTGGTTTGCGTGTGGGCTGGATTTTGTTAGAAGTGAGTCACTTCTAATGAAATAAAGCAGAAGCGAGGGTGTGCTTGGTGTGTATGTGACTAGGTCATGAAACAGCAGGGTGGCTTCCACACGGCTACACGCTCGCTCGGATTTCTCTTTCTGGGGGAGAGCCAGCTGCCTTGCCTTGAGAATACTTGGGCAGCCCATGGAGAGGCCCTCGTGAGGCCCTGGGGCCTCCAGCCAAAAGCCACACCTAGTGAGTTTGAGGGATTTCAGGGCTGATGAAGGAAACAGATGACCAGGAGGTTGGCAGAAGCAGAGGGTAGCAGACAGGGAGCTTTCCTTGGGGTTTCACAGGTTTGGCTGCAGGGGAGGCCCTTGATGGCATGAGACCCTCCACGGGCAATGGCCTGGGGCCCCCACCCAGAGGAGGACGAGGGCAGGGAAGCCCCTGGGGAAGAGGGAGTTGAAGAGGGTCCTTCGGGTCTGGACCATGCTGCTTGGCAGCGCGATGGGGAGTCTGGAGGGAGAGGATCTGCAGAGTGGCCTGCAGACGTGGGGGGCAGTGTCGTGACCAACGCAGCGCCAGCAGGGTCGGAATGGCTTTTAAATAATGGGGTGTGGAGTTCCCATTGTGGCACAGTGGTTAACAGATCCAACTGGGAACCATGAGGTTGCAGGTTCTATCCCTGGCCTCGCTCAGTGGGTTAAGGACCTGGCATTGCAGTGAGCTGTGGTGTAGGTCGCAGACTTGGCTCGGATCCCGCGTTGCTGTGGCTGTGGTGTAGGCTGGTGGCTACAGCTCTGATTAGACCCCTAGCCTGGGAACCTCCATATGCCACGGGAGCGGCCCAAGAAATGGCAAAAAGACAAAATAAATAAATAAATAATGGGGTGTGTAAAATTTTTAATTTGGCACAAGCAGGCTTTTTGAGCCAACAGTCCTAGTCAGCTATGAGGGGCCAATATAGAGGGACCGTCTTTGTCTCATTATATAACCGTGTCAGTCTTAGAGGCAGAGTATTTAATCACAATCATGCGGTCAGGTGACCAAAGCCCCAAAACAGAAGCTTGGTTGAAACCTCATGAGAAACTCTGAGCCTCCACAACCCAGCGACTTAGCTCCCAAATTTCTGACCCTCAGACACTGAGTAAGATATAAATGCTTGGGAGTTCCCATCGTGGTGCAGTGGAAATGAATCTGACTAGGAACCATGAGGTTTCGGGTTTGATCCCTGGCCTTGCTCAGTGGGTTAAGGATCCGTCGTTGCCGTGAGCTGTGGTGTAGGTCGCAGATGCGACTCAGATCCTGAATTGCTGTGGCTGGGGTGTAGGCCGGCAGCTGTAGCTCCAAATGGACCCCTAGCCTGGGAACCTCCATATGCCGAGGGTACGGCTCTAAAAAGTTTAAAAAAAAATTGTGAATGCTTGTTGTGTTTAGCCTCTCAGCTTTGAGGTCTCTTCTACAGCAGTAGAGACCTAATAGAAATGCCCTGAGGGGCAAAGCCCATGGAGCTGCGCTCAGGCCTGGTTGGTGCTCCTGCCCCCCTCCATCTCCCCCAACATCACCACCTGGGCTCTTCCTCCCACGGGCCAAGGGTGCCGCCTTGGAACTGACAAGGCCCAGCCCATCAGCATCAGCAACAGCCGCTTCTCCACTTGCTTTCTGAATTATTTAGCCCTCCTTTGCTTTCATCCAAACCACAGACCTTTTAAAATATTAAGCCTTTAAGTAGGCCTGCGCCTGGCCTTGGGCGAGTACCTCTCTGCCACCCTCTCCTCTGCCCAGAGCCAGCCAGGTCTCAGAGAAAGCTCACCTCTGCCCTGATTGACTTTCCCCTCAGCTGTGGCTCCGTGTAATTGACTCGGACTGGGTCCTAGTTAGGGAACTGGCCTCACCATTTCCTGTCCTGGGAGCCAGAGATGGCACTGCTGCCAAGTCGGAAGACACCTTCGTCCCCTTCCATTCTCACCACCCTCAGCCCGGCTGTTTTTCCTGGGGTCTGGCCTGAATCCCTCCCAATGCAGCTTAAATCTCCACCCACCTCTCTCTCCCCACAAAAGAGCTTCTGCCCGGTACACTCAGCTGCTCTTGGCCCAGCTCACAGCTTTATCACAGCTGGTGGTCTGAGCGCAGTGCCTCCAGCTCCCAGCACGGTCAGCTGACCCCCTCCTAGAAGAAAACAAAGCCTGCACCTTGTGAAGCTTGTCCTGCTCTCCCAGATGCCACATTGTCATCCAGTTCTCCATTCATCCCCTCCCACCACCACCCCCCGACCCCAGAAAATGGTGAAGCCTCTGGGGACCCCTGCGCCCCATGCAGCTGAGAGCAGCAGAGGAGGCCCAGCTCTGTCCTCGCTCTGCCTCTGCTCTCCCGGAGTGGCTCCCTCCTGGTGCTCACCTGCAAGTTCAGAGGGGCCGTCCACCTCTCAGGGCCGCGGACGCCTGAGTCTGAAACTCCTTCTGTCCTGTAGGAAAGCAGAGACACACCGGGTATGGTCTAGCTCACCAAGTCCCAGGGACAGCCAGGCTGGCCCTCATCCGCCACCCAGACCCTGGGCCAGGTGCGCAGGGAGGTGGGCCTGGGAGCTCAAGGACCATTCCCTCCTGCTTCCCGTCCTTCCAGGGCCCTTCCCACCATCTGGTGAACTCTGACCCTCCCTTCCAAGCTCAGTGCAGAGGTGCTTTCTCTGACCCTTTGCTGCCTCTCAGAGCCGGGCAGGGGGGGCCCCTCCAGCCTCCCCCCATCCTATCCTGCTGCTTTGGGGACACCCCCAAGTATGTGAATTTAGACTTATTTCTGTCTCCCCTGTTAGTTTTGTCATCTCCAGGCAGGACAGGAAAGTGTCTTTAGTGCTCACAGGTGCTCTGTGTCGCATCCTTAAATTTGAGAACCGTTTGGCTAATTCCCAAGCCAACCACAGCCTCTCCCAACACCCATGAGGCAACACCGTTCCAGCTCAGCACACCCCAGCTCAGGGGCTCGGGCTCCTGGAAGGGTGGACACAGGGTCAGGCTCAGGCCAGGACTGCCTCAGAAGGCACCTGGAAAGGCCCAGCCTGAGACCGCTGGTGACCAGGCTGCTTGTAGCCAAGGCCATCTGGCGACTATCGTGCTGTGCACCTGTGCTCCCTGTCCAGGGGGCAGGGCTGCCCTTCAGGTGTGGGACAGGTGCCTGTCTCAGGACCGCTGAGGGCCTGGGACAGGGCCTGCACCATCCTGTCTTGCTCACAGCCTGGCATCGTCCTGGTGTCCTCATAGACCCTTGCTCTGTGGCTCTGCCTGGCAGGGGCTGACCAGCATGAGAAGAGCCTTCTAGGACTCCAGCCTGTCCAGGCACTGAAAGGGCTGCTTTGTGAGATGACAAGTCCTTGTCAAGGTCAGTGTTCAGCCGTGGCCCCACGAGCAGGGTCGGATGCTGACCGAAGGGGTACCCTGGGGGGCGGGGGGCGCGCTGGGCTAGATGCCTTCCGTAAGTGTCCGTTGCACAGCATGAATCCCTTCCACCACATTTGACCATCTGAGTTCGTGAAATCCCATGTGAACGCAGGGGATAGGGGAGGAAGGTCGTTTTAGGGCAGTGGATCCGAGCCAATGTTTCTGAAATGACTGCTCATGAGCAGTTAGGAGCCTGTTCCTCTAACTGAGCTGGGTCACCCCGGCTGACAGGTCCCTGAGGGGGTGGTCGTCCTGTTGGGGTGCTCTGTTTCCTCTACCTTCTTCTCTGCCCCCCTCTGAGAGGCCTGCAGAAGGGGTGGGTAAGGGAGGGGACCCTGAGTCAGACGTGCTCTCTTTTATTATCGTCCAGACGTTCCAAGAGAAACCAGCTCTGATCCTCACTGTGCACGGGCCCTAAGTAAAACTTAAAACTCTGGTTTTGTTGTTGTTGTTGTTGTTTTGGCTGGTAAGCAATTAATGAATGCTCTGTTAATAATGAAGATCGAGATTGTGACTTGCTTGGAGGTGTTTTGTTTTTTCATTTTCCTCCACTTTCTCTAAGAAGTGGCTTCTAGTATTTAGCAAGCATCTGTTAAATGAAGGATTCTGGAGTTCCGTTGTGGCTCAGTGGGTTAAGGACCAAACAGTGTCTCTGTGAGGTTGAGGGTTTGATCCCTGGCCTCACTCAGTGGGTTAAGGATCCGGCATAGATGGCAGATGCAGCTCAGATCTGGTGTTGCTGTGGCTGTGGCGTAGGCCTCAGCTGCAGCTCCAATTTGACCCCTAGCCTGGGAACTTCCATATGCTGCAGGTGCAGCTATTAAAAAAAAAAAAAACAAAAAAACAAAAAACGAGATTCTTTGTCCAAGGTTCTTATGATATTTTCACCAATTGAACGGTGCCTGTTTCCCCATCTTACATATAGCAAGAACATATATTTGCCTTTGACCAACACAAAAAGTGGGTGCAGAAGTGAATATCTCCATTCAGAGGTCCAGTGGGCCTTCCTTAGGTGAGGCTAGCCTCATGCTTCCCCAGGGACACAAAAACTTAACTGCCTGGGCTGGGATCCATGAGCATGTGGGTTCTCCCACTGCCGGTCTCTGTGCCTTAAGCCTCTTTCTTCTCCTGGGGCCTGGGCCCCTCCACACACATGGGTCAGGGAGGCATAGGTGGAATCTGGAGATGTGAACAAGTAGGATATCGTATGCATCGCAGGTAGAAATGTAAACCGGAAACAGTTTGACAGTATCTTGTTAAATGAAGTACTTGTCCACCCTAATACCCAGCATGTTATTTCTCATATATACGTGGAGAAATTTTAAACCTGTGTGCCAGGACACATGTACAAAATCTATTCGGTATCATTGTTGAAGTGGTAAAGAAGTAGAAACAGTCCCAGGTTCCATCAAAAGGAGAACGGGTACACAAATTATGGCACATTCACACTGTATCAGTTGAGGTCCAGCCTGGAAAGCATAAGCCACACTAAGAATTTCAGTCGGAGGGGATTTAATCCAGGGTGTTATTAGCAGAGGCACTGGAGGGCTGAAAGAAGACGGGACCGCTGAGCCAATCCCTGAATAAACAGTCAGGAAGCAGCTACGCTTTCCTGGGTGGGGAAACGAAAGGGTAGGGGGCAGTGTTTCATAGATCTCCCAGACACTTCGAGAAGTGGCTCAAGGAAGTGGGGCTCTGACCTCTGAGGATGGGACACCACCCACTGCTGCTACTGCTGCCTCTGAGAAGAAGCAAGAGGTTTTTTCCTGGGAGTGAAGAAAGGCTGGAGGCGGGGGCTAAGTGCCACCCGTGGAGACTCACAGGAAAAGCAGGGATATACGGAGAAAAAAGGAAGCAGTCCTTGCTTCCCTCCTCCACCCTCCCATTTGTCTTCAATGCCCCCTATTAGAAGAACCTAACAGGATGCAGCTGAATGTGGAGAAATATGGTTTGCAGAGTCCTAGCATCACACACCAGAGTTCAGGAGGGTGAGCTGGGACAACAGTGAACAACTGGCACCCACATTATGGAATATTACATAGCAGTGAAAATAATGAGCAGTGACCACATGTAAAACAGCCTTTTTTTTTTTGCTTTTTTATGGCTGTACCTGCAGTATATAGAGGTTCCCAGCCTAGGGGTCCAATTGGAGCTGCAGCTGCCAGCCTACACCACAGCCACAGCAGCGCCAGGTCAGAGCCACATCGGCCACCTACACCACAGCTCATGGCGATGACAGATCCTTAACCCACTGAGTGAGCCCAGGGATGGAACCTGCATCTTTACAGATGCTAGTCAGATTCTTAACCTGTTCAGCTACAACAGAAACTCCCAAAACAGAGCCAAAATCTTAAAAATACTGTTGGGTGCAAAAAGAAAATCCCAGAAGACTATATTAAACATGTCATTTTTAAAAGCTCAAAAGTAAGCAAATCCATGCAAATATGTAATTTAGGCATAATTATTTTATGAAATTTTTTGTAAAAAAAGAAGGAAAGAGGAGTTCTCTTGTGGCACAGCGGGTTAAAGATCTAGCATTGTCACTGCAGTGGCTTGAGTTGCTACTGTGGCATGGGTTTGATCCCTGGCCCAGGAACTTCTACATGCTGTGGGTGTGGCCAAAATTTTTTTTTTAATTTAAAAAATTTTAAGAGTTAACACTGCTACAGTGGGTTAAGGATCCAGTGTTGTCAGTGATGGCACAGGTTCAATTCCTGACCAGTGGGTTAAGGATCTGGCTTTGCCACAGCTTCATCATAGGTCCCAGCTGTGGCTCAGATTTGATCCCTGGCCCAGAAACTTCCATATGCTACCGGTGCGGCAAAGAAAAAAAAAGGAGAAAGAAAAGGAAGGAAAGACGTTCCCGTCGTGGCGCAGTCGTTAACGAATCCGACTAGGAACCATGAGGTTTTGGGTTCAATCCCTGGCCTTGCTCAGTGGGTTAAGGATCCGGCATTGGCATGAGCTGTGGTGTAGGTTGCAGACGCGGCTTGGACCCCGAGTTGCTGTGGCTCTGGCGTAGGCTGGCAGCTACATCTCTGATTAAACCCCTAGCCTGGGAACCTCCATATGTCGCGGGTGTAGCCCTAGAAAAGGCAAAAAGAAAAGAAAGGAAGAAAGTGATGGGAAGAGGCTGAGTAGAAAGCACCAGGAACCCTACCAGAGAGCAGTTACACTGGTACACTGTCTTGGCTGCTTTGGAACTCTGAAGTCTATTGGATGCTTGCACCTTCCAGGGGAAGACTTGAACCTTCAGTTGTGGTTAATTTTGGTCAACCTCAGCTCAGTAGCGTCTACTGTGTTCCTGAAGCAGCTTACACATAGATTGCAGGAGCCAGAGTGGACATTGAGACCCTATCTTCAAAATATTGGGGGTCTGAGCTCTGATTACTGCTTCTAATCACAGAGATACAGGCAAAACGTTGGGCAACCATTGTTTTTCCAGCTTCTCCTATTGTTGCACACCCTCTCCTCTGGCTAAAGGGATTTCCAGGGAATTTCCAGCCCCAGCACCCGCACCCTTTTCCTCCCTTCATTTCTCTTTCCCCCCTTTTGGGAGACAGACATAGAGACTAGGATAGGACATTCAAAAACGACTGCGTAGGAGTTCCCAACAGTGGACACGATACTCAGTGTTGAAAGGTTGAATGCTTTTTCTCTAAGATTAGGAACAAGGCAAAGACGACTATTTTTACCACTTCTATTCAACATAGTACTAGAAAGTTCTAACCAGAACAATAAAGCAAGAAAAATAAATATGTGGCATCCAAATTGGAAAAGAAGAGGTAAAATTATCTCTGTAGATTATATGGTCTGTGTAGAAAACTCTAAAGATTCCACATGCAAAAAACTCTGTTGGAACTAATAAGTGAATTCAGCAAAGTAGCAAGGTACAAAGTCAACACCAAACCCAGTTGCATTTCTCTATACTAACACTTAATCTAGAAAGGAAATCACAAGCACGATTTGATTTACAATAGCCTCAAAAACAATAAAATAATTAACTTAAGGAGTTGACACTGTGGTGCAGTGAGTTAAAGATCCGTCGTTGCCGCAGCAGCAGTGGTGTAGGTTTCAGCTGTGGCTCGGAATTGATCCCTGCCCTGGAAACTTCCATATGCCATGGGTGGGCCCCCCCCAAAAAAATTAACCAAGGAGGTAAAGGATTTACATAACGAGAACTGCAACATGTTGCTTAAAGACATTAAAGAAGAGATAAATAAATGGAAACAATTCCCACGTCAATGGATTAGAAGACAATATTGTTTAAGTATCCACACTACCCAAGGCGGTCTATAGATTTAATGCAATCCATATCAAAATCCCAATGATTTTTTTTTTGCATAAATAGAATGCTCCATCTCCAAATTCACATGGAATCTCAAGAGATCCTGAATAGTCAAAACAATCTTGAAAAAGAACAAAACTGGAGGATTCATACTTCCTGATTTCAAAATTTATGACAAAGCTCTGGTAATCAAAACTGTGGTTTGACATGAAGACAGACATGTCAAATGGATGGAATAGAGAGTCCAGAAATAAACACTCGCATATGTGGTCGGACAGATTTTAACAAGGGTGCCATTTAATGGGGAAAAGGACAGTCTTTTCAATAAATGATGCTGGGAAACTGGATAAGAATGAATTTGGACTCTAACTCCATTTATAATAACTACCTCAAAATACATCAAGGACCTAAATGGAAGAACTAAAATAATAAAGCTCTTAGAAGAAAACATAAGACCGAAGCTTCACAATGTTGGATTTGGCAATGATTTCTTGCATATGACACCAAAGGCACAGGAAAAGAAAAAATAGACAAGTTAAACTTCAAGAATTTGAAGTTTATTGTAGAGTTTAACGAATTTTGTGGGAGTTCCTGTCGTGGCTCAGTGGTTAACGAGCCTGACTAGGATCCATGAGGACTCAGGTTTGATCCCTGGCCTCACTCAGTGGGTTAAGGATCTGGTGTTGCTGTGAGCTGTGGTGTAGGTCACAGATGTGGTTCGGATCTGGCATTGCTGTGCCTGTGGAGTAGGCTGGCGGCTATAGCTCCTACTATTGGACCCTTAGCTTGGCAACCTCAATGTGGCTCGGGTGCAGCCCTAAAAAGACAAAAGACACACACAAAAATCATGTACCAAAAGAGTAAAAAAGAGCAATCCACAGAATTGGAGAAAATATTTGCAAAGAGATTACTATCCAGAATACATAGAAAACTAAAACAATCTGAATAAAAAATGGGCAAATAGGAGTTCCCTAGTTGCCCAGCAAGGTAAGGATATGGCATCACTGCTGTGGCATGGGTTTGATTTCTGACCCAGGAACTTCTGCATGCCACAGGTGCAGCCAAAAAAAAAAAATTTTTTTTTCTAAAGAAGATGATCTACAAATATTCAATAAGCACATGAAAAATGCTCAATATCACTAATCACTGGGGAAATGTAAATCAAACCTACATTGAAATGCCACCTCACATCAATTGGAATAAAAATTATCAAAAAAAATGTGTGGACAAGGATGTGGAAAAATTGGAATCTTTATGAACTGTTGGTAGGATTGCAAAATGGTACAGCTGCTGTGGATAATAGTATGGTGGTTCCTCAAAAAATTAAAAACAATTACTATGTGATCCAGCATGATACATACCAAAAAGAATTGATAGTAGGGTCTCAAACAGATATTTGTATATCCATGTTGATAGCAGCATCATTCACAGTAGCTAAAACACTGAAGCAACCCAAGTGTCCATTGATGGATAATGAATGGATAAGCAAACATGTATGCCCACAATGGAATATTATTTAACTTGAAAGAGGAAGGAAATCCTAACACATGCTACAACTTGGATGGACCTTGAGGGCATTATGCTAGGTGAAACAAGCGAGTCACAAAAGGATTTTTAAAACTGCATAATTTCACTTACATGAAACACGTAGTCAAATTCACAAAGTAGAATGGCAGTTCCCTGGGGCTGGGGAAGTGAGGAATGGAGAGTTATTGTTGATGAGTACAGAGTTTCAGTTTGACAAGGTGAAGAGTTGTGTGGATGGATGGTGGTGTTGCCTGTGCAACATTGTGAATGTACTTAATACCACTGAACTGTACAGCCTGAAATGGTTTACAGAATTCTCATTGCGGCGCAGCGGGAACGAATCTGACTAGGAACCTTGAGGTTTGGGGTTTGATGCCTGGTCTTGGGTTGCTGTGGCTGCAACGTAGGCGGGAGCTGTAGCTCCCATTCAACCCCTAGCCTGGAAGCTCCGTATGCTGCGAGTGCCACCCTAAAAAAAAAAGAAAAGAAAAAAATAAATAAAAGAAATGGTTGACATGGTAAATTTATGTGTATTTTGCCAATAAGAAAAATAGGTTTAAAAAAAAAGAATTTAGGACAGTGGGCAGAGAGAGGAGGGAGTGAGGAGAAGAGGAGCACAAAGGAAAATGCACGTTATTACTGATGTTTCAGCTCTCATTGGGTGACAGCCTCAGGGATGTTAACCTTATGTTTTATAACTAATATTTTGTTAAATATGTCTTTTTTTTCTCCCCCCATGGCACATGGAGGTTCCCAGGCTAGGGGTCGAATTGGAGCTGCAGCTGCCAGCCAACGCAGGATCCAAGCCACATCTGCGACCTACACCACAGCTATGGCAACGCC
Source organism: Phacochoerus africanus (assembly GCF_016906955.1). NCBI lineage: Eukaryota > Metazoa > Chordata > Mammalia > Artiodactyla > Suidae > Phacochoerus > Phacochoerus africanus. The sequence goes on along the minus strand of NC_062549.1, from coordinate 107,974,291 downwards.
AGATCCTTAACCCACTGAGCGAGGCCAGGGATCTAACCTGCAGCCTCATGGTTCCTTAGTCTGATTTGTTTCTGCTGCGCTGTGACAGGAACTCCAAATATGTCTTTTTAAATGCATTGACTATTGAATTTTAAAATGTAAGTGAGATAACATTCAGAGGTAAAAGAAGGAGGGAAGGTAGGTTGGAGGCAGGCCAGTTGGAGTAGAGGGTGTGGGCGATGGCACAGCGATGACATCAGTGGGACAGCGGGGCCCAGGCCGCGGGAGGAGGGCAGCCTGGGATCCGGACGGCGAGGCTGCAGGGCTGCTCTCGCCCGCGCGAGGGCGCCCCACACTGCCACATCCCGTCTGGGGGTGGCTGGCAAGGAGGGAAGCCAGGGAGAGGCCTTCTGGGGAGGGAGGGGCTGGGGGGAGAGCGTCCTGTTCGCCCACTGACTGGCCCCTCTGTCCAGGTTTCCTGTGTGGTCAAGCCTTGAAGGTCAGTGTGAGGTTCCTCTGGCAGCTGGAAACACGGTCGGCTTTCAGGCCCTGAGGAATTCACGCGAGTGACGTCAGGGCCGCCTGCCTGGGACGGAGTGGGTGTTTGTTTATTGAGGCGTGTGCCGTCCGCCTTGCTGTGTTAGGAGTGACGGTTTATAGGTTTGCGGGTGTGGGTGTGTGTGGGTTTCTCCAGGAATATAGTTGGGGGGGGGGACGTGGAGAGGGCCGGTTTCTGCTTCCCCAGGGGGGAGAGGATTCTAACAAGGAGGGGATCAGGGCAGCAAGGACCAGCCCCGCGGGACTCAGAACATTTTCCCCCTCGCAGAAGCCCAGGTCTGACAGAGGAGGGCGAGCCTAGCTGCTGGGGGTGGAGGGCCCCTCCCTTGGCCTGGCCCGGCAGGCTTCCCCGCGGGCCTCGGACCCCCCAAGCCTTCTAGTGGTGATCCGGCATCCAGCAAAGGCTAGGATGCCCCCGCGGCTGCCAAGTCCTGGAGCTGCCCGGTCCTGTTGCCCGGGGACCTGGTGTTACCAAGTCGTGCCCAGGGGCATAGCCCAGCAGAGGCCTGTGACCTCAGAAACACCGCTGACTTCACTTGAGATCAGAAGACTTTTTCCTCCTAAAAGCGGTGGCAGGAAGCCCAGGTTTAAGGAGGGGCGGGAGGGGGGAGAATATGCCACCTCAAAATAGGCCTCTGGGCAGAAGGATTATTTTGAGCTGATTATTTTGAGAACCCACAGACAAAGGAGGGGCTCTGAAAAACAAAGTAGAAGCTGATTTTTTGAAAGACATTTACGCCCGTAAAGGAAATCTCCGTTTGTAAGGGTGTCTCCCTCCCTGGGAGGGGAAGGCTTGTCTAAATCTCCGAGAACCTTAAAAGTCCCTGGAGAAGGCGGTGACTTCAGTCTGCATAAAGACTTCACCCGTGTTTACCCTGCTTTTCCAGATAACCTCCCAGACCCCTCCTCCCCCACACTCACCTTCGTTTCTCCTGTCTTTGGCCCAAGATGGTGTCAGGCCACCTGGAGTGTCACTCCTTTTCCCTGGCAGTCTCCCCTGGGACCTGACTGTGTATGAATACACGCCCTTTTTTTTTTTTTTAATTACTCTGTCTTTTGTTACAGGGGGTCTCAGCCAAGAACTCAGTAGGGTAGCGGGAAAGTTATTTTTCCTCCCCTGCATGACAACAGCTCCGGGGACCTCGAGGCCCCTCCCCACCCAGTGGCTGGCCGGTGGCTGCACGTGAGTGCGCTCTGCGGGCTGTACCCTGGCCCGGCGTCTCAGCCCAGGATTTGGGAGCATTAGTGTCGGTGGAAATTAAAGCCAGGGTGGGAGCCTCAGGCCAGAAGGCTGAGGCCCTGGACAGCGTCCCAGAGCAGGGGGAAGAGAAAGCCCTGCAGCGTCTCAGAGGAGGAGGAGGAATAGTAAGTCCCAGGTGGCCTGGGGACAAGAGCCGGCTGCTGCCCTGCCCGGGGCCGCCGTGTAGGGGAGAGAGAACAGGAACGAGCCTCTTAGGCTTGATCCCTCTGTCCTTGTCCAGACTTCTCCCCAGCGGCTTGGCCTTGGCTCTGTACACCCCATCTTTCCCAGGAGCTTCAGCGAGGAAACTGTCAGAGAACAACGTTCTTCTGGGATGGGACCCCCCGGGGGGGGGGGGGGGGAGTAGCAGGACCTGGCAGGGAGCAGGGGTCCAGGGAGCAAGGCTTAATGACCATGTCATCATTAAGAAGACAGCAATAGCTTCGTCCTAGGTTGGTCGTCCTAGGTTGGTCGCAGTTCCAGTTCGGCCACCTAGTAGCCATGTGATCTTAAAGGAGAACATGAGTTAACCTGACTGAATTTCAGTTTCATCATCTGCAAAATGGGAATAATAATTGCCTTGCAAAATTATGCAGATTTAGAAATGAGGAATGTAGAATGCACAGTCAATAGTAAATGCTGTTGCTACTGAAACCAGACTCGCCTTGAAACCAAGTACCTCTGCCAAGCTTATGATTAACCTCTCTGCAAAACTTGATTCCCTGTCTTGTCCCGCACTCTTCCCCTCTGGGTTGAGGAATATCAAAGGGGGGACTGAAACCTAGCGGACTGGCAAGGACCTCCCAGGTACAAAAAGCCTTTCAGGGTCCCCCACTTCTTGTTTGTAGAAAAAGGCTTTAGTCTCTGAGGCCTGGGTTCCAAAGAGCAGATGCAAGCAGTTTGCTAATTAGGGAAGTGAGAGAGAGCAGAAACAAGGAAAAAGCAGTTAAGAAGGAACAGTTAAGTGATAAAACAGAGTCTTCGGGCTATGTGTAACAATCTGACACATCTCTCTGAGTTGTTCAGCAGGAACTAAGGCCCCTGTGCAGGGGGAGGTCAAGCCGGGCACAAGCGCGCACATCCCAGACAGGTTGGAACCCGAAGGTTGGTGAAGATTCCTGAATTATTGAAAGGATGAAAATGCAACCTGACCCTCCCAGAACCCAGGAAGTTAATAAGAAGCTCTAAATGCCCTCACCCTGTTCCCTATAGGTAAAAGATCATACTTTTTGCTGTTTTAAGGCTTGCTTTCTGTACATTCTCAGGCCGCCCCTGAGAATGTGCCTCTATGCATAAAACTTACTAACTGCTTGTTTGGCTTCTGTAAAGCTGCTTGCATAAGATAAAAAGAGGAGAAGTTAATCGCCTAAACAACCCCAGTAAGATCGGGTGCGCCACAAAATGTTGAAAATCCTGATAAATATATCTTGGTGACAATATGTCTCCCCCACCCAGGGACAGGCACAAACACGTAACTCCAGAACAACTTAAAATTAATTCGTCCACAAAGCGTGGGCTCTCGAAGTTTTGAATTGACTGGTTTGTGATATTTTAAAATGATTAGTTTGTAAAAGCGCGGGCTTCGTTGTGAACCCCATAAAAGCTGTCCCGACTCCACACTCGGGACCGCAGTCCTCTACCCCTGCGTGGCGTATGACTGTGGGCCCCAGCGCGCTTGGAATAAAAATCCTCTTGCTGTTTGCATCAAGACCGCTTCTCGTGAGTGATTTGGGGTGTCCTCTCTTCCAAGAGGGGGATTTTCTTTCTACTGGCCTTTCATTATCACTGTTTCCTCACCACCAGCCAATCAGAAGAAAGTCACGCCCCTTGCAACCTTCACCCCAATTGTTGCCCTTAAAAGCCTTTCCCTGAAAGCCATCCAGTTTGGGTCTTTTGAGCACGAGCCCCTTGCTGAGCCCTACAGGAAACCCTGTACTTTGCTTCACCACAACCTGGTGTCAGTAAGTTGGCTTTGCTGTGCGGCAAGCGAGCGGACCCAAGTTCGGTTCAGTAACACTTAGCATTATTTGCCAGTGCTGAGGGTAAAGGGACCTCTCCCGTCATCCAGACTCTCACGGCAGGAGGAACACGAGCTTAGCAGAAAGAGACCAGGAGCGGCTGCCTGTCTCTATCGCCTGTCCCAGTGTAAGCTGTGTTGATGTCCCTTGTACCTTACCTATCATGGGGGTGCAGTGGGGGAAGAAGGAGGGCCTGAACTTAAGCTCTGTGTGCATAGCTTTTCTCTTCTCCCTGCGTACCCCTGCTCTGGGGGCATCCAGTTATAATCCCTTTAGTGTGGCCCTCCCACTGTGGCTCAGCGGTAACGAACCTGACTAGTATCCATGAGGATATGGGTTCCATCCCTGGCCCCGCTCAGTGGGTTGAGGATCTGGTGGTGCCATTGTAGGAGAAAATGTCCCGATGAAAAGGTAGAAAGGAGAGACCCCGGCCATGATGACTAAGCAAAGTCCAGCCAACTGCCCCTAACCATGCCTCCCCCACACATCTGCTTCTGCAAAGTTGCTTCTGAAATTACAACCCTGTCTGTTCTCACTCTGGTCTGACCAGCCAAGCACGGACCTGGAAGAGCTAGCCCATAAAAGCCTTGTGAAATCCTTCTGAGTCCACCAGTGTAATAAACTTGAGTTCTCCAACTCTCCGAGTGCTCGCTTGGTTTCTTACCAGGTAAAAGAGCTGCTGGAGCTGCTACACTTGGGCCACAGGGCTGCCGCTGGAGCTGCTACACTGCGGCTATGGGGCTGCTGGGCAGCTGCCATAACACATAAGCTGCAGTGAAGGTCGCAGGTGCAGCTCCAATACCGCATTGCTGTGGCTGTGGTGTAGGCTGGGCAGCTGCAGCTCCAATTTGACCCCTATCTGAGAACTTCCATATGACGAGGGTGAGGCCTTAAAAAGCATAAAAAGAAACAAAGAAAGACCTCCTTTAAGGGAATGTCCTTGTGGCTCAGCAGGTTAAGGATCCAGCATCATCACTACAGAAGCTTGGGTCCCTGTTGTGGCTTGGGTGTGATCCCTGGCCTAGGAACTTCCACATGCTGGAGGCACAGCCAAAAAAACAAAAACAAAAACAAAACAACTCCCTTAGGTGAGGCAGGGAGAAGCCTCCCTGTGATTCCTGGCACATAATAGCTGCTTAATGTTGCTGAACTGAATTGCATGCAGACCATAAGGTTGGTGGGAGGGAAGGGGCTTTATGTGAATTCAGTCCAGAGGCTGGGAGCCTGTGGGCGGGCACCGCCCAGGCTCAAGTGCCAGGAGTTGATGGGGGCCCCACCCTTGCGGGTATGCCTGCTGTGGAAACCTGGCAGCCACCCCAGGGTTCTCCCCAATTGCACTCCCACCTGCGTGTCTGCTCTGCCCCCTCCTAAACTCCTCTGAATCTGCTCTGCCCTTTCCCTTGTCCCCTCGGCAACCATATTCCAGCCCAGCCCACTGCAATGTCATACCTGAAATCCCTGCTTCCAACTGATTGTACAAACCACATCAAAGTAATATCACTGAGGAGTTCCATGGTGGCTCAGCAGGTTAAGGACCCAGTGTTGTCATTGTTGTGGCTCAGGTTGCTGCTGTGGCATGGGTTAGATCCCTAGCCTGGGAAATTCCTCATGCCGTGGGCTCGACCAAAAAACAAACAAGAAAATTATATCACTGAGATCAGAATGGTGATAATCCTTCTCCCTCCTTAAATACTACTATGTAAAAAGAAAAAAAGAAAAAAAAAGTAAATACTATTATATGCCCCCACTGCCTAGAGGATAAAGCTCAAATTCTTCAAAAAATAGCATGTAAAACTCCATGAGATCCCCATGCCCCTGCTTTCCTCTCCAGCTTAGTTCACCAACTAATCGATACCCATCACTCCAGGCACTGGTCAGACCCAACTGTCCATTCATGGAAAATGCCAAGCATCCTTTGTCTTCCAGGGTTTTGCACATGTATATGCTTCCTCAAGTGGAAAGTAGCGTTGTCTGTGTCTCACACACACCCCTCTTGTCTCCTCCTGCTTAGTTTGGTTAATTTCTAGTTCTCCTTCAAGCCTCAGATTCCACTACTCCTGGGAAATTGGCACTTCCCTCCCCACCCCACCAGCACTGGCCCGGGTACCCTCTCTCTGCTCTCCCAGCTCGCTGTGCTCCCCAGGCTTTTATGACACACTTTCGCACTGACCGCTTGCCTTTATGATCCCAGTTTTTGCTCCCCTGGCGTCTCCTCTCTTCTTCAGGGTCTGCCCTGCCTCATTCACTGTGGTATCTCCAGGGCCTGGCCAGGTGCTGGCACATGGCTGGTGTGGAGCCATAACCATCATAGCGTTTGCCAGAGCCCACCTTCATTCTGTGTGCTGGGACCCTGGGAGGGTGCCTGCAGGCATAAATACCATTAATCCTCATGTGGCCCAGAAGCACCCAGGATCAATTCCCACTGGTTTCCTGTCCTCTGGGGGCAGGAAGCTAAAGCCTCATCTCCAAGACCCGCTTCTTTGGGAGTCGTGGGTGCATATTGTGATCTGACGCTGAGACCCTCACGTGGGACTTGGAAGGTGGACGGGAGCCAGAGGCCGCCCTCCCGATGCTTTGGCTGCTCCCTTCTGGCAAGCAGGGTCATACAGATGCGCATCTTTTTCTGCAGCAGTGTGCGGTCCCCACCCCTGGCAGCAGCAGTGGAGGCCCTGCCTGCTCCCTGGGTCACAGTTCCGTCAGTGTGTCTGAACTCAGGAGTGCCAGTGGCAACCTCGGCACCCGGGAGGGTGGGAAGATGCCCACCTTTCCTCTCCTGCCCAGGTCTTGGGAGCAGATCCTCTGGAGACAGCTCCCCTCTCTCCCTCCCCCATGCAGCCATCCAGCATCCCATAAGCACCGAATGCCGTATCACCTCCCTTTCTGCTCAGAATAACAGTTTCCTGCCCTGAACTCTGGCTTTTACGACCGTTGTTGTCCTTATTTTACAGATGGGGAAACTGAGGCCCAGAGAAGTGCAGTGTTCTTCCCAGAGCCACACAGTTTGTGAGTGGTGGGGCCAGGCTCTCTCCTATCAGGCAACTAGAAGTGCAGGGGGAGGAGTTCCTGCTGTGGTGCAGCAGATTAAGGATCTGGCGTTGCCCCAGATGAGGCGTAAAAAAAAGTTCCTGGAGTTCCCGTCGTGGCGCAGTGGTTAACGAATCCGACTAGGAACCATGAGGTTGTGGCTTCGGTCCCTGCCCTTGCTCAGTGGGTTAACGATCCGGCGTTGCCGTGAGCTGTGGTGTAGGTGGCAGACTCGGCTCGGATCCAGCGTTGCTGTGGCTCTGGCGTAGGCTGGTGGCTACAGCTCCGATTCGACCCCTAGCCTGGGAACCTCCATATGCCGAGAGAGCGGCCCAAGAAATGGCAAAAAGACAAAAAGAAAAAGAAAAAAACAAAACTTCCTGGCCCAGGAACTTTACTATGCTGTGGGTAAGGCCAAAAAAGGAAAGAAATAAAAATAAAAAATATAAGCATATAGGGGAGCCAAAAGGTTGTCCTGTGAGGAGAAAAGTCAGTCGAAGGAGTTGGTTGGTGCTTCAGGAATTTAAAGGACACCAGCCTTGGATGACTGCATCTGAGGGCAGGTCCTCCTCTGGAGTCTCCGCTTGTTCTTCCTTTTGACATATTCAACAGATGAGCGTCAGCTCCCAACAAGCAGGATCAGACTCGCCCGGCCTCACAGAGACCTTGGGGAGGGGGGAACACGTGTCCTGAGTTTCCTGCTGATCAGCCCCGTTCAGCGTCGTGCCTTTCAGCAGGTGTACCCCAGTGCCTTGGCAAAGACTTCAGGCGTGCTTGCTGGTGCCACTGAGAAGTGGGGGGCGCTGCAGGGTTGCCCGTGCCCGGCCCGAGGACACACTCCTGGAAATTCGAGGTGACTCGGACATTCATTCTCCACCGCCATCGGCCCGTGTGCCAGCGGAAGTCCAGCCCAAAGGTAAGAAGGACGAGGAGGGAGGTGGGCAGTGGTTGTAGAATACGGGTTCTTTTCCCTGAGTTCTCTGAGGGAGGCCCCGTAGGTCCCTGTCTGGCGTTTGGGGCTTCATCAGACCTGGGCCTGAGAAGCGCTTCCGGTTAATTGACTTGGCGTTCCTGGAGTGAGCCTTCTGGATTTTAGGGTCCTCATCGCACTGTTCATAAGCATCAGTTTTCTTTTATTGCCCCCAACGGACAGAGCTTCTGTTTCAGGCCGGCTTGCCAGTCGTCCTGTGGCCCCACACAGCTCCGTCTGGGTGCTGTTCTCCAGGAAAAACGTGAGCTTCCACTTCTCTACCCACCTCGCGCGGCACCTCCTGCGCAAGCTTCCCCAGCCCCTCAAATCAAAAGGGCTCAACCACTTTGGATGCTGTTTCCTCTCATCTCAGAAAGCTCACAGTCTGGTAGGCAGTTAGAAAAGCAAACTCATGTGTACAGTGCACTCTGGTGCTCAGAAAAATCGTGAAAGATTTTGAAACAGGCAAAGGGGCGTTCCTGCTGTGGCTCAGCGGAAACGAATCCGACTAGGAACCATGAGGTTGGGGGTTTGATCCCTGGCCTCCATCAGTGGGTTAAGAGTCCAGCGTTACTGTGAGATGTGGTGTAGGTCACAGACGCGGTTTGGATCCGGTGTTGCTGTGGCTGTGGTGTAGGCCGGCAGCTGTAGCTCCGATTTGACCCCTATCCTGGGAACTTCCATATGCTGCAGGTGCGGCCTTAAAAAAAAAAAAAAGGAAAAACAAACCAGGCAAAGAATCACTAAGTGTTTTTCCTGTAGAATGCTCTTGGGTTGTCTGGAGTTCCGGGCTGTCCGCTTCTCTATGGCACTAACTGCACGTCTGTCCTTCGCTGCGTTATTTTAGAACTCGGCAGCGAAGGCAGGTAACATGTAGAGGGCTGATGATGGTGCAGATGTTTCCTCTCTGGTGTGGGATGCAAATTGTTCCTATTCACGGCAATGCAAATGAGTTCCATCCAGGAGAGAATAAATCTCCAAAAGTCTAATTCTCATTTGAAAATTGTAAAATCTTATTGGTTTCTCCTGAATTGCTGAGTTATATGAACATGCTAATTTTATTTCTGTATGAGTCATGATTTTACCATTTTGAAAATTATGCATCAGTGGTGAGCAGTATTTATGACAGAGGTAGAGATAATATGTATCAAGCATTTATTCTGTGTCAGGAAGGATGCTCAAGATTTCATAGTTGATGTCATATTTAATCCTCACATCAACCCCATAAGGTATGTTCTATTATTAGTGCAATTATACAGATATAGGAACTGAGGCCTAGATGTTAAGTAACTTGCTTAAGGACCCAAAGTTAGTAGGTGATCTATCTGGACTTGGTACCCAGAGACCTGGGATTTGACACAAAGGTTCATACTCGAACTGCACTGTAGACATAAAGGCAATCAAAAACAAATGGTGGGACTTCCCATCATGGCTCACCGGACTAAGAACCTGACTGGTATCCATGAGGATGTGGGTTTGATCCCTGGCCTTGCTCAGTGGGTTATGGATCCAGTGTTGCCGTGAGCAGTGGTGTGGGTTGTGGATGTGGCTCAGAACTGGTGTTGCTATGACTGTGGTGTGCCGGCAGCTGCGGCTCCAGTTCGACCCCTAGCTTGGGAGCTTCCATGTGCCACACGTTTGGCCCTAAAAAGAAAAAAAGAAAAAAAACAAATTGAGGCAGCCATTGTGGGAAGCTATGGAGATTTTTTTCAAAAAACTCAAAATAGAAGTACTACAGACCCAGCAAGTCCACTCCTGGCATATATATGAAAAAACAAAACAAAACAAAAAAAAAAGGCAGTCATTTGAAAAGATACATGCACCCAAATGCTCACTGCAGCACTATTTATAATTGTCAAAACATGGAAGCAACCTGAATGTCCATGGATAGATGAACAGATAAAGATGTGGTACTTACACACAATGGAATACTACTCAGCCATAAAAAGAATAAAATTTTGCCATTTGCAGCAACATGGATGGACTTGGAGGGCAGTATACAAGTCAAATAAGTCAGATAGAGAAAGACAAATACTATGTGTCATCACTTGTATGTGGAATCTAAAAGATACAACAGGGACTTCTGTCTTGGCTCAGCAGTTAGAGTACCCGACTGGCATCCATAAGGACTTGGGTTCGATCCCTGGCCTCACTCAGCTGACCTACATGAACTGTGGTGTAGGTCACAGATGCAGCTCGGATCCTGCATTGCTGTGGCTGTGGTGTAGGCCAGCAGCTGCAGCTCCAATTTGACCCCTAGCCTGGGAACCTCCATGTCTTGGGTGCAGCCCTAAAAAGTCAAAAAACAAACAAACAAAAACAAAAAAATACAACAGGAATTCCTGGTAGCCTAGTGGTAACGGATTTGGTGTTGTTACTGTGGCTCAGGTTTGATCCCTGGCCCGGGAAATTTTGTTTGTTGTGGGTGCAGCCAAAAAAATGAAATAATTAAAAATATATAACAAACTGTGAATAAAGCAAAAAAAAAACAAAAGCAGACTCACAAAGAACAAACTAGTGGCTACCAGTGGGGAGAGGGGAGGGGTGATACAGGGGTGGGAGGAAAAAAAGGGTTATTACGGGATTATATGAAATCATGTGTGTGAAACTTTTGAAAATCATTAAGCACTATACAATTTTAAAAACATTTCATTAAAAAAAAACACAAAAAAACCCAAATTGGGGAATCAGATAAGGCCACCTGTGAAGAGACCTAAACCAAGTTTCAAATGGTGGATAGGAGTTGGTACAGAGAGGAAAGGAGAGGGGTTCCCAGGTCAGCTGGTAGGAAGGCTGGGAGGCCTAAGGAACTGAGTTCAGCTGGGCTAGAGAGCAGGGTGTGGGCCGAGCACCGCCGGAGATAAGATGAGGTACACAGTAACTAATTCCAAAGGACCTGTGGGTCAGGCTGGGGAGTGTGGACTTCATCTTCAAACTACAGGGCAGAGGAGTGACATGAGTCAATGCGTTTTATTATTTTTATCTTCATTGCTTTTATTTGAAGTTACAAAAGCAGCTGAGAAATCCGGCCTTTTTAGAAAAGTCATTTTGGCAAGAGTGTTGAGGCTGGATTGGAAGTAGTGAGAACAGATAGGGAGGCTGTGAGAAACCAAGCCTGTGCTGGGGACGAAGAAAAGGCGGACAGGGCAGGGCGAAACAGTCCAGCATTTCAGTCTGTGCATTTGGGAAGCGACGAGGCATATGGGCGTGGGGAGGAGCTGAGCGCAGGCAGTTTTGGAGCCCTGCAAAGCTCAGGACACTCTCCACAGCAGGCCTGTTCACGCTTGTTCTTAGCATTTGAGACACAAGACAGCACTTGGAATTTTATTTTCTCTTTTTCAGCTACACCTGCAGCCTGTGAAATTCTCAGGCCAGGGATCCAATCTGAACCACAGCTGTGACAACCTGCTGCACTGGGCTAGCCCGGGGATCTACCCTGAGCCGCTGCAGAGACAAGGCCAGATACCTAACCCACGGGACCACAGCAAGAAACCCCAGCACTTAGAATTTTAAAAGGGTTGTTACCAAAAAATCTCTAAAGCTCCCTTTCTGAAAAGCATATATCAATTGGGCCTGACATAAAAGCACCCAGCCTTTTTTTATTTGGGCCTCAATAGGTAAGAAAAAACACAAGAACTCATAAAGCTTCTCGATAATTATGGACGTACAGATTGTCAGCACACCAGGTGATTTTTAATCCCAGCCCAGTTCCCCTCTCAGCTTCTTAATGGCTGCTGTCCACTTCCTCTTGGGACCTGGCCAGAGTAAGCTCAGGAAATGCAACTTTTAATTCTGGAATCAGTAAAGCATATTAGGAAAGGAAATCACACAAGTGAAAAAAAAAAATCACATTACAAATTCCAAAGCCATGGAAAAGGATTGTGGGTCAGTCCGTGAATTCACTGGGGGCAGGACCATTTTACTCACTTTGGTACAGAACCAAGTGATTGGTTTGGTCCCTATTCGATTCAACTTCTTTCATTCTGGTTTCCAAACTTCCATCCAATACAACCTTCAGCTCTAGCAGCCGAGCTGCCTGCAGTCTGCTTTGCACTCTTCTGACAGCAGGGGTAGAGACAGGAGTGCCCTGCTAGGATGAAGACTCAGCGAAGGGTCAGTATTTTCCTTTGTACCCATGTCCCTAGAATTTTGCATGAGTTGGATGACACATATTTGAAAGGCCTTTGTACACTCTGATGAACTATACAAATATTACCAGCTGTCTTTTTATTGTTCTGGTGAATTAACTGAGTTTAATTAATACTACAGTGCACTCAGTAGTATGCGCTGTACATTCACAATCCTCACAATAATTCCAGAGGCCTAGAGAAGTTAACTTGCTCAAGAGTATATGCCTCAATTGTCTTGCTTGGGCCCCCATGAGATTGGGTTAGACTACTCCACATGTTGTGCCCTCCCCGCACGTCCTGCAGTCTTCCCCCCTAGAAGCCATGCGTGCCAGGAACTGGATTCTGAGCACGTTATCCCCTCTATCCAGCAAATATTCAAGCACATAGATGATGCTCAAAAAACAAAAACAGGAGTTCCTGTGGTGGTACAGCAGAAACAAATCCGACTAGGAACCATGAGGTTGCAGGTTCGATCCCTGGCCTCCCTCAGTGGACTAAGGATCTGGCCTTGCCGTGAGCTGCGGTGTAGGTTGCAGACGCAGCTTGATTCCTACGTTGCTGTGGCTGTGGCATGGCCAGGAGCTGCAACTCTGATTAGACCCCTAGCCTGGGAATCTCCATATGCCATGGGTATGGCCCAAAAAACAAAAAGCAAAAAACAAAAAAAACACCCCCAGAACCTTAGATGATTTATTGAAGGTTGATCTTATATCCATTGATCTGTCCTGAATATTGTGGTTTTCCCTGTATCTTATTGTTTGCTTTCCCAACTAGAAAGTAAGATGCATGGAAAGACATTATTTTGTCCATGGTTGGGTTCTTAAAGCCTAGAACAGTGCTTGGGAAGTAGTAAGTAAATGATAGCTGTGCAGACAAGCAAAACTTTTCTTTCTGATGCTCATCTCAGTGAGATCATGTTTAACAACCTTAACACTGTGATGTGGGCAAGTGCAGATGCTCTGGCTTCCTGAGTTTAACAGTCACTTTCAGCTGAATGATGATCAGAAAGAAGGCAGACCACAGAATGCTGTCCCATGAGCACTGTCTCAGGGAGGGGACACTGGTGACCTGCAGAGGTGGCCTGTGGACCCTACACTCCACAGCTTTGGTCCAGTACTAGCTAAGTCACGGCTAAAGACCGTTGTGCTCTTGACTTCCATCTCATTCACCTCCCTTTCACCAGGTACAATTCTTTTTTTCTTTTTTTTTTTTTTTTAGGGCTGCACCCGAGGCATATGTAAGTTCCCAAGATAGGGGTCGAATTGGAGCCACAGCTGCTGGTCTGCGCCATAGCCACTCAGGATCTGAGCCATGCCTGTGACCTACACCACAGCTCACAGCAACGCCAGATCCTTAACCCACCGAGTGAGGCCAGGGATCAGACCCTCATCCTCATGGATCCTAGTCGGGTTTTACAGCTGAGCCACGAAGGGAACTCCCCAACAGGTACAATTCTTGAAGCAGCAAATATAACTTGTTTATAATAAGCATCAGCTTCTTTTTCTTAAGAATCCTGTATCTTGCCAGAACCGTTCCAGAACAAATGCACTGTAAACCAGTAATACATGCTTCGTTTAATATTTTTTTTAGGAGTTTCTGCTCTGGCACAGTAGGTCAAGGATCTGGCATTGCCACAGCTGGGGTACAGCTCACAGATACAGCTTGGATTCATTCTCTGGCCCAGGAATTTCCATTTTCCATATGTCAAAGGTATGGCCCAAAAAAAATTTCTTTTAAAAAATTTTTCTTAGTATAAAAAATAACCATGACATAAGAAAATTTAGAATGTGGGAAAAATACAGAAAAAAGTTACCTTAAGTTTACCAAGCTTACCAAATGATTCATTTGTGCATGTCCACGTGTATAAATGTACTCTGTGCACACACTGTGGCAACACTGGCTCCTTTAACCCACTGGCCAGGCTGGGGATCAAACCTTCACCTCCAACTGCTGCAGATTCTTAACCCACTGAGCCACATTAGGAATTCCTGGTTTTTAATAGTCAGATGCTTACAATTATTAAGGCCGTGCTTAACACAAGCTGTCACATATCAACTACCCCTCGTGACAACCCTAGAGAGTTGGTACTAATTATTAATACCTTACAGAAGAAAACACCTGATGCTAAGGTTTGAGGTCACACAGCCTCTGAGCCCCAGTAGCCTGTATTGTTAAGTAACAAGTAGACTGTGATTCATTTGCTAGCTATTCCAGTTTCCTCTAGCAAGTCAAGATAAAAGTCAGCAAGAAGTAAATCAATGCTGTTCAGGTGAGGAGAAAGATACTCCACCAATGGCTCTCATTTGACTGATTTGTGGCCAGACTAAATAGGGGAAAGAGTGACTGAATCTGAAACCATAAAGCTATAACGCATTTCTTTTTTTTTCTTTTTTTGTCTTTTTGCCATTTCTTGGGCCGCTCCCTCGGCATATGGAGGTTCCCAGGCTAGGGGTCGAATCGGAGCTGTAGCCACCGGCCTATGCCACAGCCACAGCAACATGGGATCCGAGCTGCGTCTGCGACCTACACCACAGCTCATGGCAATGCCGGATTGTTAACCCACTGAGCAAGGGCAGGGATCAAACCCGCAACCTCATGATTCCTAGTCGGATTCGTTAACCATTGCGCCACGACAGGAACTCCAGGAATGCTATTCTTGAAACTGCCTGTGATAACTTCTAATCCAAGGTAACTTGGCTTAATTGCTAACATTTGGGCAAGCCAGGGCCATTACTTCCTATCAAGTTTTCATAGCGACCCAAGTCTATCATTAACCTTTCTTAAAATACCTGAGCTTATTAAAACAAGCCATGTTGCAAAGGTGGGAACTTAACTGTTAACCTTTCTCATCTTTCCAACCAAAAGTTGGGGGAGGGGCACTCCTGATTAATCTCAAAAGAGGACTATAACGTGATACTATGGTCTTGTTGCCACGATCATCTGCAACTGCCTACCCTATCAGGTTCTTAAATTATTTTCCAGCTTTTGACTTGGGAAGCTATTTCAGAGTGTACTCTTGAACAGTCCCAAGTCTCTTTGTCCATAACTTCTCTGTGTCTTTAGAGACAGAGGGCGTGGAACAGAGGAGAGCAAAGATAGGCAGGTACTTGATTTCCCAAAGCAGCCACTGAAACTGTGTCAACTGAAATAAAACTTAGGTCTAGTCATTCCTCACATGGAGCAAGGGACAAGAGACTGCCCAGTCAGAACGCCCAGGTGCATCTGGGGTTGACACCACACTGCAGCACAGATTAGCTGATTGTTGACAAGCAACAGGTGGCAGAGCAGGCCTATACGGGTTTAGTGTTGGCTCTGTTGCCAAAATTGATCTTGAATAAACCCCTTAAGCTTGGAGTTCCCATCGTGGCTCAGTGGTTAATGAATCTGACTAGGAACCATGAGGTTTCGGGTTCAACCCCTGGCCTTGCTCAGTGGGTTAAGGATCCGGCGTTGCCATGAGCTGTGGTGTAGGTTGCAGACTCGGCTCGGATCCGGAGTTGCTGTGGCTCTGGTGTAGGCTGGTGGCTACAGCTCTGATTAGACCCCTAGCCTGGGAACCTCCATGTGCCCGTAGGAGCGGCCCTGGAAAAAGACAAAAAAAAAGACAAAAATCCCTTCAGCTTGTATCTTCAGTGGGAAAAGTCAGAGTTGGACTGGGTGATAAAAGGTTTAAGTGCAGGTATGAGTGAGTTTTTAACATGTTTCTGAATGCAGCAACCTCAGAACCCTTTCTGTGAATAAATAAATGGTGGTCAGTCTGCACCAAAGCCCCCTCACTTCACTAGCGAGATGCAACTAATGGAAAATGACGAAGCAGAGTCTTAGGTGTGGATGTAGCTTGACAGCCGGGATGGGGGAAAATAATCCTATACACCCAGTTTACTTTTCCCCACGTTTTTTACTTGTAATACTCTATTCAAGGTGATCCTTTTTTTCACAGAAAGGGATAGAAGCACTCAGAGGTTAGGTCTATGGAAAATGTCAGAGTCCAAACTGAATAGTTCCAAAATTCCTCTCCTGCTTGCCTTAAAGAGGTAAGGAGAAAAAGCAAAATAAGCCATATACACAAATCCCAAAGCACATAAGCTGAATTATTTAATATTAGCAATGGCCAAATTGAATCTTGAAAATGAAGACAATGTTCTCCTCAAGAAAATAAACATTTGGAGGAAGAAACATTTCTTAAAAAAAAATTTATTTTAAAAAGCCAGCCTCTTAAATAAGGTTTTATATCTATACTTTCACACTGTCAATTAAAATATTTTTAGATGCACTGAAATAATTCACTGAATGTCTACCATTATCTTCCTGCTGTAATTTAAAAGATTAGGTTAAAAAATATTTACAGTTTTCATTCTGGTCCACCCTCCTTCCTATTCTTCTACTAAACCCATTTCTCTACTTTTCAGATAACTGAAAAGGGTCACAAAATCTTTAGGCTTGTGTAAAGAGTAAGAATGTGTCCAATAATTCTAAGCAAAACATAATTTTCTTTAAGGCCTTCTTAGAACAAAGGAGTTACCAACTGATAACCACACATAACAACCTCTCTCCCAATCTTATCCTTATTGGTTTGTCTGGGCCAAATCTCTCTGGCTCTCTTTAAGTAACAAACATTAAAAAGAAATAACTGAACACATAAAGAATGAATATCTGACACATAGAGCTAAGCTGGATGCAGACATAAATGGAACCACTATGAATCAAAGGGGGGAAATTCCAGGAAAAACAAAAAAGATTCCAAATCTCACAGTTTAACCGAAGTTTGGGAAAAACCTAAGCTGAATTCGGCTGCTGTTTGAAATATCTATGTTTAATTTGCTAAGGAGGCACAAATACGTAGTTTTGTGTATTTTAATACTAACTTTTACAGTGGGGAAAAAAAATACTATGTGCTCTCAAAAGGGGCAGTGATCTATAACCACTCAAAATGTTTCTTTGGAAAGGGGAGCAAGAATAGTAAATTAATGACGTCAACTCTCAAGCACTTGGCTTCTACAAAGCAACCCAAGAAAAGATACCAGAGGGCTGCTGCTGAGTACAGTGCATCTGGAACAGCCAAGGTGTTTCCAAAGTTTTATGCCTTAAATTTCCTAAATATATATCTAGCAGGCACACATGCCATGCAACTATCGATGCTAGGAAAATATTTTAGTCAGGATTTTATAAAACCCCCAACTTTCAACAAATATTTCTATTCATAAATCTTCTAGTGACAATGCCTGATGATATGTTACAAATAATAATGAAGCAAGATTAAGATTTTAGATTTGCCTCAAACTAGTAATTTTTCCTTGTAACAGAACACTTAAAATGAATGAATTAAGCAGAATGGTTTAAAAAGTTAAGGCTCTCTAGAGAGTTCTAAAGACTAAAACTTAAGGCACATGTTATAATCTTCATGACACTGTCTGTTAAAAACTAAGATTTTAAAAAACAAACAAACAAAAACCCAAAATAAAACTAACTTGTTTCCCTCATTCTTTTTCAACCACTCCCTCCCCAAAGGCTATGGCATTTTTAATTCAGGCTACTCATAAGGAGTGAAACACAAATTCCATCAATGAACCCCTGGTATGGCTCCCACACAAATGTCCAGTATTTGCACTGAGCACCACTGGAAGATCACAGGACAACAGAGAATCTTAAAATATCTTGGGTCGTGAGCTGTTCCATCTGCTCTTCAGCCTCACAGGTTCAAACTGGACTCTCCTCCTCTTTGGGGCTTCCTTCTATGCCTTTCTGCTCTGGAGATTCTGCTACATCAGTAACTTCTTTTGGCTTCTCAGCAGCGTCTATACTGGTCTCCTCCTCTTTGTTTTCCTTTATCTGCTGCTTCTCTGCTTTCTGTTCTTTTGCCAGAAGTCGGTAGTTGATGCCCATGCCGATGAAAAGATAGATGCCTGAGATGATCAGGATTATGCCACATGCCCAGTATGTGTATTTATAGTCTCCGTATATGTCATTGAGACGACCTAAAAGTATATCAAAAACAAACTAGGTCAACAATCATACCTTTTCCCAAATAAAGCTTAAGGACCCACTCAGAGTCCACACATGACAAATTACCTGCTAAGTATTTTCTGATCTTTTGTTTACGATGTCACACTGATTTTGGACGGCCCTGCACATTCTGCTATCTTTAGCAACGTGAAAAAATAATTACATCTTGGCAAATTTGATTTGGGAAAGACCTAGAGGTCACGTAGGATCAATTCTCTCCATATTCAATGGAAAAATCTGTGGCTCAAAAGAGGTTCAGGAGTCTCGCCCAAGGCCAGAGAGCTCGTTCCAGTCTCCAGGCCAAGGCTCTTTCTGTGACATCAGCGTTTCCCAAGGAGCTTTCCTTGAACACTCATCCTCTGCTAAAGAAGCAACGGCAACACCTTCCCACCATTCTCGGTGCTTAACCCTCAGAGCAGCAAGATGCTCTCCTCCTGCCCATCGCTGAACACACGTTAAACCCAGCAAGTCTGCTCTGAGGCCCGGAACTGTGCTACAGGGCACCTCCCTGAGGTTTCCCAAGTCAAGGAACTTGCAAACGACACATCAGTCTTTTCTTCTTTTTTATGGTCACACTTGTGGCACATGGACGTTCCCAGGGCAGGGACTGAATCCACGTCTCAGCTGCGACTCATGCCACAGTTGCAGCAATGCCGGATCGTCTAACCCACTGTGCCAGGCTAGGGGTAGAACCTGCACTTCTACAGCAACCTGAGCAGCTGCAGCTGGACTCTTAATCCAGCTCAGTGGGAAGTCCTCATAGGCTTCTATTAACGGCTTCCTAAGGTCTGATAAAGACATTTATTTCGGCATTTCCAAACTTTTTTTGGCCGTTAAATCTTTGTTATAGTAAAATGTTAGAGTAACCGCTGAGCAACAAAAGAAACTCCGAAAAGAAAACATTTTAAAAAACAATGCCATTTGTAAAAATACCTAACTCCTCTTTCATACTGATACTCTAAATCTGTAAGCGTTTGAGCAATTATGCTATGCTCAGTAAGCACCGTACTAGCACAGATACAGAAATGAGAAAGCCTAGCTGTCCACCATCAGGCAGCCTACTGATTTCTGTTTTCTATCACCATCCCAATTTTCCATGCTGGTTTTATGTGAACAGAACTACAGAAATAAGGAGACATACTATACCTAAAAGTGGTGGCCCCAGGAGGACAGGACAGCACTCTACAATGGTCACCAATCCCACAGCACTGGAGAATCTCTGAGGTCCAACAAGGTCCATCAGTGTTTCAAATAATACTGAGCTGAGCCACCCAAATGCAAATCCAAAGAATCCCGCATAAATACAGAACCCTATATAGCTGGAGGATAAAGGTGCTATCAGATGACACACTCCATTTGCAATAATAGAAGCAGCAAAAAAATACTGTACTCGAGGTCTTATCCACTTGGTGTTGGCTACAAGTCCCATAGAGGGTCTGGCTACCATGTCAACAAAAGCCAGGATGGAAAGAAGGAAGGCAGCCTTCTCACTAGAGTAATGTTGACTCTTGCCATAATTACTAAGAAACACCAAAGGTGTAAATAGTCCAAAAAACATGAGCACATTTCCAGACAAGTAGAGCAAAAAGCCTCTGTGCTTGAACAGGGATAAATCCAGGAATTTATTAAGGGTTTGGAAGGCTGACTGTTTCTCTTTTTTGGGGTTTCCTCCAATGAGATCTGTATTTGCATCACTTGCCCCCTTTTTTGCTTCAGATTTTTCAGCTTCCTGAAGGGATTCTTTGGATCTATATTTGTCTGCAGTGGTTGGCTTGGGCCCTATTGGTCTCATCAGGGCTCCAGCTACACAGCAGTTTAACAGTAAGCCCCCAAGAATTAGGAAGCTTCCTCTCCAGCCGTAGATACCGAAGAAAGCCTGATTGAGGGGGGCCAGGGTAGAGAGGAACACAGGGCTGCCTGCCATGGCCAATCCATTTGCCAACGGTCGTCTCTTGTAGAAATACTTGCCAATCATGGTCAGAGCTGGATTCAAGTTGAAGGCAAGCCCAAGACCTGGGGAGAGGGGAAAAACGAATCACATACTGCAATAAATCCCAGAAATATATTTGGAATTAATTAACCAAGAAAATAAGAGGCATATAATTCAAAAAGATAAAAATAAATGGAAAGACAATAGGACATGGAAACAACCCAAATGCCCACCTAAATATCCACAAGAGTGGATCAAGAAGAGGTTGTACACATACACAATGGAATACTACTCAGCCATTAAAAGGAAAGAAATAATGACATGTGCAGCAATATAGATGGACCTAGAAATTATCATGCTAAGTGAAGTCAGACAATGAGACATCAACATCAAATGCTATCATTTACATGTGGAATCTAAAAAAAGGACACAATTAACTTCTTTGCAGAACAGATACTGTCTCACAGACTTTGAAAAACATGGTTTCCAAATGAGACAAGTTGGGGGGTGGGGGGATGCTCCTGGGGTTTGGGATGGAAATGCTATAAAATTGGGTTGTGATGATTGTTGTACACCTATAAATGTAATAAAATTCATTGAGTAATAAAAAATAAAGGGAAAGATAGTCTGTGCTCATGGATTGGAAGAATTGTTAAAATGCCTTATTACCTAAAACAACCCACAAGTTCAATGTAGTCCCTATCAAAATCCCAAGGACAGTTTTTTAGAGATAGAACAAAAAAATTCTAAAATTTATATGGAGCCACAAAAGACCCCAAAGAGCCAACGTAATCCAGAGAAAAATGAACAAAGTTGGAGGACTCACACTCCCTGATTTCAAACTATACTACAAAGCCGGATGCTACCGGCAGAGAAAGAGATACATAGATCTATGGAACAGGATTGAGATCCCAGAAATAAACCCATACATGTATGGACAATTAATTTACAACAAAGGTGCAAAGACCATACACTAGAGAAAGGATAGTCTCTTCAATAAATTGTGTTAAGAAAACTGCACAGCCACATGCAGAAAAAGAAAGAAACTAGACCACTATCTCACGCCATATACAAAAAACTAACTCAAAATGGTTAAAGACTTAATTATAGAAGTTCCTGTTGTGGCTCAGAAGAAATGAATCCAAGCAGTATCCACGAGGACTAGGGTTTGCTCCCTGGCCTTGCTTGGTGGGTTAAGGATCTGACGTTGCCATGAGCTGTAGTATAGGTTGCAGATGTAGCTCAGATCCCACATTGCTGCGGCTACGGTATAGGCTGGCAGCTGTAGCTCCAATTCAACCCCTAGCCTGGGAACCTCCATATGGCGTGGATGCAACCCTAAAAAGCAAAAAAAAAAAAAAAAGACTTAAATATAAGATCTGAAACCATAAAACTTCTAGAAGAAAACATAGGCAGTATGGTCTTAGCAATATACTTCTAGATATGTCTCCTCTTCAGGCAATGAAAACAAGCAAAAATAAATATAGGATTGCATCAAACTAAAATGCTTCTGTGTAAACGAGGAAATGGATCAATAAAAAGGAAACCTACTGAATGGGAGAAGTTATTTGCAAATAAAATCTGATAAGGGGTTAATGTCCAAAATATACAAAGAATTCATTGTACTCAACAACAACAAAAAACCCAATTAAAAAAACAGACAGGGAGTTCCCGTCATGGCGCAGTGGTTGACGAATCCGACTAGGAACCATGAGGTTTCGGGTTCGATCCCTGCCCTTGCTCAGTGGGTTAACGATCCGGCGTTGCCGTGAGCTGTGGTGTAGGTTGCAGATGCGGCTCGGATCCCGCGTTGCTGTGGCTCTGGCATAGGCCGGTGGCTACAGCTCCGATTGGACCCCTAGCCTCGGAACCTCCATATGCCGCAGGAGCGGCCCAAAGAAATAGCAAAAAGACAAAAAAAAAAACAAACAAAAACAAAACAAAACAAAAAAAAACAGACAGACTAGCTGAATAGATCTTTTTCCAAAGAAGACATACAGATGGCCAAGAGGCACATGAAAAGATATTCATGTCTAACCATTAGGGAAATTCAAGAAAAAAAATCACAATGAGATCACCTCACAACAGCTGGAATGGCTATTACCAAAATGACAAGAAATAACAACTGTTGGCAAGGATATGGAGAAAAGGGAACCCTCCTACATTGTTGGTGGGAATGTAAGTTGGTGTAGACACTATGGAACACAGTATGAAGATTAATCAAAAAATTAAAAGTAGTTATACCATATGATCCAGGTATCCCACTTTTTTTTTTTTTTGTCTTTTTGGCTTTTCTAGGGCTGCTCCCAAGGCACATGGAGGTTCCCAGGCTAGGGATCTAATTAGAGCTGTCGCCACAGGCCTACACCAGAGCCACAGCAACATGGGATCTAAGCGGCATCTGCAACCTACACCACAGCTCAGGGCAACGCCAGATCCTTAACCCACTGAGCAAGGCCAGGGATCTAACCGAAACCTCATGGTTCCTAGTCGGATTCATTAACCACTGAGCCACAACAGGAACGCCAAAAAGTGACATTTTTAATTACTGCAAAAGGAATTACTCAACAGATGGTGGTAGTATAAGTAAATATTCAAATAACTTCTAAATGCTCTCCCTGGTCCCCCTTGCTCCCTACCATTTATGTCTAAGCTATTCACAGAGACTTAAACCAATAAACCAAACTAGGTCACTCCCCGATTTCAAACCTGCTAATGGCCTCCTGTCCATAACCTTCAACCTTAACCTTTACCTCCTTCCCTGATGTCACACAGGACCACTGTCACCTGTGCCAATAAGTAAGCATGATGCTGATTTAGGGCCTATGTTCCCCTAAATCTTCTTTCACAAAGCGAGTTCCCTGCTGTCACTCATATCTCTACTAAGGTCACCTCTTCAGTGAGGTCTTAGCATTGCTGATTATCTAGTCCATCCCTGTCACAACACTTCATTTCAAGGCTCTGTGGAGTAGTGCTAACTCCCTGATTTCTCTGATTTATTCATCTGTTTTTCTGGTGCGCGGGGGGGAGCTTGTCTTTTTTCTTAGGGCCACACCTGTGGCATATGGAGGTTCCCAGGCCAGGGGTCCAAATGGAGCTGTAGCTACCGACCTACGCCACAGCCACAGCAATGCAGGATCTGAGCTGTGTCTGCAACCTACACCACAGCACAGGTCAACGCCAGATCCTTAGCCCACTGAGTTAGGCCAGGGATTGAACCGGAATCCTCAAGGACCTAGTCGGGTTCGTTAACCACTGAGCCACAACGGTAACTCCTATCATCGATCTGTGAGTAGAGTGTCTGCCTCCTCCCATGAAGAAGCACAACTTTGCCTGACTTGTTTCCTCCCCTATGCCCACAGCACGTAGACAGTGCCTGGCATACATATTATGGCTGTTCATGATCTATTGTTAAGTGAAAGAAAAAAGCTGGTTACAAGGTATTTTACGTTGTCTTATCCTTTCTTGTTCTGAAAAAATCATGTTAGTATATAGAAAAATGTTGGGAAGAATGTACATCCAAATATTAGTAGTCAAGGTCTCTGGATTGTGAAACCATGAGTAATCTTTATCATGCTCATCAGCAATTCACTATCTTAATTTGGTTATTAAAACAAGGGGGGAAGGAATTATCAAGCAGATTCTCTATTGCTCAGAAATAGACTTGGACGTTCTACCAGGTAATTCCTGATGCTTTTATGTTGAACATTCTCTCCTGCTCCAACAGCACAGCCTATTCCCTGTGAGAGGAACAGATAGTGAGAGAATAGTAACCAGTGACCACCCTTGCAACAAATTCCCACTCTATCTACAACCACTGACTATTCTTAGGACAAGGGATACAATCAGTTCTTTCTGTCCATTCATTTATTCAACAGTAAACACCTACTGTGTTTGAAAATGAATCAACTCACCTCCAATGACTCCAATGCACAAGTAAAGTTCCTGCACGGTGTTACAGAAGGAAGCTGCAATCAAGCCACAGCCTGACAAGCAGCCGCCAATAATCATGACTGGACGACTGCCATATTTATTCACCAGGATACTGCTGATAGGACCTAAGAGATAAGCAAAATTTTAGTAACACAGAGGAAAGAGACCCACCCCACATCTACAAAGGCAGTAACAACACTAAATAACAAGTCCTCCAAAATTAGCAGATGCAACAAAAGGCAACGGTGAGAATACTGCTATCTATAATTATTTCATAATCATAAGTATGTGTGCTGGAAAATAAAGATGCCAAGAGAATCATTAATTGTGTATCTAACTTGAAATATTGGACGGAACTGTAGTAAAATATAATAGACTATAGTCTATCCTTGGTCTTTGTCTTATATGGCAGAACAGGCTGAAAACTCCTTGGTGATGGATTTTCATAGGATTCTTGATTTATCTAGGGTATGATCAACACACATTTAGTTACGTTTGCTTTATATTAATTTTTAGACAGGATGAGAGATTTTAGCTTATTTTTTCACATCATCATAAACGTGGTTTGTGTCATTTTTTTGTTTTGTTTTGTTTTTTTGCTATTTCTTGGGCTGCTCCCGCGGCACATGGAGGTTCCCAGGCTAGGGGTCAAATCGGAGCTGTAGCCGCCGGCCTACGCCAGAGCCACAGCAACTCGGGATCCGAGCCGCGTCTGCAACCCACACCACAGCTCACGGCAATGCTGGATTGTTTTAACCCACTGAGCAAGGGCAGGGACCGAACCCGCAACCTCATGGTTCCTAGTAGGATTCGTTAACCACTGCACCACGACGGGAACTCCTTGTGTCATATTTTTAAGGAAGAAAAAACAAGGGCAAAAATACATACTTAGTTTTTCCAAGTTAAGTAGTTTTTGCAATTAGGACAATTAAATTTAAAACAATACAAAACAAAAACTGTTTCTAGTTACACCTAGATATCTCAGGTATTGAAATAAATGGAATGTCTTTTAGGATTAACCTGGTTCCATGCCTCTATCGCTGTTTTGTGGAAGCAAAACTATGAAAATATGTTTGTAGGAGAAGATTAAGTTAGATAATGGTCAATATCCTCACATTTAACAACTTCAAAGGATGGGAAATGGAGTGTTACCTAAGAAAACTATATTAAATTTCCTCAGCTAAAGAGATGCATACCAAAAATATCAGTTTTCCGTGAATGTAAGAGAAGAAACCAAATAATAGTTTTTCGGTTTTTTTTTTTTTTTTTGGCTTGTTAGGGCCGCACTTGCAG
This sequence comes from Phacochoerus africanus, assembly GCF_016906955.1. Taxonomy (NCBI): domain Eukaryota; kingdom Metazoa; phylum Chordata; class Mammalia; order Artiodactyla; family Suidae; genus Phacochoerus; species Phacochoerus africanus. Next base: position 107,949,213 of record NC_062549.1, on the reverse strand, counting down.
CATATGGAGGTTCTCAGGCTAGGGGTCCAATAGGAGCTGTTGCTGTTGGCCTACACCACAGCCACAGCAACACCAGATCTGAGCCGTGTCTTCAACCTACACCACAGCAATGTCGGATCCATAACCCAATGAGCAAGACCAGGAATGGAACCAGCATCCTCATGGATACTAGACGGATTCATTACTGCTGAGCTACAATGGGAACTCCCAGTAACACAACTCTTAAGTAGACTATTTGCTGATTACAAACTGAATGACATTTGACATTCACTGAATTTCATTTATTTATAAGAATACTCATGTCCCTACTTCATGGCTACGGACATTGGAGATGAAAACTTTGACACTATAACATTTCTGCCTGGTTAAGGCATATGACTGCAAATAAGGGTCACTGCAATGCTCCAGCAGGGAGGAGGGCACTAAGAAAAGAACTAATGTTTGAATTTGAGAAGTCACAAAGCTAGTGAGAAACAAGTTTTGAATCAAGTCCACTTTCTCCCCCATTACATGTATAATTTCTGGAACTAAGTTATAAAGTAGAAGATGTACAAATCTTGTTTTTCTTCTATTGGCACAGTAAATCCTGATCTTACTGTTTATTCTATATTTAGCTCTCTAGGAGACAGTAAGTCTATTTTAAAAAACAAACATAGAGGGAGTTCCCGTTGTGGTGCAGTGGAAACGAATCCAACTAGTATCCATGAGTAGGTAGGTTCAATCCCTGGCCTCGCTCAGTGGGTTAAGGATCAGGCATTGCTGTGAACTGTGGTGTAGGTGACAGCCGTGGCTCAGATCCTGCGTTTCTGTGGCTGTGGCTTAGGCCAGCAGCTGTAGCTCAAATTCAACCCCCAGCCTGGGAACCTCCATATGCCATGGGTGTGGCCCTAAAAAGCAAAAAAAAAATAAAAAATAAACATAAGAATGTACATATTCAGAATATACTATCAATCATATGCTGACATTTTATTTCCATAAACACTTTGAAAAATTCTGCATTACTCATATTCTAGTGCTATTATTCAGTATTGTAGTATGGCTACTAATATATGTGTGTGTGTGTGTGTGTGTGTGTGTGTATTTTTTTTGCTTTTGAGGGCCGCAGCTGTGGCATATGGAGGCTCCCAGGCTGGGGGTCCAATTGGAGCTACGGCTGCCAGCCTACACCATAGCCACGGCAGATCTGAGCCACATCTGTGACCTACACCACAGCTCATGGCAATGCCAGATCCTTAACCCACTGAACAAGGTCAGGGATAGAAAACCTGCAACTTCATGCTTCCTAGTCAGATTCATTTCTGCTGTGCCACAACGGGAACTCCAATGGTTACTAATATTAAAAGGATAGGCTCTGGCCCCAAAAAACCAGTTTCACATTATTGTATGTATATATGTATAAATGCATATAATAAACATGCAAGGAATTAAAGCTTTTGATATCCTAGTATTTCAGAGGACCAATTCTCTCTAAGGGGCTTGGTCAAGAACTGGCCACAAAAGAGACTTCAGGTTCAACCAAGGACACGTAGAAAGAAGTTTCTATTGGAGCTCCTTTGTGGTGCAGCAGGTTAAGGATCCTGTATTGTCAGTGCAGTGGCTTGGGTCGCTGCTGTGGTACAGGTTCAATCCCTTGCTCAGAAACTACCACATGCTGAGACCACTTCATTTAAATATTAGGCCACAGCTGGGTGGAAATAATCTGAATTTACAGCTTGTGTAAGATTAAAAAATTAAATATTGAAAGAATATTCACGAAATACTTCCATAAAAAAGTCATTAAATAGATTTTATATAGTCAGAATTACAAAGATCAAAAAAACCCTGTCACACTTGATTGCGAAGTAGAAGTAATGCTGTCAAGTTTGCCCTATTTTAAACTCTAAACTAGGAATGTTAAGACAACAGTACTGTGGAACTGAAAATATGTAAATTCTTACTTTCTGTTAAAAAAAGGAAAAATTCAAATAAATAAACCAAGAGTAGGTAACTAAGAGAAAGAAAAGAAAGAAAACCTTAAACCACTCAAAACATTATTAGTTTTGAGGGTGTGGCTCAAATGGGTAAGTTAAAAGAATTAGGCAGTTGTAAAAGTAATAACTCTTAAGGGGACATATCTCCTAGGAGCCAATCAAAACAAAAGAAGCCATTTAGTAAAAATTCTGCCACAAGGTTCTGGATATGCAATTTGTCTTTCAGAGTTATTTCAGGAAGAATGGCCCCAATTAGCTATCATTAAAAATAGAGAGGGGTACAGTTTATAGGCCTATTATATCACAAATTCAGAGAAATGTGCTAGTTATTTCTGGGTGAGGACAAAGAAGGAACTGTTTTCCCAAAAGAAAGTGTCATGTGCAATTAGCACAACTGACATCATTTACTTTTGATGCAAAATGCAAATGGTTCTCAAGCTCTTTGGCATCTCAGCATTGCAACATGTGAAACTCTGGTTTGTAGCCAACTTAAAGATACACTGAGCACCTGCAGTACTTCTGGATAACATTTATACCAATTTCTTCAATCCATCAGAGTGAAAACCTGATTAGAAATCCTGGCAGGTGGAGTCCAGAGCCTCCAAAATTATTGGCTCTCAGAAGCTAGAAAATTCCAAAGTCCCTTCTGATTTCTCAGAGCTCATGAGAAAAAAAAAAAAAAAAAGTGCTACAATTTAGCACCTATGTTCTTTTAAAAAGTACTTAATAGACAAAACAGACATATGTTCAAAATTTAAAAGGCACAAAAATATATACAGTAGGAAAAAAGTCTTCCCAGACACCCAATTTTATCTCCCTCTCAGGCAGCCAGTTTACCTCTTTTTCTCTGCAATGAAATCAAATACTTAACTAAATTATGACTTCAAATACTTACTCCTGTTTGGTGAGTTTATGTTATTGTCTCAAGAGGATTACAAACTTCCCAAAAGCAGGGATGAAGATCAGTGTTCACTGTCACTTATAACACCTTGCCTAGTGAGGAATGTGTGCAGGGCTTAAAAGAACTGGTTGAATATGTTACCAGATTAGAAGCCTAAGGCTAAGGTTTACAATTGAAATATAGAACACTGTATTGGCTATTAAAGAGCTCTTGAGACAGGAATTTGAGGTACTAAATTATCATAAAAAGTAAGATTAACAGAAGTAAAAGCTTGGCTAAATAAGCAACAAGAGACACTGTCAACCCCAATAAATAAATCTTGACTTCAGAATCTCTACTAACTAAGCAATTATCTATTATTATGGGAGGTTTTGACTTTTAAATGTTTAATTGTGATTTGATGTTCCAAAATGAAAAATAGTATTTTATTTTTATTTTATTTTTTTTGTCTTTTTGCCATTTCTTGGGCGGCTCCTGCAGCATATGGAGGTTCCCAGGCTAGGGGTCTAATCAGAGCTGTAGCTGCCAGCCTACGCCAGAGCCACACACAGCAACATGGGATCTGAGCTGGGTCTGCGACCTACACCACAGCTCGCGGCAACGCTGGATCCTTAACCCACTGAGCAAGGGCAGGGATCGAACCTGCAACCTCATGGTTCCTAGTCAGATTTGTTAACCTCTGCGCCACGACGGGAACTCCGAAAAATAGTATTTTAAATGATGTTGTGCACATGTCATTTTTCTGAGAGCTTTTTTTAAGTTCAATGATACTGAGGTAGAACAAATCAGGGTTCCTCACGAATTCTTGTTTCTATTTCAGAATACTATAGTGGAACACACAAAGCAAGAGTTGTCGTTGCTAACGAGAATAAAAGATGTAACTCTAAACATAAAGCTTTAAGAAATGACTTTTCAAAACACCTTACTCAATAAAATACTTTTTAAAAAAAGTTACCTAAAACAGAGACTCTGGTTGCTTGACGAAAATTAAAGCAATACTTACCTCCACCATACATGACAGCCAACATGATGGAAGATATCCATGACACTTCACTAGTCGTGGCATTAAATATACCTTCAATTTCTTTGAAGAACACAGTAATAGATTTGGGAAATGCATAAGAAAAGCCGATGGAAATGAAAGCTCCAACTACTACCGCCCATCCCCAGCCTCCATCTGGGGGGGTGTATCCGACTGGACCTCCAACTGCCGGTGGCATTGTAAGTGTAGATAAGTTCCAGAATGCAGTTCAAATCCAAGTATCTGAACAACATAAATTTTAAATATGTCAGCAATAAAGTACTCCCACCTGGTATTCCCAACAACAAAAAACTTCACCCTTTACACCTAGCTCTCAGAACTATTTTTCTTTCTTTTTTTTGATTTTTGATTTTTATTTATTTATTTATTTTTTGCTATTTCTTGGGCCACTCCCGCGGCATATGGAGGTTCCGAGGCTAGGGGTCGAATTGGAGCTGTAGCCGCCGGCCTATGCCAGAGCCACAGCAACGCAGGATCCGAGCTGCATCTTCGACCTACACCACAGCTCACGGCAACGCCGGATCCTTAACCCACTGAGCAAGGGCAGGGACCGAACCCACAACCTCATGGTTCCTAGTCGGATTCGTTAACCACTGCGCCACGACGGGAACTCCTGATTTTTATTTTTTTGATCTTTTTCTTGTATTTTTAGGGCCACACCCGAGGCATATGGAGGTTCCCAAGCTAGGGGTTTAACCGGATCTACCACTTCCAGCTTACACCAGAGCCACAGCAATGAAGGATCCGAGCTGTGTCTGCGATCTACACCACAGGCTCATGGCAACGCCGGATCCTTAATCCACTGACTGAGGCCAGGAATCAAACCTGCAACCTCACGGTTCCTAGTTGGATTTTTTTCTGCTGCACCACGACGGAAAACTCCCAGAAAGAACTATTTCTCAATGTTACTTGGCCAATAGACATTTCACTTAACACAAACCCTACAAAAGTTACAGGTTTTAACATAGGCATTGTAAGTTTTTTCCCTTTCCCGTGTATTCTTCAAAACTTTTTTTTTTTTTTTTTTTGCTATTTCTTTGGGCCGCTTCTGCGGCATATGGAGGTTCCCAGGCTAGGGGTCGAATCGGAGCTGTAGCCACCGGCCTACGCCAGAGCCACAGCAACGTGGGATCCGAGCCGCGTCTGCAACCTACACCACAGCTCACGGCAACGCCGGATCGTTAACCCACTGGGCAAGGGCAGGGACCGAACCCGCAACCTCATGGTTCCTAGTCGGATTCGTTAACCACTGCGCCACGACGGGAACTCTTCAAAACTTTTTTACTTTCTCTTATGTGCGGACTTAAAAGTAACAGGAAGTGGGTACCTGACGCACTAGATATGTAGCAATTTGCAAAATGAAAGTCCATTCTGAACACATACGAATTTCATTTAATGGGCTGAAAAATTATTTCAGAAGTTTCCTTTTATTTAATTTCTTTGACTCAAATTTTTTTCCCTTACTATAAGAAAAGCTTCTAAATAACAAATAATCAATAGAGTTAATTCACAAGTTATAATGTCAAAAGATGGTAGTTTCAAACCTAAGATCATCCCTTTTTCTTGCAGCCACCTGGTACTAATGGAAAGCATTGTTAGAAAATGAAATTTCCAGTCAGATTATGAATAAGGAAAAGATGGGAGTGTTGTTAGTAGGCCTACCTGTGTTCTCATGAAGGTCTCCTTTAACTTATCTAAATCCAACTTCCACCCTATATTATAACTCATCTTACAATAAATATTATGTTAGCATACCTTTTTTTTTTTTTTTTTAGGGTCATACCCGAGGCAGGGTCCAATTGCAGCTACAGCTGCCGGCCTCCACCACAGCCACAGCAAAGCAGGATTTAAGCCATGTCTGCAACCAACACCATAGCTCATGGCAACGCCAGATCCTTAACCCACTGAGCGAGGCCAGGGATCACACCTGAATCCTCACAGTTCCTAGGTGGATTTTTTCCGCTGGACCACGATGGGAACGCCTATGTTAGCATATCAATTTCAAATTATGGCCAAACTGTAGTACTACAGTAAATAAAGGTCACAGAAGACAAGCTCACTCTTGGCTATAGCATTCTTTAGGAGTTCTCTGGCAACCTAGTGGTTAAGGATCTGGCATTGTCCCTGTTGTGGCTTGGGTTCAACCCCTGGTCTGGGAATTTCTACATACCATGGGCACAGACAAAAAAAACCCCCCAAATCTGAGCTCTACAGTGTAGGAGCAGTGTTGTAGTAGTTAAGCCCTAAATTCTGTTCCTTCCAATCCATCTGAACACGTCAAATATGATTTAGGACAATGGACACTGCAGGGGCAGGAAGAAGATAGTCATTACGGAAAGGTTCCCTAAAAGCAAGGATATAGGTCTTATCACTTCTGCTCAACACTGGGCTAAAAGTGTTAGCCAATGTGTGCAAACAAGAAAAAGAAAAGGCATCAAGTCTAGAAAGGAAGAGGTAAAGCTGTCTTTATTCACAGATGATATAATCGCTCATGCAGGTAATACTAAGGAATATACAAAAAAAGTACAAGAACTAAAAATGAACTTAACTAGATCTCAGGATACAAGATCAATAAATAGAAATTGACTGCCTTTCTATAAACCAGCAATGAACAATCAGAATTTAAAAAATCAATTTACAACAGATCAAAAAACCGAACAGGAACAAATCTGATAAACTATAAGATGTGTACACTGAAAACTGCAAAATATTACTAAGAAATTAAACAACTAAGCAGCTAATCAATCCTTATGGTTTGAAAAAAATCAAAATTTAGGCAAAGATTTCTGAAGGCACATAACAGTATTTTTATTAAAAAGTTTACAGTAGGAGTTCCCGTCGTGGCGTAGTGGAAATGAGTCTGAATAGGAACCATGATGTTGCTGGTTCAATCCCTCGCCTTGCTCAGTGGGTTAAGGATCTGGCATTGCCATGAGCTGTGCTGTAGGTCACAGATGTGGCTTGGATCTGGCGTTGCTGTGGCGTAGGCCAGCAGCTGTAGCTCTGATTAGACCCCTAGCCTGGGAACCTCCATATGCCCCAGGTGTGGCCCTAAAAAGACAAAAAACAACAAAAAAAGTTTACAGTAGTTCTCTTGTGGCACATCAGGTTAAAGTTCTAGTGCTGTCACTGCAGCGGCTCAGATCACTGTTGTGCTGCAGTTTGATCCCTGCCCAGGAACTTTTTTGCATGCCATAGGTGTAGCTAAAAAAAGCTGATCAAAACAAAATATAATCAAGGACAGTGGCAAGGATAAAAATCTGCTCACTGGCACAGGGAGACAACATAGCAGCAAAAGGAGATGGTAGGCAGATTCCTCTACCTTGGCTATGTGGATGGTTAAAAGAAAGAAAAGGAAGAGTACAAAGAAGAGAAAGGAGAGAAGACTCTCTCCTGAGAATTCACAACTAGAGGCCTGTAAGAACTTATGCTTGGCAGGGCAACATCTGTGGGAAACCTCCGTTGCTCTTTCAGAGATGTATTATGTTTGACTTTGCTAGCAAAGATTTCCCACAGACAAAGCCCTGCCAAATATAAGCTGACAATCGAAAATTTCAAAACACACCAAGAATCAATTGTGAGTGAAGTAAATAAAGTCAGTCCAACACAGCCAGATTAGACATTCAAGAACTACAGGAGCAGTAGTGCAGCAGGTTAAAGATCTAGGGTTGTCACTGTAGCAGCTTGGGTTGCTGCTATGGCATGGGTTAGATTCCTGGCCCAAGAACTTTCGCATGCCATGGGCATAGTCAAAAAAAAAAAAAAAAAAAGGAACTATAGACGTTTGATATGGATACTTAAAATGATCAAAAGCATAAAATAAGGCATTTAAAAACTAGGAGGAAAAAACCACACACTATAAATAAAGATGAATTAATCTGAAACAGAACTTCTAGAAATGCAAAGTGCATTCAAAGAAATTAGTACTGGGCTAACCAACCACCAGACTGAACATTGCTGGGAAGAGAGAAAGAGACAGTGAACTGGAGGACGGATTTGAAGAAAATAAAATCCAGGGGAGAATGTTATTCTGAAGCTATGGAGAGAGGTTTAGAAACATGGAGCTTAGAATGGGAGGATCTGGCAAACATTGTAAGAACAGAATTGAGACTGTGGGAAGAGACAATTTTCAAGAGTTAATGGCTGGGAGTTCCCGTCATGGCTCAGTGGTTAATAAATCCGACTAGGAACGAACCATGAGGTTGTGGGTTCAATCCCTGACCTTGCTCAGTGGGTTAAGGATCCGGCGTTGCCGTGAGCTGTGGTGTAGGTTGTAGACGCAGCTCGGATCCTGAGTTGCTGTGGCTCTGGCATAGGCCGGTGGCTATAGCTCCGATTAGACCCCTGGCTGGGAACCTCCATGTGCTGCAGAAGCGGCCCTAGAGATGGCAAAAAGACCAAAAAAAAAAAAAGTCATTGGCTAAGGATATTCCAGATTATTTATTTATTTATTTATTTATTTATTTATTGTCTTTATAGGGCTGCACTTGCAGCATATGGAAGTTCCCAGGCTAGGGGTTAAATTAGAGCTACAGCTGCCCACCTACACCACAGCCACAGCAACACTGGATCCAAGCCGCATCTGTGACCTACACCACAGCTCACGGCGACGCCAGATCCTTAACCCACTGAGCAAGGTCAGGGATGGAACCCCCAACCTCATGGTTCCTAGTTGGATTCGTATCTGCTGTGCCATGATGGGAACTCCAGATATTCCAGGTAAATATGAACCTATAGTTTAAGGAAATCTACCAAGCCAAGAGAAAAATCAAAAAAAAAAAAAAAAGACCTAATGAGAAAATACAGACTATATAACTCACACATAATCACACTGACAAGACAGGATTCCCATCAATTTAAAAAAAGCTTTCAGCTACCACATACTCAAATAGTGATTCTTCACTGTTCCCTCTTTCCACTCCTCTGAGACTCCAACTGGAGGCAGGTTTTCCAGATGGAACAAAGTCCTGCCTCTTCTAATATTCTGCCTAATTCTTCTTTGGATTTCTGTCACGAGACTCTTTCTCTGAGACTACGGATTCTGGAATGTTCCCTTCTTAGTGATTTTTATAGCCTGGGGCAGTGAACTACAGTAAGAGCTGGGATAAATAAGAGCTATATGTTTCTTCTGCAGTGGAGGTAAGGGCTTTGGGATAAAGCAAATTAAAAAAGGAAAAGCAGGACTTCCCATCGTGGCGCAGTGGTTAACGAATCCGACTAGGAACCATGAGGTTGTGGGTTCGGTCCCTGTCCTTGCTCAGTGGGTTAAGGATCCGGCATTGCCGTGGCCCTGGTGTAGGCCGGCGGCTACAGCTCCGATTGGACCCCTAGCCTGGGAACCTCCATATGCCACCGCAGGAGCGGCCCTAGAAAAAGCAAAAAGACAAAAAAAAAAAAAAAAAAGGAAAAGCAGAAGACCTCAGGCATCTATTCTCAGGAGAGATGATTTTTAGTTAAGGTATATGAATCTGAGGTTCTGGAGAATAATTTCATTAAAAATACAACCTAAAGAGTAAAGATCTTTGTCCTAGAGCCTCTCACTTACCTATAAGTCAGGTGTGATATAAAGATTTGCATGTTGAAACTTCCTTAAATTTCTTTTCTTTTTTTTTTTTAACATCAGCTGTCTGCATGGTCTGTTCATTTTCTGTTTGAAAACTCAATTTGACTGAAATGTCTGCAACACACATGGCAGTTTGAGGTGCCCATCTTGACTCTTCATCGTTGCCTTGACTATTTCCAATGTGCTTTGTTTTGTTTTTATTCTAACTTTTCTTCCTTTTTTGTCATTTTAGGCTCACACCTGCCCTGAAAAGCATGGAAGTTCCCAGGCTAGGGGTCGAATTGGAGCTGCAGCTGCCTGCCTGCCTACACCACGGCCACAGCAATGCCAGATCCAAGCCGAGTCTTCGACCTACACCACAGCTGATGGCAACGCCGGATCCTTAACGCACTGGAATTGAACCTGTGTCCTCATGGATACTAGTCAGATTTACTTCTGCTGAGCCACAAGAGGAACTCTGAAACTTCCTTAAATTTCTACTGGACTGAATATAACTAAAAGCTATTTAACAGCTCAGTTCTACTATAGCAAACAGTCTAGATTCTAAAATTATGTTAAACAGAACTGCTCAAGGCATTAATTTTATGAGTTTTTCCTTTATGTAAATATGCAATAAGAGAAAAGCACTTGAAATTTTTCAAAGAACCACTAAAAAGATTAATTTCCCTCAGAATGTTTACACACACACACAGAGACACCCATGCACAGAAGGTAGAGCTATTTAACACATCAAAGTCTGACTCGAACAGCTAATACGTGCTGGACGTGATTAAACCTTGAGCTTGGCTGCCAGCTATAATTTGTCCCAGTTAGTTATAGCAGTTACAATTTTTAGTCACGAAAACTTGCCTCATCAACTTAGTAATACCTCATTCCATAGTGTAAAAAGTAAGATTTAAAACTTCAAGAAGTTTTAAAAAGATTCAGAAGGAAAGAAGAAATAAGAGCTGTTCTTCCTAATTTAAAGATTGTAATGGTACATGACAGAAAAAGCGTAACATCATTATCTAAACATACCATTTTCTTTTTAACAGACCAAATCTCAGCTATTAACAAAGGGTGCATTCAAAAAGTAAATTACGTGAGCAGGCCCCTTTACACAGTATTCAGAGCCCCAGTGAGAAGAGGTAGTCTCTTTAGTCCTGAGGCTGAAAGAGATGAACGTTTAATATTTTAATTCTTACCGTGGGTACAGCAGCCTTTCAACTAGCTTAATTCTGACCCTCCAGTAGTTGCCTGAAAGTGACAGGAAGATTTAAAAAAAAAAAAAAAAGGGTGATAGGGTAATGGGGAAGTTCTTCTAGATTTTCTGATTTCTCTCCTTTTCTAACTCTCAGGAATTGGGCAAGTAAACCTCTGGGAAGCCAAGGTTGAGCGTCCCACAGCCCACGTTCTGCCCCCACGCCAGAGGTACAAAAGCCCTTGGAAATAGTAGTCATTATGTTCTCTATACTTTCCCCAACAACATTTAAAACAAAGCAACTGTCATTCCCTAAAATGACAAGGGCATGTTTGTGAACCTAAAAGAGGCAGAAAGAATCTAAAATCAATTGTCTTAAAAGAATTTGTTACTAAGTATATGCCAGCCTGGGGTTTCACATTCACATGGAAAACATTACAATCCAGAAAGGATGATCTATTGAAGCTACTGCTGCTAAAGTAGCTAATGTACTGCTATTTATAAATGGCCCTAGTCCAGCTTCATGGCTTTCAGAACTGCTTGCCCCAAGGTAAATCTCAAGATTCAATCTCTAGTCCAGCTTCATGGCTTTCAGAACCGCTTGCCCCAAGGTAAATCTCAAGATTCAAACCTCACACTGTTTTCTTTTCCTTTTTGAAATTAAATAGTAAAAGACAACAAAAACAAATTTAAAACAAAACAAGGAGTTCTTGTTGTGGCTCAGTGGTTAAGGAATCTGACTAGGAACCGTGAGGTTGCAGGTTTGATCCCTGGCATCGCTCAGTGGGTTAGGGATCTGGCATTGCCGTGAGCTGTGGTGTAGGTCGCAGATGAGGCTCGCTTCCCAAGTTGTGTGGCTCTGGCGTAGGCCAGCAGCTGTAGCTCTGATTCGACCCCTAGGAACCTCCATATGCCAAAAGACAAAAAATAAAAATAAAATAAAACAAAACCACAAACAAGCAGAAGGTACCAGTGAAAGGAAGAAATAAAACTATGCAACTGACTAGCCCAACACTCAGCAGTTACAAAATGCATGATTTTGATCAAATAGCATATAAAGAAGCTTAAAAAAAGTAAACTTGGTTTTAATGAACTTGCAACTGTTTGTATCTCCCTTATCATTCAGGGCAAATCTAACCCACATTACAAGAAATTAAATATACTATCCTTGAAGAGAAATTAACTATTTGCTAACTAGAATGCTTCAGAATATATTACTGATTCTAGATCTTGCTTCATTTAGTTCATACTTAACAGTCCCTAAAAAACCCAATATTTTAGTTATTAATAATCTCCAGATTTTTAAATTATTCACACTGATCAGAGTGTCCTAACAAGCTTTTGGTCTAAAGCAACTCTGAGTAGATTATCTTGTTGCAAAAGGGAGTATTTTAATAGCCTTTTTCAGATAATTGTGGATATTCTTGGTACTGTACTCAAACTTGAGAAGTGTTAGTTTGGCAATGTTTTTTTAAAGTGCTACAGTAAACAACACTATAATTTGGGTAGATTAATTACAGAAAAAAGCTGATACATATGTAATAGGGGAAATAGTAGGATTGTCTACTGTTTTTCACTGTAGGTTATGAGTCTGTTTAAACTATATATATTATTTTATACTTTGTTACTGAACTCAGGTTCAGCTATGTGCTACTGAAAAGCCAATACTTGAGAGATGTGCTGGTAGGAATGGAAAGTTTGCTTTATTCGGGAGGCTGGCAACCTGGGGAGATGGTATCCAAAAATCAACTCCAAAGACTCTGCTCGACCATGAAAGTTTTTTGTTTTTGTCTTCCCTAGGGTTGCACCCTCGGCATGTGGAAGTTCTCAGGCTAGGGATCTGAAAGGAGCTGTAGCTGCTGGCCTATGCCAGAGCCACACAGGATTGGGACCAAATCTGCAACCTGCACCACAGCTCACGGCAACACCGGATCCTTACCCCACTGAGCAAGGCCAGGGATCAAACCTGCAACCTCATGGTTCCCAGCTGGATTCATTAACCACTGAGGCACAACGGGAACTCCCAGGAAAGTTTTTAAAAAGACAATCATCTCAGAGTTCACTTCGTAACTCAGCCGTTAATGAACCCATCTAGCATCCATGAGGATGTGGGTTGGATCCCTGGCTCGCTCAGTGGGTTAAGGATCCAGCGTTGCTGTGGGCTGTGGTGTAGGTTGTAGATGCGGCTCAGATCCCGCGTTGCTGTGGCTCTGGTGTAGACCGGCAGCTGTAGCTCCAATTTGACCCCTATCTGGGAATCTCCATATGCCCCAGGTTCAGCCCTAAAAAACTAAAAATAACTAAAAAAAAAAAAAAAAAAAAAAAAGAGAGAGAGAGAGAGAGAGAAAATCATCTGGTGGGGGTGGGGGCAGTGTGCTGAGCTTGAAGTTACCAACTTGCACTTGGGTGGGAGCCTTAGTTCCTACAGAAAAAGTCAAAAGTACTGTTTATGTATATTCTTTGAGGAGAAACCAGAACCATGTTTCATCTTGACTGCTCTTCCCTTGTTTCTGCATTCCCTCCCTTCCCCGAGCAACTGTTTGAATTTGCCCTTTGGAACGCAGGGAAGGCCTCAAGGAGGCTGAATGAAGCTGGTTTCCTACAAATTAGAAATGGGGGACACAGAAAAGATTTGCACCTGGGAGGGCCCCATAGGGTCCTGCTCTGTTTCAGATAAGCACTGTAAATATTATATAACCTCTCAATTATTAAAATAATTTTGATCAAGGATGTCAATCTTTGCAATTTTTAGTCAGTCAAAAAGAAAGTGCAATAACTTCATTAGAAAACAAAATGACGGGAGTTCCCGTCGTGGCTCAGTGGTTAACGAATCCGACTAGGAACCATGAGGTTGCAGGTTCGGTCCCTGCCCTTGCTCAGTGGGTTTACGATCCGGCATTGCTCGCAGACACGGCTCGGATCCCAAGTTGCTGTGGCTCTGGCGTAGGCCGGTGGCTACAGCTCCGATTCAACCCCTAGCCTGGGAAACTCCATATGCCGTGGGAGCAGCCCAAGAAATGGCAAAAAGACAAAACAAACAAACAAACAAATAATAACTTCCTTTCCTTGAAGAGTTTTTTGGCTTTGGTACTCCTTGTAGTTGTCCTCATATTTTCTTACAATCCCAAATACCTCTATATTCTTGGAAAGCATTTTCTACCTAAAGCTAGAATTTTTCCCAAGAAAGACCACAATACATACTTCTCAGGAGCCCAGAGTATCTTGAAACAGATGAAACCTAACATCTGTAACTGCCCTCATTTCTATTGTGATCTAGAAAAGAACTACTGTTTCAAGTAAATTTATCATGTGCCAACGGATAGGGGATGAAATGGAGGGTGTTTTGTTAGGTCTCAAGGCCCTTTCACCACCTAAAATAAGACAGACAGGAGGGGGTGTCAGAATTTGAGGGAGGAAGGTTTCTTCAACATAAATAACCAACACCCTTAATTCCCAGCCTTTCTGACACCTTTCTGTCCACTGCAGTATTAAGTACAGAACGGTCAAATATGACACTTTTCTACCTTGTGCATGACAGCTTTCAGGACTAAATATTAATCAGTTACCTTCTGCTTAGGTGAGCAAAGCCTCAAAGTTGAAATTGTTTTGAAAATGCAGAAACAAGTTTGCCAATAACACGGGGACATGTGCCCATAATGCACTGAGAAAGACTTTCTAAGAATGGAATTTAGTGCCACCACCAAATGACATGCATCATCGATATTCCTGGCTTGTTTGTTTAGTGAACTGGGTTGACGTTTTCCTGCAGGGTTTTCTGGCAATCAAATATATCATCTTTTTTTTTCTTCCCTTGCATTTAGGGCTGTACCTGGGGCATATGGAGGTTCCCAGGGTCTAACCAGAGCTACAGCTGCTGGCCTACACCACAGCCTCAGTAACACCAGATCCGAGGCTTGTATGAGACCTACACCACAGCTCACGCCAACAGTGGATCCCCAACCCATTGAGCAAGGCGAGGTCAGAGACCAAACCCGCAACTGCATGGTTACTGGTCGGGTTTGTTAACCACTGAGCCATGATGGGAACTCCGACAAAAGCATTTTTACCTAAGAATCACACCAGTATTCAGTACATGTCAACAATTTAAGACAGATAATTACCAAAATCTACATTTTTCCTTCATTAAATAGCAGCTAACTCTCCAATATAACAAGTCTGTGGATTGTTTAGGACTGGGCATCACTTAAAATCCTTGGGTGAAAGTTTGACACCTAGTCGAAAGAAGTGGCAAATTAATTCTTACTTCTCACGGCAAATCTCTATCTTCCAGGGCACTATCCCACCTCATTCTGCTTAGGCACCTAGGCTACACTCAAAGTCACATTACAGAGAAGCGAAAGTACTGTAGCTTATACTACAGTATAGGCTGTATATTTTAGAAAACAGCAGCATAAGTTCCTGCTGTGCTGCAGTGGGTTAAGGATCCAACTGCTCACAGCAACACCGGATCCTTAATCCACTAAGCGAGACCAGGGATCAAATCTGCATCCTCATGGATGCTAGTTGGGTTCATTAACCACTGAGCCATGATGGAAACTCCAGAACAAATTCTTTATTACATCAACCTCAATTAAAATTTATACTTACTGGAATTCCCGTTGTGGCAGAGCAGAAACAAATCCAACTAGCTTCCATGAGAATGCAGGTTTGATCCCTGGCCTTGCTCAGTAGGTTAAAGGATCCAGCATTGCTATGGCTATGGCGTAGGCCAGCAGCTGCAGCTCTGACCCCTAGCCCGGGAACTTCCACATGCCTTGGGTGCAGCCCTAAAAAGGAAAAAAAAGAAAAATTTATACAAGTTTCCATTAGCACGTCTCAGACTTACTAGCAAAGACAGAGGATTTTTGTCTCATAAACCAAAGAGGAAAGAAGAAAAAAAAGAAGAGATACTCTGATAAGTCTACTGTGAAAGTCTTGAAAGTAGAGGAGGGACTTTTAAAGTATGTATGCGTAGTTTATAGATTCATAAGTTGTGAATGAACAAAGGAGGGAAGAGAAAGTCAACCCTATGATTTCCAGGGAGAAAAGAACATACTGGCCACCAAGAGGCACCAATGCTTTAAGATATCCTAGGCTTATAGACTAAGTCAGAAACTAATAAAAGCAGGAAGAGAGTATAATTTTGTTCCAAATCCACATATTGATTTGCTTGATCAATACAAGCATTTAGTAATTTGCAAAAATGAAATCTCTGCAGTTCCCGTTGTGGTGCAGCGTAAACGAATCTGACTAGGAACCATGAGGTTGAGGGTTCGATCCCTGGCCTCGCTCAGTGGGTTAAGGATCTGGTGTTGCTGTGAGCTGTGGTGTAGGCCAGCAGCTGTAGCTCCTATTGGATCCCTACCCTGGGAACGTCCACATGCCACAAGTGCGGCCCTAAAAAAAAATTTTTTTTTCCATTAACTGACAACACCATAATTCTAAATTTATCTAATACTAAAAGTCTACTCCAGTCCACCAATATCATTGTTTTTCTAAGTACACCTTGCCACATGGAATTAATCCCCTCCATGACATTTTACTCAATGCTTTCTGGGCAGTATTCTAAAAACTGTAAGATAATAAGTTACACATTTCATTCTTTCCTTTTAAGTAACTATTTTCCTAATCAGCTTAGGTGTGTGCTTTTGGATCATGAATTAAGGACAGAGGCTATTCTTTAAACTTAAACCTAACTCCTCCCCCATGAACAAATGTTGGGATTCAAAGAATCTGACTCTCCCAGTTTTTGAGAACTGGAGAAAAACACGAAACCAGAAAAAAATCCTTCAGTGATGTTATGGACATACAAGAAACAGGCAGAAAGGTGTTTTTGTTTGGTTTGGTTTTGGCCACTCCTATGGCATGGCACAGGGATATTCCCTGGGCCAGGGATTGAACCTGTGCCACGGAAGCAACCACTGCAGTGACAACACCAGATATTTGACTTGCTGGTCCACATGGGAATTCCTGCTTTGTCTTTTTGTTTGTTTGTTTGCTTTTGTCCTTTTAGAGTAGCACCCTCAGCAGATGGAGTTTCCCAGGCTAGGGGTCTAATCAGAGTTGTTGCCACCGGCCTATGCCAGAGACATAGCAACGCTAGATCTGAACCATGTCTGTGACCTACACCACAGCTCACCGCAACACCAGATCCTTAACCCACTGAGTGAGGCCAGGGATCGAACCCGAAAACTCATGGTTCCTAGTCTGATTCATTTCTGCTGTGCTACGATGGGAACTCCTATTTGTTTCATTTTATGGCTACACCTGTGGCATATGCCACAGCTGCAGCAACACTAAATCCTTAACCCGCTGTACCATAGTGGGGAACCCCTCCTGTTTTGTTTTTAATAAAAAGAAAAAAAATTTATTGACTACAACTTTCAGCACACAGAACTTGTGATCACTCTCACTCTTTGCGTTATTAGTCATCAGCAGATTGTGCCTTCTTTATGCTTCCTTTTTGCCTGATTCTAGCAGACTAAAAAACTGGCTACTGTCCATGTTGAGACCAAGTCCTGTTCCCTTTCATATCTCTTGCTCTGGTCTGGCAAGAGTTTCCAAATATAAGACCATTTCAAATTTATGTAAAACATAAGAAGGTACTCGAGGAGTTCCCGGCATGGCACAGTGGTTAACGAATCCAACTAGGAACCATGAGGTTGTGGGTTCGGTCCCTGCCCTTGCTCAGTGGGTTGACGATCCGGCGTTGCCATGAGCTGTGGTGTAGGTTGCAGACGTGGCTTGGATCCTGCGTTGCTGTGGCTCTGGCATAGGCCGGCAGCTACAGCTCCAATTTGACTCCTAGCCTGGGAACCTCCATATGCCGTGGGAGCGGCCCAAGATATAGCAAAAAGACAAATAAATAAATAAAACTAAAAAAAAAAAAAAGAAGGTACTCCAGTAGTATTGAAGAAAGGGAAGTAGGAGGATATGTCCTGCAATGGCAGGTTTTGCTTGGCAGAATTTTAGGTTATATTTTGGAATACGTGTATACGTTGTTTTCTACAGCAATGCAAGCGTATTTTCAACAAATCAAAATCTAAGAGGGGCATTTCAATGTATTAATATATGGCTTACCTTGTTCCAAAATCTAAAGAGGAAAGATAGTGGGCTGAATTAAAATTACAAATAGATGTGTTGTCAAAATTGTGTCATATACGTTACTTTGAATATAAATGAATATTTGAATAAAACTGGGTGGTACTTCACTACCCATATCCTGAGGCTTAATGGGGAGAATAAAGGAATTACAATTCATTGAAAGATGAACAACCAAGAAAGCTTCTCATCATCTTGCAAAAGGATGACCTGAGCTCTTCACTCGCAGAAATAATTAACACTGTTCTTAGTTTTACATAAAAAATATCAAGTTTTGGGAATTCCCGTCATGGCGCAGAGGAAACAAATCCGACTAGGAACCATGAGGTTGTGGGTTCGATCCGTGGACTCACTCAGTAGGTTAAGGATCCAGCGTTGCTGTGAGCTGTGGTGTAGGCTAGCAGCTGTAGCTCTGATTGGACCCATAGCCTGGGAACCTCCATGTGTCACAGGTTCGGCCCTAAAAAGCAAAATAAAATAAAAATCAAAGTTTTTGTTTTGTTTTGTTTTGTTTTTTTGTCTTTTTGCCTTTCCTAGGGCCACTCCTGGGGCATTTGGAGGTTCCCAGGCTAGGGGTCTAATTGGAGCCATAGCTGCTGGCCTATGGCAGAGCCACAGCAAGGCAGGATCCAAGCCGTGTCCGCAACCTACACCACAGCTCACGGCAACCTCATGGTTCCTAGTTGGATTCGTTAACTACTGCGCTACAACAGGAACTCCTAAAAATCAAGTTTTTAGATTTTAGAAGACTAGAGGCAACACAGTAATACGCTGACATTTCAAAGCTTTATTCACATTCTAAAAGTTTTCAAACCATATTTTTAAAATATGTATTTCTTCATCCCTTTCTAGTAATTTCTTATATATGTAATTGTTTAATAAATATCCTGAGTCTGAACTTCATTATTCATTACTGTGCTACCTTTAACCTTGATTGTCTCAAAACTGTTTTCTTAGTAACAAACTGCAAAGGAATACTAAAATTGAGTATTGAAGGAGTTCTCCGGTGGTCTAGCAGTTAAGAATTCAGCATTGTCACTGATCTAGCTCAGGTTTGATCCCAGGTCCATATGCCACAGGCTTGGCCAAAAAAAAAAAGAGAAGAATATTTAGTATTAAAGCATTCTCAAATATTTACTTATAAAGCTTTTAGACAATGAAAATGTATCCAAAAGAAGTCAGCATTTTTACCTCGAAATATACTGTAATTAAACTTAATAGTCTTTTTAATTGCCAACAATATAAATCTTAGATTACGTTCTCATTAAGATAATAATCAGTTCCTAGAGTTATCTGGGGCCTAGCAGTTAGGTTAAAGATCTGGCATTGTCGCTGCTGTGGGTTGGGTCACTATTGTGGCACAGGTTCAGTCCTGGCCCAGGCAATTCCACATGCCACTGGCACAGCAAAAAAGAAAAATTAAAGATAATCAAGTAGTTCTCTAGGTGACAGGGTCGATACAAATAACATCATTACCTAACCACAACAGACTTAAGTAAGGAAGTGCATTTCTAACCAGCAGAGCAGGTATTTCAAACCTGAGGTTCATCAACATCTTTAGGGATTCCCCCAGTTGAGCAAAATAAAGGCTTGCATCTAACACAGCAAGCTGCTGAAGACAAGATTTTTCTTTCTTTCTTTTTTTGTCTTTTTGCCATTTCTTGGGCGGCTTCCGTGGCATATGGAGGTTCCCAGGCTAGGGGTCTAATCGGAGCTGTAGCTGCCGGCCTATGCCAGAGCCACAGCAACTCCGGACCCGAGCCGCGTCTGCAACCTACACCACAGCTCACGGCAACGCCGGATCGTTAACCCACTAAGCAAGGGCAGGGATCAAACCCGCAACCTCATGATTCCTAGTCAGATTTGTCAACCACTGCGCCACGATGGGAACTCCTGAAGACAAGATGTGAAGCAATTCCAAGTACATTTACTGAAGTACCCAAAAGAGGAAAAAAAATCCAAGTCATTGAAGACCCACTATTCCATTTAACATACGGCACTTAAAATATCGCAACTCCTTTGGACGCAGTAATTTTAAACATATACTTCCTGAATACAAAAGGAAATTATTTTGCCTTAATTTGTGAAAATCATTTTACTCTCCCTTAGATATACACAATCATTTTGTTCCCTCTAAATCTGTAAGGGCAGAATTTGATTTAATACACAAAAGTCAGTGGTCAAAAAATTTACATAACTTGTGACATCACAATTTGTGTGCTGTGTTGCATCACAGGTTCTGGAAAACTTTACTCTCACATGGGAAAAGAAGGAGTTAGAAGCAGGAGTCTTTAGCCTCTTTGGTGACAGACTCCTTTGGCAGTTTGATAAAATCTATGGAGCCTTTATCAGAATGTTTTTAAATGTATACAAAGGTATTATTGTCAAAACAGTTTAAAATGGATATAACAATGTGCTATTTATTTATTTATTTTGTCTTTTTGCCATTTCTTGGGCCACTCCCATGCCATATGGAGGTTCCCAGGCTAGGGGTCCAAAGGAGCTGTAGCCACCAGCCTACAGCCACAGTCACAGCAACACGGGGATCTGAGCTGCGTGTGCAACCTACACCACAGCTCACAGCAATGCCAGATCCCTAACCCACTGAGCAAGGCCAGGGATTGAACCTGCAACCTCGTGGTTCCTAGTCGAATTCGTTAACCATTGAGCCACGAAGGGAACTCCAACAATGTGCTTTTTAATTAGGTAAGATCTAGTAGTGGGTCTAATAACCACAGTGATTTTGAAGTAGTGATGATTTTAAACAATTTCAAGGCAGCTATAACCACTGTATCATTTCTGCTGGTGACACAGTCTGTTGCCTACACTCATAGTTGAAATAGATTCTAAATTTTACTTAGAGGTTAATGAAAAGCTGTAATTTCTCCCACAGCCAAGTTCATAGACTCCCTGAATTCCATCCAACATGGATCAATCTACAGATGCCAAGTCAAAACCCGAATGGGGAAGACAAGAGAAAGTTACTGTAAAAACTTTGAGAACCAAAAGTTCAATAAGGCAATTTGCAAAAGCTCTGTTACTATTCAAAACAGTTTAACACAGCACAGCAGTATCATCAGGACTTCAGTCATTCAATAATCTTCAGAAGGTTTATATAGGAAGAGCAAAATCAAAGAGAAGAGATATTTTTTAACGAATGGTGAAATGTACAGGTTATAATGCCTATTTTGAGGAACTTCTCCTTTAAACAATGGCTAAATCACTGTAATCAAATCAGATCCAACAATATGATGAGTTGTTGTGATTGGCAAGAAGGTAACGTGGACAACCAAAGGAGCTAGGTCCAGAATAAATGGTCAGTAGCACTCCTCTATGGCTCAGCCCCTGCAGCCAGTCATACTGTTATGGTGGATGTGAACTCATGCGTATACTGTGACCCACAAGAGAAATCACCGTTTCTATAAGACTGTTACTGCTGCTTTCATCATTTCTCTGGAAGATAGATGGCTCAAAGGGGTCACCTATACTAGTCTTCCTGACATAAATCCACTATAAAATGGATCCTACAATGAAAAAAAAAAGAAAGAGAAAGAAAGAAGGAAGGAAGGAAGTTAAGGAAGGAAGGAAGGAAGGAAGGAAGGAAAGAAAGAGAAAGAAAGAAAGAAAAAGAAAAGAGAAAGGGAAGGAGAAAAAGGGAAAGAAAGAGGAGAAAGAAGAAGGAACAGGAGAAGGGAAATAAATTACAGGTGAAAAAAGTATAGAGAAAAGTTTGTCAGGGCAAATTAAAGGATGAATAACATATAACTTAAAAGTCCACTGTACCAATAAAATCCTGGCAGCAGCCTAAACTAGGTAGAAGGGATAAGAATGAAAAAGGAGGGTGAAGTGGTATAGGAAGGAGTGGACACAGGATAAAGGGGAGAAGGGGCTGGCACTTAATTGCATTTGGTCGGGCAGGGGGGCCCACTAGAGAAGTATGAAGATGACTTAGTTTTTTTTTTTTTTTTTGGCCACGCCCTTGGCATGCAGAAGTTCCTGGGGCCAGGGATCAAACCACAGCAGCCATCTGAGCCACTTCAGTGACAATGCCAGATCCTTAACCGTATGGGAACTCCAAGATGACTTTTAAGCCTGCTACAGGGAATAGTTGATCCCTGTCCTCAAGGAATTTAAAATCTGTAATTTGATTAGGCTGGAGATTTAGATTTGGTAGTGAGTGATTCTACCAGAAATTCTCCCAAAGCTATGGGAACAGATAAACTCTTCAAGAAACAACAAAGAAAAAGCATTTGAAACACTAACATCAAGTGCTAAAAAACATTTCAACAAAATACGTACTGGCTTTTAAAGAAGGATATACTTTGAGGAGTTCCCGTCGTGGCGCAGTGGTTAACAAATCTGACTAGGAACCATGAAGTTGTGGGTTCGATCCCTGGCCTTGCTCAGTGGGTTAAGGATCTGGCGTGGCCGTGAGCTGTGGCGTAGGTTGCACATGCGGCTCGGATCTCACGTTGCTGTGGCTCTGGCATAGGCTGGTGGACCCCTAGCCTGGGGAACCTCCATATTCTGTGGAAGCGGCCCTAAAAAATGCAAAAAGACAAAACAACAACAACAAAGAAGGATATACTTTGATACATTTAAATACATTTCTCCAAAAAGATAGTGTTACAAATATATATGATATTACATTCTGAGCCACATGGGAAGTCCATATATCATATTACATTAAAGCACACAAATTTTAACTTGCCCTTCCTATTCAAACTACTTCTATTTTAGAGAAATATTCTAGTTGATATATTAAGAAGGAATGTTAGAATTAAAAGCACAAATTATTGTCATTTGCAAACCATTAATGAAATAATGGAACTAGGCCAACAATATAGCACAACAAGGGACAAGCAGACGTCATATGTCTCCTGATGGAGATACACGCCACCACTTATGAATTAAATCTGCCCCCTCCCTTACAGCATGCCTCCTCTCAGAAATCAAACCTGAGGTTATCTAAGCTTGCTCAAAGTCCTCAATTTTGCTACCAATTTACCGAAAATACAAGGAATAGAAGCACATGTTAAACTATACCAGAGGGACACATTCAACAAAATCCAAAATGAGGGAAAATGTGGAAAAAATAACTTAGTTCCTTCAACAAATAAATTATGAGGAAAGTAAGAAAAGAAGAACCTGTAGATTAAAAGACAAACCAACCATGTAATGTGTGACCCTGTCTGGATCCCAAATCAAACAAACCAATTATTTTTGAAACAATTAAGGAAAATTTGAATGCTGCCTGGTTTTTTGGTGATGTTAATTTTTAAAGGTGGGATGATGGTATTGCAGTTACAATTTTTAAAAGTCGTATTTTCTAGAGATATACAGAAATGTTTACGGATAAAATACTTACATAACTGATTTGCTTCATAATAAACCAGTAGGGGTTAGGGGGAGTAGGTAGGATTTAGATGAGACAGTAATGGCTCTCAATTGGGTTTGCAACTTTCCATAACTGTTTAGAAAGGGGGAAAAAAAATCACCACTGATAAGAGCAAAATATTACTGGACAAGAATAGATTTGAGTTTTGTTTCGAACCCTTACAAGTTGAACAGCCCTGGGCTAGTCACACAACTTCTTAATGGCCGCATTAGTTAAGTGGACACAAATAATAAACTGTATTTGCTCAAGCTAGAAATTGGGAGATATTTTTAATTCCTCTGGCTTCCCCAGTCTCCCACATCAGGTCTACCACTGAGTTCTGTCTGTTCCACTCTTTTTCATACTCCCACCTCTGGCCATCTTGTCCATCACTGTGGTCTCACACAACTCCAAGAGCCTCTTTCCAACCTATTCTCCACACTGTATCCAGAGTGGTGTTCCTAAAATCTGATCATGCTATTTGCAGCCCCATTTAAAACCTTCAAATTGCTTCATTTAGCTTCAACACAAGAGCACTTCCTTAAATCTTTTTTTAATCTAATTCCTTTCCTATTTCCTTGATATGACTAATAAGGCCTTTCATTATCTGATATTGTCTACCTCTCCAACTTCCCTCATTCTCTCTGCTCTCTAAGCTGTAGCTTTAATGAAATTTTTTTTTGGGGGTCTTTTTGCCATTTCTAGGGCCGCTCCCGTGGCATATGGAGGTTCCCAAGCTAGGGGTCGAATTGGAGCTCTAGCTGCCAGCCTATACCAGGGCCACAGCAACGCGGGATCCGAGCCGGATCTGCAACCTACACCACAGCTCACGGCAAGGCAACACCAGATCCTTAACCCACTGAGCAAGGCCAGGAATCGAACCCGCAACCTCATGGTTCCTAGTCAGATTCATTAACCACTGAGCCAGGACGGGAACTCCCAATGAAATTTTTAAAGTTTTTCCAATGTACCCTGTACTCCGACTATAACTTCAATACTTACGTCTAGAATGCTCTTTCCACTATCACTCCCTAGTGAATAGGTAGCTCCTATTCATCCTTCAAGTCTCAGGTTAAACAGCATTTCCTGGGGAGGCCTACCCAGATTGCTCCTATACTAAGTTGGGTGTCTTCTCACACCTACGTAATAGAGTATTTGTTCCCATAGGAACCTGTGGAATAAAGGTTTACTTGTCTGTAGAGTACTTATTGTGGAAATGATATACACTGTTTTCCAGTTAGACTATATACTCCAGGAGTGATAGGGCTAGAACTTCTATTGCTGAATCCTAGGTCTCTCATAGTGCATGGTAGCCAATACCAAATCAAGTCCCATTCTCCTGGTCCTTTTCGATGACAAAACCAGACTGGCTCCACAGGTATTTACATGGACCTAAATCCTGCAGAGGAATGCATATTATGAAGTGGATGGAAAATCCAGTGGGAATGAAGGATATAACAAGTTAGGAAGTTATGATTTAAAACAAATGATTTTGGTGTGAGATAATTCATGTATATTTAAAATTTTAAAGAAATCTCAAGAGTGCCAAACTCATTAAATGGGAGTCAAAAACCACACATATTTGCAGCAACATGGACAGGACCTAGAGACACTAAGTGAAGTTAGACAGTGAAAAACAATCACATGATACCACTTATATGTGGAATCTAAAAAAAAAGATACAAATGAATTTATTGCAGAACAGACTCACAGACTTTAAACAAACTTATGGTTACCAAAGGAGACAGGTGGGGTGGGAGAAGGGGTGGACTGGGGATTTGAGCTTGGTACATGTACACTGTATACTGAATGCCTGGCCAGTGGGGACCTGCTGTCAGCACAGGGAACTCTACGCAATCAATATTCTGTGATAATCTATATGGGAAAAGAATCTGAAAAAGAATGGATGTGTGTATATGTGTAACTGAATCACTTTGTTGTATAGCAGAAATGATCACAACTTGTAAATCAATTCTACTTCAATAAAATTTTTTAATATGGGAAAAAAAAAAAACCACACATAATTCCCATCCAATCATTAAAAAGTTGAGAAGTCACTTAACTTCTCCAGCCTTAGTTTTCTAATCTGTATAATAAGGGAAAGTGACTAGCTGGTCATGAAGATCCTTTCCAGAGTTACATGCATTAATATATAAAAGGCCAAAAAGATATGTAAACTCTTGAAACACTGGTCACTTGGCTCATCCTATGGTGGCATGATCTTTTTTCCTTTTTAATCTGTTTAGGTATGTTACAGCCTATTATGTTAAGCCTAAAACTAAACCTTTAAACCCATTCAGCTATAAAAAAAAATCTCACATAATGCTCCCCAGACCATTAACTTGCATTTTTATCAAGGGTCACTGCAATCCAAAGAAAGAACAGCATCTATCTAATCCCTGAATTAATTACTGAAGTAACTTCAGCATTTAAATAATACTTCTCCAGTACTTGTTTTAAGGGCTAGATATCTTAAATTCTTTACTATTTACATGACAATTTAAAGGTAAATTGTACCCCAGGGCGTAAGACTTAGATTTATGGGAGTATTCAATGCCTGAAAAACTAAACTAAAATACTCTCTGCTTCACCTCACTGGGCTGGTAGCTGATACCAAAATTGCTTATTTATAGCTAATTCCTACTCACACTTCCAAACTCTCACACAATTCAGAGCTCACCCTATCACGGACTTCCCTCCAGTAACTAGTCTCACAACTGTTTTATCAGGGCACTGAAGTGTACACAGTTTATTTCAAAATCAGAATAGCTCTTGGAAAAAAAATTCAAACCTAGTTATGAACAAAATACTTAACATTTCCCTGTTACCAGTGGATGCCTAGATTTATATGCAGACACTGGCAACTCGGCTGAAGTAGTAATTTTTTTTTTTTTTTTTTTGGTTAAGATTAATTACCAACTAGTTTTGGCAACAGCCTGTCGCACCAAATAAGTCATGACAAAGAAATGAAATGTTAAAACGCACGTGGGGAAAAAAGGGATGTATTTGGAACAAAAAGCGCGCATCAGACCAAGTGTAACGCTATGCTTCAGATTCCTCTGGACAGGGCCGCCTTAAAACCCCAGAGCGAGGGCGCTGCGGCGGACGTTCTGCAGCCACAGGTTGAATGACAAAGAGTTCCCCTCAGCACCACTCCGGGCGTCTGCCAGTGGCACCGTCCCCTCGGCAAAGTCCACTCGAAGCCCTGCAGTCACGCCCAGGCTGCGGGGACTGCAGGTCCCCCAAGCCACTACCGCAAGTCACCAGGTGGGACAAGGATTGGCTGGCAGAGGAGGTTGGGGCGGGCATGCCACGAGTCCAAAATTACTCCAGCCCCGGGTCCCTTCTCTTGGAGAACGCCGCCAGCAATCTGGAGGCACCACGTGAATCAGCCCCACGTCGTCCCATTTCCAGATCAAAAAGCATCTCCTGAAGAACCTACTGAAGACTAGAGGGGAAGCGACTTCCCCAAGGTCACCGGCAGCACCACCCAACTCCTCGGTCAGGTCGGTAACCGGCACCTGACAACGGGGCCACAGCTCTGCCGGGAGAGGCGCCGTCCTCAGCGTCCCAAGGTCTCCTTCACCAAGGCTGCGCTCCGTGGCCACGTGGCTGCTGCGGCCACGGTGCCCCCGCCCGGCCGCCCCCTCCTTCCCGGAGGACCAAGCTCTCCGCTCCCCCCGACCCCGCCGAGGAAGCGAGGACACCGCGGGGTCCACGCCGAGCGCGCGGCGGGCCCGTTACTAACTAACCGTTATGCGCGGCTCGCGGCGCCAGGCGTGAGCGTGACGCGGCGGCGCGGCTGCAGTTCCGCGGGGCCCAGGATTCAGGTCGCGTCCTTCGCCGGCTGCCTTGTTCGCTTGCCCCGGCACCCACGCGCCGCGCCAGTCACGTTGCAGCTCGCCAGCACTTTGTCGGGCCGGGCCCGCGAGGCTTGCCTTATAACCCTCGGGCCGGAGCATGCGCACAGGAGG